>NC_133534.1:38934716-40137216 GCF_048544455.1 Silene latifolia | reverse complement strand
GTCACAATAGATGGTGATCGGGTCATTCGAACTAGGAACTATCGTAAGTCCTTGTAAGAATTGACGCATCCATATCGCTTCCTTAGCTGCTTCCGAAGCGGCATAGTACTCGGATTCAGTGGTAGAATCTGCTACAACACTCTGTTTGGAACTCTTCCAGCTGACCGCAGCACCATTAAGAGTGAAGACGAATCCGGACTGAGATTTTGAATCATCTCGATCTGTTTGGAAGCTAGCATCTGCGTAACTGATTGCGCATAGCTTAGAATCGCGTCCATAAGTCAATACCCTATCCTTAGTCCTCTGTAGGTACTTGAGGATATTTTTAACAGCTATCCAGTGTGTTTCACCTGGATTCTTTTGGTACCGACTCGTCATACTCAATACATATGCCACGTCTGGACGTGTGCATATCATGGCATACATGATTGATCCTATTGCAGATGCATAAGGAACACGACTCATGTGCTCAATCCCTTCAGGCGTCGTGGGTGACTGAGACTTGCTCAATTGCATCCCATACGTCATTGGAAGGTTCCCCTTCTTGGAGTTGGTCATGCTGAACTTCTCAAGAATCTTATCCAAATAAGACTCCTGACTAAGTGATAACGTCCGTCGTGATCTATCTCGGTAGATACGGATTCCCAAAATGCGTTGTGCCTCACCCAGATCTTTCATCTAGAAATGGTTCTTCAACCATTCTTTAACCGAAGATAGGAGAGGAATGCCATTCCCAATCAGGAGTATGTCATCGACATACAATATCAAGAATACAATCTTGCTCCCACTCGACTTGATATATAAGCATGGTTCTTCGACCGATCGAGTGAAACCATACTCTTTTATCACCTGGTCGAAACGATGATTCCAACTCCGAGAAGCTTGCTTAAGTACATAAATGGAACGCTTAAGCTTGCATACTTTCTTAAGATGTTCAGGATCTATGAAACCTTCGGGTTGCACCATGTACAACTCTTCCTCCAAATAACCGTTTAAGAAGGCGGTTTTCACATCCATTTGCCAAATTTCATAATCATGAAAAGTGGCAATCTCTAAGATTATCCGAATGGAACGTAGCATGACGACAGGTGCAAAAATCTCATTATAATGCAATCCGTGCACTTGAGTGAAACCTTTTGCCACTAGTCGTGCCTTATAGGTATCTGGTTGCGCGTCTACAGAATGCTTTATTTTGTAAAGTCATTTGCACTGTAGAGGTTTTACGTTATTAGGTAAATCAACTAGATCCCATACGTCATTCTCATACATGGAGTCCATCTCGGATTGCATGGCTTCGAGCCATAGCTTTGAGTCGGAACAGGCCATAGCACCTTTATATGTAGCGGGTTTATTACTCTTTAGGAGTAAAACGTCATTCTCCTCGACCATACCAATGTATCTGTCCGGAGGATGAGAGACTCTACCCGACCTCCTAGGTTCCTCGGGAATATTAACCGTGTCATCAGTTGGAGGAACAACTTCCTCCATCCGTTCCTCGGTTGTTGGTTCTGGAATCTCCGACAGCTCGAAGGTTCTATTACTCGTCTTGTTCTCGAGAAATTCTTTCTCTAAGAACGTCGCACTAGCCGCAACAAAAACTCGATGTTCGGTAGGCGAATAAAAGTAATGACCAAATGTTCCTTTTGGATAACCTATAAAGTATGTCTTGAGCGATCGCGGGCCGAGCTTATCCTCGTGTCTCCACTTGACATAAGCCTCGCAACCCCAAACCCGAATAAAGGACAAGTTAGGGACCGTTCCCTTCCACATTTCATATGGAGTCTTGTCGACAGCTTTAGTCGGACTTCGGTTAAGTATAAGAGCAGCTGACAAAAGAGAAAAACCCCATAATGAATCAGGCACTATCGTCTGACTCATCATGGATCGAACCATATCAAGTAAGGTTCGATTTCTCCGTTCGGACACACCATTTAATTGAGTTGTTCCAGGTGGAGTTAACTGTAGAACGATTCCACAGTCTTTAAGGTGTTGATCAAACTCATTTAAAAGATATTCCCCACCCCGATCTGAACGGAGTGCTTTAACCTTTCTACCCAGTTGGTTCTCAACCCTGTTCTGGTATTCCTTGAATTTCTCAAAGGACTCACTTTTATGCTTCATTAAGTAGACATATCCGTATCTACTCAAATCGTCCGTGAAAGTGATAAAATATCTATAGCCATCTCTAGCGGTAATTAACATAGGTCCACAAACATCAGTATGTATGAGTCCTAATACTAGCGCGCATTCCAACTCCTTTGAAGGAAATTCGAGTCATTTTGCCAATGAGACATGATTCACACGTGCCATATGTAGAAAAATCGAATGTGGGAATAGTCCCATTATCGACGAGTTTCTTTACGCATTTCTCATTTATGTGTCCCATTCGACAATGCCATAGATAGGTTTGATCTTTGTCACCAACCTTTAATTTCTTATTATTCATGTGTAATACTTCCGTGGTTTGATCTAAGATGTAAATTCCATTCATGGAAACTGCTTTGCCATAAATCATTTCATTAAAAGAGAAAATACAACTATTATCCTTTATTGAAAATGCAAAACCGTCTTTAGCAAGTACGGAAACAGAAATAATGTTCTTAGACAAACTGGGTACATAGTAACAGTTATTCAAAAATAACTCAAAACCACTAGGGAGTTGGATTACATATGTTCCCTTCGAAAAAGCAACAACTCGTGCTCCATTCCCGACTCGAAGTTCCACATCACCTTTTTCGAGAGGTATGATATTTTTTAGGCCCTGCAAATGATTACACAGATGAGAACCACAACCAGTATCAAGTACCCAAGTTCCGAAACTTGCATGGTTAATCTCTATCATATGAATATACGATGACATACCAACAGGAACGACGCGGCCTGCTTTGATGTCCTCACGGTAGACGGGACAGTTCCTCCTCCAATGTCCAGTCTTGTGACAATGGTGGCACTCAATGTCACCGCCCTTGCTCTTTGCCTTGCCCTGTGAGCCACTAGTCTCACTGGGCCCACTCTTACTGTTTCCTGGGTTTCTAAACTTTGGCTTACCTACAACTAGGTCGCCATGAGCCTTGCCCTTACCTTTACCCTTGTTGGAAATCGTGAGAACATCCTGCTTCATGCTCCAACTCAATTTCATATCCTTCTCGGTCTGTACGAGAAGGGAGTGTAGCTCATGAGGACTCTTTTTCAAGTCATTCATGTAGTAGTTCGCCCTGAAAAGGGCAAAACCATCATGAAGAGAATGAAGCATTCAGTCAATAGCAATGCTCTCACTGATTTTGCAATCAAGAGCCTCCAGCTTCTCGACATTCTCAATCATGTGAAGAATGTGTGGGCTAACCGGTTGGCCCTTCTGGAGTTTCGCATCAAAGAAGCGACAGGTATGCTCATATGTAACAATTCTCGATGCTTTTGAGAACTCGTTAGTGAGCGTGGTGAAACTCTTGTTCGCACATTGGGCAATGAAGCGTCTCTGCAAATTGGTTTCCATTGCAAAGATGAGTACGTTCTTTATCGCACCCGCTTCCATAACGAAGTCACTATAAGTGAGTGACTCGTTGACTCCTACATTCGGGCCTGGGTTTACCGGTATTGGCTCAGTTAAGTACCTGAGCTTACCATCAGCAATGGCAGCATTCCGTAGTGCTGCCTCCCAGTCCGCAAAGTTGGACCCGTCGTTTTTCAGACGTGTGAACTGATTCATTTGGTCCATGAATATTTTCAGCCAGGACTCGCGTCCAAGTGTGGCACTAGGCATTTGGATTGCGTTATTTCCAGATATTTTGTTGTAACAGTAAAATAAACGTGTTCTACACTGCGAAACGAAGAATAAATAATAAGCATGTGCATCGATTTTAATTTAAGTCTAATGAACTAGTGTCATAACGCGAAGAATCAAAATATTTATACAATTGACCTTCCTCAAGAATTATATAAATGATCCCAAGACTCAATTATCTGTAAATTGACAAGCTAACCTTTTAGCTAATTCTACCGTTAGAATTCTTGGTCGATAAATTTCTGTAAATTCTATCTTTAGTCCATCATAATCACGAGAAACTCTTCGGACTATAATGGTGAGATAAACTAAGTCAACACAAACTACTTACCCAACGTAGAAGGGGTCATATTATGCCTACCGACGAAGAAGAGATTCATAGTTGTTTGCCCTTATAAAGACTAATCTCAATTTCCGTTTTAGAGAAAGATCCCATCAACTTTATTTTAATTCATTTTAAGTGAACTAATATCTAGCATGCGTGAATGAATAAACTAAGATGATGGCTTAATAAACATGTGACATCTGTATGTCTATGAAAACTAACATACAACCTATATGTGTCAATTTTCATGCATTTTAGTAGTAGGTGGTTTGGTTTTAGGCGGAAAATGATGCATAAACTATCATGTGAATGAAAAGCAATAGGAATGAAAAACGTAAAAGCAATAATAAAGTCCTAGTGTGGCCTATCCTATCAAAATGAACATTAAATACAAATTTGGAATCCATCCTTGGACCCGAGAAACTTGTCTCGATGTTCCATCTTGTTCCATGTAGCGGGAGTGAGCTCCAATCTCCATCTTTAGTCTTCTTTGAAAATAACAATAAATAAATTTACATAATAAACCTATTTATTACATTCTAATTTCAAAACCCAAAAACTAAAGAAAAATAAAGGAGATTCGAGATCTCATAATTACATAAAAATTATGTTTTTTTCATTACGAAAACATAATTTGACTAAGGCCACACTAAGTATTACAAATTACAACCGATTGCAAAAAAAAAAAACGTAAATAAATTCATTCAATGATTCATTCAACAAAAATAAAAGCATCAACTAAAAAAAATTAAACATGCAAGATGATACCGTCGTTTTAGTATCAAAGATAATATTTATAATTCCGAGCTAAACTAACAGAAGCTAGTGGTAGCACGAGTCGAACCACAGGGAGGAAGGGAATTTCAGTTGTCTAAATCTGGTCTAAGGTAACAGTTGTGGGGGTTTATATGAATTGGTCTACAGCTAAGAGTAATTAAAGACAATAAAATAAATAACGGATTAAACAGATAAAGAAAGGTACTAGGAGGGTCGGTTCACTATAGTTTCGGCGACAACATACTAAACAGGTCTAAATCAAAACACATGAGGCGGGAAATAAAGAGGTCCTCTCGGTCCACTCTTAACAAATAGCATCTTTCGATCTCGCTATAAGTCCCTAATATCACTAATATGACTCTCGTCCTTAAAAGTGACTAATCATCTAAACTTTACCTATCTTTCGATCTCAGCATAGTTTAGTCATTTTAATTGGTGATCTAACAACTGTCCCTATCTCTCAATCTAATGGGTCAGTCATATCCTAAACATTCAACTGGTCGTGTGCACTCGATTCGTCGAATTAAGAATTAAAACAATTAAAACGAAAGGTCAGTCGATCGACCAAGTATGGCGGTCGATCGACTGACATGCGAATTCAGTCCGTGTTTAATCTACGCCGCCTACACTATAATTCCCCTACATCCTAGCACAAACTAATTAGCTACTCATACTAACGATGATAACGACAGTGAAATTAACGAAATAGGTAGAAGAATTCATGCTTAAAACGAATGAACAAACAATTAACAATAATGATAAATTGGGTTCGGGAGACTAACTAACAATTCTAAATCTATGAATGCAAATAAAGTAATAAGCTGGAATAAGAAGAATACCAAGATCGCAGAAGAATTGTAACGGAATGATTGAAAGCACAACGAAAATCCAATGCGAAATAGTTTCCCAAACCCTAATTAATTCTAAGGAACTGTATGTAAAACTTAATGTGTAAACTTGATAAAAACTGGATGTTCATGCTGCGTTATATAGGAAAAGTACGCAGCTATTATTCCTAAACCTAATAACTCATGGGCTTGATAAATCTCGATCTTTTAATTCTCGTATCAGCTCGTGGAGTGGTCGATCGACCATGTTGCTCAGTCGATCGACCAAGGTATACTGAACAGTAGCTTCTGATCTCGTGCTCTGGTCGATCGACCATAAGCATCAGTCGATCGACCAAGGTTGCTGTACAATAGTGCATTCTGACGAATTCTACAGCGCGCACCGATCTTAAAACAGCTGCCATTTCTTCGTTCCTTGGTCAAATCAGGCGTTCTACGCGGCGTTGGAAAGCTAAGAGGATAAGCTTTCACCTCCAACTGGAATTAATCGATTATCAGGTCTAGAACTCGAGATATAGCCATCTGAAGCAGGCTGCAATGTCGAGAAGCACTTCTTCGCTTGTTAAACTCGTACGCACCCATGCTTTTGCTATCTTTAGGCCTTGAAACGCGCACCAAGCTCATTCCTCGAGTCAATACTTCATGTCAAATACAATGTTAATTACTTAGGGATGGATTTGGCTCGATTTCCGCTCAATTCTTCATATTTCTGCAATAATAGACAAAAACACGAAAGTAGAGGAAAATAGGGAAATAATGGCATATATTGCACATTTGAGCTCTGAAATGCGTGTAGAATAAAGTGTGAAACATCATATTTTGGACACGCATCAAATCTCCCCAAACCAAACCTTGCTTGTCCCCAAGCAAGAACTAGACTCGATCCTAAAACCTAATGGAACGAGTTCAGTCTCAAGAGCGAATTGCAATATGTAAAGCCTAAACCAATTTAATGCACAACCAACAATCAATTAGCAATGCGAATCATGCAAACGAATTATGAAGCCGTTAAAAACTGCTGAACCGTCAACCATAGAGACTTATCAAATTGGACTCTCACGGGTCGCTCAAATCACTCAAATAAGAACAAGGTGAATATATAAGAGGATAGAAAGAATTTATTTTGTAAAGACTCTCACCTAACTACGACCTATGAAGACATGCCAGCAATAAAATATGAAAATGATCTCTATGACCGTACATATGCATTCCAACCAACAAATGACCATGACACATGCCGAGGTATATATGGATATGTGAGGTAAAGGGTAAGAAGGGGCTAAAATGAATTTGGATATGAGGAGTAATAAGCCAAGCTAGTACTACAATCCAAACTATAAACGAATCCCAACTTCAAGCTCAATGTAAATGATACAATACGGTGCCAATTCAAGGCACAAAACTCACAATCTCCACAAAATTTGACTCCCCAAAGAATACAAATGGTAATATGGGAGTGGAAATCACCAAATCATAATAATTGCAACATGTGATTTTTTCGAACTTTTCCTTTTCTCGGGATGCAGTCGATCGACCAATATGTTCAGTCGATCGACTGGATTCTACAACACTCGTCTCTTTTTTTTTTTCTCTTCTTTTTCGAGTCATTTTTCTTCTTTTTTTTCTTTTCAATTATATTCTTTCACCCAACATCTCGAAATGAGCATATAACCAAACCGCAAATAAACACATTCCCAAAACTAATACTACTAGCTTGACAAAGGCAGGCTAAATATAGGATGTAGTTAAGGGACAAAAAGGCTATTTTTGGCTATGAGGGGTTCATGGGTAAAATGAATAAAGGGAAACCTCTACCACATGTGTCAACAAACCACAAACCGAATGCATACAGGTATTAAGTAGATCAAATTCATAATTATGCAAATTAAGGAAACATGTCTCATAAGGAGTACTACTCACATTCCTAGATAAACTGGTCATAGATGACACCAGTTATAGGCTCTAATACTCAGAAATATGATGTAGTTTGCCAATTTTCTAAGTCAAGTCTCAAGTTCAGCAAGAATGTAACGAAAACTCGTAGATATGCATTTACGATTCTACTAATAACATGTCAATCAAGCAAGGCTCAGGCAAAACAGGTGCAAAATGCAATATCATCCTTGAAATACTACCGTTCCGACTCGACCTATATGCTAAAATAAACATGCATTGTTTTGGAAATTTTTTTGAAATTTTGTCAATTTTTTTGAATTTTGTGTATATATAAGAATTGAAACAACAATGCAAAACAAAATGTAAACGTGAATGCAAGTATATGAATGAAGTGCGACGCAAAACCCTTCCCCAAACCAAATCGCACAATGTCCCCATTGTGCAAAATCATGTAATGAAGAAAAGAGAAATGGGAATTGCGAGAAAATAAATTAAAAACAAAATGACATGAAGTAAAGACTTGGGAACTCACAAAACTTTAAGCGCAAAAAAAGGAAACCTCCCAAACCAGCGTGAGCTAGGAGGTTTCAGTAGCTAGCATGATGCTACTAATAAAGACCTGAAAAGACAAACAAAAACCACGCATAAAATCGAGAAGAACAATTTTGAAGCGGTATTTTGTGCATAATTGAGAAAAATTAGAAGAAATGGATAAAGACGGAAAATAAAGTGGAGCAGAAAACTCCCTTAATTCCGCAAATCGACCAAACACAGCAGGGGAGAGGTCGAGAACAAATACAGCAGCAGTGGTGGTCGATCGACCACATAACCCAGTCGATCGATCATGCAAACGTGAACGATATCGTCCTGAAATCGCAGATCGATCGATCGACTAATGGTGCCAGTCGATCGACTGAAAACACTGCTTTGCAACCTCTTATTTCTTCGTATTAACTCAATAACTTGAGCTAATGAGGTCTAAAAACCTGCAAATGCACAATAATACGCGCCCAAAATTGCGCAAAACCCAAAGTAAAGTCTATAGCGTTTAAAATACTAAGCAAGCAAAAATAAAATGCGAAGTCTCGCGCACACAAAATACGGTAAATAGTCTTAAAAGCAATAAAGTAAATGTTTGATAGAGCATGTGATCAACTAATAGTTGATCAAGAACGGCCACGTATGGCCCACTTCGTCGGCTTCGGCTACATGAGGTAGCCTCGGCAGTGCTCATCTTCTCACCGCACTCTTCTTAACTTCAATATCCGTATGGCTCAACGGATCAATACTCTCATCATCTCCCCGATCAATGACCTCTTCGAATCGTCGAAATCCAAATCGACTTCGTTGCTTTGACCGGCTCGTCATCCACTTCCTCATCAGTTCCATAGCTCAGGCAACCAAGACCACCCCTTGAAATGATTGGCTTCTTTGCAGCTGGATCAACTTGCAGCTCACCCCTCCCCAAACCAGCTCCTGCAATATCAGAAATAGACAGATCTTCCTCCAATTTGCTCCCAATTTGGGGCGGAGGTGTTACAACAGGAGTGGAAATAGAGACAGGTAATTCAGGAAGCACAAAGTACGATTTCTTTTCAGAAACCGTATTACAAGTAACCGGCCACATGGAGTCTTTCTTCTTAGCAGGTTGAGTAAAAACGATGGACTGTTTCCCTACTTTAAAGGTCAACGTCCCTGAACCTACATCTATAATCGCACCGGCGGTGTGCGAAATGGTCTACCCAAAATAATAGGAATATGAGCATCCTCGGGTATATCAAGTACAACGAAGTCAACAGGAAGAAAAACTTCCCTATTTGGACAGAATGTCCTCTAAGACTCTTATAGGCCGGGACCGCGAACGATCGACCATCCGTCTTGTCATGCTAGTAACTGCAAACCTAGTCAATTTCAATTTCCTAGCTAGACTCAAGGGCATGACACTTATACTGGCTCCTAGGTCACATAATGCCCTCTCAATTGAGAAGGTACCTATGTTGCAAGGAACAGAGAAACTGCCTGGGTCCTTTAACTTAAGGGGCGCAGTGTGAGACAGATAGGAGCAAGACTCCTCGATAAGTGCGACAAGTGTGCACTTTGTTTCAAGTGACCGCTTTTTGGACAACAATTGTTTCATAAATTTAGTATAAGCGGGTACTTGGTTGACTAACTCGAGAAAAGGAACCTGTACATTCAGACTACGAATAACATTTTCAAACTTATTAAATGATACCTGTTCCTTTGTCGGCACTAGTCTCTCCGGATATGGGGCTGAAAGAAGTAACTTAGCCCTCTCCTCTAAGTCTCTCGCACCGGCATCAGTGGATTTAGGCTGAAAATCCACTACCTTCTCTTTGTTGCAGCTCGACCCTTCTTCAGACCGTCTCAAATGTGAGCCATTAACCGACATGGGGTCATACCTTGGAACTGGGACTGACCCATCAGCACTCGGGTCTTGCCTCAATATTTTCGGAGTTGTCGTACCCCGAAACAAATGATCTCTCAAGTCATTAGGCATTGGGGGACGGAACTGAGCACCTTCAACTTCCTCGGTCGATCGACTAGGTTGGTCGATCGATCGGCGAGGTTGTCGAGACGATAACATCGAAAGTCGGGACTGGTCGATCGACCATGATGGTCGATCGATCGATCGTCTCGCTGTTGTTTGAAGTTTCTGCTTCGTTAATCTTCTGCCACTGTTCTTTCAAGGCGGTCGATCGACCGTGATAGGCAGTCGATCGACTGCCTATGCTGCTAGTCGTCTTTATTTTGCCATTGGTAACATACGCCTTTTCTTTCTTCTTTTCAGACCCATCTTTCGCCACAGTGGACCCGGCAATAGTAGACCCGCTCCTCAATGTTATGGCATTCAAAGTCTCTTTTTGCTCGGTCTCATCTTTATCAACAATATCAGCAGTGGGCGAGGTCGATTGACTTTCAAATGCAGCAATTCTACTCCTAACGCTATTCTTCTGCTCCGAGAGTTCAGCCTCTTCTCTTCCCAATTCATCTTTATTAATTTTCGGGCTTACCCTTTCCATAGCAGGCTTTTCAGGGGTCGACCCATTATGGGCGCGCATAGCATGTACGGTCTCCAGGTGTTGAAGAGAAGAGAGATCGGCCATTCGGGAGTGAGTTGATTTAAACCATGCTGCAGTTTTTGTTGGAATATGTGTCCTCCGACAATAATGCGATCACAACTGTTGATCATGATGATCACATGTTTAAGTCTCATTAAAATGAATACAATTGGGAAGTAATATTGTTCTTGTCAAATCCGGTCAACATATATCGGTAATGATTGGCTTACTAGAGTTTGACATTACTTGTCGTGTGACGGTGGTGATCATTGACCCCTAGGTCATACCTAAAGGGCAACCCTCTTAATTGATTATTTAATTAATCGTATAATGTTACGAGTTAATTAAATTACTTGAAAATTGACGGACGATTTTGGAAGTAAAATTTACGTATCATATTGAAATGTGATTAAATAAGATACTGATGCTGAGTAATTAAATTGTATAATTACTCGGATGAAATAAATTGTTTAATGTAACAATTAAAATGAATGAATTATTATAAAATCAATCAGTTGAAATTTATAAATGGTAAAATATTTTGGTACTAGTAATTATGAAATTACTAAGTCAATTTTTGTATATGACGTATTTTTATTAATACGTTGATTTTTAATATGTTAAAAATACATAACAAATATATGTGACATGTGACATGTAACATATAGACAATTGACAAAAATAATATGGATTCCATATTATCAAATGGACCGAAATATAGGAAGTGGATTAAGCTAATTAATTGTTTAATTAGTAGCTAAACATAATGATTGTTTTGCTTTTTAGCCATGCAACCCTACTACTCCTTGTGAAGACAAAAGTGATCATGCATTGGCTCCCCTAAAAGCCTTCCCTTCCAACCGGTTTTTTAGGTGAAAAAATCATCATTGGTTTTTCAATTTAATTTACCTATTACTCTAAAATGTGTTAGAGATTAATTCATTCAACAATTCATCCAAAATATAAGTTTTCTAGAGAAATAAAATCCTCTCTTTATCTCTCAACAAAACCGAAAATATTCAAAGTGTTAACAATATTTTTGGTTCAATTTTCTCATAGATTAATATTATACTAGTATTTGTAATATTAATTTAATTAAGAGGAGCCTTGGGTATTATATTTAGGGAGAGATCTTACTCTTAGATCTTTGTTCTTCCATTGGAATAAGCTCAAGAACAAAAGAGAAAGGTGATCTCTTTTGTGCCCAAATAACCCAAATTCAATAAGTAAGGACATGATTTCTCCTCTATTCATTTTATTGTTTGCATGCATAAGATCCATTTTAATTTATGACAAATTTATTCGACATATTTGAGTATGTTATAATGTATATGATTTTACATTTCCTTCAATCGGTATCAGAGCCACGGTTGTTTGCATGCAAATTGGTTAAAAGTTTTTCCGAGTTATATGAATAACAAAATAAAACTTGTAAAATTTGTGTTATTATGATATATCACGAAATAATTACATGCATGTTAATATTTCTGGTCCTAAAGTGTTTTAGGATTTTTGGGTTAATTTTTCGGATTTTTATTGTTCATATATAATAATAATGACATTTAAATGTGATTTTATGAGTAAAAATGTCATTTTTGGTCGAAAATTAGCTATACTTCGAATTTTAAGTTGATCTTTGGATATGTTATCACATATATTATTTTGAGATAACCTGTAATTTTTCATGATTTTTGCACTTGTTATGCTCGAAAAATGAATTTTTCATTATTAAATATGAATTTAAGAGAAAAATAGGTTAATATGAGTTAAATTTCGAATCTGGTCATAGAAAATTTATATGTTGTCACATGCAATTTTACAAGATGTGTGTAAAATAATTGGCTATAAAGAAGTCTTTTAGCATGATTTATGAATTTTTGAAGAAAAATGGCATAGATAGTGACATTATTAGTTGAAAATTAATAAAACATAACCTATGACTAAGGAAAAACGTCTAATGTTGCATTTTATTATATTTTTCAGATCTAAAATTGAAAAGTTAATGAAAATAATTTTTTCCATGTTTTTATGATTATTTTATTAAATATCGATAAACCGCAACATTGTTTTTCCGGAAAAATTTCGAAATTTTTAACCTAAGATTTTGAACATTATGAGTGTCATGGAATTTTTCCAGAATGTTCATGAATTTAAATTTCAAATTTTGAATTTATTTGAAATTTTTGGATTTATTTGAAGTTTAATGGCTTATTTTTGTAATTTTTGGTCCTTTTATGAACAATTTTGTAAATAAAAGTTAATTATGGTCAAATTACTAGTGGAGACTATATTTTGAGTCCTAAGAGGTTAGGGTAATTAACTTATGCATAAATATGAGTTTGTGCATTTTTTGTGATTATAAAATGTTGAAATCACGCAAACCCAAAAAACCGAGTAATATACGATATTGGCTAATTAAAGGGCGATTTAGCATAAAAATTGAGCATGTTCATACATAATATAATGCTGCATTTTCTTATGATTGTCATAATTTTAATTTATGTAATTTTGAATTATGTAATTTTACTTAGTATGGCCTTAGATTTTAATTGGTATTTCCCGAAATGTATGGGAATATCGATTCGGTTGTAATTTTTATTGTGATCTCGTATCACCGTTTTGTAATATTTAATAGATTTATTTTATTTTAAGTTACAAATGTATAATAGGAAATTATGTAATTTATTATGTAATTTTATTCATTCCGGAGTTCCAAAAGACGGATTTCTTCAAGAATGACGATACATAAAGACGGTGTTACCTCGAGATGCGTGCCACAACCGAAGTTCAAGGGACCAATGGAGTTGGTTTCCGAATATGTAATAGATTAATAGTTTTTCTATTTTAGGAAAGGCCATACTAGGATTTATTTATTTTATGCTTGCTTTTTATTTTATGTCACATGCATCGCTAAATCGCCATAACTAAACATGCATTGTTATTTTATCGAGTCTATCGACCGTGTCAATTAGAATTATCGTAGTTCACCGATTTAGTTCACTTAAAACGTGATAGATAATAAATTGACATGACCTCTCGCTAAAAACAACTAATTGAGACATAGCCTTACCAAATAGTAGAAACCATGAAAACCTATTTCGCGAGGGAGTGCACTCGGCTACCCCGGGTAAAAACCTTGTTACGTAGGGGAAGTGGGTGATAAATGTCTAATCCACCGAATTCATGTTGATAAGGGTTTCATCGGCTACCCCGTGCCTAAGTTAATGTGGGTTTGGATAATGGACACATTTATTCGAAATTTGGATTGAACTCAACAAAAGTAATTAATGAGGGTTTCATCGGCTACCCCGTGCCCTTGTTGATGTGTTTTGGGCTATAGATAAATATTAGAGTAATTTTATCGACCAAGAGTTCTAAAAGTAGAATCGATTAAAAGGTTAATCCACCAAATTATATTGATGAGGGTTTCATCGGCTACCCCGTGCCTAAGTCGATATGAATTTGGGTCTTGGAATCATTTTTCCTAGTTGGGTAGAGGTCACTAGAAAAATGCACATAACTTGTTTAAATCATTCATTTTTACGAGTATTATTAAAACGACAATTGTTTTACTCCTTATATCTTGTTTTGTAGACCACTTCTTATTCATAACAAATGGCAACACCAACTCCTAATGCTACACCACTCGCTACTTCATCATGGCTCCGATCCTTTATGGATCGATGTAAACTTGAAAAGAATGGGTCAAATTTCTCCGAGTGGGATGCCCAACTCAAATTAGCCGCCGAAGGTGACGACAAGCTTCGTTACCTTACCGAGGCCTCTCCACCCGAGCCCACCACTAGGTCCACCGCGGCCACTAGGGAAGCCTATGAGGCTTACCAAAAGGAGTCCGCCGCAATGAAAAATGTCTTAATATTTGCGATGGAGGCGGAACTCCAAAGGAGAGCCTTCAAAATGGGCAATGCTAATGAGATTTACTCCAAACTTGTGACCATGTTTTCACAAACTCCGCGGATCGTCCAATATGAGGCGGCCGCGGCATTCTTTGATCTCGACTTCAAAGAGGGCCAAAAGGTTAGCCCTCATGTGCTCAAACTCATGGAGCTTGTCGAGACCTTGAAGATTCAAAAGGTTGAAATCCCCAAAGAACTCATCGTAGATAGGATTCTACACTCCTTGTCTAAGGTTAAGGCATATGTGCAATTCCGGGTGAATTTCAATATGCAAGACAAGGATGTGTCTCTTGAGGAGTTGCACAAGTTACTTGTGCAAGCCGAGAAGGACATGGGGTTAAATGTGAACCCTCCCAAGGATGTGCTTAACATAAGCACAAAGAGTAAGGGGAAGTTCAAGAAGAATGGGAGAAAGGGTAAAAAGCAAGCTCCCACATTCACCAAAGCTAAGTCTTGTGAAGCTAGCACCTCCAAAGTCAAGAAGGGTCCTCTTGACAAATGCCATTATTGTAATGGCATGGGACATTGGAAGAGGAATTGTTCCAAATACCTTGGTGATATCAAAGCTGGAAAGATCACTCCAGTAGGTAAATGACTAACCTTCTTTTATGTTTCTAATACAACTATGGTAATGTGATGCAAAGTTGTGATAATGTATCTCTCCTTTTTATTGTAAATAGGGCCTCCACCAAGCAAAGACAAGGGAAAAGAAAAACAAGCATGATAAACCATGGAGAAGCTAAGGATAGCTTTTATGGAGTTTTGTTTTTCATTGTCTTATTTTAAGTAATGTTTTGAATTTTTAGAACTTTAAGTTTCCGTGTTCGACATGGAAAGGTATTTTGGATAATGGTTTGTATTTTGGATAATAGTGACTTGGTTTGCAACCCAAGTCACCCGTTTTATCATTTATCCTTTATGTTCTAAAAATTTCATCTTCAAATGCTTGCGTTTTGAAACATAAAATTATTCACTAAAAGTGATCCAATAGACAAATATAATGACCGGTTTCATTATATGTCCACATGCTTAAGGCTTGTGTATGATCATTTATGAAGCGATTTTGAGTCTATGAACTCTCTTAAAGGAATGTCAATCACCAAGAATTCATATGAAATTCATAACAATTAGTCAACCTATGAGATAGTTCTCCTTATACTTCAACATCATTAATTTGTGTCTCATATGCTATCTTTGAATGCTTAGTGTATTCATTCTAAAGATAGAGTGGGAGAAAAATGAGGACACTACACACAAGGCAAGATATAATTGTGTACTTGTGTAAATGAAGATCTACGCAAGAAAGAATGATTTGAATAGTATACCAAATAGATGAGATCTATAGTCTCAAGTTAGTTCTAAATGACTTAAGAGACCAAGTGGAATAATCACAAGAGTTTATTCTCAAGATAACTACACGAGGAGACCAAAAGAAGTTTTGGAAGAATAATGACTAATGTAAAGTCTTAACAAGCTTTTGACTAAGGTTATGAATCATTTGACCAATAGTTTCAATCATGAGTTTTACTTAAGAGCCTAAATGAATCATAGTAACATACTAGTTATGATCAAGTTGCAAAGATTGATATTCCGATATCTTCAATAGCCAACGTTTTAACCGCAAATGTCATTGTTTAACCTCCCTATGAAATGGTTAAACCTCCTTCCGAAAGGGTATTCCGAAGGACCTATTCTAAATATTATTTGTATTTGAATAATGACATTGCTACACATCATTATGACATGAGTGTGTTAGAGATTTAAAATCTCTTTCTGTAAGGTTGAGATGAGACCACTTCAAAATAGGCATTTTTGAAAGGATATGATGGGAACATATATGGTTTTATCCTAGTAACTTGGCAAAGCAATTTATATTTATATTCTTGACAAATTTCGATTAAGAACTCATCTCGAAATATGTAGAATTGAGTGGGAGTTAGGAAATTCTCATGTGAAGACATAGAATTTAGTGGGAGCTATCATCCTTGAATGTATAAAACTCATTACTCATTAAAGAATGACGAGCTAATATCTTCTTTCATAAAGAAGCTTTTGAGTTTTCAATTCTGGATGAAAATGGACAATGATAAATCCAATTACATCATGGGATGTTGGATTAGTATTAAGAGATACACATCACATCAACATACGCGTAGGTTATTCGTATGAATGAAAATGGGATTACCATTAGCAGTCATGGTAGTTCATTGAACCTATGAACGGTTGATCTCATGATTATTAGTAACTAATGTTTCCGCCATTAGAATAATCATGTACATGTCCAATTATGAATCATATGCATAAGAGCATGATGATTGACTTGGTGAGCCATAATAGAAACGTCATGAATTCTCGAGTAGAATTCGATGAGCGATTTCAGTGATTGACGGAATGTTCCATTGTGTGTTAAGAGGTTGCACATATTGTAGAAAATCCGAGCACATATCAGGATTTATGAGAATCCCAAATATTTCAAGCCTAGAAAGAGAAATGAGAAGTTTTGGAAAGATGCTTGGTT
The DNA here is from genome assembly GCF_048544455.1 of Silene latifolia. Classification (NCBI taxonomy): domain Eukaryota; kingdom Viridiplantae; phylum Streptophyta; class Magnoliopsida; order Caryophyllales; family Caryophyllaceae; genus Silene; species Silene latifolia. Next base: position 40,120,074 of record NC_133534.1, on the reverse strand, counting down.
GAATAAGAAGTTATTCAAAAACAATCTTTCCTAGTTAAGCTAGGACTTGCGAGAAGTGCTAAGCTAATAATCTTGTCAATTGTTACAAGATTCTACAAAACATGTACCTAGTGCATTGCGTGTGGATGGAATACTTGATCGGTACAAGTTGTATTATTCATCGCAAATTCGTTCGTTATGACATGATCGATAAGAAAGTTCTTTCAAGTTAAAGAACCAAAACCAAGGTCGAGAACCTTTGATGTGTACTTGGTAAGATTCATGCTATGAGAACATGAATGTGAAGGAAATTGCAAGTGTAAGAAGTTTGAACACATGGGCACATGGGATGTTAAACCTCTATTGCAATCAATGAGTGTTTACACTTATGATATACATCACAAGGTTGTAATATGATATTGACTACCCGAGTGTGATGTCGACATTTGTCGTTTGAGTTATTATTAACTCACATTGAACATTGTTATATCCAAACGGGTTGTAGAGACAATTGAACCCCGTTAAAGTGAACATGGATTAACATTGTTTTGCCCATAGTTACTTATATGAGGTGACGTCTCGAAGTGACTAGAGTGTGAGGCGATTGATGGCAAGTTCAAATGCCATAGAGTCATGTGAGATGACTAGTCGATCACATAGGCAGATTGTTAGGAACATTTTGTCGGGCCTTATGACCGCTTATAGAGTTCTGGCAAATTTATATAGCCTGGTCGTGGCGAGAGCTACTATAGTATTCAAATGAGTCGATTCTTTTGACTAAAGACTATTCTCCTAAGATGGCACGATTTCGATTAACTTTGATTTGTGTTACTACGACCTTCGTAAATGGGGTCAAATGGGCATATTTTGGGTTATGATGGCGGTGGCTAGTCGAAGGGAATGAGTGCAATAGGAATTGTCCACCCCAGGTCGGGTTATAACAATATCTCGGGGCCACTCGAGGAGTAATGAATCGAAATGCGTGGCCACGCTCGGAAGGTATCCAAAGGATAAATCCGGTCAATCAGTTATTCTCCAGATCGAGGAAACCACTCTCGATATGATCACTTGCAAGTACGACACGAAAGACACCTTGCATTGAGTGGGAGATAGTAATAGGACAAGAGAATTGGTGACGCACACTTGTCGAGGACAAGTGGGAGATTGTTGGAATATGTGTCCTCCGACAATAATGCGATCACAATTATTGATCATGATGATCACATGTTTAAGTCTCATTAAAATGAATACAATTGGGAAGTAATATTGTTACTTGTCAACTCGTCAACATATATCGGTAATGATTGGCTTACTAGAGTTTGACATTACTGTCGTGTGACGGTGGTGATCAGTTGACCCCCTAGGTCATACCTAAAGGGCAACCCTCTTAATTGATTATTTAATTAATCGTATAATGTTACGAGTTAATTAAATTACTTGAAAATTGACGGACGATTTTGGAAGTAAAATTTACGTATCATATTGAAATGTGATTAAATAAGATACGGTCTGAGTAATTAAATTGTATAATTACTCGGATGAAATAAATTGTTTAATGTAACAATTAAAATGAATGAATTATTATAAAATCAATCAGTTGAAATTTATAAATGGTAAAATATTTTGGTACTAGTAATTATGAAATTACTAAGTCAATTTTTGTATATGACGTATTTTTATTAATACGTTGATTTTTAATATGTTAAAAATACATAACAAATATATGTGACATGTGACATGTAACATATAGACAATTGACAAAAATAATATGGATTCCATATTATCAAATGGACCGAAATATAGGAAGTGGATTAAGCTAATTAATTGTTTAATTAGTAGCTAAACATAATGATTGTTTTGCTTTTTAGCCATGCAACCCTACTACTCCTTGTGAAGACAAAAGTGATCATGCATTGGCTCCCCTAAAAGCCTTCCCTTCCAACCGGTTTTTTAGGTGAAAAAATCATCATTGGTTTTTCAATTTAATTTACCTATTACTCTAAAATGTGTTAGAGATTAATTCATTCAACAATTCATCCAAAATATAAGTTTTCTAGAGAAATAAAATCCTCTCTTTATCTCTCAACAAAACCGAAAATATTCAAAGTGTTAACAATATTTTTGGTTCAATTTTCTCATAGATTAATATTATACTAGTATTTGTAATATTAATTTAATTAAGAGGAGCCTTGGGTATTATATTTAGGGAGAGATCTTACTCTTAGATCTTTGTTCTTCCATTGGAATAAGCTCAAGAACAAAAGAGAAAGGTGATCTCTTTTGTGCCCAAATAACCCAAATTCAATAAGTAAGGACATGATTTCTCCTCTATTCATTTTATTGTTTGCATGCATAAGATCCATTTTAATTTATGACAAATTTATTCGACATATTTGAGTATGTTATAATGTATATGATTTTACATTTCCTTCAGTTTTGGCCGAAATCTCTTCTATCATAGCTTTGAGATCCGCTATCTCGTTAGAGGGAAGAGGGATTTGCGAAGGTGGTGCAAAAGAATATGAAGGCTCTTGAAAGCCTTGATGATAGTACGGATGTGGCGGCGCATAATGACCTTGTTTATATTGCCTGTAAGCATAAACTTGGTCCATAGTTGCTCGGCATATAGCAGAATCATGCCCCTCGGCACCACATCTCTCACAAAATTCCACCGGTTGCTCCCAAGAACGGAACATGGTGAATCCTCCTGCAGTACTGCTAATAGGACCTGTAGGACCTATCGAAACAACACTAAAGAGGAAGATAAGAACTGCCTCAAGGTACTCAGTCTTCCCTTGAGGCTAAAGACAGACCAAAATAAAAACAACTAAAACTAGCGCTACCTCCCCGGCAACGGCGCCAAAATTTGATACCGTCGTTTTAGTATCAAAGATAATATTTATAATTCCGAGCTAAACTAACAGAAGCTAGTGGTAGCACGAGTCGAACCACAGGGAGGAAGGGAATTTCAGTTGTCTAAATCTGGTCTAAGGTAACAGTTGTGGGGGTTTATATGAATTGGTCTACAGCTAAGAGTAATTAAAGACAATAAAATAAATAACGGATTAAACAGATAAAGAAAGGTACTAGGAGGGTCGGTTCACTATAGTTTCGGCGACAGCATACTAAACAGGTCTAAATCAAAACACATGAGGCGGGAAATAAAGAGGTCCTCTCGGTCCACTCTTAACAAATAGCATCTTTCGATCTCGCTATAAGTCCCTAATATCACTAATATGACTCTCGTCCTGAAAAGTGACTAATCATCTAAACTTTACCTATCTTTCGATCTCAGCATAGTTTAGTCATTTTAATTGGTGATCTAACAACTGTCCCTATCTCTCGATCTAATGGGTCAGTCATATTCTAAACATTCAACTGGTCGTGTGCACTCGATTCGTCGAATTAAGAATTAAAACAATTAAAACGAAAGGAAAACCTCACGTGGTCAGTCGATCGACCAAGTATGGCGGTCGATCGACTGACATGCGAATTCAGTCCGTGTTTAATCTACGCCGCCTACACTATAATTCCCCTACATCCTAGCACAAACTAATTAGCTACTCATACTAACGATGATAACGACAGTGAAATTAACGAAATAGGTAGAAGAATTCATGCTTAAAACGAATGAACAAACAATTAACAATAATGATAAATTGGGTTCGGGAGACTAACTAACAATTCTAAATCTATGAATGCAAATAAAGTAATAAGCTGGAATAAGAAGAATACCAAGATCGCAGAAGAATTGTAACGGAATGATTGAAAGCACAACGAAAATCCAATGCGAAATAGTTTCCCAAACCCTAATTAATTCTAAGGAACTGTATGTAAAACTTAATGTGTAAACTTGATAAAAACTGGATGTTCATGCTGCGTTATATAGGAAAAGTACGCAGCTATTATTCCTAAACCTAATAACTCATGGGCTTGATAAATCTCGATCTTTTAATTCTCGTATCAGCTCGTGGAGTGGTCGATCGACCATGTTGCTCGATCGATCGACCAAGGTATACTGAACAGTAGCTTCGATCTCGTGCTCTGGTCGATCGACCATAAGCATCGATCGATCGACCAAGGTTGTTTGTCAAGACGAAGAGTGCATTCTGACGAATTCTGCAGCGCGTACCGATCTTAAAACAGCTGCCATTTCTTCGTTCCTTGGTCAAATCAGGCGTTCTACGCGGCGTTGTAAAGCTAAGAGGATAAGCTTTCACCTCCAACTGGAATTAATAGATTATCAGGTCTAGAACTCGAGATATAGCCATCTGAAGCAGGCTGCAATGTCGAGAAGCACTTCTTCGCTTGTTAAACTCGTACGCACCCATGCTTTTGCTATCTTTAGGCCTTGAAACGCGCACCAAGCTCATTCCTCGAGTCAATACTTCATGTCAAATGCAATGTTAATTACTTAGGGATGGATTTGGCAACGGCGCCAAAATTTGATACCGTCGTTTTAGTATCAAAGATAATATTTATAATTCCGAGCTAAACTAACAGAAGCTAGTGGTAGCACGAGTCGAACCACAGGGAGGAAGGGAATTTCAGTTGTCTAAATCTGGTCTAAGGTAACAGTTGTGGGGGTTTATATGAATTGGTCTACAGCTAAGAGTAATTAAAGACAATAAAATAAATAACGGATTAAACAGATAAAGAAAGGTACTAGGAGGGTCGGTTCACTATAGTTTCGGCGACAGCATACTAAACAGGTCTAAATCAAAACACATGAGGCGGGAAATAAAGAGGTCCTCTCGGTCCACTCTTAACAAATAGCATCTTTCGATCTCGCTATAAGTCCCTAATATCACTAATATGACTCTCGTCCTTAAAAGTGACTAATCATCTAAACTTTACCTATCTTTCGATCTCAGCATAGTTTAGTCATTTTAATTGGTGATCTAACAACTGTCCCTATCTCTCAATCTAATGGGTCAGTCATATCCTAAACATTCAACTGGTCGTGTGCACTCGATTCGTCGAATTAAGAATTAAAACAATTAAAACGAAAGGAAAACCTCACGTGGTCAGTCGATCGACCAAGTATGGCGGTCGATCGACTGACATGCGAATTCAGTCCGTGTTTAATCTACGCCGCCTACACTATAATTCCCCTACATCCTAGCACAAACTAATTAGCTACTCATACTAACGATGATAACGACAGTGAAATTAACGAAATAGGTAGAAGAATTCATGCTTAAAACGAATGAACAAACAATTAACAATAATGATAAATTGGGTTCGGGAGACTAACTAACAATTCTAAATCTATGAATGCAAATAAAGTAATAAGTCGGAATAAGAAGAATACCAAGATCGCAGAAGAATTGTAACGGAATGATTGAAAGCACAACGAAAATCCAATGCGAAATAGTTTCCCAAACCCTAATTAATTCTAAGGAACTGAATGTAAAACTTAATGTGTAAACTTGATAAAAACTGGATGTTCATGCTGCGTTATATAGGAAAAGTACGCAGCTATTATTCCTAAACCTAATAACTCATGGGCTTGATAAATCTCGATCTTTTAATTCTCGTATCAGCTCGTGGAGTGGTCGATCGACCATGTTGCTCAGTCGATCGACCAAGGTATACTGAACAGTAGCTTCTGATCTCGTGCTCTGGTCGATCGACCATAAGCATCAGTCGATCGACCAAGGTTGCTGTACAATAGTGCATTCTGACGAATTCTACAGCGCGCACCGATCTTAAAACAGCTGCCATTTCTTCGTTCCTTGGTCAAATCAGGCGTTCTACGCGGCGTTGGAAAGCTAAGAGGATAAGCTTTCACCTCCAACTGGAATTAATCGATTATCAGGTCTAGAACTCGAGATATAGCCATCTGAAGCAGGCTGCAATGTCGAGAAGCACTTCTTCGCTTGTTAAACTCGTACGCACCCATGCTTTTGCTATCTTTAGGCCTTGAAACGCGCACCAAGCTCATTCCTCGAGTCAATACTTCATGTCAAATGCAATGTTAATTACTTAGGGATGGATTTGGCTCGATTTCCGCTCAATTCTTCATATTTCTGCAATAATAGACAAAAACACGAAAGTAGAGGAAAATAGGGAAATAATGGCATATATTGCACATTTGAGCTCTGAAATGCGTGTAGAATAAAGTGTGAAACATCATATTTTGGACACGCATCAAATCTCCCCAAACCAAACCTTGCTTGTCCCCAAGCAAGAACTAGACTCGATCCTAAAACCTAATGGAACGAGTTCAGTCTCAGAGCGAATTGCAATATGTAAAGCCTAAACCAATTTAATGCACAACCAACAATCAATTAGCAATGCGAATCATGCAAACGAATTATGAAGCCGTTAAAAACTGCTGAACCGTCAACCATAGAGACTTATCAAATTGGACTCTCACGGGTCGCTCAAATCACTCAAATAAGAACAAGGTGAATATATAAGAGGATAGAAAGAATTTATTTTGTAAAGACTCTCACCTAACTACGACCTATGAAGACATGCCAAAGAATAAAATATGAAAATGATCTCTATGACCGTACATATGCATTCCAACCAACAAATGACCATGACACATGCCGAGGTATATATGGATATGTGAGGTAAAGGGTAAGAAGGGGCTAAAATGAATTTGGATATGAGGAGTAATAAGCCAAGCTAGTACTACAATCCAAACTATAAACGAATCCCAACTTCAAGCTCAATGTAAATGATACAATACGGTGCCAATTCAAGGCACAAAACTCACAATCTCCACAAAATTTGACTCCCCAAAGAATACAAATGGTAATATGGGAGTGGAAATCACCAAATCATAATAATTGCAACATGTGATTTTTTCGAACTTTTCCTTTTCTCGGGATGCAGTCGATCGACCAATATGTTCAGTCGATCGACTGGATTCTACAACACTCTCTTTCTCTTTTTTTTTTTTTTTCTCTTCTTTTTCGAGTCATTTTTCTTCTTTTTTTTCTTTTCAATTCTATTCTTTCACCCAACATCTCGAAATGAGCATATAACCAAACCGCAAATAAACACATTCCCAAAACTAATACTACTAGCTTGACAAAGGCAGGCTAAATATAGGATGTAGTTAAGGGACAAAAAGGCTATTTTTGGCTATGAGGGGTTCATGGGTAAAATGAATAAAGGGAAACCTCTACCACATGTGTCAACAAACCACAAACCGAATGCATACAGGTATTAAGTAGATCAAATTCATAATTATTCAAATTAAGGAAACATGTCTCATAAGGAGTACTACTCACATTCCTAGATAAACTGGTCATAGATGACACCAGTTATAGGCTCTAATACTCAGAAATATGATGTAGTTTGCCAATTTTCTAAGTCAAGTCTCAAGTTCAGCAAGAATGTAACGAAAACTCGTAGATATGCATTTACGATTCTACTAATAACATGTCAATCAAGCAAGGCTCAGGCAAAACAGGTGCAAAATGCAATATCATCCTTGAAATACTACCGTTCCGACTCGACCTATATGCTAAAATAAACATGCATTGTTTTGGAAATTTTTTTGAAATTTTGTCAATTTTTTTGAATTTTGTGTATATATAAGAATTGAAACAACAATGCAAAACAAAATGTAAACGTGAATGCAAGTATATGAATGAAGTGCGACGCAAAACCCTTCCCCAAACCAAATCGCACAATGTCCCCATTGTGCAAAATCATGTAATGAAGAAAAGAGAAATGGGAATTGCGAGAAAATAAATTAAAAACAAAATGACATGAAGTAAAGACTTGGGAACTCACAAAACTTTAAGCGCAGCAAAGGAAACCTCCCCAAACCAGCGTGAGCTAGGAGGTTTCAGTAGCTAGCAGTGCTACTAATAAAGACCTGAAAAGACAAACAAAAACCACGCATAAAATCGAGAAGAACAATTTTGAAGCGGTATTTTGTGCATAATTGAGAAAAATTAGAAGAAATGGATAAAGACGGAAAATAAAGTGGAGCAGAAAACTCCCTTAATTCCGCAAATCGACCAAACACAGCTGGGGAGAGGTCGAGAACAAATACAGCAGCAGTGGTGGTCGATCGACCACATAACCCAGTCGATCGACCATGCAAACGTGAACGATATCGTCCTGAAATGCGCATCGATCGATCGACTAATGGTGCCAGTCGATCGACTGAAAACACTGCTGCAACCTCTTATTTCTTCGTATTAACTCAATAACTTGAGCTAATGAGGTCTAAAAACCTGCAAATGCACAATAATACGCGCCCAAAATTGCGCAAAACCCAAAGTAAAGTCTATAGCGTTTAAAATACTAAGCAAGCAAAAATAAAATGCGAAGTCTCGCGCACACAAAATACGGTAAATAGTCTTAAAAGCAATAAAGTAAATGTTTGATAGAGCATGTGATCAACTAATAGTTGATCAAGAACGGCCACGGTATGGCCCACTTCGTCGGCTTCTGGCTACATGAGGTAGCCTCAGCAGCTCTCATCTTCTCACCGCACTCTTCTTAACTTCAATATCCGTATGGCTCAACGGATCAATACTCTCATCATCTCCCGATCAATGACCTCTTCGAATCGTCGAATCCAAATCGACTTCGTTGCTTTGACCGGCTCGTCATCCACTTCCTCATCGGTTCCATAGCTCGTGCAACCAAGACCACCCCTTGAAATGATTGGCTTCTTTGCACCGGATCAACTTGCAACTCACCCCTCCCCAAACCAGCTCTGCGATATCGAAAATAGACAGATCTTCCTCCAATTTGCTCCCAATTTGGGGCGGAGGTGTTACAACAGGAGTGGAAATAGAGACAGGTAATTCAGGAAGCACAAAGTACGATTTCTTTTCAGAAACCGTATTACAAGTAACCGGCCACATGGAGTCTTTCTTCTTAGCAGGCTGAGTAAAAACGATGGACTGTTTCCCTACTTTAAAGGTCAATGTCCCTGAACCTACATCTATAACTGCACCAGCAGTGTGCAGAAATGGTCTACCCAAAATAATAGGAATATGAGCATCCTCGGGTATATCAAGTACAACGAAGTCAACAGGGAAGAAAAACTTCCCTATTTGGACAGGAATGTCCTCTAAGACTCCTATAGGCTGGACCGCAGAACGATCAGCCATCTGTAATGTCATGCTAGTAACTGCAAACCTAGTCAATTTCAATTTCCTAGCTAGACTCAAGGGCATGACACTTATTCTGGCTCCTAGGTCACATAATGCCCTCTCAATTGAGAAGGTACCTATGTTGCAAGGAACAGAAAACCGCTGGTCCTTTAACTTAAGGGGCGCAGTGTGAGACAGATAGGAGCAAGACTCCTCAGTAAGTGCGACAGTGTGCACTGTTTCAAGTGACCGCTTTTTGGACAACAATTGTTTCATAAATTTAGTATAAGCGGGTACTTGGTTGACTAACTCGAGAAAAGGAACCTGTACATTCAGACTACGAATAACATTTTCAAACTTATTAAATGATACCTGTTCCTTTGTCGGCACTAGTCTCTCCGGTATGGGGCTGAAAGAAGTACCTTGGTCGATCGACTGACCAACCTAGTCGATCGACTGAGGAAGCTGCTGAAGGTGCCTAATAACTCATGGGCTTGATAAATCTCGATCTTTTAATTCTCGTATCAGCTCGTGGAGTGGTCGATCGACCATGTTGCTCAGTCGATCGACCAAGGTATACTGAACAGTAGCTTCTGATCTCGTGCTCTGGTCGATCGACCATAAGCATCAGTCGATCGACCAAGGTTGCTTTGTACAAAGAGTGCATTCGACGAATTCTGCAGCGCGCACCGATCTTAAAACAGCTGCCATTTCTTCGTTCCTTGGTCAAATCAGGCGTTCTACGCGGCGTTGGAAAGCTAAGAGGATAAGCTTTCACCTCCAACTGGAATTAATCGATTATCAGGTCTAGAACTCGAGATATAGCCATCTGAAGCAGGCTGCAATGTCGAGAAGCACTTCTTCGCTTGTTAAACTCGTACGCACCCATGCTTTTGCTATCTTTAGGCCTTGAAACGCGCACCAGGCTCATTCCTCGAGTCAATACTTCATGTCAAATGCAATGTTAATTACTTAGGGATGGATTTGGCTCGATTTCCGCTCAATTCTTCATATTTCTGCAATAATAGACAAAAACACGAAAGTAGAGGAAAATAGGGAAATAATGGCATATATTGCACATTTGAGCTCTGAAATGCGTGTAGAATAAAGTGTGAAACATCATATTTTGGACACGCATCACAAGACATAATTCTTTAATTATGTAGATTAATTTTATCCAAACCACCTATTTAAATTATCAAATTAAGTGACAATTCCTCAATTAATCACATTAATTTCAATCTTAATTCATATTAAACTTGTAATATGAATTTAATCCATCAATATTTTAAACTGCTTTAAAATAATTAGGTATCTTTTAATTATGAACCGCTTCACAATAATTAATTGGCCAAAACAAACAAAAACAAAATCCCTTTTTTTTATATGTCTCGGCTAAAACAGGGGGAAACAATATTTTTTTTATATAATACCAGCTGCTCTCGGCAAAAAAAAAACCAGATTTTTTTTCTCTCGGTATATACCAAAACGAAAAGAAAACAGCCCCTATACTCGGTATTTCCTCAAAACCGAGAAAAAAAATAGATTTTTTTTTATTATTAAACTGTTAACGGTGAACAGTAACAGAAAACAAAAAAAAAAACTTTTTGCATTTGGCATAATACCCTAATTGCAAAAACATGATATCGATGAACAAAAATCGTTTATTGTTGCTATTAACAAGATTGGCATATTCATCTTTTAATTTAAAACATGTAAATTTATGATACATGACTCTAAACAACAATTTAGAACTATTTATGCCAAAAACAATATAGCAAAAAAACAATTTTATCATCAACAAGACGATTCCATTTACAATTTAATTTAATCCGAATTAAATCAAAGCATCTACCAATTCTTCATATAATCATTCTAACTGATTAAAACAACAATATGAAAAATCAAAATGGAAAAAATCATCAAAAACAAGAACAAAATCTCGGCAGAAAAAAAAATTCAAATCGGCAATTTTTTTTTTTTTTTTTTTTTACCGAAACCCTAAATTTTTTTTTGTTTTTTTCGAAACCCTTATTTTGTTTAACCCAATTTTTATGAAAATCATCAAAATAAATTCGTGGCCTTGGCTCTGATACCACTTGTGGGATTTATCTGTATGCATCCCTTAAAATTCAAGGATTATAACGAATAATAAAGTGATGATTACGAGTCATAAAACTAAATTGCATAAACAAAAGCACAAAGGATTAAGAAATAACCTTCGATCCTAGCAAATACGGCCTAAGAACAATATCAAAGTTGATATTCGCCTATCAGTTGCACCCAAGACGATATGAGATATGCCCTTAACTTGTTGCTAGAATCGATCCCCAAATTTCAGTAAATTAAATTAGGGTTTATCGTTTTTGTGTTTTTTGATGAGAGGCAAGAATGGAAAAAAAGAATTAGGTCAGAAACTTCTACTCTCTCTTCCCTTTAACCGTGTATGAGAAGAGAAATAGGTTAGAATGTTTCTTCCTCTATTTCGGCCCATAATGCCGAAATAACAAGAAGTAATATCTCCTTATTTTCGGTTTTGGCAAAAATGTATAAATGTGTTAAATATAAATTGTCATCTAGTGAGGATTGAACCCATAACCTCTTGGTTTGAGTACCATCACTATTACCACTACGACACATTCATTATGACACCTTTAAAAATAGCGTTAATTAAACACGTAAAATCTACGGAAAAACTGACAGGATATGTTTGTAATTGGTTCAACTAGACAAAACCTGTAATTTTTAAAATTTTTCCTAAACCATTCACAAACATCTCCAACCTAAGAGTGCCAAAAACCTGCAAGAGCTAATAAACTAATTTACATAACCACGCTAAAGACACGGGGATATAATGATACAAACCAAAATAGAAGAGGGAGACATATGTCCCTTCAAAATATATACAAAACCAAAAGTTAAAGGTTTCTACAAAATAAAAAACAAACTAAGTCCAAGGTTCTCTTGCTCACTAGCTCGTCCGTGAACCCCAACTAAGCATCAAGTACCTGTCAATCGCATTTTATACAAACACGAAAGCCACAATTCAGTGGGGAGTAACTTCGAGTCCTCCCAGCCACAAAACGTCATATTTAATGTAACATGTAATGAAACATGTAAACAACATGATAAGTAATTCAATTATCAAGTATTCTAACATGTGAGCCCTAAACTGACTAAAATAAACTATCATGTGAAACATATAACAAGTAGTAATCCAAACTTTATCAATTGTAACCGGCTTACATCTCACCTATTACAATTCATAAAGTCACCATACAAGAAAGGGCAATATATCAAAGACAGGCATAAGTTCTTAGCACCGTCAATAGTCACTCTGTAACTCGAGTCTATACCACGAGGTAGGGAAGGTAATCGAACCGGTATCTTGGCTCAGCGGTTAATATTAATAAAACATGGCCAAGACACAACACAACCCTAGCCTAAAATCTGCGCAGACCTAGACATGCGGATACACACCACCGCACCCAAGACCCACAATTTTTCTAAAACAAAGTGAGTACCCTAAGGAGTCCACCAAAGGGTTGGCTAGTACTTAAGCTGACCACTTACTATCCAAAATAAGTAACGAGGTCATGCCCCAACTTGGATATAATAACACCAAGTAGGAACACAAAGGCTATTAAGCAGTGAACATATACTCGTCAAAGACTATAAAGACCTATCTATGACAACCACAACAACCTGCAAGAAGTATTCAATACAAATTCTATTTCTAGCAATATTAACAATATTAAAGGTTTCAGGGAATCTAGGGCCGTTTCTACAATATAAGAAACTATTAAATTCAACCAACTATACATGTGAACTAAAAACTTGATAAATGGCCTAAAACAAGAAAAAGGCCGATTATCCAATTCATATAAAATTTCATCCAACCGAATTTTTACCCGCAACCCAGCCCTGCGACAGGGTACGGGTTAAATTGCGGCTGACTAATCACTCAATTAACTGACATCGAATCAGTCAAAGGGACTAAGGCTCAGTTTTCGGCACAATCATCAAAACATTAAAATTCTCGCTATAAAATTCATTTTGAGCCTAATCATTACAATTTCATTTTATAATCTACCCTAACATGTGATAACTATCAATATGAGCATAATTTTACCAACCTCATTATCTTTACTACTAACATTATTCATTTCAAAGGTTTAACCATATGATTCTTATTCTAACTATAACATTAATGAACCTAAAATGATGAACAAAGCATGAAAAACCGCGAAACAAGCAACGGGCTGACCCGGGCCAGCCGTGGGCCTGCCGGGCCTGCTGCCGCCACTCCCACACCTCCATTTTTCCGTTTTTGTTCATTTTAACTCGTTTTAAGCATTACTTAATCGTTCCCATTCCATTTTTATACTAATATGAGTACTAAAACTAACAAAAGACATGCATGCAACCCATTTTATTATGTGAAATTAACTACTTAAATAAAAATCACAAAAACATACAAAAACAACAAAGAATGTGACGATTATTCGTCGAGTAACTCGAAATATGTTACCTTAAGCTAGAAAATGAGCAATTAGCACCTTGAAAACCAAACCCTAACAAGCAACTAGCTACTATCTTCGACAATATACGAGTCCCCAAACTCGTCCTCCAATTCTTCACCTAAATAAACAATAAAAACACAATAATAAGTATAAAATACCGAAATTACCCAAATTCGTCTTAAAACAACTTCAAGAAAACTGAAATTAAAACATACTAGGTTGTAGATCTCGACGAGAGGATTCCGGAAATATAAATTTTGTAAAAATCCGACAAGAAATGAGGAAGTTATGGTGAAAATTGGCTTGAAAAGCTTAGTTGGTACAAAAATGGTGTTTTTTTGGTTTTTAGAACATGAAGGAAGGAGATAGAAAAGAAAAGTCAGAAAAAAGAAAGGGGAAGGGGGGGGGGGGTGTCCGCGGGAAAGGAAAGGAGGAAAGGAAGGAGCGGGTTTAAGTCGGGATTTTACGAGTCGGTTTTGGCTCGTATCGATAATAATTAGAACCGCTTGTCAATTGCAAATTCCGACAAGATCAAAGTTCTTAAACACGAGATTACAAGAAAATTGAATACTCATACGACCCATTTCCAAAATCGTTTACCCAATTTTCAAAAGAGTTGTAATTTTTCCCGATATGCCCATTTTTCGAAATAAAAAGTTTTTACACGGTTTAAACTATTTTTAAACATTTCGAAACTATCAAAAAAAATACTTTTCTTCAAAATATAATAAAATTATATTTCTTTGAATTATTTTTACTTTAAATACATTAATATCAAATTTTACTTGATTAATAAATTACTTCCGAAATATATTAACGGTTCGAAATTACGGGGCGTTACAATCATGTTGCTGATATTAAATATAACCGTTTACATTTAAATATGAATTAACATATTAATTCGTCCAAGCTAACATTACATACATTTAATTAAATATAACTTATTATATTCAATTTACGAATTGACAGTTAATTCGTCTCAACTAATATTATTTAATTTTCATTAAATAATTTCCTCATCAACACATTGACTAACTGTTTAGTCATATAAGGCATCAATGTGATTATATTTCTATAACCACATCTCTCAAACACATCCTATAGGTGTGACCTTTAGGGACCAGTTGATCACCGCCATCTGTATGATAATAACGTCAAACTCTCTAGCAAGCCAACCGTTATTAGGTAATCGTTAATCAACTGATTAAAATACTAAGTATACCCTTGTGAACCTGTAAGAGATTTACAAATGTTATCACCCTAATTTTTGGAGGACACAAGCTCCAACAGAGTATGTAATTGCTTTCTAAGCAATTGGGGAGCTGGAAAAACGCTGTAAACCCCCTGATTTATTTTTCCCTGCGACGGAATTTGCGACGGATTTTCCGTCGCAGATGTTGACTAATGGGTTGAATGAGGAGGACACGTGGCCTTACATGAACAGTACTTTGCGACGGAAAATCCGTCGCAGATATTCACTAATGGGTTAACTGAGGAGGACACGTGGTCTTACATGAACAGTACTTTGCGACAGAAAATCCGTCGCAGATTTTGACTTTTTGGTTGACCTTTGTGCCTACGTGGCCTTGCATGAACAGTGAACTGCGACGGAAATTCCGTCGCAGGTCCATGTATTGCGACGGCCATCTCAGACGCTTTGATCCGTCGCAGATTTTACTCTGCAACCGAATTTCCGTCGCAAAACGAAATTTTGCGACGAAATAAAGCGATGGGCTAATTCCGTCGCAAGTTCTATATTTGCGACGTGATTCGTTATTTGCGACGGATTTGTCCGTCGCTATGGAAGCTTTTCTTTGTAGTGATTGTTGCTTTGATGATAAGATGACAAAAGTACATTGTATATATCGATTTGCGATAATATGTTTATATTAATTCTCTTAGTATAATTACTTCCTGAATCTGAGTTGATTAAGGAGAAAGTTGATATTGTTCCAGTGTGGGCAAGATTATCTGGTATACCCTTGAGATTTTGGGGGGCTTGTTTGCCTAAGATAGCTGGATTGGTGGGGAATTTTATTCGTATGGATGATGCTACTAAGGATAAGATTTGTCTGAGTTATGCAAGAGTTATGGTTGAAGTGCCTTTTAACCAGAAGCTTGTTGATAAAGTTAGGTTTTTGGATGAGTCTGGGCATGTGGTTGTTGTTAATGTGGAGTATGAGTGGAATCCTATCTCATGTTCTAGCTGTAATGGGATAGGGCATGACATGTCCCAGTGCAGGAAACCTAAGATTCAGAGGTGTAAAGTGCAGCAACCCAAACCCAAGCCTAAACAAATTTGGAGTCCTGTACAGAAAGCTCAACCTGCTGAGACTTCTGAGCCCCCTCTTGCCTTTACTCCTAAAGTGTTCCCCCCCTTGTCAATGGTGAGGTCCACTCCTACTGTAAAAGCTAAACCTGCAAAACAAATTATGTGGGTCAGTAGACAGGATAATATGGTGGGAGTAAGGCTCTCTGGTAAGTTCAGTCAGTAGACTTATCTGGATGCTTTGAATGGTTCTGCTACACCTAGACTCAGGGTAGAGAACAGTGGTAAGGACCCTCCTCATCAAGTTAATCATGTATAGCTTTGGATTTTGGAATGTCAGGGGTCTCAATGACCTGAATAAACAGAAGATTGTTAAGTGGTTCATGCATAATAATGGTGTAGGTCTTTTTGGTTTATTAGAAACTAAACTTAAACCTAGTAATTTACTGAATAAGGCAACTACAATTTGTGATGGCTGGAGCATATCGACCAACTGTAGTTGGCATAAAGGGGGTAGGATTTGGTTGCTCTGGAATCCTACTTGTTTTGATGTGCAATTTCTGAACTATGGCTCTCAGTATATCCATATGTTGGTTCAATCCAAAGTGGATAACAAGAAATTTCTACTGACTGTGATTTATGCTTTTAATGACCTGATGGAGAGAACTATTCTTTGGAAGTTTCTGAAAGAAACAGCTTCTACTTGCACTATGCCTTGGTTGTGGGTAGGAGATTTTAATACTGTTTTATCTCCAATTGAAAGATTAGGGGGTAACACTACAGATGCAGAGATGGAACACTTCCAGGAATGTGTCTCTTTATGTGAAATGGAGGATATTAAGGCTACTGGGGCATTGTTTACCTGGTCTAACAAGCAAGCACCTACTGACAGAGTTTATAGTATACTGGATAGGGCAATGGGAAATCCTTAATGGATGAGTCATTATGGAGAGTACATAGCCCATTTCCATCCTGAGGGTATGTTTGATCACTGTCCATGCACAATTGTAGACAGGAAAGTTGAATTCAATGGGAAAAAATCCTTCAAGTACTTTAATATGTGGGGAGCTTCTGAGCATTTCAGTGCTAGTGTGGATGGTGTGTGGAAGCAGTCATATAGAGGGACTAAAATGTTTAATGTGGTGAAGAAATTGAAGGCTCTTAAACCTGTTCTTAAGAATTTAAATAAAAATTGTTTTTCTGATATTGAAAACAGTACTAACATTGCTGGTACTGTACTACAACAAATTCAAAAGAAGTTGGTTGAGTCTCCTAGGGATTTGGACCTGATTCAGCAAGAGTATGACCTGGCTAATGAACTCAAGGATCTTACTTTGGCCAGGGATAGCTTCCTTTCTCAGAAAGCAAAAATTCAGTGGTCAATTTCAGGGGACCTCAACACTTCCTATTTTCACCAAGTTATGAAGAAGAGAGTGATGCTGAATAAGGTAATGCAGATAGAAGATATGAATGGTAATGTTTGTACCACTGGTGATACTATACAAAAGGCTTTTCTAGATTATTATCAGAACTTGCTAGGCTCTCACACTGATACAGTGGCAGTCGAGCATTATGTAGTCACCAGGGGACCTTGCTGTACAGCAGCACACTGGAACATTTTAGACACTCCCATCACTGTTGAGGAGGTCAAGAAGAGCATTTTCAGTATACCTAAGGACAAATCACCAGGTCCAGATGGTTATACTAGCCAATTTTATAGAGATGCATGGGATATTGTGGGTGATGAAGTGTGTGATGCTGTTAGAAATTTTTTTGATACTGGTAAGCTACTAACTCAGATCAATGCTACAACAATTACACTCATTCCTAAGATGGACATGCCTACCAATGTGAAGCACTTTCGTCCAATCTCTTGATGCAATGTTCTTTACAAAGCTATCTCAAAGATCATGTGCAATAGGTTGGCTGTTATACTTCCACATTATTAGTAAGAACCAAGGGGCATTTGTTAAAGGTCGAAGTATTCTGGAGAATATTCTGATTTGCCAAGACCTGGTAAGGCCCTATAATAGAAGTATGGTGTCCCCTAGGTGCTTATTCAAATTAGATTTGCAAAAAGCTTATGACTCAATTGAATGACAATTTGTGGAACAAATGTTGGATGCTTTGAATTTTCCTAGCAAGTTTTAGAATTGGGTGATGTGTTGCATTTCTTCTCCTACTTACTCTTTAAGTTTGAATGGTGCACATTTTGGATATTTTGAGGGAAAGAGGGGGCTTAGACAGGGTGACCCTATTTCCCCCCTTATCTTCTGTGTTTGTATGGAGTACTTATCAAGGATACTGGATTATGCTACTAATAGATGGTTCTTTAGATACCATCCTCTTTGTAAAAGCTTGAAGCCGACTCACCTACTTTTTGCTGACGACCTCCTTATGTTTTGTAAAGGGGATGTGCAATCTATTATGCTACTTCTTAGGGCTTTATCTACCTTCTCTGCCTCCTCTGGACTGAGGGATAATACTTCAAAATCTGAAGTTGTGTTCAATGGTGTAGCTGCTTCCCTCAAGTTGGATATTATTCAAGTCTCAGGTTTTCAGGAAGGCTCTTTGCCTTTCAAATACCTGGTATTCCAAAGGCAGGCGAGTGAGATTAAAAAGAAGTGACTGCAAGGTTTTGATTGAGAAAATTGTTTGCAGAATCAGGGGAATTGGAGCTAGAAAGTTAAGCTATGCAGGCAGACTTATTCTTATTAACTCAGTTCTTAACACTTTGCATAATTACTGGGCCTCAATATTTCTGATTCCTAAAGGAGTTATCAGTAGGATTGAAATGATTTGCAGGAATTTCTTATGGGCTGGTGATGCTGAGTATCAAAGGGTTCCTCTTGTAGCATGGAAGAAAGTCTGCTGCAGCAAGAAGGAAGGTGGTTTAGGTGTGAAAGATGCTAGGGTGTGGAATATTGCAACAGTGGGTAAACTTGTCAATTGGATCTATACTAAAGCTGATCGTCTATGGGTTCTATAGATTGACCATGTGTATATGAAAGGGACAGATTGGAACAGTTATCAACCTCCTCCAGATTCAAACTGGAACTGGAGGAATATCTGTAAGGTAAGGACTATGCTAGCTGCTGGTTTTCAGGGCACTCAATGGTTAACAAGTCCCAATGGTTATACTGTCACTTCTGGTTACCAGTGGATGCAGGGAACACACCCCCTATCCCCTGGTATAAGGATGTTTGGGATGGCTGGGCTACTCCTAAGCATTCTCTCATAGGCTGGCTTATCAAACATGAAGCATTGAACACAAGAGCTAAGCTGTTTTCTTTAGGCCTGTGTAATACTAACAGATGTGTTCTTTGTGAGAAGGAAGAACAAGGGCATGTCCATCTCTTTGGGAGCTGTGATTATAGCTCCAAGGTTGTTGTCGTGCTAGAGGATTGGTTACATATTAATTTGAGCATTGTCACTGGTATATCTAAGACAGAAGAAGGTTTATAGAGTGATCAGACTGGCTTGCTGGTATGCAGTCTGGATGGAGAGAAACAATTGTCGTGTTGATCTTAAACTGAGAAGACCTGATATTGTTGCAGACGAGATAAAAGCTACAGTGAAGGCAAGGCTAATACAAGTTGTTACTCGGCCTGTTTTAGTAGGGGATAAGGATTTTCTTGTAAGCTTAGGACTTAATATGTGATGTTTTTTTTAAAGCCTAGTTTTATTATCCAAAGTGGACTACATGTAATTCTGATTATTTCATTAATCAAAGCTCACATTTCACCAAAAAAAAAACATAATACTAATGAGTAGAATATCTTTTTTACTTTTAATTTTTAATGTGAGAATGGATGTTTTATCTATATATCCACCTTATTTAAATTATTTTTATTTAATTAAACGTTACAATAGTTAAGAGAAAATGAGTGAAGAATATTTTATGTCTTAAATATCATCATTATTTCCAAACTAAAAAAAAGGTATATAAACTATGTTTAATACTACTTATTAGTTTTTTAATTAATACGGAGTATTATCATTTTAATAAAGTTGACTAACAAAAATATCAAATTTGACGTTGAACAAAAATGATATCATTTGGTTACAAAAGTAATGAGAATGAGAATAACAAAATAATACGAGTAGGTTACAATAAAAAAAAATACAATACTAATCAATGACGTAAAATCGTAAATAACTGAATATCAAGCTACTACAGAAAGTGGTAAAAAAAATTTACGCCAACAAATTAATGAAAAGTTAGAGCTCAACTCTTACACTTTCACAATATGTTATCTCCTATTGAATAAACCATGCCCTATCCTTTCAATTTCCCTATCATAATATTGCAATAATTAGAACCTTATACAAATGCTTTGTGTGTCTTTCCATCTTTTCTAACTTATAATTCTTTCATTAATTTACCATAAATTCAAATTCATCATCCTCTTTAAAAGCCCAATCTTTTACTTTCATAAAATATGAGTATATTGGTATGAGATATCGTGGAGGGTCTCATGTGTCAACTTTATTTTTGTTATCGATTCATAGAAACGACTCAACTTCTTGCTCAGTAAAACATACCTAAAATATGAACGGCTAAAATAATTATAGAGATAGACCACGAATAAAAAATGAAAAAATCATCAAAAAACTAAAAAGGAAAATGCATGAACGATCCTTAAACCGAACCCGTGAATTTCACGGGTCACAAAACTAGTTTGTATTTATAAAGTTCCTTTAATTTTTTTAATCTGTAATATTTAAATTCACTCAATTAATAGAAACTGGGTTTATGTGAATTTATTTAACGATAATTGGTCGTCATTAGATCGTGTTCACAGTTTGCTATTTCGCTTTTCAAAAATATACGAAAGTTATGGTTAAGTTGTAATGTTACTTACCTATTGAAGATGCGTTTGTGATCAGATTTTGGCTAAATGAATACCCATATATCTTTTTGAAGATAAAAATGGAATTAATGGGATTAATGAATAGAGCATCTTCGCTAAGACACATAATGAAGTTTGGTTAACTTCGCCGAGTGATACAATGAAGTTTGGTTAACGATATTATGCGTAATACCCCCCCCCCCAAAAAAAAAAAAAAACTGGAGCATGGAGATTCAGAATGCCCGGTTGCGAAGAAGATAGTCGAATTGACCAACTCCCAAAGACTTCGTAAAAATATCAGCTAATTGTTCAGTCGTAGGAACATGAAACGGTTGAATAAGACCCTCCGTTATAGCATCCCAGACAAAGTGACAATCAATTTCGATATGGTTCGTTCGTTCGTGAAAGACGGGATTTTGAGCAAGATGAACAACCGAGTGATTCTCGCATGACAGGAGTATAGGAAGAGAAAAAGGGACATCCAGACTCGTGAGTAACCCTTTGAGCCATTTGAGCTCACACACAACAACGGCCATTGATCAATATTCGGCTTCAGTAGAAGAGAGCGATACCGTGTGTTGCTTTTTAGTTTTCCAAGACACAGGAGAGCTCCCAAGAAACACGAACCATCCCGTTACAGAATGACGAGTTAAGGAACAAGTACCCCAATCGGAATTACACCAGCCGGACACCGTAAAATCACTGTCAGATCGCAGTAAAATGCCTTGACCCGGACTCCCTTTGAGGTAACGAACCACACGAAGGGCGGCCTCCATATGAACTTGTCGTGGTTGATGAATAAATTGGGACAAGACATGAACGACAAAGGATAAATCAGGACGAGTGACGGCAAGGTAGACTAAGCGTCGATATCATTCACGCGCATCAAGAAGAGGCTTGACATCCGTTTGAAGTTGATGGTTGACCTCCATGGGTGTGGTTGCCGGCTATGCACCCAAGAGGCCTATTTTTGTGATGATATCGAGTGTATATTTCCGTTGATTTAGGAAAATTCCTTCGGCATTGCGGGCAACCTCAAGACCAAGAAAGTATTTTAACGGACCGAGATCCTTCATATGAAAGCAGCGCTGTAAATAGTATTTAAAAATAGAGATGGTAGAGGAATAATTCCCGGCAATAACAAGATCGTCCACATAAATAAGGACATGTAACCGGACAACATCACTTGAGTATAAAAATAGCAAATAATCCGAATAAGATTGAGAGAAACATATTTACGCAACACACCAGCCAATTTAGAGAACCACCAGCGAGGAGCTTGGCGGAGGCCATACAGAGACTTCTTTAATCGACAAACTTTGCCTTTATGTCCATGGCTGAAATTGGGAGGGAGCTTCATATAAACTTCTTCCATCAAATCTCCATGTAGAAAGGCATATGGACATCCATTTGGTGTAATTCCCACCTTTTTACAGCAGCGACAGCAAGAAAAGTACGGATAGTGACCATCTTAACAGCAGAAGCGAAGATTTCGCCGTAGTCAAGACCTTCCACTTGATGATTACCAAAAACAACAAGGCGAGCTTTAAGTCGCTTAACCGATCCATCGGACTTGTATTTTATTTTATAAACCCAATGGCAACCAAGAGCCTTCTTATCTGGAGGAAAGTCGATCAAATCCCAAGTGCCATTATTCTCGAGGGCATTAATTTCATCCTGCATAGCCTTAGACCACCCGTCATCTTGAATGGCGACTTTGAAAGACGGTGGCTCAAGACCTGCAGTTATAGATGCGAGAAAATTTTTATGGCGAGGGGAAAAATAGGTACAATTAACATAATTTGCTATGGAATAGGGAGTACCTGAAGGCAATGACAGAGAGGGCGGTGAGCCGGGCTGAGATGGACTATTAGCAGTATCAAGGACATAATCCTGCAGTCAGGAATTAGGGAATTTAATCCGATGTCCACGGCCAAGCATAGGAGGCACAGTATCATTGCTTAAGCTGTCGGAAACAGAGGACTTGGTGGAAGGCGTGTGTGACACAAAGGACTCGGTTGCAGGACCAGGTTCAGATGTTGGAGGCTCGGTGGAGGGCTCGACAGTAGTCTTGACTGAAGGCTCATATTCGGGCTCGACAGGGTAATTATCGAGAAAAGAGAGACCATCAGGCGAGCTTGAAACAGTATCAAGAGGAAATTGATCCTCATAAAAAATAACATCACGAGAAATGATAAATGTTTCCGTCTCAAGATCATAAACTTTCTAGCCCTTTGTATTATGAGGATACCCCAGAAAAATGCATCTATGACTCCTTGGTGCAAATTTGTCGCCACTAGTTTTTTGGTTATGAACAAAACATAAACAACCAAAGACCCGTAAATTCGTATAAGACGGTGGCACGCCCAATAGTACTTCATATGGCGTTTTATGAGCAAGTAAAGTAGACGGTGTGCGATTAATTAAATAAGCAGCTGTGTGTATACATTCGCCCCAAAGCTTCATAGGAAGGTTACCTTGAAAAAGCAAGGCCCGAGCAACATTGAGTATATAGCGATGCTTACGTTCAACACGCCCATTTTGTTGAGGCGTGCCCACACAAGACTTTTGGAAATGTATGCCATTTTTGAAAAAATATCCCGCCATACGATTGAATTCATTGCCATTATCACTACGCACCATCTTAACCTACTTAGAAAACTGTGTTTGTACCATTGTTAATATTGGGCCAAGAATTGTCCTACCTGATCAGACAAAAGTCAGGCAAATAAATACCAAGCATATCCTGAACAGAAGTAACTCAATACAAAGCATACTATACCCAGGCAGGTGCCAACCAGGAGGGAAAGACAGGTCAGGCCATCTATCCAGGCCAGACTTGAAGGAACAACTCACCAGCCGTATGTTGGGCACTACTAAAACAAGTCAGGGAACAACTAAAGCACAACTAAAACCTAGAGAAATGGTTCCTACTTTAAAGGAAGACCTATTCAACAAAATATACGAAGAATATGGAGCAGCTGACTGAGCAAAGATAGCGGCATGCAGATTATAGAGTCAAACAACCACCTCCGGGTAAATAGAACACGAGGCCTATTACCTAGGAACATCCAAAACAAACATGAAAGAGCCGTTATTTGCAAGATATAAAGAGCAAAGCAAAAGAAAGAAGGGGCATCATCTATTATTCACTCAATCTTACTCTCTTTTTATAATTGTAATCACCTTGAGCATATTTACTAAGCACTTATACTCTACTTCTAGCCTGACATACATATTCCCTGTCAGGATACGTTAAAAGATAATAACAATCTCTCCTGGCTTGGTGCCCGTGGTTTTTTCCCTTATTCCCAGGGTTTTCCACGTACAAATCTCTGTCTTTCACTTTATTATTCATTGTTTAAGTTATTCATCGTACTAGTCAGGCATAATTATTTGAGTTAGATTGCCCTGCAATTAAATCCCTGCCAAGACTTTATCTCCGTGTGAAATCTTGCTAAAATAATTGGCGCCCACCTTTGGGCATCTAGCTCAAAAATAATCAAAACCTAATCCCAAACAACACAAAAACTCTCCTAAAAAATGATTGGAGACAATATAGAACAACAACTCGCTGCCGCCAAACAACAACTACTGGAAATGGAGCAACTGAAGCAAAAGATGGCCCAGGCTGAAGCTGATGTCCAGAAACTGAAAGAATCAGAGTCCAATATGAAGCAAAAGCTAGGAGATAAAGCTTCATGCTCAAAATGGAAGATTCAGCCTGGAACACCATTTTCTTCAATCATCAGGAATATTGATTTCTCCAACTTTAGTACTCCAACTCCATCAAAAACCAAATCAGGGGATCTTGATTCAGACTCAGAAGAAACCCCAAATGAAGAGACCACCCCAGATCAAACTAATGTAGCCATAATGATGGCCATGGTCCAGAAGATCCGGAAATTCCATGAGAAATTTTAGAAGATCCGTGGAGTGCCTGCAAGTATTGAGGAAGCCAACCCTGAAAGCTATGTTGACTCTCCCTTCGTGCATGAGATAGCTAAAATAGATCTGCCTAAAAATTTTGTGGTACCATTAATGAGAACCTATGATGGAACTACAGATACTGAAAACCATGTAGCCTACTACAAACAGAGAATGTTGGCAGCCTCTATACCCAGTGAGCTACGACAAGTATGTATGTGCAAAGGCTTTGGAACAACCCTGACCGGGCCTGCCCTTCAATGGTACATAAACCTGCCAAATGGAAGCATCAAGTCCTTGCAGATCTAATAAACTCGTTCAACCACCAGTTTGCAAGTAGCAGGGAGCTCGAAAAGAGATCCAGTGACCTTTACAGAATCAAGCAAAAGCCAGGCGAGACAATCAAGGCATTCCTGACCAGATTCAACAAAGAGAAGGTCTCAATCCCCAGATGTGATGTTGGAACAGCCGTGTAAGCTTTTAGGCAGGGGCTACCACTGGATATCGATTTCTATGACGAGCTAACTGTAATACTACGGTTTTATATGTCTTTGGGTACTCTATCGAGTGGGGCTTACTCTGTCGAGTAAGTATGTTTGGTTTACGAAACAGTGTTCTGCTGAAGGGTACTCGATCGAGTAAGTCGGTTATGCGGGTTGTTTTAGCCGGGTTTTGTTAGTAACACGTGATTAATATATAAAGCCTTCCGTCACCTTCTTTGTCACTTTTCACCTTTTCTAAAACCTTTCAAAAAGAAAACAAGTTCGTTGCTCTCTTTCGTCGCGTTGCTATCAAATCCCAAAGGCTAGGGTGGTCAGATCGTCATGTTCTTTACGCCGTTGAGTTCGTCGTGTCGAGGGTAAGATCCTTGTATAGTTTTTATATTGTTTCCTTGATTTGGTTTAAAACCTTAATTGGGTAGATCAGGGGTTTGGGAGTATATTGTTGTAATAGATGGTTATTGTATGATTGTATGTTTGATATAAGGTGATTTTGTTGAAGAACGATTTTTGATTAGCAAACTGTGACGATCTTGGTGATTGTTTTTCCATGTAGGGTTTCCCTACTTGGTTATTGATTACATAGTGTTGTTGATGGTTGTTTATTGATACGTGCATTTTACATAGTCTTTTTAGCCTATTTTATGCACGTATTTCTATGCTTTTATCGTGGTTTTATGCTACGAAATGCCCCGAATATGCTACTTTGGTGTATTTTGTCTTAATTACAGGAATGCACCAGAAAGTAGCGAAATCGAGCTATTTACCGTCCATTTAGCATGCATTTGGAGGAAGAGATGATTCGGAGCGGAAATATAGCTGTCTTGGGATGCGTGAAGGTGTTTCGGGAGCTAAAAGGACAAGTCAAGGCGAACTAACGAGAATTGTAGCTGCTGAAGTCAAGACCCACCTGATCGAGTGATTTATTACTCGATCGAGTGGTTTTAGGTGCAATAAATAGTCGATCGAGTTGCTTCCTTAGTCGATCGACCAGTCCCTTATGTGTAATCAGTCGATCGAGCACTATAAATGGTCGATCGAGCTGTTTTCTGGCTGATTTCGCTCGATCGAGTGATTTCTCTACTCGATCGAGTGGATTATGCTGCGGGCTGGGCTTTTTAAGCTTTAATTCGTTAATTAGGTTTAATCCTACTCCTAATTTCTTATAAATAGGAGTAAAGGGTGTCATTTGTAATCATCCAGTAATCCAACAATCCGGGAAGGATCACGTTACTCCTTTTCCCTTCCTTAAACACTGTTACTTTTTATTTCTTCCGGATCCCTTAATCTAGTAATTCTTCTTCCCTTTTAATGTTTATTGTTATTATTTATTTTATTCTTGCTTCCCCCATTCCCATGAGTAGCTAGTTCCCTTAGTATGTTAGGATTAGGGAAGCCGTGGTAGCAATGCTTTAATTGTATTAAATAGATTAGACCTGCGATAGGAATTGTATTAGGCAATTTAATTGTTATCTGGTCGAATGTATGCATGCAGGAGACCCATAATTCTAGTTAACCCCGACCTAGATCGAAAGATTGGAAGGGAAGGCTTGCTTAGTTACAATAGGGTATTGCAGTGAGGGCGAAAGTTAAGCTGTTTACGCTCTAGGGCGGTTTAAGGACCGAAAGGTGACGACCATAGCTCTTCTTATCAATAGTCTAATCGCCTTAGTATTCCTGATAGTATAAGATCTGATAGCTTCCACGGTAGACCGACCCCTAGCATACTTCCTTTCTCTTATTGTTAATTCCCTTTATCCTTTTCCTCTTGCCTTTAGCCTTAGTAGTTTAGTTAAAATCAATTCAACCCCCATCGTGACATTAGACAGATAAATAGACAAATAGATAGTACACCGCCTCCCTGTGGAGATCGACCCTACTTACCGCTGACTTCTGTTAGTTGTACTTAGGTATTTTATTTTTGGTGTAGAAACGACCGCATCAAATTTTGGCGCCGTTGCCGGGGAGGCAATCTATTTATTTATTTGTTTAATTCTATCTGTTTTTAGCCTCAGGGGATTCTTCCCTTGAGGCCGTTTTAATCTTTTGTTTAGTGCTGTTTTGATAGGCCTTACAGGTACTACCTAGACAGTTCTAGGTGAAAGACAGTCAAAGGGAAGGCTTGAGTACCTTTGACCCATCACCGATGTCCCATTATATGGAACAAAGGTGATCTACTACGGAGATGTGGTTCTGCGAGCACAATGCAAATGTAGTTGTGCCGCCACATCCGCCATATCAATGGCCGCCGCAACAAGATCCTCCTGATATACAAGAAGAAGAGATTGCGGAGCTGAAATCCTTACTGCAGACACTTGCATCTCAATTGCAAGATCGTGACCGAGAGAGGCAAGATCATGATAGACGCACTTCTTCGCAACTTGAAAAGCTCGAAACTGACATTGCTCAGTTAGCAGCTGCGATACAAGAAGAAGAGGTTGCAGAACTGAGGTCTTTAATGGAGATACTTGCATCTCAAATACAGAATTATGATCGAGTGAGGCAAGAGAGTGATAGACGTGCGGATGCTCAAATCATTGAGCTGGAGTCTAAAATTGCTCAGTTAACAGCTGAGTCGGATAATTGGCAACCAGAAGAGGTATACCTTGCTGAGAACGGTTTTCCCCATGAAAAAACCGTGTTGCCCAATGCTGAGGATGACTTTTATGACTCGGACGACGAGCTTCTATCACATTTCATTGCCCCACACGAGGATTTCAGCGCTGTAAAAGAGGAATCACTCGATCGAGTGACTTATATTAGTCGATCGAGTGATTTGCCAGGAGAAAATGCTCGATCGAGTGATAGCATTGCTCGATCGAGTGGAATTCAGGAGGAAGTTGGTCGATCGAGCGAGTACTTTGCTCGATCGACTGATTTGGCCATTGGGAGCTTAACTCCGTCACTTGGGTTCATATTGGATGACGAGTTTGACAATGATGAAGACTACGGTGAACCTCCCCTATTCACAGCCGAGTCGGATACACTTGAAGCTGCGACCTACGGGGCAGACTCCACTGAGGAGGTTGATGAAGAAGCAGTTGAGACGGTAATTGCTCCTAGCACGGATGAGGTATCACATTCTTTTATCTGTGATTCCGTAGTTGAGAGCAACCAACCTGAGGTAGTAAACGGTAATTTTATTATTGTTTGTATATTACCTCGTCTGATTCACGCATGTCCTTTTAATGCTTTACCCCCTCCCATGTGGACATATAATTTAACTGATTTTCACCGTACATGTCATCTCAAAATTGCTAATTTGAATTTAACCCATAATGTATTGACGATTGCTCCCGCGCTCCTTTATTTTGTGGATAAATTTAGGAGCGCCCATAGGAAATTTGTTCGGCTTAAAAAGTTAAACATTTTTATTTCCTATTTTGTTATTCCACTTTGGTGCTACTTATGCTTTTGTGTAGCACATGCGCAGCTATTTGACAGGTTGCTGCGCGCTTTGAGCTGTTTTGATTGTATTTAGTTTGAGTGGTTCGAAGAAAAAGAAGGTCGAGCTGGGACCTGACTGAAGCTAGCGCTACCCGGGAGGCAACCCGGAGATTTTATTTTGTTTTTATTCAATTTCAGTTTAATAAATGGTTTTTATACCATAGGCTATCTCAGTAAGCTTGTTTTTGTTAGTTTGCGGCTGTTTACATTACGTTTTGCAGGAATTACATTAAGGATCACTCGATCGAGTAGTTTTTCTACTCGATCGAGAACTGTAGCTGATGTATTCACTCGATCGAGTAGACCTTCCTCTCGATCGACCCCCTGCAGAACTGGAACTACTCGATCGACCACACCACAAGTCGATCGAGCAGTCTTGAGCGCCCATGCTACTCGATCGACCACTGTTGGACGGACATCGAGTATATTTGACTTGGATTAGCTTCCTGAGACGGTTTTCCGGGCCCTTAGCAACCTCCCATTTCATGGTCGGTTTGGGGAGGTCCCCTTATTCGCGCATTTTGTGAGTTTTCCGCTTTTTACTCTCTCTTTCTCCTTTAGTTTGCATTTCCTTTCCATGTTTTGGTACAATGGGGGCATTGTACGGTTTGGTTTGGGGAGGTTATGCATCCATATCTGTGTCTGCATATTGTTTTATTTGCATTTCAAGAATCACGTTTAATTTCTGTTTGCATTGTTATTTATTTCATAAAAATTCAATAAAAATTTGAAAAAATGTTAAAAATTCAAAAAAATTTCTCGTTTATTTTTGCATATAGGTTGAGTCGGAACGGTAGATTTCCATGATGATATTGCTCTATAACTGTCTTTTTGCTTAAGCCTTGCATTAAACTATTATCTTATTAGCTTTGTCCTTTGCATAATCTACGAGTTTATGTTTAAATTTAGCTGAACGAATAGACTTGACCTGAAATTTTGGCAACCTACTTATAATTTCTAAGATTTAGAGCCTTATAAACTGGTGTCATTTATGACCAGTTTCATGTAGGATTGTGAGTAGTTACTCCTTGCATAACATGTATCATCAATTTGCACATATATGAAATTCAATTGCTTTTTGCCGTCATACATTCGGGTTAGTGGTTGGTGTCACATGCAGGGAGGTGCTTACATTTTCCCTTTCTTTCATTTTTACCCATTTAACTCCACATTAGCCAAATTTGCCAGTTGACCCTTTAGCTACATCCAAATTTAGCCTGCCTTGTCAAGCTAGTTTAGATTGTTGTTTTGCGGTATATATTTCATTGTATCAAGTTTGGCGCATATTCTATTGAATCGGAGTTGGTAGTCTATGAAGAAAGGGAGGATGTTGAAAAAAGAATTCAAAAAAAAAAACGAAAAAAAAACGTGATGAAAAAAAGAATCGAAAAAAAAAGAGAATTCAGAAAAGAAAAGAAGAAACCGAGAAAAATGAAAAAAAGAAAGAAGAAAAATTATGAAAAAAAAAAGATGTTGTTAGTTGACGGTTTCTGCTCCTATGTTCTATCTTACATCATATGAGGAGTATGTTCAGTTTGGTTTGGTGAGTTTTATGCCAAATGAAGGGCATTGTGCTTATTCTATAATTGCGTAAGAATGGATGTTGATATATGGTTTTGTTTAGGTACTAGCTTGATCACCTATACCTCCACATTCCCATAATTGTTTTGCCTTTTCTTACCCATTGCCTCACTTTACCATATTTTTGTAAGCCCTCGGCTGTGACAGGACCTTGTTTGGTTGGAATGTGTGTACGGTAGTTAGAATTGTCTATCATATTAGCTGCATGCATGTTTATGTGGGTCGTAGTTTAGGTGAGCGACTATTTTTCTTTCTCTCTTACATATATATGCTTACCCTTTGCTTCATGAGAGAAAGAGTGACCCGTGAGAGTCCATTATTAAAGGTCTTGCAAGGTCGACGGTTCAGCTTTATTTATAAACATCCTATAACTCGTTTGCATTTGACTGTCTTGCTTTAAGTGTTAGTTTGCTTGCATTAAATTGGCTTAAGTGGGCATTTGTAGCTGGCTCTGAGTTATCTTTTTCCGTTCCTTTAGTTGCATTTGAGTTTACTCGAGGACGAGTAAAGGTTTGGTTTGGGGAGATTTGATACGTGCATTTTACATAGTCTTTTTAGCCTATTTTATGCACGTATTTCTATGCTTTTATCGTGGTTTTATGCTACGAAATGCCCCGAATATGCTACTTTGGTGTATTTTGTCTTAATTACAGGAATGCACCAGAAAGTAGCGAAATCGAGCTATTTACCGTCCATTTAGCATGCATTTGGAGGAAGAGATGATTCGGAGCGGAAATATAGTCATCTTCTTGGGATGCGTGAAGGTGTTTCGGGAGCTAAAAGGACAAGTCAAGGCGAACTAACGAGAATTGTAGTCATTGAAGTCAAGACCCACCTGATCGAGTGATTTATTACTCGATCGAGTGGTTTTAGGTGCAATAAATAGTCGATCGAGTTGCTTCCTTAGTCGATCGACCAGTCCCTTATGTGTAATCGATCGATCGAGCACTATAAATGGTCGATCGAAATTTTTCTGGCGATTTCGCTCGATCGAGTGATTTCTCTACTCGATCGAGTGGATTATGCTTTTGGTCTGGGCTTTTTAAGCTTTAATTCGTTAATTAGGTTTAATCCTACTCCTAATTTCTTATAAATAGGAGTAAAGGGTGTCATTTGTAATCATCCAAAGAATCCAACAATCCGGGAAGGATCACGTTACTCCTTTTCCCTTCCTTAAACACTGTTACTTTTTATTTCTTCCGGATCCCTTAATCTAGTAATTCTTCTTCCCTTTTAATGTTTATTGTTATTATTTATTTTATTCTTGCTTCCCCCATTCCCATGAGTAGCTAGTTCCCTTAGTATGTTAGGATTAGGGAAGCCGTGGTAGCAATGCTTTAATTGTATTAAATAGATTAGACCTGCGATAGGAATTGTATTAGGCAATTTAATTGTTATCTGGTCGAATGTATGCATGCAGGAGACCCATAATTCTAGTTAACCCCGACCTAGATCGAAAGATTGGAAGGGAAGGCTTGCTTAGTTACAATAGGGTATTGCAGTGAGGGCGAAAGTTAAGCTGTTTACGCTCTAGGGCGGTTTAAGGACCGAAAGGTGACGACCATAGCTCTTCTTATCAATAGTCTAATCGCCTTAGTATTCCTGATAGTATAAGATCTGATAGCTTCCACGGTAGACCGACCCCTAGCATACTTCCTTTCTCTTATTGTTAATTCCCTTTATCCTTTTCCTCTTGCCTTTAGCCTTAGTAGTTT
The DNA here is from genome assembly GCF_048544455.1 of Silene latifolia. Taxonomy (NCBI): domain Eukaryota; kingdom Viridiplantae; phylum Streptophyta; class Magnoliopsida; order Caryophyllales; family Caryophyllaceae; genus Silene; species Silene latifolia. The sequence continues at coordinate 40,088,203 of NC_133534.1, read as the reverse complement.
AGTTAAAATCAATTCAACCCCCATCGTGACATTAGACAGATAAATAGACAAATAGATAGTACACCGCCTCCCTGTGGAGATCGACCCTACTTACCGCTGACTTCTGTTAGTTGTACTTAGGTATTTTATTTTTGGTACGAAACGACAGTATCATTTATCGTTGTTGATTCATATCGTATTGGAATTGGTAATTGGTAATTGTTGTTGTATAATGTGGTTGGTTGTGATTGTTTTTATGTGGTTCTCAAGGTGCGTCCTCGACTGAGTGGAGTCACTTGTGGGAGTGGCTTCATGCTCTTGATTCGCCCTCTGTGGAATCCGCTACAGAGGGGATGTGCACATTAAGGAACATGGGTTATCGCTCGGATGAGATGAGCGGGGCTTAGGTGGGAATGGCTGCAGTCCCCAATTGGCGGTGTGGAATACTTGTTGCGATGAGTATTCTAGCAGGACTACACACTTTAGTGTGTAGTCAGGTGTGTGGAGTTATGATGGAGATTGGATAATTGTGTATTGTTTCTGTTGTATTATTTTTGTGTAATCAGTAACTGACCCCGTTTAAATGTTTTAAAAACTATGGTGATCCATTCGGGGGTGGTGAGCAGTTGTCTAGCAGGTATACTATGGATGCGCACGGGATTAGCTGGGGATGGAGTCGCCACGAGTCTGATAGTAGTCTTCCGCTGTGTTATCATAATACTTTTGTTACTTTATTTGAGTTAGCATTTTGGAACAGTTGTATTTCCATTTAACAGTTTTGGTTTGGACTTGTATCACTTTAAATTTATTTATTAAAGTACGTTTCGTTATTGTCTATTTGATATACATTGCCACGGGAAACCGAGATGGTAGCATTCCCATGTCTTAAGTGGTCCTGGTAAGGCACTTGGAGTATTGGGGTGTTACAAAGTCGTATCAGAGCGACGATTTTGGAACCTGTAACTAATGAACCCAATGAATCTAGGGAGTCAAAATAAAATGAACCTGGGTAGGAGTTGTTAAGAGCTAATGCAAAGGCTTGGGAAACGTCCTAAAGTCGCAATCTCGCCCTACAACTTTGAACCGATCACTATGGGGTGTCATGGGATCGCTATGTGTTTACTAATGTTCTATTGAATATGTTGGATGATGTGTTGTATGGAAATGTTGGAAAATGATTGTGGTGGAATAGGGAATGTGGTGAAAGAAGATGAAGAGGATATATTATAAAGTGTTGTGAATAAGCATGTTGCATGATAGTTAGTTTACAATGTGGCATTATAGTAACATGTGAATAGAATGTTTGTGTTATATATATATATATATATATATATATATATATATATATATATATATATATATATATATATATATATATATAATTAGGATCAAATGAGTCCACCTCTCTTAGGTGAGTCCATAAGTCCTAATCTTAACCCTTAGATTGTAACAAAATCAAGGGTTGAGATTAAATCTAAAAATAAAGAGGTTATATAAAAGACAATAAAACCTAATTTCTTTCCATTTCGCTGCCTCTCACTTCTCTCTCTTCCTCACTCTTTCTCTCTCCGCCTTTCTCATCCCTCACTCACCAACAACCCTAAACACTAAAACAACCACTCTACCACCACCGAGAACAACCACAACAATGCACGCCACTATAAGACGCCGCTCTCTCCCTCGTCCGTCCTCCCTCGTCGTGGTCGTCCCTTCTCCTCTCCTCAACCGCCGCCACCAGACGCCGCCTTTTTCCCCTTCTCGTTTTTTGTTTTTTTTCTCTTTTTTCAGATCTTAAAAAGTTTGTTGTTGTTGTTGGTGGTTTGTGTTGCGGTGGGTAATGGAGTGGCGGTAGTTCTACCGCCTATTCCCTCCTTTTTTTTAAAGATGTAGGTGGTGTTGTTGGTGGCGAACAGGGAGAGAAGGTGGTGGCCGTGGTCGTAGTCGCGCAGTGGCTGTTTAGCACTGTTGGTCTCCTTTTTTTTTAGATCTAAGCCAAAGGAGTTGTTTTTTGTTGGTGGTGGTTTGAGAAGCCGAGGGTGGTGGGTGTCGATGGTTGGAGGAGTCGTAGGTGGACTCGTTTTTCAGATCTACTAATTTTTTATTTTTTTTTGGTGAAGTCAGGGTGGTGTTGGCGGTTGTTGTTATTATTGTTGGCGGTGGTAGCGACAAAGGAGTTTTTATTGTTGGCGGTGGTGGTGGTTATTGCCTATATATAGAAGGACTCGCACTAAAGTTTCGGCTCCCAAGAATTAAAGTTTTAATCCTTTACCATTAAAGTTTCATTCGAGAAATAACAAATTTTTAGATCATTACATATATATAAACTTTTATATTGAAAATGGCCTAAAAAAAATAAAGTTTCACTCATCACCATTAAAGTTTTACTCGTGTAACATTAAAGTTTCATTCTGTTGGAGCTAGTGTCCTCCACAATTAGTGTGATAACGTGTATAAATCTCTTATCGGTTCACAGGGTATACTTAGTATTTTATCAGTTGATTAACGTTTACTAATAACGGTTGGCTTGCTAGAAGTTTGACGTTATTATCATACTGATGGCGGTGATCAACTGGTCCCTAAAAGTCACACCTAAAGGATGTGTTTGAGAGATGTGATTATATGAAAATATAATCACATTGATGCCTTATATGACTAAAAGGTTAGTCCATGTATTTGACTAAAAGGTTAGTCAATGTGATGATGAGTCGATTATTTAATACAATTAAATAATATCAGCTGAGACGAATTAATTGTTAATTCGTAAATAGAATATAAACCGTTATATTTAATTAATGTATATAATGTTAGCTTAAACGAATTAAGATGTTAATTCGTAATTAAACATAAACGGTTATATTTAATTAGCAAATTATAAATATGCGATATTTATAGTTAATGTATATATTATACGAAATTGTCATAATAAATGATAACAGACCGGTATTAGTAAATTGACTACAAACTGTTGTGTGTGGACTTATTAATACGTGACGACATAAATGACAATTGATAATGATACACATTTTATACAATATGATAACAACCTAAAATAAGAAGATTTTCTCCTTATTTGTTTGGTTGTTACACGATTAAAGGGGAGAAAAATAAGAAAAATATCTTCCCCTCTTTTTCTCCTTTTGGATGGTTATATAGGAGAGGTGGGAGGATCATTTTCTCTCTTGTTTTTTACTCCATACTCTCATCACAAAACCCTAAAAATTATTAGGAATTAGGGTTCTCTTTCTAGCAAGAAAAAGGCATTTCTCGAAGCATCTTGGGTGCAACGATTAGGAGAATATCGATCTCGATATTTGTTCTTAGGCCAAATTTCTAGAACCGGAGGTTAATTCTAATCTCTATTATTTTGTTCATGCATTTCGTTTATGACTCGTAATTTCATATTTCATAATTTCGTTATAATCCGAATTTTTCTTGATGAAATATACCAATATATCTAACAAGTGGTATCAGAGCATAGGCCGCGAAATTATTTTATATGATTTTCATAAATGGATTAAAACAAAAAAAAAACAATTTAAAAAAAAAAAATTCGGCCGTATCAATTTTTTTTTGCCGAGATGTTTTTTTTTTGATGCCTTGTTTCCATTTTGATTTATTGATATTGTTGTTTTAATATGTTAAGATGATAATATGATAAATTTGTCGATGTTTTGATTTAATAAGAATTAAATTGAAATGTAAATGTAAATTGTTTTGATTGATGATGTTCATTTGTTTTTGTTATATAGTTTTGGCATACACGGTGTTAAATTGTTGTTTAAGAATCATGATTCATTAATTTAATAATGTTCAAATCAATTTTGATGAATCAAATATTCACATAATCGATTTAATCATAATTTAGATATTCATTTTAATAGGTTAAATTGAATCATCTAGTTTGGATCTATGTTTAAATTAAACATTGATGATTATGCCGATCTTGTTATAGTAGCAACATTAAACAAATTTGTTCACATAAAAGGGGTTGTTTTCGAAAAAAAACAAGAAAAAAAAAACTTGTTTTTCGAAATTTTAGGGCCGAATGCCGAAAGCAATTAAAAAAAAAATTCCGTTTTTTTTTCTTGTTGTGTATTGGCCAATAATTATTATACATTATATCTATAATGTATGTTTGTTTGTTGTGAAAAAGTTCACAAATTTTAGATACCCAATTATTTTAAAGTGGTTTAAAATGATGTTAGATTAATTCATATTACAAGTTAATGTGTATTAAGATTGGAATTATTGTGAGTAATTGAGGAATTGTCACATAATTTTGACCATTTTAAAATAGGTGGTTTGGATAAATTACTCTACATAATTAAGGAATTATGTCTTGAATGATTAATTTATTGTTGATGCATTTTATTTAGTTGTATGAATTGTTAAATGGTTTATTTACGTATTTTTGCAATCGGTTGTAATTTGGAATTACCTAGTGTGGCCTTAGTTGATTATGTTTTCGTAATGATGGAAACATAATCTTGATATAATTTTGAGATCTCGAATCTCCTTTGGTTTTCTTTAGTATTATGTTTTTGAAATTAGAATGTAAATAGGTTTATTTTGTAATTTATTAATTGTAATTTTGAGAAGACTAAAGATGGAGATTGGATTGCTCACTCCCGCTACATGAACCAAGATGGAACATCAAGACAAGGTTTTCGGGTCCTAGGAAGGATTCCAAAGTTGTATTTATGTTCATTTTGGTAGATAGGCCACACTAGGACTTTGTTTTTGTTTTACGTTTTTCCATTCTTGTTACTTTTCTTCGCATGATAATTAGTGCATCATATTCCGCCTAAACCAAATCACCTACTTATATGCATGAAAATTGACTCATAAAGTTTGGATGTTAGTTATCATGGACATAAAGATGTCACACTATTTTAAGCCATCATCTTAGTTTATTCATTCTCGCATGCTAGATATTAGTTCACTTAAAATGTATTAAAATAAAGTTGATGGGATCTTCCTCTAAAACTAAAGTTGAGACTAGTCTTTATAGGCCAAACAACTGTGAATCCCTTCTTCGTCGGTAGGCATATAGGACGTTACTCTCCATATGACCCCTTCTACGTTGGGTAAGTAGTTTGTGTTGACTTATTTTACCTCAACATTATAATCCGAATAGTTTCTCGAGATTATGATGGACTATAGATAGAATTTACAGAAATTTATCAACCAAGAATTCTAAAAGTAGAATTAGCCAAGAGGTTGGCTTATCAATTTACAGATAATTGAGTCTTGGGATCATTTATATAATTCTTGAGGGAGGTCAATTGTATAAATGCTTGAGTCTTCGCATTATAACAGTTTTGCATTAGACTTAAATCATAACGATGAGTATCCTTATTATGTTTTTCTTCTTCTTTTCGCAGTGTAGAATTCGTTTTATATTGATAATATTGCTTACAACAAATGGCTGGAAATAATGATATCCCTATGCCAAGTGCTAAACTTGCACGCGAGTCCTGACTCAAAACTTTCATGGACCACATGAATCAGTCCACACGACTGAAGAATGACGGGTCCAACTTTGCAGACTGGGAGGCATCATTACGGAATGCTGCCATTGCTGACGGTAAGCTCAAGTACTTGACTGAGCCAATACCGCCAAACCCAGACCCCAATGCAAGAGTTAACGAGTCACTTGCTTATAGTGACTTCGTCATGAAAGCGGGTGCGATAAAGAACGTACTCATTTTTGCAATGGAAACCAATTTGCAAAGACGCTTCATTGCCCAAGGTGCAAACAAGATTTTCACCACGCTCACTAATGAGTTCTCAAAAGCACCGAGAATCGTTACTTATGAGCATATCTGTCGCTTCTTTGAGGCGAAACTCCAGAAGGGCCAACCGGTTAGCCCACACATTCTTGACATGATTGAGAATGTCGAGAAACTGGAGGCACTTGATTGTAAAATCAGTGAGAGCATAGTCATTGACCGTATGCTTCATTCACTTCATGATGGTTTTGCCCTTTTCAGGGCAAATTACTACATGAATGACATGAAGAAAAGTCCTCATGAGCTACACTCACTTCTCGTACAGACCGAGAAGGATATGAAATTGAGTGGGAGCATGAAGCAAGATGTTCTCATGATTTCCAACAAGAATAAGGGTAAGGGCAAAGCTCACGACGACCTAACTGTAGGAAAGCCAAAGTTTAAGAAGTCAAGAAACGGTAAGAGTGGGCCTGGTGAGACTAGTGGCTCACAAGGCAAGGCAAAGAGAAAGGGCGGTAACGTTGAGTGCCACCATTGTCACAAGACTGGGCATTGGAGGAGGAACTGTCCCGTGTACCGTGAGGACATAAAAGCAGGCCGCGTCACTCCTGTTGGTATGTCATCTTATATTCATATGATTGAGATTAACCATGCAAGTTTGAACTTGGGTACTTGATATCTTGGTTGTGGTTCTCATCTGTGTAATCATTTGCAGGGCCTAAAAAACATCACACCCCTAGCAAAGGGTGATGTGGACCTACGAGTCGGGAATGGAGCAAGAGTTGCTGCAGTCTCAATGGGAACATACATAATCCAGCTCCCGAGTGGTTTTGAGTTATATTTATATAACTGTTACTATGTACCCAGTTTATCTAAGAATATTATTTCTGTTTCCGTACTTGATAAAGACGGTTTTTCATTTTCAATAAAGGACAATAGCTGTATTTTCTCTTTTAATGAAATGGTTTATGGCAAAGCAGTTTCCATAAAAAGAATTTGTATCTTAGATCAAACCACAGATATATTACATGTGAATAATAAGAAATTAAAGGTTGGTGACAAAGATCAAACTTATCTATGGCATTGTCGAATGGGACACATAAATGAAAAACGTGTAAAGAAACTCATTGAGAATGGGACTATCTCCACATTTGATTTCTCATCATTTGGCACGTGTGAATCATGTCTTATCGGCAAAATGACTCGAATTTCCTTCAAAGGTGTTGGAATGTGCGCTAATAACCTATTAGGAGTCATACATACTGATGTATGTGGACCTATGTCAATCACCGCAAGAGACGGCTATAGATATTTTATCACTTTCATGGATGATTTGAGTAGATACGGATATGTCTACTTAATGAAGCATAAAAGTGAGTCTTTTGAAAAATTCAAGGAATACCAGAATAAGGTTTAGAACCAACTGGGAAGAAAGGTTAAAGCACTCCGTTCAGATCGTGGTGGCGAATATCTTTCAAATGAGTTTGATCAACACCTTAGAGACTGTGGAATAGTTTTACAGTTAACTCCACCTGGAACACCTCAATTAAATGGTGTGTCCGAACGGAGAAATCGAACACTACTTGATATGGTTCGATCCATGATGAGTCACACGATAGTACTTAATTCATTATGGGGTTTTGCTATTTTGTCAGCTGCTCTTATACTTAACCGAAGTCCGTCTAAAGCTGTCGACAAGACTGTAATACTACGGTTTTATGAGTCTCTGGGTACTCTATCGAGTGGGCCTTACTCTGTCGAGTAAGGGTGTTTTGAGTTTTAAAATAGTTTCTGTTTGTAGGGTACTCGATCGAGTAGCCTTGGTACTCGATCGAGTAGGGGACACTCGATCGAGTATGTCGGGCACTCGATCGAGTAGCTCGGTTTACGGGTAATGTTTTGTCGGATTTTGTTAATAATGTGAATTAGTATATATAACTTTCCGTCATCTTTCCTAAACATTTTTATAAACCTAATACACTCAAAAAGGAGATTGCAAATTACGTTCTTCGCATTGTTCGCATTATTGACAAATCCCGGAGCTAGAAGTGTCGGTTTCCTTTGTTCTTTATACCGTTGTGATCCTTGCGTCAAGGGTAAGTTCTACATATAATTTTTATAACGATTCGTTGAGTATGTTTAAAACCCTAATTGGGTAATTTGGGGGTTTTGGGGAGTATTGTTGTTGTAGATTGTGATTGTATGATTGTGTGTCTATAGGAGGTTATTTCGTTGATGAATGATTATGATTAGCTGATTGTGACGATCTTGGTGATGGCTTATTTCAGGTAGGGTCTCTTTACTCAGTATTAGTTACATGATGTGTGTGGTGATTGTGCTGTAGTTAGTGATTTCATATTGTTGATTGATTCAGAAGGTTGTGATTTCATATTGTTGATTGGTTCAGACGGTTGTTGATGTTGTATTGTGGTTGCTGTTTATCTGTCTGTGTTTTTCGGGGTGGGCCCCTGGCTGAGTGGAGTCACTTGCGGGATTGGCTTCATGCCCTTGATTCGCCTTCTGTGAAACCCGCCACAGAAGGGGTGTGCACATTAATGAACATGGGTTTATCGCTCGATGGAGATGAGCGGGGCTTAGGTGGGAACGGCTGCAGTCCCCCATTGGCGGCGAGGAGTATCTGTTGCGATGGGTACTCTGGCAGGGCTACACACTTTAGTGTGTAGTCAGTTATGAGGTGATTGGAGATGGAGACTGGGATTGTGTGTGAGTTGTTTATATGATTGTTTCAGTGTGGGTTTGATTGTGTAATTAGTACCGACCCCGTTTAAATGTTTTAAAAACTGTGGTGATTCATTCGGGGATGGTGAGCAGTTATTGAGAAGGTATAAGATGACGCGTATGAGATAGCTGGGATGAGTCATCACGTGGCAGTTAGAAGTCTTCCGCTGTGTCAGACAATGTTTTGTAGCTTTGATAGTTTTATCAGTAGATCGTCTGAGAACCTTATATTTCAGTTTGACAGTTTTGGTTTGAGACATGTAATCACTTAAATTATAATTACTTTTAAAGTACGTTTCTTTATTGTCTTATGATTATCATTGCCTCGGGTAACCGAGATGGTAGCACTTCCATGCCTTGAGTGATCCTGTTAAGGCACTTGGAGTATGGGGGTGTTACAAAATGGTATCAGAGCGACGATCCTGAAACCTGTAACCAATGAATCTAATGAACCTAGGGAGTCTAATTAAAATGAACCCGGGGTAGAAGTTGTAGGAGCTAATGCAAAGACTTGGGAGACGTCCTAAAGTCGCGAACTCGCCCTACAATTTTGAATCGGTCACCATGGGATATGAGTCGGGATCGCTATGTGTTTATCTTGTGAATTGTGTACCTATATAGTGACGTGTGGCATGAATCAGTGGATGTATGTATATGGAGAATGGGGAATGTGTTGAAAAAGATGGTGATGATGTGATTTCGTAAGTTATTTATTGAAAGCATAATAGTTGTTTTACGATATGGCATTATAGAAATACGGAAAGAAAATTTGTTTGATTTGAGTTATACATAGAGTTATGTATACATATATGTTTTTGGTAGTGTTGTACGAGTTTATATAGCTGAAAGTTTGAGTAAGAGCATGAATAATTGGTGGAAAAAGATGATAATTGTTGTATGATAATATGAATTTTGATAAAGCATGTTGTATGATGGAAGATATTTTATAATGTTGTTATGCTAGTAACATGTGAATAGGAGACTTGATGTTATATATTTGTGATTTCGTTTACGTAAAGTTATAGAATAAAAACATGTAGGTAATACATGCTTGGTAAATTGAATGATGCATGTGCATAATGGATGTTGTTGCTTGGCTTTTGAAGATAGTAACATGTGGTTAGGGATACTGGTTTTATGAGCATCGAGTTGTTTTTGTTTACTTTGTTGTCGTTTAAGTTGTTTGGAAGTAAAATCAAATAGTTGCGTTTTCGATTATAGAGAGATTGTCTTTAAACTGTTATAACTTGAGATTAATAAATGATTCTAATGTGATTCTAATTGGAGGTGATAACTTGCTCTTTTACGATTCTAACGATAGGTCACACGCCCCAAAACGACCAAGAAACGAGTGAGTTATGACCGTTTTACGAAAACTGGACAGTGCTGAGAAATGCGTAGGGTACTCGATCGAGTGGCCCTCACTCGATCGAGTGCACCTTGGTACTCGATCGAGTACCCCTTACTCGATCGAGTAGCCCTGGTAAATTTTTTTATATGTGTCTCTGACTTTAACCTACTCGATCGAGTGAGTCATTTACTCAATCGAGTGGCCTGGACTCGATCTAGTGACCCATGATTCGTGTCATATGCTTATCTTTTGAATTCGTTGCATATTATGTTTAATTCAAAGTTGTTATTTTGCTTCTTTATGCATTGTTTTACATGTATGTTGGTCTTGATACGTAAGTTACCCAATCTTATAGGGTGGTGAGTGGCACCTTATGGTGAGTATGACTTTGGTGGGAGGAGATGAGCTATATGTGGTTGTGATGGGAAGTGGAAAAAGGAGAAGAACATTGATGAGCTGATTGAGGCATGGTTCAAGTTTTGTGAGACGTGGTGAGTGATATATTTACGAATTTGAGTGATGTAAAGGCAAGTGGATGTGAGTAAGGAGTGATATAAGTGTGAGGAATGTGAGGATAAAGGGTTGACAGGAAGGATGTGGATAGTAGCAACTTAAGATGTGTAAGAATTATGGAGGGAGATGGTTAGATTGTATTGGTTAGGAATATATATAATGAAAGGTCGTTTTAGAGGGATTGAGAAGAGTGGTATATAGTGAACACTTAATGGAGACATGTCGCGACGTGGATTTGCAGATAGTGACTGAGTTTGGGAATTGGTGTTATCAAGAGGTGAAACTAACGTGTGATTTCCTTGGGAACTAACAGTATAAAATGAATTTTGATTTCTAGAGATGTAAAAAGGGAGATGCAATTGTTTGAACAAATAAACGTTGATTCCATGGACGGATTGGCGACAAGGGTGAGTGATAGCATAAAAAGAGAATATTTATGGTAAGAAAGAGTTAGATGATATCGATATGAAATAATGAGATGTGAGTTTTGGAGCAATGAGAAGGTAACCGGAGCATTAAAGAGTTAGGTAAGAGATAATAAGGAGTTGAATGGTTAATTGCTTTTGTCGATTGTAAAAAGAAAAGAATGAGGGGAGTAAAACTAAGAAAATGTTCACCGGAGTTATGTGATATAAACTAAGGAATCGTCGAGATGTATGATACTATCATGAGGATTTGAGTTAATGGTTATATAGGAGTTTCAGAACAACATGATTAGTCAGGAATTTCGAGGAATTAAGTAAAGTAAAAGTTGGGTAGAGAATTTGCACGATATGAAATCTTGGTGGTGAGTCGGGTAATGATACAATTAAGAATAGTATTAGGAAGAATGTTGAGGTAATTTTGTTGATGGATTTGATGTTCGTTAATAGGTATGTTAACCAAAGTTAGGAAAGAAATCGTGATGTTTAGAGATGAGTGTAAGAGGTTGATGTCCGGACAATGGTAGTGTTATCGTTTGTGACTAGTGGTTAAGGGTGATGGTATATTAGAAAGGTAGAAATTCTAAAGAGGTTGATTTTGTAGAGACCAGATTGATATGTATGGTTGTGAGAGAGCATAAGATGTGGTTATATAAGGCGGTTGTTAGTAGTTGAGTATTAATGGTATGGTTACATTTGACAGGGGGTGATGGATATGCGAATGGGAGAATATGTTATGAGGAGTATACGAGTTAAGCTCGGGTGAGAGGTAACTTTTATCAGGTGGTAACTTACGTGATCAGGATTGACTAGATGGATGTGATTACGGGTCTATGATATGTGTAAATGTTTGTGTGAGGTTCTGACCTCACAAGAAGTGGTATGGTGTGATAATTATAAAGTTGTTATATGAATGTTTTGTAATTTATGTTGGGTACGGTATACTAATGGAATGAGGTTCAAAAGGTAATAATTTGATTGATCTGGCATGGATGGTTAAAATTGTATGTGTATTGATGATACATGTTTATTCCGTGAAATGGTAAGGATGATGTTCATGAGATTCTTGTCAGTTTATTCCGTATAATATGTTGTGTTATAATCTAGTAAAACGGTTTTGAGTGAGTTTTCTTGTTCGAAATGTCATACTGAGTCAGTGTTTATGGGAATTATATGTGATTGTGATGTTTATCGATGTGGTTGTTGTGCCTCAAGTGGTGATCCGGGCATGGTACTTCATGTTGTGATTCGGGTATTTTCGCACTGCGGTGCGGCTGTTGGTGGCGGTGTTGCGATGCCGTCACCGATTGTTGTGGAGTAGGCGGGATGATTATGATTCGAGTTTCGAAAGTACATACCAATTATACATAGATTGTTGTTTTGTTTGATGTTGCTCCCTGCGAGTTTCAGTTTGTGCAGATAGACAGTTGTCTTGTTTAATTTATTGATGCTTTCTTTACCAGGTTAAGTTTGGGAATGAGGGTAGAGTATGATATGAAATAGAGTTGTATATGTTTTCGTTGTTGTCATGGTATAGTGATATTCTGTTGATGGGACACTGTTGTGAGAGGTTGTTACAGTAATTTTGATCTTGTTCTAGATAAGGCTTTAGTAGACATGGTAATGGCAAGTGATTCGTAAGACATGTGTGGTAATGACCTGAAAGATGCAGGTGGTTCATAATCCTTTGTTGAGACAGTGAGTGTAGGGTGTTGGGGAATTAGTGTCATGTTAAGTTATGTATGAGTTTTGCGGTAATGAAGGAAAGAACTTGAGGATCTACTGTGAGTGTACGTAACGAGTGTGGATCGTGAGTTATGCTTTTGGGAGATAGGTGCTTTACATAGAGAGGTATGTTGTTTTGCAGTAATAATGGAGAGTTAGTATGGTGATTTTGCTACGAGTTTTATGGTATAGGTTAGGTGGTGTGCCGAATGAGTTGAGGTATGAGAAATATTTAAGTAAGAGAGCCTTGGATATATGCATGACGAGTGTTTAGATTATAGCTGGTTATCTTTGACATGTGGTGGTGATGAGGATAATGAGATGATATAGCTAGGATTTAGTATTAGTGAGTTACGAGGACGTAACATTTATCTTAAGAGGAGTAGGATGCGATAAAAGAGATTTTGATGGTTGTACATATGGTAGTATATTTGGAAGTAGAGTGTTAGTGTAGCATAAAGGACGGATATTTGTTTTGATTGATTTTATTAAAGGTCATGACCGTGCTTGTAGTAGTTCGATGTTTAGGAATGGGAGAATATTTCAATAGTGTTGACAGTTGGATGATGATGTTATGAGTGTGAGTAAACTTCGAGGACGAAGTTCCTTTTAAGGGTGGTAGAATGTAACATTCCGTTTGATGTTCTGAGTATCTTGATATTGGATTATCTAGTGGATGATATGTTACGGAGTTAGCAGCGTTTGTGTTGGTAGTGTATGGAGTTAGTGTTGAGAGAGATATAATGTAGTTGATACGATATCGTGAGATATGTTGTGGAGGTAGGCGTGGTTAGTGGAGTTGGTGTTAAGAGTTCATGTTTCATAGAATGAGGTTTTGTTTTGAGTTCTTAGTTGCGTTGTTGTGTCTTGATCGAGTTGGTAGGTTTGTTTTTATGTATGGGTTGAACTTCGGGGACGAAGTTCGTTTTAAGGAGGGAAGACTATAATACTACGGTTTATGAGTCTCTAGGTACTCTATCGAGTGGGCCTTACTCTGTCGAGTAAGGGTGTTTTGAGTTTTAAAATAGTTTTTGTTTGTAGGGTACTCGATCGAGTAGCCTTGGTACTCAATCGAGTAGGGGGCACTCGATCGAGTATGTCGGGCACTCGATCGAGTAGCTCGGTTTACGGGTAATGTTTTGTCGGGTTTTGTTAATAATGCGAATTAGTATATATAACTTTTCGTCATCTTTCCTAAACATTTTTATAAACCTAATACACTCAAAAAGGAGATTGCAAATTACGTTCTTCGCATTGTTCGCATTATTGACAAATCCCGGAGCTAGAAGTGTCGGTTTCCTTTGTTCTTTATACCGTTGTGATCTTTGCGTCAAGGGTAAGTTCTACATATAATTTTTATAACGATTCGTTGAGTTTGTTTAAAACCCTAATTGGGTAATTTGGGGGTTTTGGGGAGTATTGTTGTTGTAGATTGTGATTGTATGATTGTGTGTCTATAGGAGGTGATTTCGTTGAAGAATGATTATGATTAGCTGATTGTGACGATCTTGGTGATGGCTTATTTCAGGTAGGGTCTCCCTACTCAGTATTAGTTACATGATGTGTGTGGTGATTGTGCTGTAGTTAGTGATTTCATATTGTTGATTGATTCAGACGGTTGTGATTTCATATTGTTGATTGGTTCAGACGGTTGTTGATGTTGTATTGTGGTTGCTGTTTATCTGTCTGTGTTCTTCGGGGTGCGTCTCTGGCTGAGTGGAGTCACTTGCGGGAGTGGCTTCACGCCCTTGATTCGCCTTCTGTGGAACCCTCCATAGAAGGGATGTGCACATTAATGAACATGGGTTTATCGCTCGATGGAGATGAGCAGGGCTTAGGTGGGAACGGCTGCGGTCCCCCACTGGCGGCGAGGAGTATCTGTTGCAATGGGTACATTGGCAGTGCTACACACTTTAGTGTGTAGTCAGTTATGAGGTGATTGGAGATGGAGACTGGGATTGTGTGTGAGCTGTTTGTATGATTGTTTCAGTGTGGCTTTGATTGTGTAATTAGTACTGACCCCGTTTAAATGTTTAAAAAATTGTGGTGATCCATTTGGGGATGGTGAGCAGTTATGGAGCAGGTATGAGATGACGCATATGGGATAGCTGGGATGAGTCATCACGTTGCAGTTAGAAGTCTTCTGCTGTGTCAGACGATGTTTTGTAGCTTTGATAGTTTCATCAGTAGATCGTCTGAGAACCTTATATTTCAGTTTGACAGTTTTGGTTTGAGACATGTAATCACTTAAATTATATTTACTTTTAAAGTACGTTTCTTTATTGTCTTATGATTATCATTGCCTCGGGTAACCGAGATGGTAGCACCTCTATGCCTTGAGTGGTCCTGGTAAGGCACTTGGAGTATGGGGGTGTTACAAAGACTCCGTATGAGATATGGAAGGGAACGATCCCTAACTTGTCCTTTATTCGGATTTGGGGCTGCGAGGCTTATGTCAAGTGGAGACACGAGGATAAGCTCGGCCCGTGATCGGTCAAGACATACTTTATTGGTTATCCAAAAGGAATGTTGAACAAGTCAAGTAATACAACCTTCGAGCTGTCGGAGATTCACGAA
The DNA here is from genome assembly GCF_048544455.1 of Silene latifolia. Lineage (NCBI taxonomy): Eukaryota > Viridiplantae > Streptophyta > Magnoliopsida > Caryophyllales > Caryophyllaceae > Silene > Silene latifolia. Next base: position 40,073,165 of record NC_133534.1, on the reverse strand, counting down.
CCAACAACCGAGGAACTGATGGAGGAAGATGTTCCTTCAACTAATTATATGGTTAATATTCCTCAGGAACCTAGGAGGTCGGGTAGAGACTCTAATCCTCCAGACAGATACATTGGTATGGTCGAGGAAAATGACGTTTTGCTCCTAGAGAGTAATGAACCCGCTACCTATAAAGGTGTCATGACCTGTTCCGACTCTAAGCTAGGGCTTGAAGCCATGCAATCTGAGATGGACTCCATGTATGAGAATGACGTATGCGATCTTGTTGATTTACCTAACAAGGTACGACCTCTTCAGTGCAAATGGCTTTACAAAATAAAGCATTTTGTAGAAGGGCAACCAGATACCTATAAGGCACGACTAGTGGCAAAAGGTTTCACTCAAGTGCACGGATTGCAGTATGATGAAATCTTTGCATCCGTAGTTATGCTGCATTCCATTCAGATAATCTTAGCGATTGCCGCTTTTCATGACTATGAAATTTGGCAGATGGATGTGAAAACCGCCTTCTTAAACGGTTATTTAGAGGAGGAATTGTACATGGTACAACCCGAAGGTTTCATAGATCCTGAAAATCATAAGAAAGTGTGCAAGCTTAAACGTTCCATTTATGGACTTAAGCAAGCTTCTCGGAGTTGGAATCATCGTTTCTACCAAGTGATAAAAGAGTATGGTTTCACTCGATCGGTCGAGGAACCATGCTTATATGTCAAGTCGAGTGGGAGCAAGATTGTTTTCTTGATATTGTATGTCGATGAAATACTCTTGATTGGGAATGACATTCCTCTCTTATCTTCGGTAAAAGGATGGTTGATGAACCATTTCCAGATGAAAGATCTGGGTGAGGCACAACGCATATTGGGAATCCGTATCTATCGAGATAGATCACGACGGATGTTATCACTGAGCCAGGAGTCTTATTTAGATAAGATTCTTGAAAGGTTCAGCATGACCAACTCCAAGAAGGGGAACCTTCCAACGACTTCTGGGATGCATTTGAGCAAGTCTCAGTCACCCAAGACACCGGAAGGGGTCGAACGCATGAGTCACGTTCCTTATGCATCAGCCATAGGATCAATCATGTATGCCACGATATGCACACGTCCAGACGTGGCATATGCATTGAGTATGACGAGTCGGTGCCAAAGAAATCCAGGTGAAACACATTGGATGGCTGTTAAAAACATCCTTAAGTACCTACGGAGAACTAAGGATTGGGCATTGACTTATGGAGGAGATACTAAGCTATGTGCAATCGGTTACGCAGACGCTAGCTTCCAAACGGATCAAGATTATTCGAAATCTCAGTCGGGATTCTTCTTTACTTTTAATGGTGCTGCGGTCAGCTGGAAAAGTTCCAAACAGGAAGTTGTAGCAGATTCTACTACTGAATCCGAGTACTATGCCGCTTCAGAAGCAACAAAGGAAGCTATATGGATGCGTCAATTCGTACAAGGACTAACCATAGTTCCTAGTTCGAATGACCAATCACTATCTATTGTGACAATAGAGGTGCCATCTTCCAGGCCAAGGAGCCTAAGTCTAGCAACAAGTCTAGACATGTACATCGGAAGGCTCACCTGATCTGTGATTACGTGGAGCAACAAGAGATAGTGATTGACAAGATTGCTTCGGATGACAACATCACGGATCCTCTCACTAAACCATTGAAATATGATAAGCATGAAGGGCACGTTATTTCTATGGGAATTAAACGTGTTCCTGAGTTGTAGTAGTTGCTTATGGATTCGATACATTTTCCTTTTCATATGCTATTTATAACTTCATCGTATTATTTCATATTTTGTTTTTCATGTGGATTGTACGATAACATTGAACGCCACAAAGTGAACTGAATTACATTATATTTGTTTTGGTCCATAATCGCCTACATGAGCTGATAACTCTGGCTATTATATTGTGAAGTTGATTGATGGTGGGTTCAACGAGCCATAAGTCAAACGGTTGGCCGATCGATCACAGATGCGAGTTATAACGATACCTCGTAGGACATTGTGACACCGTAATGGAGTCCTAAATGTTTAAAAACATTGGTGCCAGGTCGTGGATTGGACGTCCATTGTGTTCCTAGAGTCGATTCTTTTGACTATCGACTGTCTCTTGAGATTAAGGCAGTTTTTTGGGTGACTTTGGTTTATTTCTCATGGTCGACCGTAACAGGAGGCTAAGTAGATTTTTACTGGGTCATTTCATATTGTGTTTGTATCTGCAGGATTCGAGTTGAAGAAAATATCCATCCTTTATCAGGTTTAGTCATTTCTCAGGGCCACTCGAGGAGTTGTAACTGAAATGCATGGCCATGCTCGAATGGTGATTCGTTTATTAGTTAAGTTACTCTCTAGTCGGGAAAACCACTCTTGATATTGATCACTTATAAAATACGACCTTTGTGAATACGGATTTTGCAAATTGTTTTACATTGAGTGGGAGAAATTAAGGATATGAGAATCGGTTATCGCACATACACTTGTGAGGACAAGTGGGAGATTGTTGGAGCTAGTGTCCTCCACAGTTAGTGTGATAACGTGTATAAATCTCTTATAGATTCACAGGGTATAGTTAGTATTTTATCAGTTGATTAATGTTTACTAAGAACGGTTGGCTTGCTAGAAGTTTGACGTTATTATCATACTGATGGCGGTGATCAACTGGTCCCTAAAAGTCACACCTAAAGAATGTGTTTGAGAGATGTGATTATATGAAAATATAATCACATTGATGCCTTATATGACTAAAAGGTTAGTCCATGTATTTGACTAAAAGGTTAGTCAATGTGATGATGAGTCGATTATTTAATACAATTAAATAATATCAGCTGAGACGAATTAATTGTTAATTCGTAAATAGAATATAAACTGTTATATTTAATTAATGTATATAATGTTAGCTTAAACGAATTAAGATGTTAATTCGTAATTAAACATAAACGGTTATATTTAATTAGCAAATTATAAATATGCGATATTTATAGTTAATGTATATATCATACGAAATTGTCATAATAAATGATGACAGACCGATATTAGTAAATCGACTACAAACTGTTGTGTGTGGACTTATTAATACGTGACGACATAAATGACAATTGATAATGATACACATTTTATACAATCTGATAACAACCTAAAATAAGAAGATTTTCTCCTTATTTGTTTGGTTATTACACGATTAAAGGGGAGAAAAATAAGAAAAATATCTTCCTCTCTTTTTCTCCTTTTGGACGGTTATATAGGAGAGGTGGGAGGATCATTTTCTCTCTTGTTTTTTACTACATACTCTCATCACAAAACCCTAAAAATTATTAGGAATTAGGGTTCTCTTTCTAGCAAGAAAAAGACATTTCTCGGAGCATCTTGGGTGCAACGATTAGGAGAATATCGATCTCGATATTTGTTCTTAGGCCAAATTGCTAGGACCGGAGGTTAATTCTAATCTCTATTCTTTTGTTCATGCATTTCGTTTATGACTCGTAATTTCATATTTCATAATTTCGTTATAATCCGAATTTTTCTTGATGAAATATACCGATATTTCTAACACATTCATAAATCACTGAAAATTAAATAAATATTAATTAAAGTTTCACTCGTCAAATGGCCTAAAAAAATAAAAAGTTTCACTTGTTACCATTAAAGTTCCACTTGTTTGACAGTAAAATTTCATTCAAAAATCAATGAAATTAAATAAATTTGAGTCACAGTTACATCATTATATAAATCCAAATTTTTTTTATTAAAATGGCCTAACCATTAAAGTTGAATTCGTATACTATTAAAGTTACATTCAAAAATTAGTTAATTTAAATAATATTAGTCACAATTACATTATTTCATAAATTCAAATTTTTATATTAAAAATGACCTAAAGAAATTAAAGTTTCACTTTTAAGCATTAAAGTTTCACTCGTAAAACATTAAAGTTATATTCAAAAATACATAAATGTAATTTTTTATTTACAAATGACTTTAAGAAACTAAAGTTTCAATCGTAAAGAATTAAATTTACTCTCACAGATTAAAGTTTCACTTTTAAAACATTAAAGTTTCATTTCAAAAATGGATTAGAAGTCTCAAATCTCAACCATCAATCTTAGAAGATCTAATGGCTTAGATAAGGACTTAGGGACTCATCTATTTAGGTGGACTCATTTGAACTTGCATATATATATATATATATATATATATATATATATATATATATATATATATATATATATATATATATATATATATATATATATATATATATATATATATATATATATAAGAGATCATGTAAGTCCATGTATATGTATTGAGTCCATAAGTTCTATTATGAGCCATTGGATGGAGGGAGATGGAGGGATGAGATGAACTCACCAAAAGTTGGTTAAAAGCCTAATAAACACACTTCACTAATCCACCTAATTAAACACTAATTTGCTATATATTTGTTTCCACTCACTCATTTCTCTCTCATCTCACACATTTCACCCACCTCTTCTCTAAAACCCCAAAAAATAAAAAACCCCAAAAAATCCAAATAAATCAAAAAACCCAAAAAAATCAAAAATCCAATTAAATCAAAATCTTTTTTCCTTATACACCACTACTTCACCCAACACCACCCACCCACCGCCACCGTCTCACCACCCGATCTCGTTTCACTTTCAGTTAACTTTTTTTTTTCTTCAGAATATGTCTTTTTTTTGGTTTTTTATTTTTTTTTTCGGTTTTGTGGTATATTAGTTGTTTGGAGTATTTTTTTTCTATTTGTTAGTATTAATCTTAGACATATTAAAGTTATTATAATGCATATTTTGACATTTCAAATATCGTCTTGTTTTTTATTTTTTCAAATGTCGTTTCTTTAAAATTCGTCTTGTTATATAAATTTTTCAGTTTTAGTATTTAAATTTAAATGTATATTTATTTATTTTTTCTCAAATTTCAATGTTTATAACTTCAACCTCTTGTTTTATAAAATTATTTAAAATCTCGTCTTGTTAAATTTCGTCTTATTTTATGAAGTTTTCAGTTTTAATATTTAAACTTCAACGTGTATAACTTCAATTCACATTATGTACAACTTCAATGCAGATTATGTGCAACTTCAATCTCGTCTTCTTATTGTGTTGGTTTCAAATCTGAATTTATATTTATACTAAAGTTATACAATTTTGTACTAAAGTTGTACAAAAAATCATTAAAGTTATAATATTATGGACTAAAGTTACACGATTTTGGATTAACGTTATACAAAAAATGACTAAAGTTACACAATTTTGGACTAAAGTTATACAAAAAATGACTAAAGTTATACTATTACAGACTAAAGTTATACAGAAAAGGATTAAAGTTATACAAAAAAGGAGTAAAAGTTATACTATTATGGACTAAAGTTACACAATTTTGGACTAAAGTTATACAAAAAATGACTAAAGTTATACTATTATAGACTAAAGTTATACAAAATGTGCACAACTTCAAAGACATTTTGTACAACTTCAATCAACATTAAGTATAACTTCACTGACATTATATATAACTTAAATCCACATTGTGTGCAACTTCAATGACATTGTGCTCAACTTCACTATTATTATGAATAAGTTTAGTCCAAATTTGTATAACTTTAGTCCATATTTGTATAACTTTAAGTCCAAATAACTCTAGTCCATAAAGTGACATTATTTAGTCCAAAATTGTGCAACTTTAGTCCAAAAATGAAGAGAAATGAGAAGAATAAGAGATTTAATATTTTACGCGTATAACTTTAGTCCAAAATTGTATAACTTTAGTCCAAAATTGTATAACTTTAATGCACGCAGTGTATAACTTTAATAGACAAGATGTATAACTTTAATGCACCTAGTGTATAACTTTAATAGACAAGATGTAGAACTTTAGTCCAAAATTTGTGTAACTTCAATTTATACAATGTATAACTTTAGTAGTTAATAGTATAACTTTATTTTGATTATTGTATAACTTCAGCCCAAAAATATGAAACTTGAAAAATAACAAATTAGAAATTAAAAACAACAAAGATAAAAAATTAGAAAATACAATACAATAATAAATAATCTAACAAAAAAATATAGTGGACTGAAAAAAGTAGATCAGAAAAAAAAAAAATCAAACTTTAATAAAAGAAAAAACCAAAAAGACGATATTTGAAAAAAGACGAGATCTGAGAAAATCAACAAATAACCAACCCAAAAACAACATTGGTATTCAATTAAACAACAAAGAAAAACACAAAGAAAAAAAAGCAAAAAAAAAACGTCCAAAGTAAATCAAAATAACAACGACTTCACCATCAACAACCAACAAATATAAAAAAATAAACCAAAAAAAAAAAATAAACCAAAGAAAATCAAAAACTCATACAAAAAACAAAAACGTCCAAAGTAAATCAAAAACCCATACAAAAAACAAAAGTCCATACAAAAAATCAAAAATAAACCAAAGTAAATCTGAAAAATAAAAAAAATGGACAATAAAAAAAAGTAAATAACAACATAATAAGTAAATAACAACACATAACAAAATAGCATAAATTGTATAACTTTAAAGTTTTAAGGGTATAACTTTAGTCGTAAATAGAATAACTTTAATGTTTTAAGGGTACAACTTTAGTCGTAAATAGTATAACTTTAATGTTTTAAGGGTATAACTTTAGTCGTAAATAGTATAACAAGACATATTTAAACAATACGAAATTAAAAAATTTAACCAATAAAATAAATCAAAAAATAAAAAAACCATAATTTCTCAACAAAATCAACAAAAAGTAAATTAAATCAAAATAAAAAAGTAAAGCAACAAGAACTGGCCTTGGTGGACGCTGATAGAAATCGAAATCGAAACCGCAAAAAAAAGTAAAGCAAAAATAGAAATCGAAACCGCAAAAACTAACAACAACAACCAAATAATGCTTTTAAGGACCGTCATTTCATAAGAAGCCAACACCAAACACAAAATCTGAATAACTTTAATGTTTTAAGGGTACAACTTTAGTCGTAAATAGTATAACTTTAATGTTTTAAGGGTATAACTTTAGTCGTAAATAGTATAACAAGACATATTTAAACAATACGAAATTAAAAAATTTAACCAATAAAATAAATCTGAAAAATAAAAAAACCATAATTTCTCAACAAAATCAACAAAAAGTAAATTAAATCTGTAAAATAAAAAAAGTAAAGCAACAAGAACTGGCCTTGGTGGACGCTGATAGAAATCGAAATCGAAACCGCAAAAAAAAGTAAAGCAAAAATAGAAATCGAAACCGCAAAAACTAACAACAACAACCAAATAATGCTTTTAAGGACCGTCATTTCATAAGAAGCCAACACCAAACACAAAACCGCACTCTTGTCTGAAGCAAACATCAAACCCGACCTTTACCATCCACCCTAGCCGACACCCACCAGCCCCATCACCTTTACCCTCCACCCACATCCCCGACCTCCCTCACCTGCCTACCACCACCATCACCCTCCTCTGTCGACTTCAAGCCACCCCCACAACTAAAGGAAGTCAGATATGAGTGCGGTGAGTGTGGTGGTTAGAGGAAGAGATAAAGCAAACAACCACGATGGTGCGGTGGTTAGGCGGCGTCAAACGTCGTGCTGGCGGTGCCTTTTTATTTTCAGATCTGAATTTTTTTTTTAAAAAAAAAGTTGAAGGTGGTTGTTGGTCGACTGGGATGTTGAAAGTGGGAAAGGTCGGCTGCTGGTGGCTCTGCCGGCGGTAAGAGAAGAGGATGGGGTCAGTGTTATCGTCGGGGTTGTAGTGCTGCGGTGGTTGACGATAATGGCGGGTTGTTATTGGGTTGTTTTTGTTTTTTGGGTTTTTTTAATTTGTTGATGAAGAAGAGAGTTTTTGTTTGGTTTTTGTTTTTATTTGTTTGGGTTTTTATTTGTTGGGAGAGAATGAATGAGGAGAGGGTGAGTGACTGATTAAAGAGGGTGAGTGAATGAAATGGATGAGAGGAGGTTATGAGAATGAGGAGGATTAAGAAGGGAGATTAATTCAGTTAAGGAGGTAATTAGAGGAGATCAATTTGAGGCCCTCCATTGGGATGAAATCTCATCCCTCCACCCCTTCCATCCAAAGGCTCTGAGAAAGACTTAGGTACTCAAAAGATGTAGTGGACTTATGAGAACCCTTCTCTCTCTCTCTCTCTCTCTCTCTCTCTATCTATCTATATATATATATATATATATATATATATATATATATATATATATATATATATATATATATATATATATATATATATATATATATATATATATATATATATATATATATATATATATATAGAGAAGAGATCAACTAAGGTCCTTACATATATTAAGTCCATAAGTCCTAATGTGGACGGTTGGATCAAGCAAAGCAATGGCCACGATTTGGCGCAAACCCCACTAAACCCCATTAAACTAATATTTTTGATTTACCTCTCTCCTCTTACCCACTAACCCATGCATGCAACACTGTTTGTCCATCACCAATGATCATTTCCCTCCTCATTTTCTAGACAATTCAAAACAACTTGCGGGTATTTTTCCCTCTATTTCCTGTCATTTCGTCTTCCTTTTCTTTCTTCACAATTCTGATAACTCCATTTTCATCACTACCAATTAACTCCATCCTAACAAACGCCATTTTCATCACTACAAATTAATACCAACTCGCGTGCAAACTCGCCTGTCTCCATTTTTTTATAAGGTATTTTCTCCATTCCTTATTCAAAGATTTGTAGTTTGTTTTTTTGTTAATTATTGCCTTTGTTAAACTATCATAAAAAGAGTTCATTTGATTTTTCAATTTTCAATTATGGGTTTGTTGATGTTTATTTGTTCAATTGTTAATTATGGTTGTGCAGATCAAATTCGAGGTCATTTTGATAATTAACAATGGTTTTTGCCAAGAAAAATGCCAAGAAATCTTCCAAGAAATCTGAATCGAAGGTAAAAAATCTCGTGTTGTTGGTATAACTCTTATAGAATGATTTGTAACTTCAATTAAATATCTGTATAACTCTAATCCCAATTGTTTGTCATCTACAGATGGATGTTGTAGAAAGTATTGACACGGGAGTTGATATCCAGGTTAAAAGTTTCGATTTTGATTTATACGTTACTAGATGTCTAACTCTGCTTACTAGATGTATAACTATAGTACTCAATATGTATAACTCTGGGTAATTAATGTAAAACTCTGGTTAATAGATGTATAACTCTGGGTAATTAATGTAAAAAACTGGTTAATAGATGTACTCAATATGTATAACACTGGGTAATTAATGTAAAACTGTGGTTAATAGATGTATAACTTTAGTACGCAATATGTATAACTCTGGTTGCTAGATGTATAACTCTGGGTTCTAGATGTATAGCTCTTCTGATTCTGTGACCAACTCCTTCTTTATAATGTCAAACTCTAATTGTTATATGTATGACTATACTTTTAATTAGTTTCCATTCATAGAGTTATACAATATATGCCTACAATTATACAATTTATACCTGGATATATACAATATATAGCTAGAGTTATACAATTTATACTTTGGAGTTATACATTAGATGCCTGGAGTTATTCCTGGAGTTATTCATTATACTGTATATGCTTACAGTTATACATTGTAACTCTGGGTAATTAATGTAAAAAACTGGTTAATAGATGTATAATTCTGGTTCTAGATGTATAGCTCTTCCGATTCTCGTGACCAACTCCTTCTTCATAATGTCAAACTCTAATTGTTATATGTATGACTATACTTTTAATTAGTTTCCATTCATAGAGTTATACAATATATGCCTACAGTTATACAATTTATACCTGGATATATACAATATATAGCTAGAGTTATACAATTTATACTTTGGAGTTATACATTAGATGCCTTGACTTATACCTGGAGTTATTCATTATACTGTATATGCTTACAGTTATACATTGTAACTCTGGGTAATTAATGTAAAAAACTGGTTAATAGATGTATAACTTTAGTACGCAATATGTATAACTCTGGTTCATAGATGTATAACTCTGGGTTCTAGATGTATAGTTCTTCTGATTCTGTGACCAACTCCTTCTTCATAATGTCAAACTCTAATTGTTATATGTATGACTATACTTTTAATTAGTTTCCATTCATAGAGTTATACAATATATGCCTACAGTTATACAATTTATACCTGGATATATACAATATATAGCTAGAGTTATACAATTTATACTTTGGAGTTATACATTAGATGCCTGGACTTATACCTGGAGTTATTCCTGGAGTTATTCATTATACTGTATATGCTTACAGTTATACATCTAGGACTAGAGTTATACATTACATGACCAGAGTTATACTTTCTATTGCTAGAGTTATACATCTAGGACTAGAGTTATACATTACATGACCAGAGTTATACTTTCTATTGCTAGAGTTATACATTTTATCGCAGTCATTTGTTGTATAACTCTGATTACATGTTGAATAACTTCTGCTGTCATAATGTATAACTGGAGATACAATATTTGGTTAGAGTTGTACATTTTATTCCTGGAGTTATACATTATATGCCTAGAGTTACACATTAGATAACTTGTTATTATATGTATAATCGTCTTTATTAATCTGAATCCCTTTTTGTTTGTCACCTACAGATGGATGTTGTACCAAGTCTGAGAAGGAGCGATTCTCGGTTCAAAGTTTGACCCTTTTATAATCGTTGTCATTTGTTGTATAACTCGATTACATTTTGAATAACTTTTCTTTGTTAGAATGTATAACTCTTGATATTTCTGATTAACTCTATTATCGAATGTATAACTTTTCTTATATTTTGTATAACTCGACTATCTATTGTATTACTTTAATTCACAAAGATGACTATTTCTTTGTTCCAAATATCTCTAATTGCAACTACAATATGTCTAATTTTGTGTGTTGTCCTTGCTTTTCCCAAGATGGTTGAGGCCAAGCCAAGGGTAAAGAGGGTGCATGAAGTAACGGTTTCGTGTCGACCTCAAAGACTTGTCTCTGTCATTGAAAAGCTTAATGAGGATCAGTGTCCGTCATTAAGAAAATTAGGTTTGGTGGCCTTTTGGAACTCAAGATTAGCAGACTTCCCACTTGCACACGTTCGCACTGTTCTTGAGTCCTTCTCTGACGGGTCATATGTGTTCGGGGCTTCGCGGAAGAAGGAGTTTATGATCGATAAGCATGACGTGCATGACTCGTTTCTTGTTACCTTTCGACCCTCTCCCTTTGGTGCCTGTGAGCTCGCAGAAGGGGTCCACCGATCCCGAGAATAAGGAGCTGAAGGATAAATGGCGGCAAGCGTACGGGGTGGCCAAAGGGAATAGTTCAATACCCTTAGGGAAAGTTTTCAAGCAACTTATGGAGTACGAGGAGGCGGACGATCAATTTTGCCGCCTATTTGTTTTGTTCTGTATGTCTTCATTCCTCGCTCCCACCCCAAACAACGGGATAGATTGGAAGCTGTTAAGGGTCAGTAGAAGATCCTAAAGCCATCCCGCATTTTGACTGGTGCTCTTATATTTTGGACATGACGGTGAAAGCGGGGTAGATCAGTAAAAACGGGGTAACAATGTTGAACGGGTGTATCCCGTTCCTCATGATAAGCTACTTTCAGCGATATGATTACAAGGGTAAGCCTTGTGAACATGATCTACCTTTGATCAAACATTGGGATGAAACTGCGCTTGTAGAGAGGGTAAAATTTGAGGTGGGTCAAGGGGGATTGGGTACTTTAACCTTGTCTAAGACCAGGTATCCAAGGTGCCTTCAAGACCCCTCTTATGGAAGGAGTAAGGACAGTAGCAGCCTCAGCGGCCCGCGTGAACCCAAACAACTGTTGCTAACAGCCCCCCACCCTCTCTCTCCTGCCCAAGTTCTGAGAAGAAGTTCCTTCAGATAGAACTACCATCAAAGGCGAGGATGACCAGGAATTGAAAGCTAGGGTCACGATGTAAGTGCAAACTATTATATATTTCTGCAGATGGATTCTGTTTCAGCTTAACGTACCCATATATTATAATATAACTAACTTAGTGTACTTCTTGGATTCAGGGTACCCACGAGCTTTATCTACAAATGCAAAGGAACGCTATTGTGTTCTATTCATGGTACGCACATGCAACCGCACGGATCAAAGTCAGAATTAGTGATCCGACGGGCCTAAATCCTAGTCAGGCCTCTCAAGAATTCTTTGAGGGTGAAAAGATTCAAAAGTACGTAGAGGAAGCGAGCAGTTGCGAAAGGTCAAGGTTTCGTGGGTAACGCTCCCGCATTTGGAGAGGTAGTTACCGAGCCTCCCAAAAATCGACGGAATCGATGCATCTACGCGTCAAATAAGTGAAGTTCTGTCTAGTCTCGCCAATGATGCGGGTGGCAGGGGTGGTAACCCGCGTGTTGAGCCGCGTCTAGAGTCCGTCACAGCCGAGACACCAACGAAATCAGTTGCAGTTTCATGGTCAAAGATTATGGAGGAAGTGGGAGGTGATACAGTCGTTTCTAAGCCGTTGTCACCGATAGCGCGGGTTAGAGGATCAAGTTGTGTGCACCCCCGCCCCAACTGTCAGAGAACTGTTGTTGGAGGCGCGTTACACCGAGGAGGAAATTGACGAAACTCTTGGACCGTCAAAGGACGATGAGGCTCGTCTCTGGAAAGGTGATGAGGGGCATGAGCACGTTCATGAGGACGGATTGAATGAAAATGCTGAAAATGGTGGAAGATTGTCAGACACTGACCATGAAGGAGCAGCAGACATTGTAGGCCAAGCTGACGGATGGTCAGAGAATGCTGAATCTCGCCCCGTGGTAGGTGATGAGGTGCATGAGCAAGTTCATGGGGAGGGATTGCAAGAAAATGTTGAAAGATTGTCAGACAATCAACCGTCGAAAAAGGCGATGAAAAAATCTACGGTCCCGGACTGGGTTTGGACACACAAGAATTGATGGAGTGTCTTTTCTCTGCTTGAAATGAAGGAAGTCGCATGTGGACCTCCAGCCAGCGTACGGGAGTGGTCCTGGTGGCGAGGTAATTTTTTTAATTTGCGATAAATACTTTTTATACAATGTTTTTTTTTTTGTTTATTGGTAGTGTATAACTCTATGTTGATATAGTATAACCTTGTTGAAACTTATGTTGAGGCCTTGTAATCGTAGTATAATCAGAACGGCCGGTTTGTACAACTCTTAACCAAGATATCGACCACGCTTTATACAAAGATATGACTAGAGTTATACAATAGATGCTTTAGAGTTATACATTAGATAGCTGGAGGTATATCTAGAGTTATACAGTAGAGTTTTACATTATAGTGTATATGCTTACAGTTATACATTATATGGCCAGAGTTATACATTTTATGCTTACAGTTATACATTTTATGGCCAGAGTTATACGTTTAATTTTTTTATTTTTCATTCAGGCCACTTTGAAAAAGGATGTAATTGAGAATGTTGGACAACATTCTAACAATGGGGGAGTAAACGTAGATGTTGTCGAGGGTGCGGAGATCACCCGGGGGAATCCTTCAACTGAATGTACTGGAAATGAAATCCCCCTGACTTTCATGAGCACGGCAGAGGTGAATGAGGCATTTGCCGGGGTTGAGGAGCGAATGATCGGTGCTGCCAAAGAAGGTTTGGTAGTTGAAATCGCTGATGCTAGGGTTGAGCCGGTTGCACCACATCCACCCCCTATTTATGTGCCGCGATGTGACATGATCCACCACCCCTTCTTGCTGCATTCAGCTGACCCCCTTCCGTGTATGGACATTGTACCTGAGAACCTAGGTTGTTCTCGGGATTGCGGGGCACCCGAACCTGACCAGCACGTATGCTCACAGTGGTTGCGTTTTAACAAGGAACGTTTCAGGACGGTGTTCAGGGTGAGGAAGGATGTAATGGATTATGTATTTGATGAATTCCACGACCATAATAAATCGTAAGTAAAAGATAATTTTTACCTATATTTCAATACGACAGACAAACAGGCCATGAATGCATCCCCTTGCTGCGTGTCTCAATTTTGCTAATCCTTTGTAGGGAACAATTGGTCACATATCCCACACCAAACTGCATAACGCGTATCGATCTCCAGTCGATGATGCCCGGGAAACAGATTCTGGGAAATGTCATCGATCACCGGTCCGTGCTACTCAATCAGGTTACGCACGCGAACACCGCAAATTGCTTCAAGTTCAAGTTCACTGTTTCTTTGGCCTAAGTCACTCTGTAAGTGTGCTCGAACTCCGCAAGTTATTTTGTGACAACCTGTACGTACCTTGTGATACAAGCTGCCAACCCCCGTCTATCATTTTTATAGGCCCTAGCAATTGAAATTTGGCAAGGCAGGAAGAAAAACTTGGTTGTTGATCATTCTGAAGGCTTTTGTTACGCGTGGGACATGTGGCAAGAGTCGTGTCCTAGTCCATTCCAACTGGACTCCGATATGGTGAGCTCAGATATCAATATAGAGACATTTACATACTGGAATGATACATTATTTCCCTAGAGTTTAACAGTATATGCTTAGAGTTGTACAATATATGCTTTGGAGTTAGGCCTTGAGTTATACCTAGAGTAATACCTGGAATTATACACTACACTGTATATGCTTACAGTTATATATTTTATGGCTAGAGTTATACATTCTATTGCAAGAGTTATACATTATATAACTCTAGCTTTCAGAATGACTAGAGTTATTCGTTGCGGAGACCGAAGTTATACATTATTTTGTGTAGAGCTAGACAAAGATACGCTTAGAGTTTCGATGAGTGGCTAACTTCACTCCATAACTCTGGACATATAATGTATAACTCTTGCCATAGAATGTATAACTCTATGCACATAAAGTACAACTCGTAAGCATATACGATAAATGTATAACTCCAGTGCAAATGCTTATCGCACATAATGTACAATCGCAACAATATACTTGTGTAACTCTAGCAATTGATTGTGCAACTCTACTCATATAATGTATAACTCTAGCAATAGAAAGTATAATTCCAACTACGCACAATATGTATGCCTCTAATCTGCTTATTATGTTTTATAACTCTTAGATTTTTGGTGCATGTGTGTAGGTTTTCGTCCCGTAAAGCACCGGTGATGAAGATCATTACTCTTGCATATGTATAAATTTCTGTCGGAGCGGATCGAGTATCTTGATAATCGTTCTTACGAGGACGAACTTCAAACTACCGTGACGGAGGGATTGCGCGATTCATCGTAAGTCCTATCAAACTGGTGACTAGATTAATTATTATCTCCATTTGTTTTCTTAATTGGTAATCCGCTTTTAAACGCCTTGCCTAACTTCCGCCAGGCTGATGCAATGGGAAAGTATATGGCCTACAAAGGGCTCGACAAAGGCAAGAGAGTTGAAGGGTTCCCTTTTGTCAACATTAAATTCAATCGGCGGGAGCAGGACATACCGCCAATGACGTGGTCCGTACGTCATGGTTCATATGTTGCTGTACCGTGGAGAGCCATTCGACTGTACCCTAGGGACTGAGGAAAGCAATGACCTCATGCGAGCGGAAATTGCTGCAACCCTTGTCCTCAGTGACATTAACGTGGACAGGGAAGATGTGTTATCCAGGGTATCAGCTTTTAAGGAGCTTAAAGACCGTGAATTGGAGGAGGTGCGTGATAAACATAGGTCACCCAAGAACACAAGTGGAAGGAAGAGAGGTGTTGGAAACGCCGGTGAGAACAGATTACGCTAAACGACCTTGCTCTAAGGTCAGTTCAACCTTCCGGACTCCACCTTCCAAAGTAGCCCTGGGCCGGACGCCGTCCGTCGGGCCCTCTCAAATTGCTTAATAGCCGCTCCCGGGGTAAGGGCGACGGCCTTGGTTGCACCAAATATGTCGGCGAACTAGACGCCGACCTTACCGTGGTTGCCAAGATGATGAAGATGAACAAGGCATTAACTAGGGACATCCCGGTGTATCGCAAACAAGTGGTGACTACTTTTTTGATGACTACAAATTTCCAAATGAGTAAGTTTGTCTAAAATCCTATTTTTTTATCATATTAAGTTTTATTAATATAGTCACATTTCCATACTGGGAATTCTACCGTATTTTGAGTAGAGTTTTACAAAGATATGGTCGAGTTGTACAATATATACTTTGGAGTTATACATTAGAGGCCTGGAGTTATACCTAGAGTGATACATGGAGTTATATGTTTCATCACTGAAGTTATAAATATCGTTAATGGGGTTACACATTCCTAAACTATGATTATACGTTTCACCAAAGGTGAAGTCATGCGGTCATTTTAATAGCGATTACCTTCCCATTTAGTATACGTTATAGCCGATTAACTCCTTTCTGTCTCGAACTACGGTGAACCACTTGTGAGTTATGGCCGGCACGGAACAATTAATAGGTTGAAAATGTTGTCTATGCTCCCCGAGACGCCAATGGATGAAAAAGTGATTGAGTGTTGGTCCTTGTTGCTTAATCGATTGGAGGCAGAGGATTGCGGGCTTTTTCGTTCGTCTTTCTTCGGTATCCGTCATATGGTATTGTCCTAATCAATCCCTTTAATATGTTATAAGAGTTGCACATACCCTCTTTAAAACTTTCACAAAGTGGAAATTAAGTCTAAAGTTATACATTCCCATACGAGTTAAACACTTTGTTTTGAGGAGTTATTAACAACCAAGTATGAACTCGTGGCATTCTTCATTATGCTATAAGAGGTATTGTGCAACTCCAATGCACAACCCCTATAACTCCACCGGTATTCTCACACATATACTGCTACTTGAACAGAAATAATCATGAACCTTGTGCGAGACCCCGTCCAACAAACACCGGACACCGACAGTTGTACAATACGTGGGGCGTATTCGAACCGATGGGGATGATTTCAGCTTCAAGGCTGATTTAATCTTCGTACCCATTAAGATTGAAGCCCATTATGCATGTGTGTGTATCAACTTTAATTCTAGGACGATTGATCTTCCGGATCATAAGTACTATTCAAGTCCGCGGCAATCGGAGATATGCAAAGTCGGTCACATTGTTGTAAGTGGAATTAAATTGTAATTATGTTCAACAACTAAAAAGTGGGGTCACCGCTTTTACAATCTCACTTTTTGACGTTCTTGCCTCTGCGCAAAGAGCCTCATGAGCGACTACGTGGAGTCGAGGGTCAAAGAGAAGAACGGAGGGAAAGACATGCCGGCGTTCGATTCCGTCGATCCCGTTTGCCTGGCATCATCAAACTATAAATGACACCGAGTCTGGCTTGTTCGCCATGATGCACATGTTAATGTACGAGGGGGAAAGGTTTGATCACGTTGATCTCGAGAGGAAGGTGAACCGTCGCTATTTGGTGATCCAGTTATTGGCGGCGACGCTTCTCCTAGCCGACATGAACATCATCGAGGGAATCGATTCTGGACAAGGTCAATGGTTTCATCGGCGATAAATTACGATCGCCAAGCAATTAGAAGCCGACGGAAAGCAAAGCGGAGAGGACCAAAAAAAACCTGCTAAAAGATAGAATTTATTTCCTTTTGATTATGTATCCTCTTTTTTTGCAACTCTAGTATGTTGTCATGAAACTCCTTGACAACTTAGACAACTTTTTGTCATAGATTGTTACTATATCATCTTTGTCAGTGATAATTAAAATCCAAGTTTCGCAAATAAGTATTAGAGTTATACACTCTGTGAAGTAAAGTTATATAAATCATGTACAGGACTTATACATCACATGACCGCAGTTGTGAAAAAAAGGCAAAATTTATCAGTCAGCTAAGAGTTATAGAAAAAACATCAACAGTTATACAAACTGTGTACCAGAGTTATACAACATATGACTGCAGTTATGTAAAAGGCAATTGTTATTAGACAGTTATGAGTTTTACAAAAAATAACAACAGTTATACAATATGTGAACAAGAGTTATACACTCTGTGAAGTACATTTATCCATATATGGGTAAGAGTTGTACTTAAAGCCACTGAAATTATAATTCATTCTTAAAGCCACTTTTCAATATCGGATATGTTGCCATGAAATGTAAGTCGTCAAAATAATGTAAAAGAGTTATACAACATTAGCTTGAAACTTCACGGACCATATTATCAAGTTATACAAACCGGAAGGTGCAACCCCCTTCAAAATAGACAAAAGCTAGCTATTAACGACCCTTCCGTCTCACCGGATTTTTACCTTTTAAAGAAAAAAAGATTGTAAATAATTTGTTGAGACGGGGTATTTTTCTACCGCCTACTACTACATGTTTAAGTTTCTCTATTCTTCTTCTTCGTTTTCTTCGTCTTCTTCTTCTTCTTCTTCTTCTTCTTCTTCTTCTTCTTCTCTTCTTCTTCTTCTTCTTCTTCTTCTACTCGCTTGATCTTTGGTGAAGACGGTGGATGCTCGAGAATGGGTTAGGGCGATTCCGTTTATCGTGGTGTGCCATTTGTTTACAATTATTACACATGCGCTTTGGCTTACAAGCCAAGGCAATGGCTTTAGCCTTAGCTGACACCATTCTTTTACCGCTGCCTTTGTTTTTCGATTGTTTTGGTGGAAGTATTGTTACCTCGTCACTGGGGGGGCAACCAAGGATTCGCTCAAATTCCTGCTGCTTTGTTAAATCCTTCTTGTACGGTAAAAGTTTCTCCTTGAACTCTCTAATTAACGAGCTTAAGTTCACAACTTCAGTCTCACTCGTTCCACGAAGTAAACCAATGGTTGCATGAACTTCTGACCACAACTTCACCATCGCAACTTCTTTTGCATCAGCGCTACTATTTGTTTCCATTTGTTCACCATCACATTCTGATAATCTGAATTGCAATGCATCCTTTCTCCATCTTGTAGAAACGTAATCACCCTAATTGTCTTCATGCCGTTAGCCGACAAAAATCCATACTATATGTCGGCCCAAAATCCCATTCTTTCAAACATCATACACCGCACCGTGTAGTCTGTGTCCCCTGTAATCCAATTAAATCATGCCGTCGTAGTCTTATACATATAATAACGATTAAACATTATCACGTAGAGTTATACATATGGCAACAAGAGTTATACAGTCTGAAAGCTACAGTTATTCATACCCTAATCAGAGTTATACTACAAATAGCTGCAGTTCAGTTAAAAATTGAATTACCCTGTTATTCTGGAAGTAGAGTTATACATTCTGAAAGCTAAAGTTATTCAATATATAACCAGAGTCATACCGCAAATGACAACAATTCGAAAAAATTGAATAACTCCTAATGGCAACAACAACGATTAAACATATGGCAACAAGAGTTATACATTCGAAGTAGAGTTATGCATATTATCGTAAAAATTATACATTCGGAAAACTTTAGTTCACTGAACAATTGTATAACTTCTATCTTCAGACAATGTAACTTTGGCGCAATATCTACCAACTTTAGTCAACTACCACATAAAGTTGATGCCAAAATGTTGTTACCTGGGTTGTACTCTACGTTGAAACTTTTCTGTCTGATTGAATCCTTTACGGCAGTCACTTCAACCCCACCTACTTCAGCATAGCCCCCGGTCTTACATGTATCGATTGAGCAAATGACCTCTAGTTGGAATTCCTTGAAAACCTCACGGGTATAAACATTTGCCGCATATTCCTCCATGGGTAAATGCGTGCCGGTGCGGTGTTGAGTGTCGGTTTTCATGGTCAAGTCTCTTCTCGCGTATGCCGCCGATGGTCCATAGCACTTTCAAAACGCATCCAAAACTCCACTAACGTGCGACTTCGCTCGAACTTCTTAAAAAACTATTATCGCTCTCGATCTCCGGGTTGTTCTCATTACACCACCCATGTTCAAGTCCCTGCAATGTGCCATCACCCATTGTCTCCTTTTATCGAACGCCTCTGTAAACCACTCATTGTTCACAAGACCATGCGCGTCCATTATTTCTCGCCCACCTAGCGTCAAAGTCGTGCATTTCTATGTTGTCGTCCCATATAATGTTGTTCAATTTCTGAACGAACTCCTTATAATCCTCCCTTGTCACCCCGACCTTTGATGGCACCTTGTTCATTATATGCCACATGCAAAATCGGTGGCGTGCAGTCTTGAAGGCAAGGGGTACGGCCTTAATAATGCCCGGATCCTGATCTGTGATAATGTACTTGGGTTCCTTTCCTCCCATAGCATTCAAAAACCTGTTGAAAACCCACCGGAAGTATTCATGGTCTTCATGGGCAATCAACGCCCCGTAATGTTACCGATCGCTTATGGTGATCTATGCCAGTGAATGGCGTGAAAATCATATCGTATTTGTTTGTTGAGTATGTTGGGTCGTACGACACTGCATCTCCAAATACGGAGTAGTTCCTCCTAGCGGTTTTGTCGGCCCATATTGCGCACCAAGGTCTGTTATCCTTGTCAACTTCATAATCAAAATAAAACCCCCGCCTATTCTCGTGCCATATTCTTGAACCGGTCAATGAACAATTGACCGTCCCGTTTATGGATGAAGCACTTCACATCTCTGTGGAAGTTCTTAAAATCAATTAAGGATGCACCAATGTTCTCGAACCCGTTTACGAACTCCTTACACATGTTGTACGTCCTAGTTGCTCCTATCCTCAACAATCATAGGGGACAATAAATCCTTATCAGTGCTTATTAATAACCAAGATTTCCTCAACTATAACCCTTTCAAACTATTCTTATAACTCCATCATACATATGCATAACTCCGTTGATTTATTGTGCACCTACTTATTATTTTTAATTCTTAGGTTACATAACTCTATCATCTCGGTGAATAACTTTAGAAGTTTGCCATTCAATTAGTGGATGTTTGTTTAATAGTAAACTAACCCTTGAGTTGTACATTATCAAGTACTTGTGAAAATCTTCTATGTTCCGCGACATCTTTTGAAACTGACGATCCTCACTCGATACAAGCTCGTGATTATGCCCCATGTGGAATCGGTCAATTACTAGTACTCCATTCTTCATAAATAGCCTGACATGTGCTTTACACCCTACCCTCTTGATCGTATATTTCTTCCGGTTTGCGCTTCTTTTTCCCCATTGCATTTCTTCTTCCCTAACCCCGGTCTCTTTTTTTTTTTAATTACTGCCTCTCCTTTTGGGACATATGTGAATCCCTCTCTGCTGCAAACCAGCAACTTTGTCTTTACTTCACCGTCGCGCCATTTTTTCGTCGAGTACTTCCGAACATCAAACCCGGACGCCAATGCATAAACTTTATAGAATGTCACTGCCTCGTCGATTTCAAAAAATTGTTGCCCTACACAAGGTGTAAACTCCGCTGCCAAATGCTTACAATACTCAGCTTCCGCTGCCTTACGACCACCTGAGCAGAATCAAACATCCATGAAATGATTAAGAAATACATAACTCTACGCATATACTGTATAACTCTATGCACAGACTGTATAACTCTGGGCACAGAGTGTATAACTTTGGGTATATAATGTATAACTCTTACCATTCAATGTATAACTCTAGACAAACTCTGTATAACCCTAGTCATTCAATGTAAAACTCTAGTCATACAATGTACAACTCTAGTCAAACTCTGTATAACCCTTGTCATTCAATGTATAACTCTAGTCATTTAATGTATAACTCTAGTCACAAAGTTTTATAATTCTAGTCAAAAGATGTAAAACTCTAGTCACAATTTGTATAACTCTAGACATACAATGTATAACTCGGCATCGATGTATAACTCTAGTCACACTGTAGAACTATTGGCATTTGATGTATAACTCTAGTCACGTATTTATAATTCTAGTCACACTTTGTAGAACTCGGGCACAGAATGTAAAACTTTAGGCGATAATGTATAACTCTAGTCACCAATGTATAACTCTAGTCACAATCAGATAACTCTAGACATACAATGTATAACTCTAGTCACAATCTGTATAACTCTAGACATACAATGTATAACTCTTGGCATCTGATGTAAAACTCTAGTCACAATCTGTATAACTCTAGACATACAATGTATAACTCTTGGCATCTGATGTATAACTCTAGTCACAGTATTTATAATTCTAGTCACACTTTGTAGAACTCGGGGCACGTAATGTAAAACTTTAGGCAGATAACGTATAACCCTAGTCAGTCAATGTATAACTCTAGTCATTTAATGTATAACTCTAGTCAAAGTATTTATAATTGTAGTCAAAAGATGTAAAACTCTAGTCACAATCATGTAACTCTAGACATACAATGTATAACTCTTGGCATCTGATGTATAACTCTAGTCCTTTTTATGTATAACTTATTCTACACAATGTATAACTCTGTCCATATAATGTATAACTCTAGGTATATAATGCACAACTCTATGCATACTTTACATTCTAAGAGTATACATTTAATTAAACGGCACAATATCTGGAATGCGAAGGGTTATAAGATTTGAAGCAGGGATATGGCACAACTTCCTAAACAAAATTCGTATTAATTTAAGCATCAACCACCAAACATATTAATTAAAAAACCACTCAAAGGACACATTACTAATTATAAATTCATTCCACTGCCTCAATAACCAGTCCATTATATCCCTATCTCCACCCTAAACTCAAAAACCTAAATTCTTAAAACCTAATAAACTCCAATCTTCCTTCAAGAATGAATGATACCATTCGTTTAACATGCATTATGACCGAGTACAACAAAAGTTTCATAAGCCGCTTGAGGGAAATCGAGAGGAAGTACAGGGAATTCCTTAAGGATGCTCGGATCGCACTCAAGGACGCCAAAGAAAATGGCTTGTCGGCAGCGAGATCTGCAGGCTGTTAGAAGATATTGCATCTGCGGAACGAAACCTCCAAATAGCAAAGGAGGAGAGGATGAATATCATAGAAGAGACTGCATCCCTATATGAACATCTAAGAACTGTTTTTTTAGCAATGCATTAGGTTTATGTATCTATATATCTATTAATTAAGTTCATCTATGTTAAATGTTTTGGTAATTTGTTTTATTTTATTTGTTTTATTTTATTTAATTTGTTTTGGTAATAAACTCAGAAAAACTAAGCGACTATTAATTACAGAAAAAACCATGACGGAGAAAAATACAAGCAAAGAACACAACAGTCCGTATAAGTCTAGAAACAGCATGTATAACTCTATGCTTTTAATGTATAACTCTAGAGACAGCATGTATAACTCTGTGCATTTAATGCATAACTCTAGTCATACATTGTATAACTCTAGTCATACAATGTATAACTCTAGCTATACAATGTATAACTCTAGTCATACAATGTATAACTCTAGCTATACAATGTATACCTCTAGTCATACAATGTATAACTCTAGCTATACATTGTATGACTCTTATCATACAATGTATCTCTTATCATACAATGTACAACTCTAGATACAGCATGTATAACTCTGTGCATTTGATGTATAATCTAGGCAGTGTCTGTATAACTGTAGTCATATACGATGTAAAACTCTAGGTACAAAACGTATAACTCTAGTCATACGATGTATAACTCTAGCTATACAATGTAAAACTCTTAGCATATAATGTAAAACTCTATAAACAGTCTGCATAACTCTAGTCACCCGATGTATAACTCTAGCTACATCATGTATAACTCCAGGCATATCATGTACACCCATCTTCACTTAATGAATTTATAACTTCAGCTATAACATTAATAACTATATCAAAATTGGTTCTTTAGTAAGATTTTTACGCACAATTTAGGTTTTCAATTACCACATTTACCTGAAGTGCAGGAAATATTCAAAGAGTTTTACTACAAACGTCTGGAGTTATAATACTGTATTATTGAAGTTATACATATTTGGGTCAGAGTTTTTCAAAAACGCTACAAACGTCTGGAGTTTTACTACAAACGTCTGGAGTTTTACTACAAACGTCTGGAGTTATAATCTATCGAGTTATAATTCCTACTTGATCAAGCTTTTCAATTTCGATCATTTTTTGCCATCAACAACAAGCTACCAAAATGAATGAACAATCTTGATGAACACCATGAAAGTACAACAGTATTAACAATAATAACCTAGACACAAATAAGAAAGTAAACAACTCACCTTCGACGGCAACTTCAATCTGCATATGATCCACTTCACAAACACTGAATGTCATTTCCTGCTTGTTTCTCTGATGAAGAATGACAATTTTTTTAACGGATGAACAATAACGTACTTTATCTTATAACAATTTTTTTATCTGACGATCACTGACATAGTTTTCCATTAGCGCTGATATTTCCCTTATTTTTTTGATGATTTATATTGTATTTTACAGGATTTAGGATCCTTTTTCTGGGGATTTTTATGGGTTTTTGCTTGTTGAGAGGTTTTGAATGGTGAAAAGAGGAGGGAAGTAGAGGTGATCATGGGCCGGGCTGGGCCGGGTTTGGGCCGGGTCCAAGCATTAAATTAAGCCCACGTGTGCGGGTCGGGTCGGGCCGGGCTACAAGTGCGGGCCTATTTTTATCGGCCCAAACCCGGCCCGTGCGGGCTTAAAGCGGGCTTTCGGGCCGATTCGGGCCAATTCGGGCTAAATATTTTTCCTCTTGAAATAAGTTTAGAAATGTACACTATGAAGTTAGATACTTTGTGTATTTATTATCAAAATTTTCGTATAGAATTATGTGATTTTTTTCGAGTATTGTCAATTAAAAATTAGTAACCTAATGTAGCTTTTATGAACCGCTTGAGGTGACTCATAAAAACTAAATGCACAATTTTTAGTAGTGTAATAATATATTTTAGTGCGGTGCTCACTCGTGTATGTTGTTTAAGTTTTGTAATTGATTTGATATTTGTTGTTCTTTAGGCTCAAAAACATTGACTTAGCAAGCTGATAATGGTAAACAATTTATCGGCACTAGTGTAATACAAAATCATTAGCTCATTTTTTATAATATAAATACTGCTAACGGAAAATACTAAGCCTTATCAAACTAATACATGTAAACAAGTGACTACGGCTTATTTACAATACAACAATTAATTGGTTAATTATTTTACTAAATGCTTATTAGCATTCTTCAATTGTACATATTCATAAATTTTGCATATGTTCGGGCCGGGCCGGGCCAAAATTCGGGCCGTAAAGGCGGCCCAAACCCGGCCCTATTATATTGAATCGGGCCATGGGCTTCGGGCCATGGGCTTTTCGGGCCTAAAATCGAGGCCCAAGCCCGGAGAAAAATCGGGCTGGGCCGGGTCGGGCTAGCGGGCCTGGGCCATATGATCAGCTCTAGAGGGAAGCATGCAAAATGATATAGGAGGCTTTGTTTATTACATAATGTCCGCGGGATTTGATATGGTGGCAGTACATAAACAGTGGAAGTGGTCCCTCTCTCACACAATCAACATTTTCTTTTTTTTTTTGCTCTGAAAAACACGCCCTCTCTCCTCATCTCATCCCTTCAATCCCTTCATCCAAGGGCTCTTATAAAGACTTAGGGCCTTATAAGGTATGAAGACCTTATAAGAACCCTTCTCTCTCTCTCTCTATATATATATATATATATATATATATATATATATATATATATATATATATGGTGAGTTTGTGCTTTGAAATCTCAGCCACTAGATTATATTAGAGATCAATGACCAAGATCTAATTAAACTTACCTGTCATATAAATGAAGGAAATGTAGATTCATATACATATATAACATACTCTTATATGTCTAATTAATTTGTCATAAAATTAAAACGGATTTTATGCATGCAAACATTAATAAAATAGAAGAGAAATAATGTCCTTACATTCAATATTTCGGCTATATTGGGCACAAGAGAGATCACCTTTCTCTTCTTGTTCTTGAGCTATTCCAATGGATGAACAAGATCTAAGAATAAGATCTCTCCCTAAGCTTTATACCCAAGGCTTTCACTTAATCTAATTAATATTATAATTACTAGTATAATATTAATCTTGTGAAAATTGAACCAAAATAGTTGGTATATAATCTCCTAAAACCGGATAGAGGAGAAGAGTTTTGGAGTATTTTATCTCTCTTATTTTACACTCAAATGTTGAGAGGATATTATCTTTCTAACACTAGCAAAAATAATGTAAATGAATGAATGAATAATTAGAGAGGAAAACTCTCTAATTACCTCTTCTAAAACCGGTGGAGAGGAGCCCTTTTAGGGAGCCAATGCATGCCCATAGTGGTCTTCACAAGGTGAGTAGACTTGCATGGCTAGATTAGCTTTTTCATCATTATGTTTCTTATTAAAATATCAACATAATTTAAGCCTAATCCTCCTCCATTATTTCGGCCATTATACCTAATATGGAGTCCATATTATTTTTGTCAATTGTCAATATGTCACATGTCATATGTAACATAAAATTGTTATGTATTTTTAACATATTAAAAATCAACGTATTAATAAAAATACGTCACATACAAAATCGACTTAGTAATTTCATAATTACTTGTGCCAAAATATTTTACCATTTATAAATCACAACAGATTGTATTTATAACAATTCATTCAAATTTAATTGTTACATTAAACAATTTATTTCATCCGAGTAATTATACAATTTAATTACTCAGACCGTATCTCATTTAATCACATTTCAATTTGATACGTAAATTTTACTTCCAAAATCGTCCGTCAATTTTCAAGTAATTTAATTAACTCATAACGTTATACGATTAATTAAATAATCAATTAAGAGTATTGCCCTTTAGGTATGACCTAGGGGTCAATCGATCACCACCGTCACACGACGAAAGAATGTCAAACTCTAGTCGACCAATCATTACCGATATATGTTGACCGATTGACATAACAATATTACTTCCCAATTGTATTCTTTAAAATGAGATTTTAATGATGATATTTAAATCATATGATCGCACTATTGTTGAGGACACATTTCCCAACAATCTCCCACTTGTCCTCGACAAGTGTGCGTCACCAATTCTCTTGTCCTATTACTATCTCCCACTCAA
Organism: Silene latifolia; assembly: GCF_048544455.1. Taxonomy (NCBI): domain Eukaryota; kingdom Viridiplantae; phylum Streptophyta; class Magnoliopsida; order Caryophyllales; family Caryophyllaceae; genus Silene; species Silene latifolia. Next base: position 40,046,127 of record NC_133534.1, on the reverse strand, counting down.
TGCAAGGTGTCTTTGGTCGTACTTGCAAGTGATCATATCGAGTGGTTTCCTCGATCCGGAGAATAACCGATTGACCGGATTTATCCACTCGGATACCTTCCGAGCGTGGCCACGCATTTACGATTCATTGCTCCTCGAGTGGCCCTGAGATATTGTTATAACCCTGACAAGGGGATGGACAATTCCTATCGCACTCATTCCCTTCGACTAGCCACAGCCATCATAACCCAAAATATGCCCATTTGACCCCATTTACGAAGGTCGTAGTAACACAAATCAAAGTTAATCTGAAACTGAGCCATCTTAGGTGAATAGTCTTTAGTCAAAAGAATCGACTCATTAGAATACTATAGTAGCTCTCGCCACGACCAGGCTTTATAAATTTGCCAGAACTCTATAAGCGGTCATTAGGCCCGACAAGGTGTTCCTAACAATCTGCCTATGTGATCGACTAGTCATCTCACATGACTGTATGGCCCTTGAACTTGCCATCAATCGCATCACACTCTAGTCACTTCGAGACGTCACCTCATACAAATGACTATGGGCGAATACAATGCTAATCCGTGTTCACTTTAACGGGGTTCAATTGTCTCTACAACCCGTTTGGATGTAACAAAGTATAATAAAAGAGTTTTAAAGTAAAACTCGAACGACAAATGCGATTATCACACATGAATAGTCAATGCCTGATTACTATTTCATGTTCTATAATCTAATTTGATCTTGTACGTAGTTGTTCATTTCAATTCAATTGAAATGACATGACTCATCATGTTTAGCCTTTGAGAAGGCTTTGGTTAGTAGGTTTTATCAATTTCTTGTACCTTACTCAACCTTACTACATATTCGTTTTCCTTTGTAATGTATACATTTGCATCACAAAACTTTCTGAGTACGTGTCGAAATCTAATCAAGACATAGGCCCTCTTAGCCTAAGAATAGCTCCCACTGTTTTCACAGTGTGCGGGACTCATCCTCTTGCACATTTCATGATTGCAAGTGTACTCAATTTCCGTTATAAATATCTCTCATTGTTCTTTATTGCCTAGAACGATTCTAGAAAATCTACTTCTTCATTAACATTGCCACAATGGTATCTTAACCATCCTAGTGTGTTTTGATTATGGTTTTGTCAGAAACCATGCGCAATCTCAATTGTCAATTGTCACTTGTGTAACACCCTTACACAATATTGCATCATAAACACTTTGCTTTACTTCCTTAATGCTTCTGCAAGCACTTAAGGGTAATCTTTATAGCTTACTTGGTAAAGATTATTTAAATTCGTTTTTGAAAACAATTCATCATACTCAAAGCATATGAAGTGTTATACATCATTTCTTTTTAATTGATTCGGCAGCGGAAGCAAATGAAATCAATCAAATATGTTCAATTTAATTGAACTAGTTATGAATCTTATCAACATAAGACTTCTTACAGACGCTAATATCATGTGGATTTATCTTCATAAATCCAGATATTCAAGATGTACTATAATACTCCAAAAGTCTTAAATCATTCGCAATGATCAATATGTCATCCACATATCGGACTAATTAAAATTCCGCAACTCCCACTAAACTCCATGTATAAACACAACTTCTCGACTTATCGAGAAATGTTTTATCACATGATCCAAAATGTTGATTCCAACTCATTGATGTCCTACTTAAGACCCTCTCTTAAGTTTCACATTATCTTAGGATTGCAAGAATCTTCAAAACTCAAGATATGTATTGAATACATTCCTTCTAATTGAAGAAGTGGGTTTTAGATTCACTCGCTATGTATTTCATAATAATGAAACACAATCCCTAAGAAGATCCAAATAGACTTAAGCATTTCAATTGGTGCAAAACCCTTTGCAACCAATCAAACCTTGAAATCTCTCTTTATTAGTGCAAAAAACCTTTGCAACTAATCAAGCCTTTTATTTCGGATTCTCATGGCTCTAAGCCTTGTATTGAGTTGTGACTTAAACACTCTAATGTTAGTCATTTGTTGATTACTTTCCAGAAGTAATCAACTTGAATCAAACAATTTCTTTTGTAAGTTATAAGCTTTTTACTTTCTTAAAAGTAGCATGAATTCATCATTTTTAACAAGTGACGAATTTAACCTCCTAGGTTTTGAAGAAACAATGTCTTACACAAAACGTCTCATGTAGCCAAGAAAGACAGGTTTCTTGCGACATAACATTCTTTGTGGCTCTTGAATAATTTCTCCGACTCTGTCTTCAAAAATAAACTTGTATTTTAGAAAGACAGCTTCACGAGCCACAAACCCGTCGTACTCGTGATAATTGAAGGGGAAAAATGAGTATTTGTTTCTTGTGAAAACTTACAAACATGGTACCCTTACCATTTCCATATGATTCGATTTAGTGGAAACATAATTTAGACAAAAATGATAAAATCCCCAAAAGGATCAAGTAACTCAAAGTAACTTGATATAAATCCAAACCATATTGAATAGCGTTTGAATTCTTATCCAATCACACATTATTCCATAATGTGTGTTAAGAGAGATTAACTTGTGATACTATATCACATTTCTTTTGGCTTATATCAAAGTCTTCACTTTGATAATCCCATCACGACTAAATCGTGATTCCTTGAACTCTTGAACTTCTTCAAAGATTTCTCTATTTACCTTATTAAGTGAACACACTAGTGTCAACTTAAATCGTTGGTAAAAGAAAATGATCAACCTATTTTAGATAAATGATTTACAATCTCGATCTCCTTTTTCAACCAAAAGGCACGAGATATCTTGCTTTGAATACAAGATACGCATATACCATTAACAATCTAATGGTTTCAAGAGTACTCGATAACTCTTTGCGTTCATCTTTCCAAAATTTTAAGGTTTAATCTTGGGTTACCAATTTTGAGTCTTGCATCATCTTCATGATATATTATTCTAGTTTGGTTTAGAATATAATCACCTTGATAATGGGCTAGCCATACATCAAATCGTGGTGTATAGGGTCACATTAGTGAAAACCTCTTTTGTATCTTAACAAGTTTATATATTCTTATTTAGAGTTTATGCACTTAATAGTCACAATTAAGTATAACTCCAAACCCAAAAACTAGATTTGAGTACACAATTACTCTATCTCTCGTCATTATTGATGCTAGTCGTCATATTCTAATCATTCTATGTATCAAGTACAACGATGTAAACCACCACCGGTTTCTAATATGGACGAAGTAGTACTAGCAAAATTTATGTTTAATATAAACATTTAAAGAAGAAGGTCCCATTAGATGTCCCACAACTAACTTGTTGATTCTTTAATAATTTGGGGTAGTTTCCTTTCTCGTGTCCAACATTTAAGACAATGGAAACTTTATCGGTCGGGATTGATAGGTTTAGTATCGTCATTCTCAACAACTTTACCTTTAACATTACCTTGTATCAATTCCATTATAATCTTTATTTCTTGAACCTCGTCGTCATCTTAACGGTTTAAGAGAATGCTCCCACTCATTTCAATGAGTCTTTGCTTTGAGAAGCAAAATTGAATTCATGAAGATTACTCTTCATTGGTTCGTTTTAGTCTTAAAACTTTCATTGAAGTGGTTGCGTTATTTTGGTCAATTACGAATTCTGACAAAACTAATTACCAAAACAATTTATCGCTTCAAGGTACTTAATTCAATTAAGTATATGAAACATAATCCATTGTAAGTAGAAGTGTTAGTCAAGAATCAAAAACCTGTTTGATAATGAATAACTTTAATCTATACTCTTTACAAGAGATCCTTAGCAATGGTTCATTTGAGGTTTTAGAAGCAAATTCATATTTGTCTTTAGTTATGATATTTTAATGGAGATTTGAATCAAAACGAAATGATATCGTATATGAATTGTGGTAAAGAAATAGAACAATATGATAACGGAATAGTGGAAAACTCAACATTTATCGTTTTAATAATAATACTTGTAAATAACAAGTAAAGCATTTACATAGTGACCTCTACCCAACTATGATAAATGATTCCAAGACCCAAATTCATATCGACTTAGGCACGGTATGGCCGATGAAACCCTTATCAATATAACTCGGTGGATTAACGCTTTAATCGATTCTACTTTTAGAACTCTTGGTCGATAAAATTACTCTAATATTTATCTATAGCCCGGAACACATGCAACTACGGTCGCGAATACTTCCGTTGAGCTCAATCCAAATTTCGAATAAATGTGTCCATGATCCAAATCCACATCAACTTGGGCACGGTATGGCCGATGAAACCCTCATCAACATGAATTCGGTGGATTGACATTTATCACCCACTTCCCCTACGTAACAAGGTTTGTACCCCGGTAGGGCCGAGTGCACTCCCTCACGAAATAGGTTTTCATGGTTTCTACTATTTGGTAAGGCTATGTCTCAATTAATTGTTTTAGCGAGAGGTCATGTCAATTTATTATCTATCACGTTTTAAGTGAACTAAAGCGGTGAACTACGATAATTCTAATTGACACGGTCGATAAACTCGATGAAAGAAGATGCATGTTTTAGTTATGGCGATTTAGCGATGCATGTGACATATAAATAAAATGCAAGCATAAAATAAATAAATCCTAGTATGGCCTTCCTAAAATAGAAAAACTCTTTAACTATTACATATTCGGAAACCAACTCCATTGGTCCCTTGAACTTCGGTTGTGGCACGCATCTCGAGGTAACACCGTCTTTATGTATCGCCATTCTTGAAGAAATCCGTCTTTAGGAACTCCGGAATGATTAAAATTACATAATAAATTACATAATTTCCTATTATACATTTGCAACTAAAATAAAATAAATCTATTAAATTACAAAACGGTGATACGAGATCACAATAAAATTACAACCGAATCGATATTCCCATACATTTCGGAAATACCAATTAAAATCTAAGGCCATACTAAGTAAAATTACATAATTCAAAATTACATAAATTAAAATTATGACAATCATAAAGAAAAATGCAGCATTATAATATGTATGAACATGCTTCATTTTATGCTAAATCGCCTTTAATTTGCCAATATCGTATATTACTTGGTTTTTACGGATTTGCGTGATTTCAACATTTTACAATCACAAAAATTACATAAATTCATATTTATGCATAAGTTAATTACCCTAACCTCTTAGGACTCAAAATTTAGTCTTCACTAACAATTTGACCATAATTAACTCAAATTTCTAAAATTGTTCATTAATAGTCCAAAAATACCAAAAATAAGCTATTTAAACTTCAAATAAATCACAAAACTTCAAATAAATTCAAAATTTGAAATTTAAATTCATGAACATTCTGGAAAAATACCATGACACTCATAATGTTCAAAATCTTAGGTTAAAAATTTCGAAATTTTTCCGGAAAAACAATGTTGCGGTTTATCGGTTTTAACTAAAATAATCATAAAACATGAGGAAAAATATATTCATCAACTTTTCAATTTTAGATCTGAAAATGATAATAAAAGGCAACATTAGACGTTTTTCCTAAGTCATAGAATATGTTTTATTAATTTTCAACTAATAATGTCACTATTTATGCCATTTTTCTTCAAAAATTCATAAATCATGCTAAAAGACTTCTTTATAGCCAATTATTTTACACACATCTTGTAAAATTGCATGTGACAACATATAAATTTTCTATGACCAGATTCGAAATTTAACTCATATTAACCTATTTTTCTCTTAAATCCGAATTTAATAGTGAAAAATTCATTTTTCGAGCATAACAAGTGCAAAAATTATGAAAATTTACAGGTTATCTCAAAATAATATATGTAACAACATATCCAAAAACCAACTTAAAATTCGAAGTATAGCTAATTTTCGACCAAAAATGACATTTTTACTCATAAAATCACATTTAAATGTCATTATTTTTAAATATGAACAATAAAAATCCGAAAAATTAACCAAAAAATCCTAAAACACTTTAGGACCAGAAATATTAACATGCATGTAATTATTTCGTGATATATCATAATAACACAAATTTTACAAGTTTTATTTTGTTATTCATATAACTCGGAAAAACTTTTAACCAATTTGCATGCAAACAACCGTGGCTCATGATACCAATTGAAGGAAATGTAGATTCATATACATATATAACATACTCTTATATGTCTAATTAATTTGTCATAAAATTAAAACGGATTTTATGCATGCAAACATTAATAAAATAGAAGAGAAATAATGTCCTTACATTCAATATTTCGGCTATATTGGGCACAAGAGAGATCACCTTTCTCTTCTTGTTCTTGAGCTATTCCAATGGATGAACAAGATCTAAGAATAAGATCTCTCCCTAAGCTTTATACCCAAGGCTTTCACTTAATCTAATTAATATTATAATTACTAGTATAATATTAATCTTGTGAAAACAAAAAATAGTTGGTATATAATCTCCTAAAACCGGATAGAGGAGAAGAGTTTTGGAGTATTTTATCTCTCTTATTTTACACTCAAATGTTGAGAGGATATTATCTTTCTAACACTAGCAAAAATAATGTAAATGAATGAATGAATAATTAGAGAGGAAAACTCTCTAATTACCTCTTCTAAAACCGGTGGAGAGGAGCCCTTTTAGGGAGCCAATGCATGCCCATAGTGGTCTTCACAAGGTGAGTAGACTTGCATGGCTAGATTAGCTTTTTCATCATTATGTTTCTTATTAAAATATCAACATAATTTAAGCCTAATCCTCCTCCATTATTTCGGCCATTATACCTAATATGGAGTCCATATTATTTTTGTCAATTGTCAATATGTCACATGTCATATGTAACATAAAATTGTTATGTATTTTTAACATATTAAAAATCAACGTATTAATAAAAATACGTCACATACAAAATCGACTTAGTAATTTCATAATTACTTGTGCCAAAATATTTTACCATTTATAAATCACAACAGATTGTATTTATAACAATTCATTCAAATTTAATTGTTACATTAAACAATTTATTTCATCCGAGTAATTATACAATTTAATTACTCAGACCGTATCTCATTTAATCACATTTCAATTTGATACGTAAATTTTACTTCCAAAATCGTCCGTCAATTTTCAAGTAATTTAATTAACTCGCAACGTTATACGATTAATTAAATAATCAATTAAGAGTATTGCCCTTTAGGTATGACCTAGGGGGTCAACTGATCACCACCGTCACACGACAGTAATGTCAAACTCTAGTCAGCCAATCATTACCGATATATGTTGACCAGTTGACAGTAACAATATTACTTCCCAATTGTATTCTTTAAAATGAGATTTTAATGATGATATTTAAATCATATGATCGCACTATTGTTGAGGACACATTTCCCAACAATAAAACCACTGTCATTTACTTATTTTCTATTTTTTCTAGTGTTACTCTTTTTTTTTTTTACTTTAATTTTTTTATCTCCTTTTTTTTTTGCCTTGTGTTATTATGCCGTTATTGTGCTTTTTTTTACGACTTTGATTTTTTTTTTTCACTTTAATTTTTTTTTCTCGTTTTTTTCCTCGTGTTATTATGCTGTTATTGTGCTTTTTTTTACTTTGATTTTTTTACGACTTTGATTTTTTCCCTTTTTTTACCACGTGTTATTGTGCTGTTATTGTTATTCTGGTGTTATTGTGATGTTATTCAGGTGTCACTTTGATTTTTTTTTACTACTTTTGATTTTTTTGCTCTTTTTTTTACCACGTGTTATTGTGCTGTTATTCTGGTAGTATTGTGATTCTGGTGTTATTGTGATGTTATTCCGGTGTCACTTTGATTTTTTTTATTACTTTTGATTTTTTTACTCTTTTTTTACCACGTGTTATTGTGCTGTTATTCTGGTCGTATTGTTATTCTGGTGTTATTGTGATGTTATTCCGGTGTCACTTTGATTTTTTTACTATTAATTTTTTTACTCTTTTTTTACCACGTGTTATTGTGCTGTTATTCTGGTGGTATTGTTATTCTGTTGTTATTGTGATGTTATTCCGGTGTCACTTTGATTTTTTGTACTCTTTTTTTTCCCGTGTTATTGTGCTCTTATTGTAGTGTTATTATACTTTGTTAGCAGTTGGTAAAATCTGAATTATATGTGATAGTAGTTATAAAAAAAACACTTCATTATAAGCAAATTAAAAATAACATTGTGACAAAGATTTCGTTTCGCACCTCTTTATTTCCTTCTTAAAATGGTACAAATTCTTTCACCTCAAATATGCATCACAAATGCTAAATAAAACTTCTTTTAGTACATAAGAGCTCACCATTGTCAGACAAAAGAAAACTGACAATTTCTCAATTTTTCATGGTTTTTGTTCTTTAAATACAAGAACTTGGTACAAATATTTGTAGAGACATAATAGGATCTCAAATGTTTATAATCATTGTTTTGTCCATATTTTGCGCAGGGCTGGAAATATGACCAGGGTAGAATAGTATGGGGGTTAACTAGTATTATCCTATTTTGATGTTATCGTGATGGAACTTAGGTAAGGTTGATTTTAATAAAAGTAGCGCAACTAGTAGAAAAAGTGTCATTGACATCGGTTATTTTGCTCCATTTACATCGGTTTTGTGGCGATGTTTATGGGGGCGACGTATATAGTATTTTAATGTTAACATCGGTTGTAAAACCGATGTTAATAGCATACAATATACATCGGTTTCTTTCTAGAACCGATGTTAATAGCCTATCTTTTACATCGTTTTTGGTGCAGAACCGATGTAAATCTCACCTTATTTACATCATTTATTAACTAAAACCGATGTTAATAGGTATTTTTTACATCATTTATTAATTAAAACCAATGTTAATAGGTTTTTCTTTATTAAAAAAAATTATATTTTGATGCGTTTCTTATGGGAAAAACACCTCAAATAATAAGTTGCAATCATTAAAGAAAAATTATACTTCCAAAGCCGATAATTTATAAATAAATACTTCAAAAGTATAAATATACACGTGTTGTGAACATAATTCATCAATTTACAAATTTACACATGCTTCATTGGTTCAAAGACGGCCAAGATTTCTATCTAAAATATTATCTTTTCCATAAATCTTCATGATGGACAGCTGAGCTACTCTTGATGGGCTACTCTCGAATACTTGTCTGCGACAAAAAAAGTAAAAGATATCACTAGATTGCTTAGGCACAGAAGTAAGAGATATTACAACACTTTAACACCAAAACAACATCAATTTACAACAACTTACGGTAAAGCAGGGACATTTATTGCATATTTCAGCAACACAAAAATACATTACAGCAGGTTGCATCACATTTCAGCAAAACAGCAAAAACTTGCAGCATTTTACAACAAAACAGCAACATTTTACACAATTTTACAGCAAAACAGGAAGATTAAACATCATTTTAGACCTCATTACAGCAAAACAGCAACAATTTTATAGCATTTTACACCAAAACAGCAATAGTTTACAGCATTTTACACCATATTACAGCAAAAGAGTAAGATTGTTCAGCAATTCAGACCTTATTACAGCAAAACAACAACAATTTACAGCATTTTACACTATTTTACAGCAAAACAGCAATATTTTTTAGCAATTTAGACCTTGTTACAGCAAAACAGCAACAGTTTACAACATTTTACACCATATTTTAGCAAAACAACGATAATTTAAAGCAAATTACACCTTATTAGAGCCAAAAAATAAAATAGCAACATATTTCAGCGAAATTAAAGCACTCATTTAAATTACAGCAATCAGATGGTGGAAGCGTTTAATCGGAATCATAAGACAAACCTGGCTAATTACAGCACTCATTTAAAGTGACAGTTGCTAATGATTTTTCAAACACCGACTAATTATTCTTCAAACACCATGCTCACATCAGAATCATAATCAGATGGTGGAAACTTTGAATAGGAATCATAAGATATTGAAACAAGTAAAGAAAGGTCTCTTGCACTGACGAGAAAGTTGTACATTAGTGTCTCAGTTAATAATTACAATATATACTCAGCTAAAGAATGTCTTGGTAATAATATCTCATGATACTTAACCTCGAACCCTAGTTAAGTCAAAACTAAATTTTCACTCATATGGGTGGGTATACAAGAAATTACAATCAAAGATGCAAATCGTCAATTGTCCCATGAACCTAAAGTTGATGTATCAGAAAACATCTCATTATGTCAACTCATTCATTTGGTCATAAGAAATAGAGTAAAAAATAAAAAATCAGCCACGTGTTAATTGTCAAACTAACTCATAATCTGTAGTTTAATGTGTTTTTTAGTTCTTCGCCGAGAGACTAGTAAAAAATGACACTCTTAATTGAAAACGTATAAAACTTTTCATTTCAGTTATACAGTAAACACACAAAATCACAAAGCTATCAACTTTTGAATTCTACACGAAGCTAATAAGCAAAACATTCCTAATATAAAGCCTTACATTCAAATATACTGATAAAGTCATATTCACATCATTCATTACATCACATTAACATTACTACGCCCTCCATTCAAGCCTTACATTCAACAGAAGACTACTATCAGACTCGTGGCGACTCCATCCCCAGCTAATCTCGTGCGCATCCATAGGATACCTGCTAGACAACTGCACACCACCCCCGAATGGATCACCACATTTTTTAAAACATTTAAACGGGGTCAGATACTGATTACACAAAAATAATACAATAGAAACAATACACAATTATCCAATCTCCATCATAACTCTACACACCTGACTACACACTAAAGTGTGTAGTCCTGCCAGAATACTCATCGCAACAAGTATTCCACATCGCCAGTGGGGGACCGTAGCGTTCCCACCTAAGCCCCACTCATCTCATCCGAGCGATAACCCATGTTTTTTTTAATGTGCACATCCCCTCTGTGGCGGGTTCCACAGAGGGCGAATCAAGGGCGTGAAGCCACTTCCGCAAGTGACTCCACTCAGCCAAGGACGCACCTCGAGAACCATAGACAAACAATCACAACCAACCACATTATACAACAACAATTACCAATTACCAATTCCAATACGATATGAATCAACAACGATAAACAACCATCAACAATACTATGTAATCAATAACCTAGTAGGGAAACCCTACCTGGAAAAGCAATCACCAAGATCGTCACAATCAGGTAATCAAAAATCATTCTTCAACGAAATCACCTCCTATCAAACATTCAATTATACAATTACCATCTAATACAACAATATACTCTCAAACCCCTAATCTACCCAATTAGGGTTTTAAACAAAATCAAGGAAACAATATAGAAACTATACAAGGATCTTACCCTCGACACAACGAACTCAACGGCGTAAAGAACGTGACGATCCGACCACCCTAGCCCTTGGGATTTGATAGCAATGCGACGAAAGAGCAACGTAACTTGTTTTCTTTTTGAAAGGTTTTAGAAAAGGTGAAAAGTGACAAAGAAGGTGACGGAAGGCTTTTATATATTAATCACGCGTTACTAACAAAACCCGGCTAAAACAACCCACATAACCTACTTACTCGATCGAGTAAGTTACTTACTCGATCGAGTGCCCCTTACTCGATCGAGTCCCCAACTTACTCGATTGAGTACCCTTCAGCAGAACACTGTTTCATAAACCAAACATACTTACTCGACAGAGTAAGCCCCACTCGATGAGTACCCAAAGACATACAAAACCGTAGTATTACAGTCTTCCCTCCTTAAAAATGAACTTCGTCCCCGAAGTTCAAACCCATACTCAAAAACAAACATACCCACTTGACCATGACGCAACAACGCAACAAAGACTCCAAAACAAAACCCCAACCACAACTCATACCAACTCAAAACAACCTACCTCCACAACATGGCTCACGATATCGTATCAACTATATTATAGCCTCTCGACAATAACTCAATGCACTACCAAATACCATCCACAAACGCCGCTAGCTCCGTCTCACTAACATATCATCCACTAGAAAATCCAATATCAAGACACTCATAAACATCAAACGGAATGTTACATTCTACCACCCTTAAAAAGAGCTTCGTCCTCGAAGTTTACTCACACTCATAACATCATCATCCAACTGTCAACAATATCGAACTCATAAACATCATCATCCAAATGTCAACACTATCAAAGTATTTTAACACTCCTAAACGTCACAATACTACGAACACGACCATGACCTTTTAACAATATCAACCACAATACAAATCCATCCCTTATTCTACACCAAGGCTCAAACTTCCAATTATACCGCAACATGTACAACTAAGTGTTGGAGTTAGTGTCCTCGACAATAATGAGATCACAATTGTCGATCGTGATGATCACATGTTTAAATATCATATTTAAGAATGCATGAGGGAAAGTAATATTTTACAGTCAATTGGTCCACACATATCGGTAATGATTGGCTGACTAGAGTTTGACATTACTGTCGTGCGACGGTGGTGATCAGTTGATACCCTGAGGTCATACCTATAGGGTAATACTCTTAATTGATCATTAATTAATCGTATGCCGATAGGATACCTGCTAGACAACTAAAGACTTTATGTCTTACGGTTCATAGGGAACCGAGTTGGTTTATGTCTTACGGTTCATAGGAAGAGTTGGGTCCCGGAGCCGAATCGATTAGATTGTACAACACCTACAAGTCGACTTACTTTCCTCCTATTCAACTTCTATGCATGGTCTAACAAGACTCGAGTTGGTTTATATCTTACAAGTCAAGTTGAGTAGATAAGAGATGGTAAAAATGCAAGGATTCATAGGCTTAGCATTTCATCAAACATAACATGTGCATAAAGTTGACATCACAACAAGCAAGCAATTTAATCATGTGAACATATTAGATTAAGCATGAATCAATCCCCATGTTTGTTTCCCTTAATTACCCACTAATCCTAGCTAAGAGACTACTCACTCATTATCAAGTTTAACATGCTAACAAGGTTGTCAATCATATTAACAAGGTAAAACATGATGAACAAGTAAGAAAGATTAACAATAATTAAAACAAGGATTAAGAGAGTTATACCTATGGAGATTCCAAAATAATAATGCAAAGAATAATAGAAGAAATTGATGATTGATGGAAGGTTGTCAATCTCCAATAATAACCCAATAATCTTCAATTACCCAATAATAAACTTGAATAATAAACTTGAACAATAATTAAGGAGAGATTAATGTGTAATTTGTGTGGAAAGATTGAGATTAATCTATTCTAATCTACTCCTAATCTAATCTAAGAAAGCTTGATTTAATCTAATAAAACTTGGTTCTAATCTAATAAAACTTGATGGTTTGATTATTACAAATGGGGTATTTATAGTGGAAATTAGGTGGATGCATTAGGGTTAACTAAGGGCTAAACTAGTAATTACACTTTTGAGATTTGAGCGAGGGAGAAGCCGTATTTTTCGAAGGAAGGGCGTCTTTTACGGAGCTTGAACAACACGAAAATTGTCAAAAGAATCCGAGCGGATTAGTGTCGGGACGGGCGGATTGTAGCAAGGGAATCCGAGCGGATTTGGAGCAAGACGCTCGGGCAAAAAGAGAGGGAATCCGAGCGGATTTGGAGCAATCCGAGCGGATTTGGGAGGACGAGCGTCTTCAGCGCGGGACGCGCGGATTCCTGTACAGCTTCTTTGTTTGAGCTCGGATTGTAAAACGGACGTCATTTTCTCATCCGGACTCCTATTGGAGTGATTCAAAAGCCTAGATCGCTTGTTTTTTCGACGCCGTTCCATCTAGCATATTTTCGGAGCCAAAGGAGCAACCCTTGGTTTGCGTTCCGAGCAGTTTTCTTCATGAATGGCTTCCTTGCTTTTCCCTCCTTGCTTTAAACCTTATGACCCTTCTATATACTCTTTATTCCTACATCTTTGGTCATCATTCTTGCCTCTTCTTCATACTAGTCCATCTAATATCATCAATAAGCTTCCAAATATGCACGAAAGACGGGAATTTCCGCCTTATTATCTCCTTTTCTACAAAACATATGAAATGCGATAGAAAAGCAAATAGGAAGGTTTTGACGGATAAAATGGCCAAAGAATGTTATAATAGTATGCAAAATAGGCTCAATTAGGGGACTAAATGTGCGCAAATAATGTTCACATCAAATATCCCCAAACCGAACCGTTACTCGTCCCGAGTAAAGAGGTGACTAAAACTAGACCTTTATTTAAACTAACCTAATAACATAACCGATATGAGACAATTAGCGGGTCTCACTCCGCCCCTTCAACTCACAACAAGACAACCATGAGGTAGGATGCCTTCTTGCAAGGCAAGGTGGGTCTTGCCAAAATGGCGACACATCCAATCATTAAGCATACAAAATCAAGTAATGGATGCATCTACAAAAGAATAGCCACTTTCCTCATCTAAGTGGTGGAAATTATCTACAAGGGAAGCAATTCAAGGGTACACACTCCTTCATAGATATAATTTCTTCAAACTACTAAACCTAGAAGGATACCAATAAATCACCTCCAAGTTGTGTCAAGCTAGGGTACCTTTGTCCTCAATCGTTAAATGCTTTTGTCAAGAGTAGACTCCCTATGGCGTTAGAAACACGGGAGGATCGCAGAATTCCCCCTCTTGCCTAGACAAGAAGAAGGGTCGTCCCCTCTCTACCAAGCACAAAAATGGATAAGATGGAAAAAGGATCGATAGTATTTGAGTTTCATTTTGGGAGTTTGCTTTCATTGTTGTTTTTCCCCCCAATTTCTTGTGGCATATAACATTTGAGAACACTTTCTTTTTGCCATTTCTTTTTGATTTTTGGCTTTTCAACACTTGACAACTTTCAACTTTTTGCATTTTCTTTTGAACATTTTCAAAGTCACCCCAATTAGTAACGAGGGTGCCTTATATTTAAAGCTTTAGGAGTTCTATTTTTGCTCCTCTTTTCATTTGATGCATTTTTTTGCAAACTTTCTTTCACTTTTCATTTCATTGAACTCAAATTGATTTCTTTTTGTTCCCATTCCCTTTGATGACAAAAATATATGGTAGAACATGGATGAATGATGGTTGCATGGTTTCAAGGGTCACCATGGAATAAACGGTAGCCAAGGAGTTATCACACCACAAGGTACTCTTGACTAGGCCTTAATCCATGGGTCAAAGGATACTATCATGACACATCCTAGGGTGTTTTACAAGTATTCTAACAAGCAAAGTCTTAAGAAGAAAAAGCATCTACTAGGGCCTATATACACTTGTCAAGCTTCCGAAGTAGACGGTTTCGCAAAATTTTTCTAACCATGCAAACTACATGCCATGATGCAACTAGCATATATACATCCTAATGCAAATGATTCTACCAACTAATAAGCCATATAAACTAAATGCAAGTCCTAAGTTCACATTGTTTTTACCGCATCAATCAAAATAAAGCCACATAGTCATTAACATAAAGAGGAAAAAGGAGATTGGAAAGATCATACCATGCGGTCTTCAATATCCTCATGTCTCGGATGTGGCGTAGTCGATCAATGTGAAAAAGGATGGACAAACACAATATATACAAAACAATATGTACAAGACTACACTAAAAAGGAAATGAACTTGTTTTTGGATTTTTGAATTTTTCAAATTTTTATGGTTTTTGTTTTTATGAAATTAAAAGACATATTTTTATGCATTTTTGGGATATAAATTCCCACCCCCCACTTTATTTTGGACATTGTCCTCAATGTACATGTAGGAGTAGGAATGAAAAAGAAATACATGTTTTTGGATTTTTGATTTTTTTGAAATAAAGTACAAATGCAATGATATGGTATGAATGAATGCATGCTCTAACTAAATGCAATTCTATATGACATATATAACAAATGAATGCAATCTAAACTATACTATATGATGCATGATTTCTAGTAAACTATGGTCACTTATGATCAAACCTCCCCAAACCGATTTAAACACTATTTCTAGTGTAGAAAAGAAATAGGTTTGGTCATTAGTAACTATGCATGAATTCTAATCTATATGCAACTATTTACATGAATCATGTGAGATATATTACAATGCAAACTATACTATTTGAACTCACTAATGTAAATGCAATATGAAATATAATACAAATGCAAGCTAAATGTATATGTATATAACTAAATGCAAGTGGAAAAGTAATGCAAAGTGAAAGGAAAGGATATCTTACAAATGGTGGTTTGAGGGAGGACTCCACCAAACTCATTCCTTGTTGCCATGATTATTGATGTTGTGCATGTTGCTTAATGCTCTCAACAACCGGTCAAAGGCTTTTGAATGGGCTTCATGTAAGCATAAATAGGAGATTGGTGATGTCAAAACGTAGTTTACCCATCTTGGCTTGGAATAGAACTTGCCAAATACTTTCCCATTTGTTTTGCCCTTGACACTTGGCTTCTTACAATGCTTCAAACCAACAAGCCCATGATTTTTGTCAATACAAGGTATGAAGTATTGTCCATATTCATCCGGAGGCTTCCACTCTTTACCATCTCTTTCAAATTCTATGATGATAGAGCATTGATTCATCAATCCTTCAATAGTAGAAGGAGAGTTCTCATTTCTTTGATGAGGGGATAGTTGAAGGATAAGATGTGGAGGAGTCAACTTCTCACCATTGAGGTCATTCATGCTTTCATTTTATTCACTTTCTTCTTGACCCTCCTTAGAACTTGAACCATTTCCAAAGAACAGAGCTTCAATTTCTTCCAAACTATGATCAAAGATGCCAACATCATAGTTTTCCTCTTGGCCTCTCAATTCTCCAATGATAACAAGTTCAAATTCATCAACCTCTTCTTTCCAAGTTTTACCTTCACTCCCATAAGTGCCAAGGGAGCACACTTCCTCTACATGGGTCATAGAGGGAAATTGTGGTGGGAGGTCTTCCTCATCATCATCATCATAGGTATCCCAAATTGGAGAAGCAAGGCTAGTGTGTGAGCTAGATTCATTAGACAATTTAGACAAAGTGCTTGTCTCATAATTGGCCTTCAACTCACATTCATCATTGCTCTCCACCCCAACTTCATCATGCTTCAATTCATCATCCACTCTTGGTCCATAATCAATCAAGCACTCCCCTTCCTCAAAAGTAACATCTTCATATTCACATCTATCATGAATGTTTGTAAAGTTGGGTACATGTTGGAATATGGGGTGTTCAATACTTATGAATTTAGGAGGTGGTGGGGGATTCACAAGAGTAGCTTCATAATGCCATCCAAATTCTTCTTCACCCTCATTATTTTCCCCTTCTTCTTCATTTAGCATTTGGGTGGCTTCCATTTGGGCAATTTGATTTGCCAACTTCTCACCATTAGTAACAATGTTTTTGAGAACATTGTCCCTAGCTTGGCTCTCTTCTACCATTTTCATGAAGAGATTTTGTTGGCACCTTAACATTTGGAGAACCACACTTTGCATGTCAAGATTATACTCATTCTCTTGTTGTGGGTACATGGGAATTTGGTGGTATGGGTGTTCATTGTAGGATGACATTTGGCATTGATTGTAAAGTGGGTTTTGGGAGGGTGGTTGTTGTGGATGTAGGATGTGGGGGCTTTGGTAAGAAAAGTCGGGGTAGTGGTTAGGACTTTCATTGTATGAGTTGTAAGGTAGGTTTGTTTCAACTTGCTCCAAAAACTCCCCATACCCATGGTAATCATACTCAAAAGATTCACCACATACTCCATGTGCCAAGCCTTCGGTCATCATCATAACTAGGATAAAGATATAACTACAAACAAGGAAACTACAAGAAAACGGTAAAAACAATCCTTGAGGAACAAGTTCCTCAAGGTTAAAGCAAAATCAAAATAGACAAACAAGTAAGAACTTAATCACATAGCACCATCCCCGGCAACGGCGCCATTTTGATCTGGTCGAGGTCGTCACTCATCCAATCAAACACATTTATAATACTCAACAAACAACTAGTTAGCGGTAAGTCGAGGTCGATCCATGGGACGGTGTGCTTCGGGTTCTAAGTCTATCTATCTCAATTTATGCTAGTGTCACAATTTGGTTGGGTTTGTAGTTGTGTCTAGACTAATGCAAACAATAAAGTAAAGCAAACAATAAAAGGAAAGATGTAAACAAATGATTAAAAGTGCTAGGATATCATGGGGTCATAGGGGATTCATGGTGTTGATCATACAAACATGTTTACAAAGTTGCAAGCAATTAATGTTGTGGAGGAACCGAGTTGGGTTATGTCTTACGGTTCATAGGAAGAGTTGGGTCCCGGAGCCGAATCGATTAGATTGTACAACACCTACAAGTCGACTTACTTTCCTCCTATTCAACTTCTATGCATGGTCTAACAAGACTCGAGTTGGTTTATATCTTACAAGTCAAGTTGAGTAGATAAAAGATGATAAAAATGCAAGGATTCATAGGCTTAGCATTTCCTCAAACATAACATGTGCATAAAGTTGACATCACAACAAGCAAGCAATTTAATCATGTGAACATATTAGATTAAGCATGAATCAATCCCCATGTTTGTTTCCCTTAATTACCCACTAATCCTAGCTAAGAGACTACTCACTCATTATCAAGTTTAACATGCTAACAAGGTTGTCAATCATATTAACAAGGTAAAACATGATGAACAAGTAAGAAAGATTAACAATAATTAAAACAAGGATTAAGAGAGTTATACCTATGGAGATTCCAAAATAATAATGCAAAGAATAATAGAAGAAATTGATGATTGATGGAAGGTTGTCAATCTCCCAATAATAACCCAATAATCTTCAATTACCCAATAATAAACTTGAATAATAAACTTGAACAATAATTAAGGAGAGATTAATGTGTAATTTGTGTGGAAAGATTGAGATTAATCTATTCTAATCTACTCCTAATCTAATCTAAGAAAGCTTGATTTAATCTAATAAAACTTGGTTCTAATCTAATAAAACTTGATGGTTTGATTATTACAAATGAGGTATTTATAGTGGAAATTAGGTGGATGCATTAGGGTTAACTAAGGGCTAAACTAGTAATTACACTTTTGAGATTTGAGCAGGGAGAAGCCGGTATTTTTCGAAGGAAGGGCGTCTTTCACGGAGCTTGAACAACACGAAAATTGTTGTAAAGGAATCCGAGCGGATTAGTGTCGGGACGGGCGGATTGTAGCAAGGGAATCCGAGCGGATTTGGAGCAAGACGCTCGGGCAAAAAGAGAGGGAATCCGAGCGGATTTGGAGCAATCCGAGCGGATTTGGGAGGACGAGCGTCTTCAGCGCGGGACGCGCGGATTCCTGTACAGCTTCTTTGTTTGAGCTCGGATTGTAAAACGGACGTCATTTTCTCATCCGGACTCCTATTGGAGTGATTCAAAAGCCTAGATCGCTTGTTTTTTCGACGCCGTTCCATCTAGCATATTTTCAGAGCCAAAAGAGCAACCCTTGTTTTGCGTTCCGAGCAGTTTTCTTCATGAATGGCTTCCTTGCTTTTCCCTCCTTGCTTTAAACCTTATGACCCTTCTATATACTCTTTATTCCTACATCTTTGGTCATCATTCTTGCCTCTTCTTCATACTAGTCCATCTAATATCATCAATAAGCTTCCAAATATGCACGAAAGACGGGAATTTCCGCCTTATTATCTCCTTTTCTACAAAACATATGAAATGCGATAGAAAAGCAAATAGGAAGGTTTTGACGGATAAAATGGCCAAAGAATGTTATAATAGTATGCAAAATAGGCTCAATTAGGGGACTAAATGTGCCCAAATAATGTTCACATCAAAACTAGTGGTGTCTAAGGGGTGTCACAAATTGGGTTGATGTAGAAGGTTACTAAACTAAAATAGCAATGAAAATAAACAAGAAAGATGAATTAAAGGGGTGTAAACAATTGATTAAAGGCACTAGGGTGTCATGGGATCATAGGGGAATCATGGGATATGATCATACAAACATGTTCTCAAATTATAAGCAAGCAATTATTGTTGTGATGGATTGAGTTGGGTTATATCTTACAATCCTAGGAAAGTTTGGGTCCCAGAGCCGAATCGATTAGATTGTACAACACCTACAAGTCGACTTAATCTTCCCTACTCAACAACATGCATGGTCTAATGAGACTCGAGTTGGGTTATGTCTTACAAGTCTCATTGAAAAGATAGAAGATGATAGTAAATGCAAGGATTCATAGGCTTAGCATTTCATCAAATATAACATGTGCATGAGTTGAGATCAAAACAAGCAAGCAAATAAAACATGAAAGCATATTAATTTAAGCATGAATCATTCCCCATGTTGGTTTCCCCTAATCACCCATTAACCCTAGCTAAGAGACTACTCACTCATTATCATGTTGATCATGCTAGCAAGGTTGTCAATCATACCAACAATATGAAACATGATGAATAAATAAAAGTAATTAACAATAATTAAAAAGGGATTAAGATATTATACCTACTAATGATTCCAATAATAAAGCAAAGATAAAAGAAGTACTTGAATGCTTGATTGAAAGGTTGTCAATCTCCCAACAATAACCCAAATAATCTTCAATTACCCAAAATAAAGGATGAACAAAAGAGAGATTAAAGAACTAAAACTTGGATTAAAACTTGATTAATACTTGATTACAATATTAAAGAGAGATTTGATTGATATTAACTACACTAATTATTGATAAGAAGAACATGCTCCTCTAATTAGACTAATGGGGTATTTATAGTGGAAATTAGGGAGGATGCATTAGGGTTAACTAAGGGCTAAACTAGTAATTACACTTTTTAAGTTGAGCAAGGAGGAGCCGGTATTTTTCGAGAGAAGGGCTTCTTTCTTCGTAGCTTGGAGAAGACAATCCGTCTTTGTCTTTGGAATCCGGGCGGAATAGGGTCGGGACGGGCGGATTCTGGCGTTGGAATCCGAGCGGATTCAGGGGAATCCGGACGGATTGTGGAGGTGGAATCCGAGCGGATTATGGCAAAGCCGCTCGGATTGTGCTTCTTTGCGGGACGGACGGATTGGTGACAATCCGCTCGGATTGTCGATCGAACAAATCTTCTTCTTTTCTTCCCTTTTCTTCACAAATTCCTTGGGGATTTCCTTGGGGACTCAAGGATCCTTTCTCAACTTTTCTCTTCTACTATAATATGTACAAAGGCCTTCTAATCTTGTCTCTCCTTGATGCTTGGTCATTGAATTCGATCAATTTAGTCTCGTTTTGCCATGAAAATGCAAGATTCTTACTCCTTTCCTACCAAGGGATCAAAATCTTAAAGATTATGCAAAACAAAGAACTAAAGATAAGAAATGACCCAAATAGGCACTAAAAAGCATGGGAACAAGGCTAATTCGGGGGCTAAATATGCGCCAATTATGGTCACATCAAATATCCCCAAACCGAACCTTTGCTCGTCCCGAGTAAAGAGGTGACAAAGACTAGGACCAATACTAACCTATCCTAATAATATAGCTGATATGAGACAATTATCGGATCTCACTCCGCCCCTTCAACTCACAACAAGACAACCATGAGGTAGGATGCCTTCTTGCAAGGCAAGGTGGGTCTTGCCAAAATGGCGACACATCCAAACTTTAAGCACATAGAATCACATAAAGGATGCATCTACAAAAAGAATAGCCACTCCCTCATCAAGTGGCGGAGGCACTAAAGAGGAACAAATTTAAGAGCATGTAATCCTTCACAAATACTAGTTCAACAAATTACTAAGTCTAAGAGGATGGCACTAAATCACCTCCAAATGGTGTTAAACTAGACTACTTTCGTCCTCAATTTCCAAATGCTTTCGTCAAGAGCGATCAGATGGTGGTGGAATGATGATCCCTATGATGCTAGTAGCATATGACATGACAAGTCTCGAATTCTCTACAAAAGTAAAGGTCATGGATCGTCCCAAACTCGACCAAGTGGCTTGACAAAAGGCTTTTTGGGAATGAAATGCTCAAATCTTTATTCACAACGGGTGGATATGACTAGTATTCAAAATTGTCCTCATTTCACTTTCACATTTCAAAAATTTAAGATGGGGTTTGTCCCTTCCGGGCTAGTGTCCTTTGCTTTCGCCAATCGCTTATTAGGCAACCGGTTAACCTCTAGACAATAGCTTTTCGGGGTGATAGTCACTCTGTCTCTGGGCGGCCGAATTCACAACCGTATGGGGGCCCAATTCAATGGATCCCGCACCAAAGCACATCGAAGTGGTACGCCTCCATCAAAACAACTTAAATTTCTCAACTTTCAACAATTCATAACATTTGAGGTTTCCTTGGCATTACATTACTTCCACATGACAAAATTTCTTTGAAATGAGCACTTCAAGCTTATTGATAGAAAATATTTTTGGGTTGCCTTACCACAAGGTCAAACAAGGTCACCTAGACAAGTTAACCAAGTCCACATCGCATCACGGGGTTGGATAGGTGACTCACATGCAAACCCTTGACTAGGCCTTGGGTCATGGGTCAAAAGACACTAGTATGACACTATCTAGGGTGTTTTACAACCATTCTAGTAGGCAAAGTCTTAAGTTGAACAAGTATTTGTAATGGCTTAGTTGCTCTTGTCAAAGTTCCCAAATAGGCATTTTTCAAAACATTTCTAACATGCTACTACATGCCATGATGCAACTAATATAAACATCCTAATGCAAGTGATTCTATCAACTAATATGACATATAAACTAAATGCAAGTCCTAAATTCACATTGTTATACCGCATCAATCAAAATAAAGCCACATAGTCATTAACATAAAGAGGAAAAAGGAGATTGGAAAGATCATACCATGCGGTCTTCAATATCCTCATGTCTCGGATGTGGCGTAGTCAATCAAAGTGAACAAGGATAGAACAAACACAATATATACAAGACACTATATACAAGACTACAACAAGAAATAAACATGTTTTTGGGTTTTCAATTTTCAAATTTTTATGATTTTTGAGATTTTTCAATTTTTTTGGATTTTTGAATAAGAGTTAAATGTTAGAATTCCCATCCCCACACTAATATGGGAATTGTCCTCAATGGCCAAAATGATGGAAATTATGCAAAGATGATGCATGATTTCTATACTAAATGCAATTTACACTAAGCTACACTACATGATGCATGGTTTTTGTTATGACGGAGAGGATAATTTAGATTACCTCCCGTTGTGTATGCATTAACTTCCCCAAACCGAGTAAGACACTATTGCTAATGTCCAAGGATGGGTGTAGTTCATGCACACACTATGCTATGCATGAAACTAATTTGTCATTTTGGATTTTGAAAATGGGAACAATAAAATGAGAACACCTCAATGGTACCGAGGTGTGAGTCCTCTAATGGGGCTAGGACTACTCCAACAATGATCAAAATTAAATAAAATACAAAGAGAGAAATAGACAACCATGAGAGGGTAGGAGTCTCCAAGGCTTGCTAATCTTCCATCATGCTATCATCATCACTTCCCTCATGATAAGTGGTTACATTGCCACTTTCCTTGTAATTTGCTTCTTCACTTTCTTCCTCATCTTCCTCATCTTCATCTTCATCTTCATCTTCACCTTCATCTTCAATATTATCATCAACTTCTTCAACATTTTCAACAACCTCATTGTCACCCAAAATGACCCTAGATGCACCCGGAAATAAGACTTCTCTATCCGCCCAACTAGGCAAAGGACAAGATGGATCAAGTAGTCCTTGCCTAGCTAAATGTAGGAGGGGTGGATATTGAGCCAAGTAGGCATTTTTCCGATCTTCATAGGCTTGCTTGTGCATTGCTTGCATGAGAAGAGTCACATAGTCTTTCCCAACTTCAACTCCTTCCGGCTTGAACTCTTCATACTTGAAGGGGTAAGGTGGTATGACAATGGAAGAGGAGGGCGTTTCAAGATCACCCTTTTGTTGTCGAATGATATACTCGGCCTCTTTGGAAAGGGGAAGTAGATAATTGGTCCGGTGGACACTTAGACGACAAATCTTCGAAGGCAAGGTGAACGATCTAGCTTCACTAGTGAGCCATCCATACTTAGTGTCAAGGGGGTTATGGGCAACCCACTTGAACTTGTGAATCATAGTATGCATATCAACAACATGGCCACCCTCCTTTGCTTTGTACTTGTTATCCTTATTGAAGTTAGGATCAAAGTGCTTAGCTAGGAGTGTGACTAGGCCGCCATTGACAATAACGGTCGTGCCCTTCTTCCCACAATCAATGTTGAGCCATCTATCTACCAAGAGCCTCAAAGAATTGTAAGGCTTGGTGTGTACTCTTCCGATATTCAAAGCCGATTCAAGGAGAATAAAATCAAGTCTTGTGAAATGGTTGGTATCTTTCCTAGCAATTATGGTGTTACCCACGACCTTGTGCCATACTCTTATGCCCGGATGGTGGAGCAAAAGAGCACGACTCGCATGAAAATCCTCAAATTTCTTCCCAGAGATTGCCTCCCAAAGAGGTTCGGGGTCATACTTTCCATAACTCTTAAAATAACTCGGTTCATCACTAAGACCCAAAATTTCACCCAATTCCCTAAAGGTAATGCGTCTACTAACATTAGCTAGACGAAACTCGATATTCTCCCTATTCTCAACTTTGGTGACTTTCAAGGAACTTAAAAATTCCAAGGTAAGGGAGGGGTATGTCAATTCCCTTGTTTCAAACAATTTCTTCAACCCCATGACATTGAAAAAGGCTTTTGTTTGCTCAAGAACACCCAATTTTTCTAAGGTATCTTCACATATGAATTTGGTGGATTGTAATGACTTCATAGCAAACTTGACAAAGGTATTTCTATGGGTATCGGAAATAAAAGTTACCTCCGGATAATGCAAAAGTTGATCAATTACCGGAGTAGAAGGTGTTGTTGCTCCCATAGAAGGTTGTTGTTGTTGTTGCACTTCCAAGTTTGGTGTTGCTACCACCATAGCCAATGCTTTCTTTGTTTGAAGAGCCTTTTGCCTTTGTGAGAGTGCCTTAGTGCCTTTGTTGCCTTTGTTGCCCCCTTAGTCCTTGCCATTGATGAACTAACCAAGAAAAGAATGAAAAATCTTCAATTTGTAGTATGCCCAAATCGATTTGAAGGTGAAAGGCTTTGCCTTTATGAAATCAAAAATCGACTCAAAGGTTGAAGATTTTGTGCTTGGTTTTGATTTTTGTTGAAGAAGGAGTGATTGATTTGTTGTTGGAAGGATGATTTGATTTGTATTTGGTGAATGTTGTTGAGGGTTTTTATTTTTGTGATGGAGAGGATGAGGGTTTTGATGTTGTGGGTAGTGTTTATGAATGAATGAATGAATGAATGAAGGTGGGAGGGGTTTTAAACAGACCGAAATTTTCGAATCTGCAGGGGCAATCCGTGCGGATTCTGCTCTTTCTGGACTTTGCAAAACTCGCCTAAAGACGGGCGGATTTGTGACAATCTGCTCGGATTTGCTGAACACGGGACGGGCGGATTTGCTTAAAGACGGACGGATTTCAGTCCAGAAAATTTTGCTTGTTTTCCTCAGCTGCAAAGACGGGCGTCTTTCTTACAAGACGGGCGGATTCTTCAAGACGGGCGGATTCTTCACAGGACGCCCGGATTCTGTCACAGTCAAGAAATTTTCAAAATTCAGCTCAGTTCAGGACGGGCGTCTTTTCTGCAATACGCTCGGATTCTTCAAGACGGGCGGATTCTCAGGAATCCGCTCGGATTCTTCCCCTGTGTACACGGATTCAGTTCCATCCGTGCACATTGCATTTCCCATACCATTCTTCCATTCTTTCTTCAAGTCTTGTGTTCTTCATTGTGGGGGCACTACTAAGGCATGGATAGCCTAGACAATAGCCATCCCCACACTAAGCGAAAAGCACTACACATCAATTGAAATCGTTAGTCCCTCCCTCACTTCTCTCAAACATGACAATTATTTTGATCAAAGTAAATAAAAATCCAAAGATGACAAAAATGCAATACAAGAATTGAAATGTAAGTTAGGGAGTTAGAAATATTTACAAGTGGTGGTTTAGGGAGGACTCCACCAAACTATCATTCTTGATGAGATGTCAAGGGGGCATGTCCAAGGTGTTGTTGATGTTCCTCAACACCTTGAAAAAGTAATCGAAGGCTTGTTCATTATCATGGTAGAGGTTCTCAATAGACCTTGGCCCTTGTTGTTGGTCTTGATCGATGGCATTACCAATGTAGGGATTAAAAATCCCTTCAAATTCGTCGTCCCAAAGACCACAAACTTCATTGAGTTGATCATTGAAAATCTCTTGCTTAGATGGAGACAACTCTCCCAATTTCTTCTCTTGGCCAATGAGGCCATCCTCTTCTTCCTTGGTTGATTTTGATGAGCTTTGCAAGCTCTCCTTGTCACAATTCACTTGCTCTTTGAATGGAGCATCTTCAATTTTCTTCTTCCATTGGAGTTCCGATTTCTTCCTTTCATCCTTTCGGCTATAATGATCAATCATGAAACATGGTTCATGCAAACGAGGAGCTCTCATAGTCTTGTCAAGATTAAAAGTTATGCTTTCATCTCCCACTTCTAGAGTGAGCTCACCATGTTTCACATCAATCACCGCACCGACGGTGTGTAGGAAAGGTCTTCCTAGGATGATTGGAATGTTGGAATCTTCCTCCATATCAACAATGACAAAGTCCACCGGGATGAAAAACTTCCCAATTCGCACGGGGACATCTTCCCATATCCCGAACGGTGTCTTCGTCGATCTATCGGCCATTTGGAGTGTGATGTTGGTGCATTTAAGCTCTCCCATCCCCAACCTTTTACTCACCGAGTACGGCATGACACTCACACTAGCCCCTAGATCACATAAGGCTTTGTTGATCGTTGTGTCGCCAATGGTACACGGTATTGAGAAGCTTCCCGGATCCTTTAACTTTGGAGGTGAACTCCCTTGAAGTATTGCACTACTCACCTTAGTGAAGGCGATAGTCTCAAGCTTCCGGATCGACTTCTTCTTTGTGAGGATATCTTTCATGTATTTCGCATAGGCCGGCACGTGATTGATTAATTCCGTGAAAGGAATTGAGACTTCCAAATTCTTCACAATTTCCATGAATTTTCCAAGTTGATCATCAAATTTGGGCTTGGCTTGACGACTTGGAAAAGGGAGTCTAATCACAATGGGCTCCTTCTCCTTGGCCTTGTCTTCATTTTTCCTTGAACTTTCTTCTTTTGATGATTCTCTATCTTTGGAGTTTTGCACAATTTCTTCCTTTTCACTAGCTTCCACAACTTCATCCTCAACTTGCTTCTTCGGTGCTTCATACCTTTTACCACTTCTCAAATGAATGGCACTAACTGTTTCATGTCTAGGGGATTACTTTGAGGTGGTAATTGCCCCTTTGTCTTTGTGAGCTTGAAGATGCTAGTTGAGTCAATTGTGTTTCCAACATCTTGGTGTGAGCTAGAATGTTGTTGATGGTGGTTTCCTTTGCTTGGCTATCTTTTTGCATTTGAGTGAAAAATTCTTGTTGATTCTTTTGCATTTGGAGGACCGCTTTTTGGACATCAAAACCTTGGTCATTTTGGTGATTGTATGGATTTTGATTTTGGTAACCTTGGTTTTGATTGTAAAAGGCTCTTTGATTTTGGTTTCTCATGGGTGGTGGAGTGTATGTTGTTTGAGGGTTTTGAACATTTTGGCTTTTGTATGAGAGATTTGGATGGAACTTGGTGTTCTCATTGTAAAAATTGGAATAAGGGGTACCACTCTTGTAAGCTTGGAAAGCATTAACTTGTTCGGTTGTTCCCCTACACTCACTTGGGTCATGACCCAAAGTTCCACAATTCTCACATATCCCACATGGGATTGATGAGGATGCCGTCATGGCATTGACATGATGCTTTGATGATTTTGAGTTTTCCTCAAGTCTAGCCATAGCTTGTTCAAACTTCAAGTTGATTGTGTCAATGTGAGCACTAAGTTGAGCACCCAATTGAGTAACGGAGTCCACTTCATGCTTTCCTCCTCTAGTAGCCTTGCGAGGTCTACTATATTGTGAGTTATGGACCGCCATTTCCTCAATCTTGTTCCATGTTTGATTGTCATCAACTTCGGTGAACATTCCATTTGTTCCCATATTGAGAATGTTCCTAGAATCTTCATATAAACCATTCCAAAATTGTTGTACCAAAAACCATTCGCTAAGTCCATGGTGAGGACATGAGCGACAAATTCCCTTGAACCGCTCCCAAGCTTCATACAAAGACTCTTCATCCCTTTGCTTAAAACCCGTAATTTGAGCTCTTAGCATGTTAGTCTTTTCCGGTGGGTAGAATTATTTGTAGAAAGCTAGAGCCAACTTCTTCCAAGAATCTATTCCAAGGGTGGCCTTATCAAGGCCCTTCAACCATTGCTTCGCGGTGCCGATTAAGGAAAAAGGAAATAAGACCCATCTAATTTGGTCTTGAGTCACGCCCGTTTGAGAGATAGCATCACAATAGTCGCAAAAGGTTTCCATATGAGAATGAGGGTCTTCACTAGGCATCCCCCAAATTGGCTCCTCTCAACTAATTGGATGAAGGCGGACTTGGCAATAAAATTTCCGGTTAGATGTTGCGGTGTAGGAGTACCATTTGGTAGATTCTCCTCGGTGGGTATGAGTGTGACGAGAATTTTGGCATTGTAGGTGGATTTTGTGGGGTATTGTGTAATGGGTTCTCTTCTCCTTCTATTGCGAAAGGATTGACAAACTCACTAGTGGGTTGGACAACTTCACTAATACCTCTTAAATTCCTCCTAACAAGTCTCCTATTGTTCGTCAAGGTTCTTTCGATTTCACGGTCAAAAGGTAACAAATCACCTTGTAACCTTCTAGACATGCAAAATATCAAACAACTCGAAAACAATTAGAACAAACCTTGAGGAGTTTTACTTCCTCAAGGCGAAGAAAGACACAACTAATAACAATAAAAAGAAATCTAAATCAAACAAACACCGTCCCCGACAACGGCGCCATTTTTGATGCGATCCCGCTAAGTGTTCACAAATTAAGATGTGGTCGTTGGTCACGGTCGAATCAAAACACAATTTATAGCTCCACAAACAACTCTACAATTAGTAAAGAGGCAAGTAAAGGTCGGATCCCAAGGGACGGGAGTTGAAATGAGATTTATATTGAAACTAGTGGTGTCTAAGGGGTGTCACAAATTGGGTTGATGTAGAAGGTTACTAAACTTAAATAGCAATGAAAATAAACAAGCATGATGAATTAAAGGGGTGTAAACAATTGATTAAAGGCACTAGGGTGTCATGGGATCATAGGGGAATCATGGGATATGATCATACAAACATGTTCTCAAATTATAAGCAAGCAATTATTGTTGTGATGGATTGAGTTGGGTTATATCTTACAATCCTATGAAAGTTTGGGTCCTAGAGCCGAATCGATTAGATTGTACAACACCTACAAGTCGACTTAATCTTCCCTACTCAACAACATGCATGGTCTAATGAGACTCGAGTTGGGTTATGTCTTACAAGTCTCATTGAAAAGATAGAAGATGATAGTAAATGCAAGGATTCATAGGCTTAGCATTTCATCAAATATAACATGTGCATGAGTTGAGATCAAAACAAGCAAGCAAATAAAACATGAAAGCATATTAATTTAAGCATGAATCATTCCCCATGTTGGTTTCCCCTAATCACCCATTAACCCTAGCTAAGATACTACTCACTCATTATCATGTTGATCATGCTAGCAAGGTTGTCAATCATACCAACAATATGAAACATGATGAATAAATGAAAGTAATTAACAATAATTAAAAAGGGATTAAGAGATTATACCTACTAATGATTCCAATAATAAAGCAAAGATAAAAGAAGTACTTGAATGCTTGATTGAAAGGTTGTCAATCTCTCAACAATAACCCAAATAATCTTCAATTACCCAAAATAAAGGATGAACAAAAGAGAGATTAAAGAACTAAAACTTGGATTAAAACTTGATTAATACTTGATTACAATATTAAAGAGAGATTTGATTGATATTAACTACACTAATTATTGATAAGAAGAACATGCTCCTCTAATTAGACTAATGGGGTATTTATAGTGGAAATTAGGGAGGATGCATTAGGGTTAACTAAGGGCTAAACTAGTAATTACACTTTTTAAGTTGAGCAAGGAGGAGCCGGTATTTTTCGAGAGAAGGGCTTCTTTCTTCGTAGCTTGGAGAAGACAATCCGTCTTTGTCTTTGGAATCCGGGCGGAATAGGGTCGGGACGGGCGGATTCTGGCGTTGGAATCTGAGCGGATTCAGGGGAATCCGGACGGATTGTGGAGGTGGAATCCGAGCGGATTATGGCAAAGCCGCTCGGATTGTGCTGCTGCGGGACGGACGGATTGGTGACAATCCGCTCGGATTGTCAGTCAGCAACAAATCTTCTTCTTTTCTTCCCTTTTCTTCACAAATTCCTTGGGGATTTCCTTGGGGACTCAAGGATCCTTTCTCAACTTTGCTCTTCTACTATAATATGTACAAAGGCCTTCTAATCATGTCTCTCCTTGATGCTTGGTCATTGAATTCGATCAATTTAGTCTCGTTTTGCCATGAAAATGCAAGATTCTTACTCCTTTCCTACCAAGGGATCAAAATCTCAAAGAATATGCAAAACAAAGAACTAAAGATAAGAAATGACCCAAATAGGCACTAAAAAGCATGGGAACAAGGCTAATTCTGGGGCTAAATATGCGCCAATTATGGTCACATCACTGACCATGAAACCTTGCCTAACTTTTGAAGACGTTCAGGCAAAGGCACTTGGCTACATCAGGCTGGAAGAAGATAAAAGCTTCAAAGCTGAAACCACTGACAGTGTTCAGGATACGAAAGATTTAACAGGAAGTCCTAATCACAGGGGAAGCGGCTCTAGACCATCCTCCTACACCAGGCCTGATAGATCAGAAGTCAACTATGCCCATGAGCAACGAAGTAACTCTTAAACTTATCCACCTATTCAGAAATATAACTTCTCTGTTGATACTGCAGGACTCATCAAAAGGCTTGACAACATGGGAGACATTGTCAAGTGGCCCATAAAGACGGACAATCCCAACTCAAGGAAAGACACAACAAGATGGTGTGAATTTCACATGGACATTGGACATATCACAGAAGAATGCCTGGGTCTACGCAGACAAGTGGCTTACCTGCTAAAGAAAGGCTACTTGAAGGATTTAATGCCATCAAAGAACATGGAAGACAGCGGATCAAGGAAGGATCAGGAAAGACCACAATGTGATCTGCCCCCAGCACCACCAATCTATGAAGTCAAATTCATCAATGGAGGATCTGAGATTTGTGGCCTGACTAGCTCAGCTGCAAAGAAAATAGCCAGGGAGTCAAAAATGAAATCTCCTTTTAATCCTAGAAATTTACCTCAAATTACTTTTGACGACACTGATATGCAGGGAATTTCGGACATCCATCATGATGGCCTGGTCATCACTATGCAAATTGGCACTGCACGTGTCCTGAGAATCCTAGTAGATGGTGGCAACTCAGTCAACCTAATCATGCTTGATGTCCTGAAAGCCATGAAGATCAATGAGGACCAGATCATAAAGAAGTCAAATGTCTTGGTAGGATTCAATGGTGAAACTAAGAACACTCTAGAAGAAATCTACCTGCCAACCTATGTTGAAGGAGTCTCAACACATGAAAGATTTGGGGTCCTGGACTGCCTCTCATCCTACAACGCAATCTTAGGCAGACCGTGGAGCCATAATGTCAGAACCATTCCTTCAACTTACCACTAGTACGTCAAAATACCAATAGAATGGGGAATAACAACCATTAAAGGTGAAAAAAAATATGCCCAGGAATGTTACACTGAATCATTAAAACCTTCGAAGGCAGGTAAGTCTCTCGCTTAGCAATTAAAATACCCTGTCATGAGCACTTCTGTGGTAGAAACCCAAATGGAAATAGATCAACTAGTACTAGACCCTGAGTACCCTGACAGGTATGTACTAGTAGGATCTGATGTACCTGATAACGTCAGACCAGAACTAGTAAGTTTTCTTAAGAATAAGTCTACATGCTTTGCTTGGTCACATTTTGATATGACTGTCATAGATGCTAATATTATTACCCATAAATTCAAAAATTGACAGTTCTTTTAAGCCTGTACAGTAGAAAAGGATAAACTTTGCCCCTGAACGCAATACAATCATTAACAAGGAGGTGGACAAACTCCTAGACATGGGAATGATCAGGGAAGTAATGTACCCTGAATGGCTGGCTAATGTGGTCGTGGTGCAAAAGAAAAATGGCAAGTGGAGGGTCTATGTAAACTACACATATCTCAACAAAGCCTGTCCAAAAGACCCATTCCCACTCTCTCAAATTGATGCAATGGTAGATGCTACAGCTGGGCACGAACTACTAAAGTTCATGGATGCCTCAAGTGGATTCAACCAAATCAAAATGCATCCAGCTGACCAGGAAAATACTGCATTCATCACGGAAACGGGCATATATTACTACACAATAATGCCCTTTGGCCTGAAAAATGCAGGGGCAACCTACCAACGCCTGGTTAACATGATGTTCAATGACCAAATTGGCAACATAATGGAGGTCTAAATAGATGACATGGTGGTCACATTAAAGAAGGCAGAAGATCATGTGAAGGACCTGGAAGTAGCCTTCAAAATCCTGGAAGAATTCAATATGAAACTCAACCCCTCTAAATGCCACTTTGAAGTATCGTCAGTCAAATTCTTCGGATACATGGTGACAAAAAGAGGGATTGAAGCCAGCCCAGAACAAATAAAAGCCATCCTGGAGTTAGAATCTCCTAGGTCAATCACAGATATCCCGAGATTGACAGGAAGAGTTGCACCCCTGAACAGATTCATATCTAGATCATCTGAAAGATGCAGATCATTCTATGACCTTGTCAGGAAGAACAAGTCGTTCAAATTGATGCCTGAACATGAAACAGCCTTCCAAGAATTAAAGACTTACCTGGCCACTTCTCTACTACTGGCCAAACCTAACAAAGGAGAACCCCTGACGGTCTACCTATCAGTCACCGAGACAGCACTAAGTGGAGTCCTGACCAAGGAGATTGAAGCCAACAACATCCCGTCTACTATGTAAGTAAAAGCCTCCTGTATGCAGAAACAAGGTATGGATTACTTGAAAAATATGTGCTTTCATTAATTGTATCTTACACAAAACTTAGACCCTACTTTGAGAGTCACCCAATAATTGTCAAGACCAACCTGCCTATCAAATCTGTCCTCAGAAAACCTGAACTTTCAGCCAGAATGGCAAAATGGTCAGTACAACTCAGTACTTATGATGTAACTTTTGAACCTAGGATGGCAATTAAATCCCAGGCTTTAACAGACTTTGTGGCTGA
The DNA here is from genome assembly GCF_048544455.1 of Silene latifolia. Classification (NCBI taxonomy): domain Eukaryota; kingdom Viridiplantae; phylum Streptophyta; class Magnoliopsida; order Caryophyllales; family Caryophyllaceae; genus Silene; species Silene latifolia. The sequence continues at coordinate 40,012,739 of NC_133534.1, read as the reverse complement.
TTTTAGTCCCAACCTAGAACCAAACATTATAAAAGAGGTCAATCAACTAGACACCCAAAAATTAGGCCAGAAATAGACCTTACACGTAGATGGAGCAACCAATATGAGAAGAAATGGCCTAGTGTAACACCCCAAGAGTATGAGAGGAAAGTTGTCCCACATCGAGAAAATATGGAGCTTGTGATATGTTTATACAGGATTCCACCTGCCACTTAGTAACAAGGCCTCGTGCTTTTGGGCTTAAGTGAGAACAAGTAATGGGCCCAAAGGTACACATCCCATCTTATTGGGATTGTGTTACGACCGTGGTGGGTCGGGTTATTATAAATGGTATCAGAGCAACCTTGCGACCGTGTGGTGAGCCTGTGGTCAGGAGTATCCGGGTCACCAACCTAGCGGGGGAGGATTCTGGGCTTGGCTGCGGTCAGCCTCCGGGCACAACGGGGACGTTGTGTTATTTAAGTGGGGGAGTTTGTAACACCCCAAGAGTATGAGAGGAAAGTTGTCCCACATCGGGAAAATATGGAGCTTGTGATATGTTTATAAGGGATTCCACCTACCACTTAGTAACAAGGCCTCGTGCTTTTGGGCTTAAGTGAGGACAAGTAATGGGCCCAAAGGTACACATCCCATCTTATTGGGATTGTGTTACGACCGTGGTGGGTCGGATTTTTATACCTAGGGTTAGTACTAAAATCACCACAAGGGGATTTAATAGCTCAGGCTATCAGTTGTGAATTTAAAGCAACAAACAACGAAGCTGAATATGAAGCCTGATAGCTGGACTCAAGGTATGTATAGATCTTGGCGTGCAAAATCTCAAGGTAAAACCTGACTCACTTTTAATTTCCAATCAAATCAAAGGAACCGATGCTGCAAAGGATTCCAAAATGATTCTTTATTTAGACTATGTCAAAAACCTTTACAAAAATTTAGTTCATTTGACATTGATCAAATACCAAGAAACTTAAACACCCAGGCTGATGCCCAGCAAGTCTGAGATCAAATTTCAGCCCTGCTATATTTTATAAGATACCCATTGTTCACCTGCTCGAACCGACCATTTCAAAACCTGACCAAATTGTCCCATCATTGAGGACAAAAACACCTGAACCAAACCATATTATGATTGGTTCTTACAGGGGATCCTACCCAAAGACAGGCATGAAGCAAAGGCCCTTAGAATTAAATCTTCCACCTATACCATTATAAATAACATCTTACTTAAAAAGTCTCAGGCTAGACCTTACCTGCGATGCCTGGAGCCTCATGAAGCCAAACAAGTTATTGAAGACATACATGATGGATATTGTGGAAACCACAAAGGCGACAGAAACCTGGCAAGCAAGGTTCTAAGGACAGGCTACTTTTGGCCAACCCTAAGAGCTGACTGCCTAGCTTACAGCTCAAAATGTGAAGCATGTCAACTTCACTCCCCATTCATTCATCAACCATTAGAGCTACTATATTCCATTTTAGCCTCCTGGCCATTCATGAAGTGGGGAATGGACATTGTAGGCAAGCTACCCCAAGCTCCAGGACAAAAAGTCTACATGTTAGCCATGACTGATTACTTTTTAAAATGGATAGAGGCTGACTCATACAGGCAAGTCAAGGAGAAGGATATCATATCATTCATCAAGCGAAACATAATATGTAGATATAACATCCCCTCAGAAATAGTTTGTGACAACGACACTCAATTTGTAGGAAAAAGGACAATGGCCTTCTGTGCACAATGGAATATCAACCTGGTGACCTCCACACCAGGCTATCCAAAAGCCAACGGCGAGGCTGAATCCAGCAACAAAGTGGTAATCAGCTGTCTGAAGAAAAAACTAAAGAGAAGAAAAGGCAGGTGGGCTGAAGAACTCCCTCTAGTCCTCTGGGCTGACAGAACTACACCTAAAACATCCACATGCCAGACCCCTTACACCCTGGTGTATGGCTGTAAAGTAGTGATCCCAGCAGAAATCCATGTACCAACTACCAGGTGCAGCCTGAACACCGTGGAGGAAAACCGGCCACTAATGCAAGACAGCCTGACCCTAGCTGAGGAACTGAGAGATGCAGCCAAGATCAGAATAGCCTCATACCAACAAACAGTAGCCAGAAGCTATAATAAAAATGTGAACATCAGAGTATTCAAGGAAGGGGACCTAGTCCTACGTAAAGTATTCCCGAATACAAAAGATAAGAATGCTGGCAAACTTGCTCCTGCATGGAAAGGACCTTACCTGATTGATTCAATAGTAGGGGAGGGAGCATACAGGCTGCAGACTCTGGACGGAGAAATGATCCCCAGATCCTGGAACATCTCCCACTTAAAACTATTTCATGTATAAACCACTTATCTTATACTACAACCAGGTAAGACTATTAACCTTATCTCTTACCTCACAAGATTCTATATATAACCCCCTGAATAAAATGATCCATGTTCCTTCTATGTTCTTTATGTGTGCTTTTCTACTAGTTGCAATTGTCTGTTATAACCACAATTTTTACCATATGTCTCAAATTACCATGTTAAATCCTGAAAACTTATTTTACGCCTCTACTGCAACTATCTAGGCCATTATAATTGCATGCTTAAACAAATATTCAGGATTGAGGGCCACTCCACCCAACCTCAACCAGCATCCCAGAAATGCTTAACAAACTTTGGCATTTTTGCCACATCTAAAAAACATACAAAAACTTAGCTCAGTATGAAAAGACAGGTATGATGGTGAAATAAATCCAGACCACTTGTCTTAAGCCCTCCTGACAGGCTGAAGGCCATAAGCCCTCATGACATGCAACTCTCCCTCTTACTCAAAAAGCCCTCCAGACAGGCTAAAGAGCCACGAATTCCTGAACGGATTGAGGACCATAAGCCCTCCTGACAGGCATTATCTTAACAAATAGCTCAAATTGCATTATTACAGGTACTATCTAATCAGACCAAAGCATACAACGGGAACAAGAAAGCAACTTCAAATTGTACCAAGGAAAAAGCAAGGAACAAAGTTTGCCCAGGGAACATCCCCCCCCCTAGGTGGGATAAGAAAGCAACTTCAAATTGTACCAAGGAAAAAGCAAGGAACAAAGTTTGCCCAGGGAACATCCCCCCCCCCTCCCCCGGGTGGGATAACAAAGCAACTTCAAATTGTACCAAGGAAAAAGCAACTTCAGTCCAGGGAACATTTCCCCCATCCCCCCCCCCCCCCCCGGATCGGCCAAAAGAGGTTATACTAAATAAAACCATCAACCTGCCTTGGAGGCAGTAGCAGAACCTATGCCCTCATCAGCTGTCTCCTCTTCTTCATTATCCTCATCCTCGTCAGCCTCACCACTTTTGTCTTTGGACAAAGGAGAATCAACCTCATCATCATCATGCAGCTTGCAAAGATCGGGATAGGTAGCATTGAGGTCAGCCATTTCCTCCTCCGGGTTCCAATATAGCCTGACTTCCACAGGCTCCTTCATGGCGTCAACACGACCCTTGCCAAAGAAATACAAGGCAACATCCTTATACCTACCCTTTACCACATCCCTTTCAGCAGCCAGCTCCTCATTTGCTTTCAAAAGATCCTGCATAGCCTGCTTCTCATCCTTCAATTCATCCTGGACTGAGCAAGTTTAGCCTGGATGGACTTCACAACATTCTGAGCAGACCCCAACTTGGACGTTTCAACAACCAGTCTTGCCTTGCCTACCTCATTTTCCTTCTTTAAAGACTCATTCTCCCTTTTTAACAATTCCAAATCCGTTTTCAAAGATTCAGCGTCCTTCTTCAGGCATTACACCTCCCAGTCCAAAGTCTCATTCTTGGCATTCGAAGATTTCAGCTCACAAGCACCCTTCAGCATATCATTTACATCTTCAAGAAGATCACAAATCAGGCAAGCTAGAGCGAAAAACGTACAACAAAAATAAAACTAAGGAAAAAAGAACTATACCTTCTGCAGCATGGTAATTAGGTTAGCAGCACAGTCCCTGGAATGGTACATAGCAGCTACTGCCTGAGCAGACATCTCCTCAGCCTGATTTTTATAATAAGAATCATCAACCAGGAAAGATTCAGCCTGGATTTATTCCTTGGCAAATTGAACGTCAGAAAACCTAGCCCTGACCTCCCTAACCTCACTCATATCATCACCACCAACTCCCTCAGAAACCTCATCCAACCTTTTTCTTTTGCCAGCCTGACTGGGTCATCAAGATCAACCGCAACCTGCGGAGGAGACACCAATTGAGCCTGATGATTAGGGACCTGGATTTGAAGCATACTGTCACTCCCCGTAGCCTCACTACTCCAGGACTTTTCCCCTGTAATCTGATAAACGCCTGCTTTTACCAAAGATAAGCCAAAACTAGCAATCCTTGCAGAAGCCTAGTAGCTACACGACAAAATTCTATATCAGTAATACTAACAAATGCTCAGGCATCAAAGTCAACATAGAAAAGACAAAAACTTACTGCCTGACAATGAGGCCACTGAAGCCTTGGCACCTTTAGCAGCCTTATAAGTACTCTGCTTAGCCTTCCTGAAGCGAGGTAGAGGCTCTTGACCAAGACAAGGAGGCCACATCCTCTCCTCATCTGGCAAGGCCATAAAAGCTGTAATCCGTTCAGCCGACCCCTCAGCATCAGGATCACAAGTCCAGTCAGCCACTATGGTACAACACAAGTAAGTTTTTCATTAAAATCTGATTTACATACTATTATAATTTGAATTGAACGCAGGAAAAAGAACTTACCACCCTCCACGGCCGGATAGCTAAGATAATCTAGATCAGGGGCAATAGAATATGCCCTGATGAACATATAGGTTGTGGTCCAACCCTTATCATCACCTGAATCAAAGTTGGTTATCAGATGAGTCATCTTTGCCCTGACTCGAAAGTTGAAGCGTCCAGTAGTATTACTTTTCAAATGATAAACATTCTTGAAATCCTCAAGAGTAATCATCAAGTTGTGCTTGGCACAGAGGTGTTCAACAGATTGAACGATCTTCCAAACCATCGGCATAAGTTGAAAAGGAGCAACCCTGATGGCCCTAATAACCTCAACCATAAACGGAGAAAAAGGAAGCCTGCAACCCCCCTTGAACGCCCATTCAAAAATACAAAACCAGCCAGGACTGCACCAATTAGCCCTGACTGGACCAATCTCAGGGACCCATACCTCAGCATCAGAGGAAGTAGATCTTTGCCCTTCAACAAATGTGCAAAAGAAGGTTTAATTTGATTGGCTTCAGAGAATGAAGTAGACAATGATTTCATAGGGGCAAAAGTGACACCCTTGTGTGTGATAGATAGATTTTCTGAAGGGGCAGAAATTTCCATAACTTCATCCTCAGGGATAATTTCTGGGACATCTACCTCCACCGGAGGCTGGTCTGCCCCAGCAGCCTTTGATGCAGCAACCCTTCTTCTTCCACCGCTCATTTTTTCTTGATTGGAGTATGAAGATTATTGAACAGGAAAATTTGTCTTACAAAGAATTTAGAGAAGAGAGAAAGAAAGTTTGAAGAATTGAAGAATGAAAATGTGAAATCAAATGACGGCTCAAAGCATTTTATAGCCGCAAAAACAATCCAACGGATAATGCAAGTGGATGCGTTCAATCATGACTCTCATAGGGTTTGATGAACCTACCTTATTTATGGACACTAGCCGTTAGGAAGTTGAAAGGTTCTCAAATTCTTTTTCGGTTAAGATTCTTATATTTTTTGCCTGGCCCGATTTTTTATCTCCTCATTCCTGGCCAGATCCAATGGAAACAAGGAGATAAGGGGCAATTGTTGGGCCAAGAATTGCCAACAATTGTCCTGCCTAATCAGACAAAAGTCAGGCAAAGAAATATCAAGCATAGCCTGAACGGAAGTAACTCAATACAAAGCATACTATACCTAGGCAGGTGCCAGCCAGGAGGGAAAGACAGGTTAGGCCATCTATCCAGGCCAGACCTGAAGGAACAACTCACCAGCCGTATGTTGGGCACTACTAAAACAAGTCAGGCAACAACTAAAGCACAACTAAAACCTATATAAACTGTTCCTACTTTAATGGAAGACCTATTCAACAAAATATACGAAAAATATGGAGCAGATGACTGAGCAAAGATAGCGGTAGGCGGATTATAGAGTCAAATAACCACCTCCGGGTAAATAGGGCACGAGGCCTATTACCTAGGAACATCTAAAACAAACATGCAAGAGCCATTATTTGCAAGATATAGAGAGCAAATCAGAAGAAAGAAGGGGCATCATCTATTATTCACTCAACCTTACTCTCATTTCATAATTGTAATCACCTTGAGCATATTTACTAAGCACTTATACTCTACCACTAGCCTGACATACATATTCCCTATCAGGATACGCTAAAAGATAATGACAATCCTTCCTGGCTTGGTGCCCGTGGTTTTTTCTCTTATTCCCAGGGTTTTCCACGTACAAATCTCTCTCTTTCACTTTATTATTCATTGTTTTAAGTTATTCATCGTATTAGTCAGGCATAATTATTTGAGTTAGATTGCCCTGCAATTAAATCCCTGGGAAGACTTTATCTTCGTGTGAAATCTTGCTAAAACAGTTAAGAAATTCATAAACATGTCGGTGACCTCCGTTTTATCAAGCAATAAATATATCCATGCAGAACGTGAGCGATCATCGACGATGGTTAAGAAATATTTAGCACCACAAGAGGGAGTACGATACGGTCCCCATAGATCACAATGAATTAAATCAAAAACCTCATTAGCAATATTATCGCTTAAATCAAATTTATGATGATGCTGTTTAGCAAGATGACACACATCTCACACCGAGCATTTATTGGAATTAAAATTACGAGCTAAAGGAATAAATTTAACCACTTGATTACCTGGATGGCCAATCCGACGATGCCACAAGTCAGTTGTCCCTACCGCGCCCACTGCTTGAACCATGTGTAGCCTGTCATCCAAGTGAAGAAAATATAGTCCATCCCGCAACTCACCTGCTCCAATCATCATCTTCGGGGAACGATCCTGTATTACACAAGAATATTTAGCAAATTGTAAAATATAATCATTGTTTGTAGTTAATTGTGAAACTGAGATTAAATTATAAGCCAAAGTGGGAACAAACAAAACCCGATGAAGTATAAAATTGTTCGCGATATGAACCATCCCCATGGTAGTTGCTATGACTCGCTGCCCATTGGGTAGCCCCACCGGCCATGGCGAAATAGTCTCATGCTCCATTAATAAAGTCGAGTCATCTGTAACATGATTAGATGCATCACTATCTATTATATAATTTCGACACGTACCAGATAACCGGTCGGAAGAAGCAACGGAGTAAGAAGCCGCAGAAGGACCACCCGTGGTCACGATATTAGCATGAACAATAGGACCATTGGCAGGAGGAGGAGTCCTTGAACCACCCGTGGAATTCGAGCCCAAACTACCTGTCTCTGCCCCATCGTTCTTGCCACGATGAAGGTCGGCAAAAGTGCGAGGCCGACGTCCCCACCAATCAGGAAACTTGTTATCTTTGATAAAACAGGAATTAATACTATTTTGTCCATATTTTGCGCAGGGCTGGAAATACGAACAGGGTAGAATAGTGTGGGGGTTAACTAGTATCATCCTCTTTTGATGTTATCATGACCATACCTAGGCAAGGTTGATTATAACGTATATAGAAACGAAAGTAAAAGTAAAGAACAATATGAGAAAATATGACACATTGATTTATACGTGAAAAACCCTTGAATGGGAAAAAAGCCATGGGCACCAAGCCAGGAGAGGATTTCACTATGTAATTGGGAGAATATAAGAGTGATAATGATAATGCTTGTAATATAAGCTCTAAGTATTGTTTAGCTTGTAGTATGTATTCTTGTGTAGGACGTGTTGTGTATGTTAGAGTAAGCCTTGTTCTCCCAAATGATCCTCAAATCCTCCTTTTATAGACATGCTGAACGGCTACCAAATCTTTGTACTTAATGCTGAATATTTCTCTTAAATTACTGTCTTGATTGCTCCTTAATTGCGCATTAATGCCTATTAATGCTCTTTCTTTATGACCAAATCTTCCTCTTAACTACCATATTTATGTGGTATAATTGTCCATAGCTTGGTCAAATGTTGACCTTACACTTGACCGTTGTCCTCTCCTGCGTGGTGCCTGCCTTCTTGTACCCTGGTGGCTTGACGTCCTGACACCCGGATTATCAGACCAGGGTTGAACTTGATCTTGAAGATGATGCGGGAGTCTAGGCTCATTGACTGTTGCCAAACTTGGACTACCCTGACAGACCTGCCCTGATCGTCAGGCCGGGGTAGAATTCTATCCTGTTAGTAGTGCGAAATTCCAGGTCTAACAATTGCCCCTTATCTCCTTATTATCGCTGGGTCGTCCAGTAATGAGGAAATAACCTTCTCTTTTTATCTCTTGACAACATCTCCAGGACGATTTACCGTGCTTTATCATTAAGAAAACGGCTAGTTGCAGTAAATCCCAATCTTTACCGTCTATAAATAATTTCTTCACTTCATGCTTTATTATCCACCAAAACTTGATCAATTCCTCTATAATTTTCCCAGTCTTTCTTCGATCTTTATCTTCAACCTTCATCTATTTTCCCAAAAATTACTTGAAAATCTAACTATGGTTGTAAAAAGAAAATCAACCAGGGTTGACGTTGCTCCTGGCACACCTTTCGTCCCAAACCCTGAAAATATTTCTGAAAATAAGCCTGAATCTTCTGGAAATCAATTCATCACTCTTGGAGATGCATCCCCTACTCTAGCTGTTGATAAAGTCACCATCTTCTACAAAATTTTTGAGTTTAAGCCGATGAAGGCTCCCGACGAACAACACTCTTTTCCCAATCGTCTCAAACCTGAGTTTGAGAAAATTTTGAAGGATAACGGGATCATTACTGCTGATCCTGACATATGGATTCCTGAAAATTCTCCCATCTGGGTGGACTGGTTATATGTATCAGGGCCAACCTGGTTAGTCCTGACCTAATGTATCCCAATTATGATGTATGCATTGGTGGTAAGTACCTGATGAGTCGTATTTTGGTTATATTTTGCCCCGCATTTATAGCTTATTCCGACTCGATTTTGTGCGTTTCATTGATTATATAGCTCATTTAAATTAGTAATTTATAATAATTAGTCCTCGTAGTTATCTTTAATATTCAGTCGGGTTTTTATATAATATCAGTATTATTGTGTTATTATATTAATTATTTTATTAATTATAATTTGTAGGTGAAGGAGAATAATAAAGATGGGATTCAAGTTAGAGTAAATCGAGATGGAATTGAGATGGGTCAAATACGAAGTATAGCATTAATCAAATGTAGCAAAGTCAACTTTGACTTAGACGCATATTCACTGTAATCAGGACATTGCTTCTTCATCATCTTCCCATGCATCATTCATCACCATTTTTTCCGTCATACGAAATCACCACAGCAGCCCAACTTTCACCTTCATTCAGTCATCCCCATCATCAACGCCATTAACATACCTCCATTTTCACCATCTTCATTTCACCAACTTCCCCTGCCATAAACACCTCCCCTGCAAACCACCATTGACGTCCCCTGCTCCGTTTCTCAATGCAACGACAACCAGCAACAATTCCTCTATCAACCCGACATCCGCATTCAACCACCATACCACCACGACAACAAAAGCAACTCCACCATCACCAAAGCATAATCAGATTCGAACTCGGAATCGAAACGAGTTATTTGGAAACCATTGTTCTCCATGCCGGCTTGCCGGCGGCCGACATGCCCTGCCGGTAGCCGCACACGCTATTTACCTCCTTTTTATGAAGACTCGCTACCGGTCCTAGCCACCGGCAGCCGGGCTACCGGCACGCAACACCACAATCCACCTTGCATCAATTTCTTGTGCTCTATGCCGGTTGCCCGGCAGCCGACATGCCGGCATAGACTACACCCCATTTAATTCAACCCCTTTCTTCAAGCTACGCGCTGCCGGCACCTCGCACCGACCGCCGGCTGACCGGCAGAGCCCCCCCTTTGCTGCGTTTTGTCGTCTTTTTCCCGTGTTTCCCCTTCCTCTTTAATTTTGTTTTGTTTGTGTCATATGTGTCGATAGATGAGGAGTATTATTATCATTATTAGGATTATTATTATTATTATCATTATTATTAGTAATTACTAATTAGTAGTATTATTAATATTAATAACTAGTATAAAAGACAACTTTAGAAACACATTAGAGATTACACTACCATAGAATTAGATAGAAATTAGTTTACTTTAGTTTTACTCTCTCTAGTCTCTCTATATTGTAATTTAAGAACCCTAATTTTTACTCTCTCATTTTCATTCAATAAAATTTGCAATCTTTCTTTAATTATTAGTTAAATTCTTCCTTTGTTTATGCAAGTTCTTCATCTCTCATTAGTATACAATTAGTATTTTGGGTTGTGTTTGAAGATTAGAAGAAATTCATTCTTCCATTATTGTCCAAGATTGTTACTTTCCTCTTTGTTGGTACAATTCTCATCTTTTGTTTACATTATTTTCATTTGTTTACATTTCTTATGTTGTTTAATTGTTATTCATCCAAAGTATTAGTCTTTATCATGTTTACAATGTTTACTTGTGTTTTGTTGCAATTTGTTGTTAATTTCTCACCCATGAACATGAGTGAGTAGTCTTATCTAAGGTCATAGGGGAATTTGGGTAATTAAGGGGATGAATTTGGGTTGTTACCCTTTTGAATTGGGTGATTATGTGGTTTCTACTCTTAATGCATTTGAAGTGTTTGTGGAAATGTCTCAATGAAAATTGGACATTACATTAACATGTTTGGCTTACCTTGGTGCATTGTGCTATTAGATAGTTTTAGAAGTGCTTATAGATGAGTTTTAATGAAAGTTAGAACATCTCTTTGATGCATTCGATCCGTCTTGGTGCTCATGCTATTGGGTAGTCTTTATGCTTAGTTTGTAGCTAGTTCATCTCGATCAAGTGACAACTTATTGAGGAGCTTAAGGTGACTAAGAAATTAGTCTTAAACCCTTGACCACTATTATTACCCTTTTCTTGTTAGACCTTGTTTCTCCCCCTAATTTCCCTTTGTGAACCCAAAGACCTTAGCCTTCCCTTATTAATTAAGAAACAATTTCATTTAGTTTAAATTTTATACCTTGTTGCATCTTAGTTTTAGATAAATCAACTTTACTTTTGTTTGACTAGACTAAAGACTTAAACAAACCAAGTATCTAACCCCCGCCATCTTTGTGTTCGACACCCGAATAAATACTACTTTTATTTGGTTTTATAAATTGTTTTTGGTACCGGAAGTGACGGCGAAAACCCGGTCATCAAAATGGCGCCGTTGCCGGGGATGGCGTTAGGTTATACTTAGTTAGTTGAAGTTTCTAGCTTTAGTCTTTACTTGTTGTTTGCTTGTTTGTGTAGCTTGTGTGCTTCTTGTAGAGTGTGTGTGATTTTTGCCTTACCCTAGTGTGTAAAAGCACTAGGAGTCTTACGGTTTGTCAAGTTGTATGCCTAGGAGGAACCACCAAGCTTTGCTCTTTGACTCCGATCCGGAAAGACTTTTTAGAGCCTTAAGGAATAGGACCATTGCAAGGGTTAGAACCTCTTCTCAAGCTACCATAAATCAAGCAAATTCACCCACCCAACCTCTCTTTGAAAACACAACACAACAACAACCAAACAACACCATTGATCACCCCCTAGAAAATCCTTTCTACAATTTCCAACTCCCAAATACTCCACCTCAAACACCACCCCCTCATATACCAAATCTACCACCAATGGCTTTACGTGACCATAACCGTCCTAACCACAATGATGCTTGTGACCCTATCAATTTTGGCACCTTGGCCCCAAACAACTTTGAAATGCATCCCGCCCAAGTCGGGTTAATTGAGAAGGACTTGTTCGGGGGTCATATTGAAGAGGATGCCCATGCTCATCTCCGGAAGTTTAAGAGGAAAGTTTCAATGATGAAGAAGAATGGGGTGTCCGAAGACACCTTGAGAATGATGTTGTTCCCGTTTTCATTGACGGGCAAAGCGGACCGATGGTTGAACATCCACCCACCGGATACTTTCACTACTTAGGATGCTTTGGCTAAAGCATTCATGGCCAAGTATTACCCTTCCTCCAAGACCGCGATGCTCCGTAATGAGATCCATACGTTCCAACAAGAGGATGGGGAGTCTTTGGGTGAAGCTTGGGACCGTTATCAAGACTTGATAGCAAGTTGCCCCCACCATGGAATACCGGAATGGTACATCACTCAAACATTCTTCCAAACTTTGCTACCGAGGACTAAGGAGATGGTAAATGCCTCCGCGGGGGGAGGATTTGATCACTTGAGTGATGAAGAGGGCACGACATTGATCAAGAAAATGGTAGATTCAGAAGCAAACTATGGTTCTAGAGGAAACATGCTAAGAAGGAATGGGAAGTTTCCTAAGGAAAACTCCTCCAACTCCGAGACAAATGCCAAGCTCGACTTACTCACAAAACAATCTGAGAAGTTTCAAAGAAATCAAGTGCACCAAGCCGCAACCTCACATGGGGCACCCATGGAGGAAGTGGCTCAAGTCTCAAGTTGTGAACTTTGTGGAGGAAGTGGTCACACATATGACTTGTGTGCCAACAATTACAACAACTTTGATGGGAACAATGTGCAAGAGGTGAATGCTTTCCAAGCATTTAACAATTTTTCCAACCGTCCACCTAAACCCTCATTCAACAACAACCAAGGATCCAACCAAAACTTTGCCAACCAATCTCAAGCATATCAAGATTATAAGGGTAACCAAGGGAACCAAGGTAATCAAAACTTTTACCAAGGAAACCAAGGAAACCAAGCTAACCAAGGGTTTGGCCAAGGATTCAATCAATGGAACAACAACAATGGGTTCAATCAAGGATACAACAATAATCAAAGGTACAACCAAGGGCAAAATCAAGGGTTCAATCAAGGGTACCAAGGGAACAACCAAAATTCCAACTTTAAAGATCAAGGATATAGTTTTTCTCTTCCAATTTCCAACCAACCTTTCAACCAAGAGCCACAACCCCAAGCAAGCAATACCATGGGAGATGATAAATATGATAACTTGGTGAAGTTGATAGAGGATTTGGCAAGTAGTACCCAACAACAAATCAAGAGTCTTGAAGCTAAAGTGTCTTCCCAAGCTCTCATGAGTTCTCAAAAACCACCGGGTGTATTTCTAAGACAAGGGCAAAATCCAAGAGACCCTATGAAGGCAAAGGAAGTTAATGCTATCATGGTTGGAGTTGAAGAGGAAAGAGAAGAGTCATTTGATTTGCCAAGTCAAGAGGAGTTATCTTACACTACTCCCTTTTCCATGGCTATGGAAACATTCCAAGAAGTTGACCGTGAGCCCGAAAAAGAGAGCATAGAAGACTATGTGCTTGAGCAAATAATGACAATTCATGGTACAAGCTTGGATGTTGAAGTTGACCCGGGTAAGGGAGAGATGATTATAACTTCACCAACCACTATGAGTGAAGACTTTTTACTTGAAGAAATTGTGAAATCACCAAATGTGATGGTAGAAGTTGAGAAGAGCCCGGAAGAAGAAGAGGTGGTGATGATAGAAGAACACTCTTTGGCCAAGCAAGAAGAAGTCATTTCTAGGAGAGTGGACATTAGTAGACATGAGCTTGATGCCTCAAGTGAAGAGTGCAATGTGGTCAAGTCTAAAGAAATTCCCGTCAAACTTGATGACCCCGGGAGTTTCTCAATTCCATGTACCGTTGGTGACCAAAAGGTGGATAATGCTTTGTGTGACTTAGGGGCAAGTGTGAGTGTCATACCACTTGCCCTTGTGAAGAGGTTGAATATTTCAAGTTTAGCCCGCACTTCCATTACAATCAAACTTGCCGATGGAACAATCAAATCTCCAAATGGGATTCTCAAGGATATCATGGTTCAAATTGGTAAGCTTTCAATTCCTACCGACTTTATTGTGTTGGACATTCCTATGGGAAGACGCTCCCGTATCATTCTTGGTAGGCCATTTTTTGCCACGGGAGGAGCTATCATAGATGTCAAAGAGGGACGATTGTCATTCAAAGTTGGGAAGGAAAAAGTTGAATTCAAGCTACCACATGCTTCAAAGAAAACCGTGGTTCAAAACATGTTTGCCGTGGAAACATTAGAACTCAATGAGAATGAAGATGAGAACATGGAGCTCTTAATTGCTTGTGAGCCGAAAGTTGATGATGAGCCACCGGATAAGTTCCTTGAAAAAGAAGTGAATGTTAAAGATAAGTGTGGGGAAATGGGCAATACTTGGGAAACCGAGTTCAATTCTAGCACCAATGCCCCTCCAAAATCAAAACCGGGAATTGAAAAGAAGAAGCCAAAAAGATGGAGGAAGAGATCGAAAGGAAAAAGGGTATGCGACCCTAATGTTGACAAAGAGACTAAGGAAAAGCTTGAAGAAGAAATGAACCGAAAGTGGCAAGAAGTTCAAGATGCCATGAGTAAGTTGCATACTTTGATGATGAAGAACAAGGGTTCATGTGTTGTTGATCCTTGTATTGAAGGTGGAAGGTTGGTTGGATCTCGGGATATTGATCCCGGTTGAATGAAGTCTTTGAATGAAGAGGTTTGGTGGAGTCACTTAAGAACCACCGCAATGTATATATTCTTCTTTCTCTTTAATTAAGTTTTTACCGCATTTTGCATTTAGTAACATGATTCGAAAAGGAGCTAATCTAAATTAGCTCTCTTTGCATTCATATAGTATAGCTTGCATCGTATTTCAATATTGCATATAGGTTAGATCATGCATTGCATGCTTATTTGAAAACCACTAAAAACCGAAAAATCAAAAATCACCAAAAACATGTATTTTATTTAATTTCCTCCACACATTTATTTCCACTGAGAATATGTAAATAAATAAGTGTGGGGAGGAAATTCCATCATTTTAAAAATACAAAAACATGTTATTTATTTTCAAATATTCAAAAAATCCAAAAACATGTTATTTTATTTCGAAAAATTCAAAAACCACCAAAAATATGTTGTTTATTTTTCCTATTCTCTCCCTATACTTTGTTCCATTGAGGACAATGTAAATTTCAAGTGTGGGGAGGGAAATATCCACTTTGTGAATATTGTCTATATTTGTTCATATCATTATATACTTGTAAATTTAAGAAAAAAACAAGAAAATGCCTAAAAATTGAAAAATTTCTGAAAAATACAAAAATATTGCATTGTATATATATGTTTGGCTAACCTTTGGCATATGCAATGACCATTTGAGGCAAAAAGGAGCTAGAAGTCGCTTGGTAAACTCATTCTAATCTCTTACTCCTTTACCGTTCTTTCTTTATATATCTTGCATATTTGAAGGAGGATGGGAATTTTTGTGCCTTGGATGTTCCTTCTGGGAACTTTTGGATTGTTGGTATTGATGTGTTGCTAGGATTAGTCAAACTTGTTGCACGTTTAAATTCATGTTTGTTTAATTTCCGCATGCATTATGTCTTGTATATATTTGTTTGTGCTTAATTTGCGTTTGCATTGAGTTTGTGAATACATGTTTTCAAAAAATGTGGTCTAGGGAGGGATTATGATACCCCAATGATGATTTATGTCTTGACCGTGCCTTGCCCCTCCCCATGGCTCGCACCCGTGTCACATGGTTAGCATATGGGAAAAAGGGCATGTCCACCAAGTTTTGGCCGCCTTGTGAGACCGAGAGGACCGTAGGCTAGATCTAGACCTCGACCTAACTACTCAAATGTGAGGATTAGAGCCTCCTAGGGTCAGTGCATTCATACCCGAACCCCACTTAGGATTGTGGGTAGGTCTCCTCGCGAGACGTGTTATGTCTAGACGCATAAGTGTGTCATTCCGTCCTTAGGCCATGATTTGCATTTTATTTTTTGTGCACAAGTTATGAGATGAAATTTGTTTCCACATGCATATGAACCTCACTTAGCCAAATTGCCTTGTTTTGTCCCTTCCATTATCTCCCTTTTTAATTCACCCCCTTTGAGCCTCAACCTATTCATTTGGCAAACTCACTAAAATAGCTACATCCCATAACCACCCTTCCTTGATCAAGAATTGGTCGGTTTTGTAGTAGTGTTGTAGGAGGTGATTTGGGTCATAGTGGTGGATAGTATACATATCCACTTGGGTCGGAACTTGGTATGCGTTTGGCATTGTATATAATTAAGAGGATTTGAAAAAGAAATGAAAAACAAAATAGAAAAGTGAAAAAGTTGTGAAAAATTCAAAAAAAAAAGAGTTGGTTGTTTTGTATATATTTGTGTTAAAAGAAGAAAAAGGCAAGCAACACCCCTCCTCATCATTAAACGGGGTAGAAAGAGCCGTTGCTAAATAAAGGGGCAATTTGATGTTTTTCCAAAATGAGTCGGGTTTACACAATTTTTGCAAGACTTGAGAAACCGAGTCTTTGTTAGGGTGTAGACGTTACCATTTGTTGAAATAAGAGGAGTACTTTCAAAGTTTTTCCAATTTGAGTTGGGTTTATGCAATTTTTGCATAGTTTTGGTGATCCATGCTATGTTAGGGCATAGACGTGTCTCATGTGTTGCAATAAGAAATGGATGTGATGTGTCGACAATTCTTGATTTGAACTCCACATGTCCAAACGGTGCTTGCACCAATCCCGTTCCGTCCTACTCCTTAGCCCCATTACAACCCTTATTTCATGGCTTGCGCATTGTTACATTTTGCATCTCATTTGGACATAGGACTGTTTTACACATTAGATTGCGGACACGTTCTCACGAGTCGTAGTAGGAGAGTGTTTGGCTACTTTTTGTACAAAAACACCCGGTCTTTAAATGAGTGACGAGTGAAATCCGTGAGGTTGTCGATGGTCTAAGTCCCCTTAGCCATGGGTCTCTTTTGGTTGAATCTTGCGCGTGTCGTGTCATTCTTGGAGGACTAGCCTTGCTTCCCCTTTTCCCGCCTTAGAATGTGTTTCTTTGGCTTTTGTGAACATATTTGGGTTGCTTGTGCCACGCTTAGGGAGTTGGCACCTCGTTGAGGTTTTGAGACGGTTTCACCTAACCTAGACCTTTCAATTTGAAGCAAAGCCCCGCTTAGATGAGGAAAGCGGGTGACTTTTTGTGATGCATCCTATATGTCGATCCGTGCTTAATGTTGGATGTGTCAAGAAGTTTTCCGCAAGCCCCCACTTGCCTTGCATCGGAATGCATACCTCATTGTGTTTCGGTGTGAGTTGAAGGGACGGAGAAGGCCCGTTAATTGCCTTTCATCGGATATTATTAGTTTAGCTAGTTCTCTTATATTACGGGTCTTAGTTTAATTTAATGAGCTTACTCGAGGACGAGTAAGGTTTAAGTGTGGGGAGATTGATTTGATGAGTCGTATTTTGCTTATATTTTGCCCCGCATTTATAGCTTATTCTGACTCGATTTTGTGCGTTTCATTGATTATATAGCTCATTTAAATTAGTAATTTATAATAATTAGTCCTCGTAGTTATCTTTAATATTCAGTCGGGTTTTTATATAATATCAGTATTATTGTGTTATTATATTAATTATTTTATTAATTAAAATTTGTAGGTGAAGGAGAATAATAAAGACGGGATTCAAGTTAGAGTAAATCGAGATGGAATTGAGATGGGTCAAATACGAAGTATAGCATTAATCAAATGTAGAAAAGTCAACTTTGACTTGGACGCATATTCACTGTAATCAGGACATTGCTTCTTCATCATCTTCCCCTGCATCATTCATCACCATTTTTTCCGTCATACGAAATCACCACAGCAGCCCAACTTTCACCTTCATTCAGTCATCCCCATCATCAACGCCATTAACATACCTCCATTTTCACCATCTTCATTTCACCAACTTCCCCTGCCATAAACACCTCCCCTGCAAACCACCATTGACGTCCCCTGCTCCGTTTCTCAATGCAACGACAACCAGCAACAATTCCTCTATCAACCCGACATCCGCATTCAACCACCATACCACCACGACAACAAAAGCAACTCCACCATCACCAAAGCATAATCAGATTCGAACTCGGAATCGAAACGAGTTATTTGGAAACCATTGTTCTCCATGCCGGCTTGCCGGCAGCCGACATGCCCTGCCGGTAGCCGCACACGCTATTTACCTCCTTTTTATGAAGACTCGCTACCGGTCCTAGCCACCGGCGGCAGACTCTACTCTGCGCACGCAACACCACAATCCACCTTGCATCAATTTCTTGTGCTCTATGCCGGTTGCCCGGCAGCCGACAGGCCGGCATAGACTACACCCCATTTAATTCAACCCCTTTCTTCAAGCTACGCGCTGCCGGCACCTCGCACCGACCACCGGCTGACCGGCAGAGCCCCCCCTTTGCTGCGTTTTGTCGTCTTTTTCCCGTGTTTCCCCTTCCTCTTTAATTTTGTTTTGTTTGTGTCATATGTGTCGATAGATGAGGAGTATTATTATCATTATTAGGATTATTATTATTATTATCATTATTATTAGTAATTACTAATTAGTAGTATTATTAATATTAATAACTAGTATAAAAGACAACTTTAGAAACACATTAGAGATTACACTACCATAGAATTAGATAGAAATTAGTTTACTTTAGTTTTATTCTCTCTAATCTCTCTATACTGTAACTTAAGAACCCTAATTTTTACTCTCTCATTTTCATTCAATAAAATTTGCAATCTTTCTTTAATTATTAGTTAAATTCTTCCTTTGTTTATGCAAGTTCTTCATCTCTCATTAGTATACAATTAGTATTTTGGGTTGTGTTTGAAGATTAGAAGAAATTCATTCTTCCATTATTGTCCAAGATTGTTACTTTCCTCTTTGTTGGTACAATTCTCATCTTTTGTTTACATTATTTTCATTTGTTTACATTTCTTATGTTGTTTAATTGTTATTCATCCAAAGTATTAGTCTTTATCATGTTTACAATGTTTACTTGTGTTTTGTTGCAATTTGTTGTTAATTTCTCACCCATGAACATGAGTGAGTAGTCTTATCTAAGGTCATAGGGGAATTTGGGTAATTAAGGGGATGAATTTGGGTTGTTAACCTTTTGAATTGGGTGATTATGTGGTTTCTACTCTTAATGCATTTGAAGTGTTTGTGGAAATGTCTCAATGAAAATTGGACATTTCATTAACATGTTTGGCTTACCTTGGTGCATTGTGCTATTAGATAGTTTTAGAAGTGCTTATAGATGAGTTTTAATGAAAGTTAGAACATCTCTTTGATGCATTCGATCCGTCTTGGTGCTCATGCTATTGGGTAGTCTTTATGCTTAGTTTGTAGCTAGTTCATCTCGATCAAGTGACAACTTATTGAGGAGCTTAAGGTGACTAAGAAATTAGTCTTAAACCCTTGACCACTATTATTACCCTTTTCTTGTTAGACCTTGTTTCTCCCCCTAATTGCCCTTTATGAACCCAAAGACCTTAGCCTTCCCTTATTAATTAAGAAACAATTTCATTTAGTTTAAATTTTATACCTTGTTGCATCTTAGTTTTAGATAAATCAACTTTACTTTTGTTTGACTAGACTAAAGACTTAAACAAACCAAGTATCTAACCCCCGCCATCTTTGTGTTCGACACTCGAATAAATACTACTTTTATTTGGTTTTATAAATTGTTTTTGGTACCGGAAGTGACGGCGAAAACCCGGTCATCAGTACCATGTAACTTTTGCTTGTCCTGCACATATTCTGTTAGTTCAAAGGAAAGTAGGAAATATTTAACAGGATATACCTTCTTTGGAGTTGACGATTATTTGTCCAATAGTTATTATCCCTCTGAAAGGGTAACTACTTTCCCGGTAATTCCTCTTATTGAGAGGTCCTGACTATTTTGCTGCGGGGTGGAATGCTTTCTACATTGTTCGAAGGCTGGAGGTTCCTTCAAGGTTCCTACGCATGTTAAGCCTGCTTGGGCTTCAACTTCTTGCAGTAAGGCTTTCTTTCCTCAAGATTGCCAGTTTCGGCATAGCGGACTTGAATGCTAGGCTTGCTAAAGTTAAGGAGGAGGGTTCACAGGCGGTGGGCATGTCTCCAGTATTGGGATTGATACCGATAAGCTAATTAATCCAATTGATGCTCCTGCAATTCCTGCTCGCTATATTCAACATGTTACCTTGTACGTCTAATTCAATCATTTAGCCTGCGTACAGTTAACCTGGCTTGTCTTTGCCCCACCATATGAATCAGTAATGTTTGCTTTTTGATTAAGTGTATTCGCGGAGTGTGTGAGTTAATGTTCATTGCTGCGACAAGGCAGGGTAAGACAAGGATTATATTGGAAAAGTATCCTGAGCCGATGAGGGCTAGTATATTTTGTGAGAAAGAGGAATTATGGCGCTCGGTCAGGCGAGGAATAATTTATGTTCGGTGTTAGTATCTAGCCCTGACAAGAGGGATGTCATTCGCAGAAAAGTCAAGAAATGGTATTTTGTCCAACCAAGGAGAATGTCCTTGATAGAATCATTAATCACTTTGTTCGTTTGCCCAGGGAAAATATCCCTGTAAAGACAATTTTATATTTTGGTGGTCCTGGTCAGGGAGGTTATCCCTGATAGGATAGATATACATTTTGCTACCTTTGCCCCAGAGGGTAGAGGTTTTATTAATGATATAAAGTTCGTCTTTTAGGCTTGCTTTGTTCAATCCTGTCATTCTTTTCAAACCTGTTAACCTGTTTTCTTCAAACCTGTTTTCTTCAAACTTGTTCACCTGTTTTCTTCAAACATGTTAACCTGTTTTCTTCAAACCTGTTAACCTGTTTTCTTCAAACCTGTTAACCTGTTTTCTTTAATCCTGTTAACCTGTTTTTTCCAGTATTTGCACCTGTCTTGCGATTAAAGCCAACGTAAGCCATTCAGCCACATATAGTTTGTACTATAGTGGTTGAAGGAGTGGGAAAACCAGCCTGTCAGGAGGGCTTATGCCCCCTGCATGACTGGAGGGCTTGGTATTCGGCCTGTCGAGAGGGCATTTAGACTGATGGTCGAGATAAAACAACCTTGCACCGTCTTGCTGCGTCCAGCCGGTTGTAGATGTGTGCAGCAAATAGTCAAGTCAGGTAATTGTTTCATGCCTGATTGGTCCTACTATTCACCATATCCGGGGATGGTTACCAACTTCATCAGGCACAGCGGGGTGCAAGAAATTTTAAAAATACTTGAACAAAAAATAAAGCTGAAATATAATAGAGTAACCCATAATTCAAGCAAAAAAAATTTAGTTAGAACATCCAGCATGTGAAACGCAAGCAAGTAGGCAAGAAAAGAATGCACATTGTCACGTATCATGTTCAGGAAAGGCATGGCATAACACACATTCAAATGAATAAGTTTGGAGTTTTTACCTAGTACATGCAGAGCAGAAATTACCACAAGTATGATTGTGCTTTTAGGTGGATGACATTCCAAGATATTGGAATCATGTCTCCTTGCAGTGTTTGTGGCATGTAAGGTTCTTCAATCTGTTGGGGCCAGGCTGATATTTGCTTTAAAGATATTAAAACCATATCTACATGGATTTTAGCAGGGATGGCTTCTTCACAAACATAAACCAATGAATAAGGAGTTTGGCCAGGCTGGCAATTTTTATTTTATTTTTACGACCACCTTTTCATTTAATTCAGCTCGACCATTTGCTTTAGGTTAGCCATGCCCCACTTCACAAATAGCTAGGGTGTAAAGATTGGATGCAATAACTTAGACGGTTGATGAATAGTTGGAGCATGCTTATGACAGGATTCACATTTCGTGTTGTAGTCCAGGCAGTAAGCCATCAGGGTTGGCCAATAGTTGCCAGTCCTCAGAACTTTGCTTTGCTTCATGTGGTACGAGACATTTCACGTATGATTTAGCCTGAAATCTTTTAAACAACGTGTCATTGAAAACAAAATAGGTAGAACTCTAATTCTAAATGCTCTAGCCTTATGCCTACCCTAGGGTAGTATATCTCGCAGGAACCAATCATAATAAGGCTTAGTATATGAATCATTGTCAGTATTGACAGGGTTCACTTGTTCAGGCTTGCTGAAGGCAGGTTCAAGTAAATGCAGAATAAGTACCTTGTTTAAAAATTGCAGGGGTGAAGTTTGAATCAAGGTTGGCCAAAGCATCAGCCTAGATATTCAAGTCTCTAGGTATTTGTTCAATATCAAATGAATGAAACTTAGCGCATAGTTTTTAACGTATTATAAACATAAAATTATTTTTGAATCCTTTGCTGCATAAATTTCTTTTATTTGATTTGCAATTAAAGTGAATCAGTTTTTACCTTTAGGTTTTGAATACCGAGGTCTAGACATACCTTGAGTCCTGCTATGAGGGTTTCATACTCAGCCTCATTGTCAGTGGCTTTGAATTCACAACTCATAGCCTAGGCTATAGTGTCCCCTTGTGGCGATTTTTGCACTAATCCTAATCCCGTGCCCAATACATTAGATGCCCCGTCCGTGAACAGGATCCATTCCAGGTCTGAGGTCTTATTGTCTAATTGGTTAACTTCCTTGGCCAGGTCTAATCCCAGGTTAGGGCTGAAATCAGCCACAAAGTCTGCTAAGGCCTGTGATTTGTTTGTTGTCCTTGGTTCAAAGGTGCTATCATAGGTGCTAAGCTGGACTGACCATTTGGCCACCCTGCCTGACAATTCAGGCTTTCGCAGGACAACTTTTATGGGTAGGTTAGTGTAGACATGGCCCACCTGCAAGCCCACTTCGATATGTGGACATACAACGGTCTTTTGAAAGCCATGCTCGGCGGCGTAAAAATGCTTTCGACCGGATCGTTTTAGATCGATCGGTTTCGTCTCGGTAAGGGTCTCGAAACGATTAGAGATGTTCGGAGTCGCCACCAAGAAATTGTCGGATGCTTGGAACCCGTTCGAAATCCACTTTATACCTCAGTCAAATCGAAGCACAAAGCAGCGTTTTACATAGGTACTAAAGATAAGGAAATCATCCCTCTTTAGCATCCTATCTCTAGAATGACTCTCGTACGCCCTGGATAAAGTCGTCCACTATCCAAAGTTTTTGAGTAAGAGGTGAAGGTACGTATTGGAAAGCCCTTTAATCAGACACCCAATCCCGCCCGCGGTAGTGGCCTCTACTGATCGATCTTGGTTGGTTGAATGCAAAAGTTGATAAAACGGTTTAAATGCATGAATGCGCATCCAATAATTTAAACCTAACATGTGAGAGCTTTTTAAGTCGGTTGATTTAATCCAAGTATCAAGTATACGATGTCGAGTTGGATTAATGATTGATTTGCATGCAAGACAGAAATTAAACATCCATTTACCGTGTTAGGTTTAGGGTGCATAACGTGATCTGTTTGTCTTAGTAAGGCATTTTGCAAATGTGATGTTGAATAAACAAATAGTCATCTGATCTGTCCTATATCCGGGCTAACCGGAGTCGGGATCATCCTAGACTAATGCTGGAAAGGGAACAGGCCCTGTACCAGATGGCTACATGAGGCGCGAGCCAGCCGGCGGTGTAAAGGGGCCTCCCCTGGTTCTAAAAATGAGAAAGAATAGGCCTGCCTGAGGCGCGGGTCAGCCTACGGTTATATGCCGTGTTCTAACCTTTTGAAAACGTTATAAAACGTGTTGAGAAATGGGTATTTGAACCCGATTTGGTTTGAAAAGGTCGTTTAAACCGCATTTGTTGATTTTAAGAACTAGACTCGAATAATCATCATTATTTTGATAATATTCGGTGTTGGGTTCGACTTGACAAGCTTGACATGAATAGTTTTGAAAATGATTATGAACTAATTGTTTTAAGTTCATTTGAATATAATTAGTCGATACTCATCATCGTACCCGGGTTAAAATCCGGCATGGTATGTAGAACCAAGGATGACTTTGTGTTGGTGACTAATATGCTTGTTTCGATAATGTAAAGAAAATGATGAAAGGCTTTAAAATACCTCCCAAAAATAAACTAAAAGGCTTTAAAATACCTTTTAAATGTTATTAACCAATTATTATCACCGAAACACGGATTTAACCGTCATGGTAGAACCAAGGGTGAAAAATGTTTTATGGTTAAAACAAATATAATGAAATAAAAAGGGTTTGAAAATATTTGAAATGGTAAAACTGATTACAAATATGTAAATGAATTAAAGGGGAAAGACGAGAACAAACACGGTTGATCTCTGACCTGGTCACCCCATTTAGGCGCGGGCAAGCCGGCCAACAAAAGGGCTTCTATCTCAGGCCAAAAATCAGTTTTGGCTCGTTTATCCCATGTTTTGGTTCTTGTTATGCACGTTTTAGCATGTTATAGTCATGAAACAAATGAAAATATGTTAAAAAGAGGATTTTTACACCCTCATACTTACATGTTTGGTTATGGCGAGTGATCGACGTAAGTGTAACAACTCGTTTGGTCGAAAAAAACTCGGTTTAAAACCGTTTTGGTAACTAAAAAAGAGTGTTTTAAGATTAGTGACGGTGTAGTGGTCTAAGTGGTCGGTCAAGTGATTTAATGCACGATGACGGTACCAAACAATGTGTATTGCTTGTATTTACAATCTGTAGGTCGTAAAAACGCATCGGATTGTGACTTAAGAAGTCGAGTCGAGAATTTTAAGGGAGAAAGAGGGGACGGACACTCGCGTAAGTCTCAAATGGGGGGCATTTGAGGGGTGTTTATAGGGAAATGAGTGGTTGTGTGAGTTTTGAGCGACGTGGCCACTTAGGCTGCTCAAAGAGGCGTGACCACGTCGCGGGTCTTCGAGGTGTGTTGTCGCTTTCACACAAAAACACTCACGATTTGTTCTATCCTAGGTTTTGTAGTCACATGTTTGGTACTTGACCAAACATAAATCCGGGAAAACTTAAGGTACAAGGTTTGAAATGTTTTGTTTTTCGGGGTTGACTCGGTTTGACTCGTTGTTGGAGTCGGGATTTGAATTTTTGAGTCGGTTTTTAGTCCGTTGTCGGTTTTGACTCTAGTTAGTGTCATTACGACCCTGTCGTCGTGCATTAAACACTCCAGGTATTTTTGAAATGTTTTGAAATATTTTATTTTCGAAATCGTTTTAAGTTTTCCGACGTAAAGTTGTACACAAACAGTCGATCAAACGCCGCGATTCCAAAACATGTTGTAGTTCGATAATCATCAGGTGTTTGTTGGAGTCTCATCAGATACTGGGTATCTACAGAGCCCCCACTTTGACTGAGGCTTGGACAGGGCAAAAGTCAAAGTAGAGCCCCCAGGTCAATCGAAGATTACAACCTGGAGACCCAAGCGACGTCGAGGCGGCTCGAAAGGATTCGGGCCAAGGACATGCCGTCGGGAAGGGTGACGCCAAGGCGACTCGAGGGTACGAGCCATAGACCTGTCGTCGTGCATAGTTTAGAGTCTGTCGACTATCCGTGCGGGTCGTTTAAAGTTCGTTAGACTATGTATGAAGGAAAACCAGCCATAAGAAGGAGTCATACCTGAGGCATCTTCGGATATGTCCTTGCGTGTTTGCGGACAAAGGCTCGCTAGCTGTGACAAGGAGTTATACCCGAGGCATCTTCGGGATATGTCCTTGGGTGCATGCGCACAAAGGCTCGCCAGCCATGGCGCGTAGTAAGGCTCGCCAGCCATGAGGCGGTCGGTTAATGGACCGTGAGAATAGCCGCGCCAAATGGGCTTGTTTTTAAAGTAGCGAACTCGTGATGCCGCTGTGAAAATAGTGAATTTTGAATACCACTATCAATGTTGTTGAAATAAGCGGGTTCCGCGAGGAAGCCCCCCTGTTGACATTTGAAGGAATAGTGAATTTGGAATCTCACTACTCGTTTGTTTTAATTTGCAGTGGCGGTTTTGATCGCCGTTTGTTTGAATTTTGAAGGGAATAGCATATTTTAAATTTTGCTATCGCGCTTGGAGTGACGGTTTATGTGCCGTCGTTGACATGTCATGAAATAGTGAATCTGTCACTATTAATTGAAGTGACGGTTTATGTGCCGCCATTGACATTTGAAGGAAATAGTGAATTCGGAATCTCCACTATTAATTGAAGTGACGGTTTATGTGCCGCCGTTGAAATTTGATGGAAATAGTGAATTTGGAATCTTCACTATTGATTGAAGTGACGGTTTATGTGCCGCGCGCCATTGACACTTGATGGAAATAGTGAATTTGGAATCCTCACTATTGATTGAAGTGACGGTTTATGTGCCACCGTTGACACTTGATGGAAATAGTGAATTTGGAATCTTCACTATTGATTGAAGTGACGGTTTATGTGCCGCCGTTGACATTTGGAGAAATAGCGAATTTTTGAATTTTCACTATTATTTTTGAAATTGACGAAAATAGCGAATTTTGAATTTTCACTATTATTTTTGAAATTGGCGGTTTTGATCGCCGTTTATTTGAAATTTTCGAAAATAGCGAAGTTAAATTTTCACTATTTGTTTTTGTCTTTGAGAGAATGACGATCTTTGATATCGTCAATGAAAATTTGAAGTTTGTTATGTGGAAATTGGGCTAAAGCCCAAAATTCGCAGAAAGAGTAAGGGACGCCTGATTGAGGAGCGAGCCACATTGTGACACCCTCATTCATTGCGGAAAAGTAAACACATAATTCTAGATAAAAAATGCATGGATATGTTTGTAATAGGTTCATTTGGGTAAAAACCTGTAATTTTTAAAACCTGTACCTGTCATAAAGATATCCAAATTGGAAGGTGTCAAACATGCAAGGTCTAAAGTAAATCTCATAAATAAAACATCGCTAAAGTCGCGAAACATAGTTATACAGCCCAAATATGAAAAAAGGAGACATATGTCCCTAAAAAGTATATGACATAAAAAGTGTTTAAGGGTCACAATAAAATAAAGTCAATCTAGGTCCCAAGGTTAATTTGCTCGCTAGCTCGTCCATGTACCCCATATATGCATCACCTACCTGTCAATCGCATTTTATACAAATACGAAAGCCACAGTCATTGGGGAGTAACTCCGAGTTCTCCTAGCCACGAAATGTCATAATTAATATAACATGTAAACATAAGAATATGAATATGAATAACACATAGCCTTAGCATATAGATGCTAGAAATCGTGCTTATCATGTGAACAACAATATAACAACACATAGTCCTAGCATGTGAATACTAGACCGACTCATACTACACTATCATCTGAATCACATAACATCCGGGAATCCAAACTCTATCAACCATAGCCGACTTGCATCTCACCTTCTATGATTCATAGAATCATCAAACAAGAAAGGACAATATATCTAGAGACAGGCATAAGTTCCTAGTACCGTCAATAGTCAATCTGTAACTCGAGTCTATACCACGAGGTAAGGTAAACACCCTAGTCCTAAACCTGCGAAGACCTAGCGACATGCGGAAAACTACCGCATCCAAGACCCATGATAACACCACATGAGTACCCCTAAGGAGTCCACCAAAGGGTTGGCTAGTACTTAAGCTGACCACATACTTCTAAGAGTACGTCAGGAGGTCATGCCCTAACTTGGATATAAACCCACCAAGCTAAGACACAAAGGCTATTAAGCGGTGAACATACACTCGTCAAAGACTAAAATGACCTATCTATGATGAAGGCCGAAGTACTCACCTAGGACCTAGTCCCAGCTTGAATACTTTAGCCCACACCACACAAGACAAGTAGGACACCCAATTAACCATAAGAGGGGCAAAGAGTCCAAACTTGCACACACAAATGATCATACACACCCTAGCATATGAAAGGCTACGCAAGAGCATATTCAGCTGACAATCCAACAATATCTCCAATATCAATAATAATCCAAATTCTAGCTAACCAACAGTACCATAATCCATGAGAACAAGCTAAAATGGCAAAGAGGCAACAAGACTCAAGCATAAGGCATCCAAAGCATCCAACAACCAACATGTGAAATGATAATTACAAATATCAAGGCATAACATAAAACATCCAATAACAACCAATCTTACCTCAAAGACAAACCCTCGACCCGAGTCCCGCGACGGGTTATTGGTCAAATCGAGGCTGACCGGTTTAAACCTAGTTTGACCAAACTCATTCGATCAAACTGGCCCAGCTCAGAGTCTTGGCCCATTTTGGCCCAAATCACAACATTCATTACAATATCATTCTCATGCAATATTCCAATTTCTATCATGTGAACACTATCAACATAAAGAAAACATTCTAACTTACAAAATAACTAATTGCACAAAATTCTCGCATAATAAAATAGCATAAATAACCGTCTCACAAAAGGGTAAACTTTTCTATAAATTTTTAATCGATAAAACGACGCCATTTACTCATACGGACTCCGAATTGAGTGATTCAAGTGGCTAAACCACCTAATTTTTCGATGCCGTTCAATCTGTCATATTTTTGGAAACATTGGAAACCGTCTCAGTCCAGTACTGACGCGTTCCAGCCAAAACACGGACTTGTCACAACACATAATTCCTCATCCAAATTTGTTCCAAACAATAATATACAAATGGGTAACATAAATTAAACATAAGCATACTCATCTTACTCCATTCATTCATTTATCAACAAGATCGTCTCAAACAACAACAAACAACAACAAACAATAACAAACGACAACAAACAATAACAAACAACAATACAACTACTAATGTGACATTAAATCGTCGAGTAACTCGGAATAGTTACCTTAAGCTAGCAAAGAGACAAGTAATAACTTGAGAAAGCTTCTAAAACCCAAAATTACTCATCATCTTCAACCACATATGAGTCACCTAACTCATCTTCAAATTCTTCACCTATAAGAACAACAAAAACACAATTATTAAGCTTAAATTTGAAAACCTTAAAAGATGAGCCTTAAAACAAAATTGGGGGAAATGAAAATAAAGCTTACTAGTAGATGAGGATTGAAGAGAGGATTCCAAATATATAATGTTTATGAGATTTGGTGGAGAAATGAAGGATTTATGGTGGATTTAAGGATTGTAAGGAGGATTTTTGAGATGAATTTGGTGTTTGATGAAAGGAAGAGAGAGAGTGAATTATGGTGGAAATGAAAATTGAAAGAGGGGACAATGGAGGGTAGGTGGCCAGCCAAAAGGCATGGGGGATGGGTCATTTATTTACGATTTGGGGTTTGCTTCGACGGTAATTAGAAATATTCGTCGAACGCGATTTCCGAGAATATTAAAGTTCTTAAACACGATTTTACGAAAAGATTAAGTACTCATATGCCCAATATCCAAACTCGTTTACCCAACGACCGTAAGAAGTGGGAAAATCCCAATTTTACGACTTTTATCCGAAATCTATTTTAACAAAGGAAAAGGTTTAAATATAATTTAAATCACTTTTAAACATTTCTAAACTATCAAAAATAATTACATTTCTTCAAAATAAAATAAGATTACATTTTATCAAATAAATTTTATTTCAAATAAATTAATATTAAATTAAAATAGATTAAAATATTACTTTTAAAATATAATAAAGGTCTTCAAATTTACGGGGTGTTACAATCATCCCTCCTTTTAAGAAGTTTCGTCCCCGAAACTTAGAAGAAGGAACATTGTATATATGTAGGTCTATCTCTTTAAAATCAAGTAAAAAACATTTTCAAAATATGAAGGTATGAAATATAAGTGTCTTTTCAATGGAACGGAATATCTGTAACACCCCCATACTCCGAGTGCCTTACCAGGACCACTCAGGTATGAAGACATCACCATCTCGGTCGCCCGAGGTATGATAATCAAATAGACAAAACAGAAACAACATTTATTGTAAATAGTTAAATGAATCAATACAATCCTCGAAACCAAACTGAAAGTACAATACATTATTCCAAACTATCTATTCTCAACTGAAACGTAAATAAATGCTAAACTACAGCGGAAGACTCTATCGTCATGTCGTGGCCATCCCAAACTATCCCGTACTCATCTCTATACTGTTCAATATCTGCTCACCATCCCCGAATGGATCACCGCAGTTTTACAAAACAACACCGGGTCGATACTAATCACACAATCAATATTAACAAGAATAACAAGACAAACATACAAAATGAACCACACACACACACACACCACCAACTCCCATCATCTCAATACCGACCGTCCACTTTGGACCCGACCACCGCCATGGGGGACCGCACGTTCCCACCTAAGCCCCGCTCATCGTACGAGCGATAACCCTGTCCATTAATGTGCACATCCCCTTTCGTGGCGGGTTCCACGAAGGGCGAAACTAGGGCGTGAGATCACTCCCGCAAGTGACCCCACTCAGCCGAGAACGCATCTCGAGAGCCATAGAAACCAACCACAATCACAAACACAATCACAATCACAATCACCATATTAAACAACTAACTACAGCACATCACCAATATCCCATTATGGGACTAATACTGAGTAGGAAATCCTACCTGGAAAGCACAACACGCAGACGGTATCTACAAATTTGTATCAAAACGGCTCCTCTACGAATTCTCCTCCTACCATACAACACATAGATGCTACCATTCAATTACTACTCATAAAAACCCCCAATTCCTAAATTAGGGTTTCATCAATCTTAACAAAACATAATATAAATTATATTAAAAGCTTACCCTCGACGCAAGGAATCCAACGACGCGAGCTACGATACAAACTGACCGTCTGAACTCCGGGAATTGTCAAGAACGCGATTAGGAAGAAGACTAGTTGCTTTCTCTCTTAAACAGGTTTTAGGTTTTGTAAAAAGTGATTTAGAACAAATACGAATATGTTTAAATACCTTAATCGCGTAATTAACAAAACCCGAGAAAACTTCCCCGTAAAACCGGACACTCGATCGAGTACCCAAGGTACACGATCGAGTACCCCCCTACTCGATCGAGTGCCCCAGCTACTCGATCGAGTACCCAACAGGTCAGAAACTGTTTTATTCCGCAACTTGCCCTTACTCGACAGAGTAAGGGCTACTCGATAGAGTACCCCAAGACATATAAATACGGAGTATTACAATATCCTCGTCGGCCGTTCAAGAACTTCAACATTCCAAATCAAAGACATAAAAATATATATTTTTACACCAACAAATGAGAAAACCCATTATCGGGCGTCTCCAATAACGAGCTTTACCACTCATTGACGTTAAAACCAGTGGAAAACATTAAAACATTTTCAAAAATCTCTAGTTCGAAACTCTATAAAAAGGATAATAACTCCACTAGCTATGACCAAACTCTAACTACGACTTTTAAACAACTAAGCAAGGACTACTAACACGGAGAGTATTTAAGGGAAGGAGAGGAACACTCGAAAGGATAGCTAAAACTCACAAGAGTTAGATAAAGGAAAGAGAATTACCTCACGAGAAAAGTTCGGGATATTTAGCTAACATAGAAGATTCAGGCTCCCAAGTTTCTTCTTCGACATTTCCACAACGCCAAAGGATACGAACTAGGGGCACAACTTTGTTTCTAAGTTGCTTGTTTGCTCTTTCGAGGATTCGGATTGGCCTTTCTTCCAAAGTCAAGTTAGGCTCCAAATCTGGGATTTCTTCTTGAATGACATGGCTCGGATCACTAATGTACTTCCTCAACTGAGATACATAGAAGACATCATGAACCTTGCCCAAATTCGGGGGGCAACTCCAAACGGTAAGCAACGGGGCCAATCTTCTCAAGCACACGGAAAGGTCCAATGTATTTGGGACTCAGCTTTCCTCTTACACCAAACCGTTTCACCCCTTTAATAGGTGATACCTTAAGGAACACTCGATCATCAACCTCAAAGGCAAGTGGTCGACGACGGAATCGGCATAAGATTTCTGTCGATCTTGAGCGGTTTTCATACGCTCTCGAATGATCTGAACCTGATTGATGGTCTCAGTCACAAAATCGGGTCCCAACACATGAGCATCTTGGACTTGATCCCAACAGACTGGACTACGGCACTTCCTACCATACAAAGCTTTATAAGGTGACATCTTGATAGAAGTATGATAGCTATTGTTGTAGGAGAATTCAAAAAGAGTTAAGCACTTCTCCCAAGAAGTGTGGAAGTCTAAAGCAAAAGCACGGAGGAGGTCGTCTAAAGTCTGGATAGTCCTCTCAGTATGTCCATCTGTAGCGGCATGAAAAGCGGTACTCATTAGTAGCTTACTACCCATGGCTTCTAGCAAAGCCGTCCAGAAACGGGAACAGAATCTCGGGTCACGATCTGAAACTATATCCTTAGGCACTCCATGGTAGCGTACTATCTCCCTCACATAGACCTCAGCAAGGACAACTAAGTTCCATGTCTCCTTGATAAGTATAAATCTAGCACACTTGGTCAATCGATCCACAACCACCCAAACCGCATCTTTTCCACTCGCAGTCTTAGGTAAAGCCATCACAAAGTCCATGGAGATGGACTCCCATTTCCAAAGGGGAACATCCAAAGGTTTGTTGGGGTTGGTGTCCTTAACAGTTAGTGCAAGGACTTATAAATCTCTAAAAGGATCAAAGGGCATACTTTTGGTATTATTATCAGTTGATCCACGTTTATCAATAACGGTTGGCTTGCTAGATAAGTTTGACGTTATTGTCATACAGATGGCGGTGATCAACTGGTCCCTAAAAGTCACACCTATAGGATACGTTTGAGAGACGTGACAGTATGAAAATACAGTCATGTAGATGCCAATTTTGACTAACCAGTTAGTCCGAGTCATTTGACTAGTAATTAGTCAAAATGTGATGTTGAGATATTATATTTAATACGGATTAAATAAAATGGGCTAAGGCGAATTAAACAGTTAATTCGTAAATTAAATATAAACGGTTATATTTAATTAATGTATATTGAATAAATTATACAATATCGTCTTTGTCGGACATGTATTAATACTTCAACTAACCCGTGTTATTAGTTGATGTTTTAATAGCCGATAACCGATGACGATTTATAAAAACCGCGTCATATACATTTTAGCATTTGACGAACCGGACCACGAGCTAAAATTAAGAGGAAGTGGAAGCCCACTTCCCCATTAGGGCTCTCGGTTTGGCCGAGATTAGGAGAATAAAAGGGAGAGCTTCTCCCCCCTCCTAACCTAATCATTCATTTGAAAAGTTTTAGGGTTTCGAGAAAAGTGCCTCTCG
Organism: Silene latifolia; assembly: GCF_048544455.1. Lineage (NCBI taxonomy): Eukaryota > Viridiplantae > Streptophyta > Magnoliopsida > Caryophyllales > Caryophyllaceae > Silene > Silene latifolia. Next base: position 39,979,550 of record NC_133534.1, on the reverse strand, counting down.
AAATTCGGATCTCTCATCCAACGAAAACTCACAAAACCATCCTCTCAATATTGCAAGGCAATTAGAGGATTAATTCTAGCACAAGGGCATTTCTCGGACAATCTTGGGTGCAACAATTATGAGGAAATCTCTGTTGATTTCTGTTCTTTACGCCGCACTACAAAGGACCCGAGGTTGATTACTTAATCTTTAACGTTTCATTGTATTTATGTTTTATGACGATAATCGCATATTAAATTTACGTTATAATCCTTAAATTTAAAGGGTCTTATACGGATATAACCCTACAAGTGGTATCAGAGCGAGGCCACGTAAATTTTTCTATGTGTTTTTCATAAAACGGTTTTGAAACAGTTGCTTTTGTCTCGAAATCCGTGCCTTGTATACACGGATGTTTGCGTTTTTTGTTGAAACCGTGACATGTTTTACACGGTTGATTCACTTTTTCCGTTTTGTTCTTTTACATATTGTTATTTTATACGGAGATTATAATAATATGTCAAGTTTTGTCAAATTATAAAATTGATTTTATGCGTTTTTGATCAAAATTGAAATTGTTTTGTTTGACAAAACTGTTTTCACGAGGGTTTTCTGTTTTCCCGAAACTTTTGTTCTCGATCGACCAAGTTTTCAATCGATCGAGAGGTTTTTCTGTCTTGTTGTTACTCGATCGAGTCCTTGCTGTACTCGATCGACCACTTTTAAAACCCCACTGCTCGATCGAGAAGTCCTCGTACTCGATCGAGCGATTGTCTTAATAAAGTCCTCGATCGACCACCGATTACGTCGATCGAGTACTTCCTGATTAGCATACCTCTCGATCGACTAGCAGTTCAGTCGATCGAGCCCTTTAGTTCCTCGATCGAGCACTTTTGTCCCTGGATCGAGGGATTTTGTTTTGGCAGTTTTGAATTTTACTCTTTTTGTCTAAAAATTCTCTTTTGGCCATAAAATGTACATTATACGGATATTGTACACTCGCTATGATTGTGAAACGGTTCACACACGTACCATTAAGTTATTTTAAAGCGTATTTAAAGTAACGGATTGTATTTGATTAAAATTAAATGATAGAAGCGGTTTTATCACATGAATTTTAATCATTAAAAGGTGGTTTGGATAAATTTAACATAATTACGGAATTATGTCACGAATGAATTTGTTTTTAGTTGATGCATTTTTATTTATCGTTAATTTTGAATGCTTGTGAATGCCTTTTATTACGTATTTAATTTTACAATCTGTTGTAACTTAGTGTGGCCTTAGTAGAACGTGTTACCGTAATGATGGAACACGGTCTTGGTTGTAATTTGAGATCTCGTATCTCCGTTTTTTTTTTTTCACTTGTAATTACAGTTTTTAATTAGAATGTAAATAGGTTTATATTTTGTAATTTTAAATGTAATTTTTGAGAAGACCAAAGATGGAGACCGGATGCTCACTCCCGCTACATGGATCAAGATGGAACATCAAGACAAGCTTCTCGGGTCCAACGGTGGATTCCAAAGTTGTTTTATGTTCTTTTTATTAGGATGGGCCACACTAGGAATTTTTTTTTTTTACGTATTGCATTCATTTATTTATTTTTCGTAACGATAATATGCATCATATTCCGCCTAAAAACCAAACCACCTAATTATTGCATGAAAACTGACACATATAGAGGTCACGAGTTAGTTTTCTTTGACATTCTCATGTCACACGATTTTTAAGCCATCACCCAAATTAATTCATTCACGCAGACGCTAGTTATTCGTTCACTTAATATGAATTATAATTTAGTTGATGGGATCTTCCTCGTATAAACCAAAATTGAGAACGGTCTTTATAGGTCAAACTCCAATGAGTCCCTTCTTCGTCGGTAGGCATAATATGACCCCTTCTACGTCGGGTAAGTTGGAACCGATTGACCTATTTTATCTCAACACTATGGTCACTCGTACGATCCTGTGATCATGGTGGACTATAGATAGGATTTACGGAAATCTATCGACCAAGAGTTCTTACGGAAGAATTAGCTAAACAGTTGGCTTATCAATTTACGGAAATTGAGTCTTGGGATCACTTGTATCATTCTTGAGGGAGATCAATTATGCAAGTGCGAGAGTCTACATGTTAAAATGAATTTTAAATAGACTTAAATCACCTCGATGAGTTGCTTATTTCGTTTTGTTTTTCTTTCTTTTTCAGTGTAGATCACGAATTTTTAAACTGCTAATAACAAATGGCTGGTTCTACTGATAACCCAATGCCAAGTGCCACATTGGACCGTGAGTCCTGGCCGGATCTTCATGAATCGATGAATCGGTCTACTCGATCAAGAATGATGGATCAAACTTCGCGGACCGGGAGGCGGCATTACGGAATGCTTTGCGCTGGCGACGGAAGCTCAAATATCTATTAGAGCCCATCCCGCAAACCCAGTCCCACGGCTGAGTCTCTTTGAAATCACCAAGTTTAATGATTTCTGTATGGAAGCGGGTGCGATTAAAAACGTACTCATTTTTGCAATGGAACCCAATTTGCAGAAACGCTTCATAGCCCATGGTGCAAACAAGATTTTCACCACGCTCACTAAGGAATTCTCCAAAGCACCGAGAATCGTGACCTATGAGCATACCACTCGCTTCTTTGATGCGAGACTCCAGAAGGGGCAACCAGTTAGCCCACACATTCTCAGCATGATTGAGAATGTCGAGAAGCTAGAGACCTTTAATTGTAAGATCAGCGAGAACATTGTGATCGACCGCATGCTTCATTCACTCCACGATGGTTTTGCGCTCTTTAGAGCGAATTACTATATGAATGATTTGAAGAAAACTCCCCATGAAATGCACTCCCTTCTCGTACAGACCGAGAAGGACATGAAGTTCAGTGGGAGCATGAAACAAGATGTTCTCGTTGTGACAAACAAAGGAAAGGGTAAGGGCAAAGCTCAGGCAAACCTAGCAGTAGGTAAACCGAAGTTTAAGAAGTCGGGTTCAGGTAAGAGTGGTCCTGGTGAGTCGAGTAACTCATCAGGCGCGACAAAGAGCAAGAATGAAAACATGGAATGCTATCATTGCCACAAGACTGGGCATTGGAGACGCACATGTCCTGTTTATCATGAGGACTTAAAAGCAGGTCGTGTTAAACCTGTTGGTATGTCTTCTTCTTCTTCTACTTTTATTCATATGATTGAGATTAACCATGCATGTTACGGAACGTGGGTACTTGATACTGGTTGTGGTTCTCATCTGTGTAATCATGTGCAGGGGCTCCGAAACATCGAACCCCTCGTAAAGGGTGAGGTGGACCTGCGTGTTGGGAATGGAGCAAGAGTGGCTGCCATCTCAAAGGGGACATATGTGATCCAGCTCCCTAGCGGATTTGAGTTGTCATTATATGACTGCTATTATGTACCTAGTCTTTCGAAAAACATTATTTCAGTTTCTGCACTTGACAAACTTAGTTTTTCATTTGTAATAGAGAATAATACTTGCATTTTCTCATTACACGATATGATTTACTGACAAGGCGTCTCCATGAATGGAATTTATGTTTTAGATCGGACCAAATGAAATATTACACGTAATGAATAAAAAGTTAAAGGTTGGTGACAAAGATCAAACGTATCTATGGCACTGCCGCATGGGACACATTAATGAGAAACGCGTAAAACAGCTCATAAAGAATGGAGCTATCTCGGCCTTTGATTTTCAATCATTTGGCACGTGTGAATCATGTCTCATCGGTAAGATGACTCGGATTTCCTTCAAAGGTGTTGGAATGCGCGCTGCTGACCTATTAGGACTCATACACACGGATGTATGTGGACCTATGTCAATCACCGCACGAAAAGGCTATAGGTATTTCATCACTTTCACGGACGATTTAAGTAGATATGGCTATGTCTACTTAATGAAGCACAAAAGTGAATCCTTTGAGAAATTCAAGGAATACCAGAATAGGGTACAGAACCTACTGGGTAGAAAGATTAAAACACTGCGTTCAGATCGTGGTGGCGAGTATCTTTCTCACGAGTTTGATCAACACCTAAAGGACTGTGGGATTGCCCTACAGTTAACTCCACCTGGAACACCTCAATTGAATGGTGTGTCCGAACGGAGAAATCGAACACGACTTGATATGGTTCGATCCATGATGAGTCACACCGTGTTGCCTGACTCATTGTGGGGTTATGCTCTTCTGTCACCGCTCTAATACTTAACCAAGTCCGTCTAAAGTCATTGACAAGACTCCATATGAACTATGGAAGGGAACGGTCCCTAACTTGTCCTTTATACGGGTTTGGGGCTGCGAGGCTTATGTCAAGTGGAGACACGAGGATAAGCTCGGCCCGCGATCGGTCAAGACATACTTTATAGGTTATCCTAAAGGGACGCTTGGTCATTACTTTTATTCGCCAACCGAACAACGTGTTTTTGTTGCGGCTAGTGCGACATTCTTAGAGAAGGAATTTCTCGAGAATGCAAAGAGTGATAGAACCTTCGAATCACGTCGGAGATTCCAGAACCAAGTACCGAGCAACCATTGGAGGAACCAGTTCCTTCAACCCCGGCTGCGGTTAATATTCCCGAGGAACCTAGGAGGCCGGGAAGAGTCTCTATTCCTCCCATTTAGATACATTGGTATGGTCGAGGAACATGACATAGATGACGTTCTACTCTTAACGAGTAGTGAACCCGCAACCTATAAAGGTGCCATGACTAGTTCTGACTCAAAGCTATGGCTTGAGGCCATGCAATCCGAGATGGACTCCATGTACGAGAACAACGTGTGGGATCTTGTTGACTTACCTGCTAAGGTTCGTCCCCTTCAATGCAAATGGCTTTACAAGATAAAGCATTCTCGTGGAAGGTCGAAGATATCTACAAAGCACGACTAGTTGCTAAAGGTTTCACCCAAGTGCCAGGTTTGCACTACGATGAGATTTTTGCACCCGTAGTCATGCTGCGTTCCATTCGGATTATCTTAGCGATTGCCGCCTTTCATGACTATGAAATTTGGCAAATGGACGTGAAAACCGCCTTCTTAAACGGTTTTTTGAAGGAAGAGTTGTACATGGTACAACCCGAAGGTTTCATCGATCCACAAAATCCTAAGAAAGTGTGCAAGCTTAAGCGTTCCATTTATGGACTTAAGCAAGCATCAAGGAGTTGGAATCATCGCTTCGACCAAGTGATAAAAGAAAATGGATTCACTCGATCGGTCGAGGAACCATGTCTATATATCAAGTCGAGTGGGAGCAAGATTGTCTTCCTAATATTGTATGTTGACGACATACTCCTGATTGGGAATGACATACCTCTCTTAACTTCGGTGAAAGTATGGTTGAAGAACCATTTCCAGATGAAAGATCTGGGTGAGGCACAAAGAATTTTGGGCATCCGTATCTATCGAGATAGATCACGTCGGATGTTATCTCTCGATCAGAGTCTTACATAGACAAAGTCCTAGAGAGATTCAGGATGACTAACTCCAAGAAGGGGTTTCTTCCTATGGCTCCAGGGGTGCATTTGAGCAAGTCTCGGGCACCCGAGACACCGGAAGAGAAAGAGCGCATGACACGGATTCCTTATGCCTCGGCTATAGGATCAATCATGTATGCCATGATATGCACACGTCCGGACGTGGCATATGCATTGAGTATGACAAGTCGATTCCAACAAAGATCCAGGTGAATCACATTGGCTGGCTGTCAAGAACATTCTTAAGTACCTACGGAGGACTAAAGATTGGGCATTGACTTATGGAGGCCCTCAAAAGCTATGCGCAACCGATTCTGCAGATGCTAGCTTCCAAACGGATCGAGATGACTCGAAATCTCGATCTGGATTCGTTTTTACTCTTAATGGCGCTGCGCATCACCGGAAGAGTTCCAAACAAATCACATAAAAGATTCTACGACCGAGTCCGAGTACTATGCCGCGTCTGAAGCTACAAAGGAAGCGATATGGATGCGTCAATTCTTACATGGACTATCTGTAGTGCCTAGTTCGAATGACCCGATCACCATCTATTGCGACAATAGTGGTGCCATCTTCCAAGCTAAGGAGCCAAAGTCTAGCAACAAGTCTAGACATGTACAACGGAAAGCTCATCTAATCCGAGATTACGTGGAGCAAAAGGAAGTAGTGATAGAAAAGATTGCTACAGATGATAACATAGCAGATCCTCTCACTAAACCATTACGACAAGATAAGCATGAAGGGCATGTTAATTCCATGGGAATTAAACGTGTTCCTGAGTTGTAGTACTTTTTATGGATTAGATTAATTCTCGTTTGTACTCTATACGACATCATCGTTTTGATATTTATATATATATTTTGTTTTTCATGTGGAATTGTACGACAATTTTGAACACCACAAAGTGAACTGAACAAACATTATATTTTTAGTCCTTAATTGCCCACATGAGCTGATAACTCTGGCAATTATTTTGTGACGTTGGTTGATGGTGGGTTCAACGAGCCATAAGTCAACCGGTTGACTGACCAATCACAGAGGCGAGTTATACGGATATCTCGTAGGACACCATTGTGACATCGACGTGGAGTCCTAAATGTTTTATAACATTCGCTGCCCGGTCGTGGATAGGACCTCCATGATGATCCTAAGAGTCGATTCTTTTGACTATCGACTGTCTCTTGAGACTACGGCAGATTTTGGGTGACTTTGGTTTCTTTCTCACGGTCATCCGTAACAGGGGGCCAAGTAGATTTTTTCTGGGTCATTTCATGCTGTGCTTAGATCGGAAGGAGTCGAGTTAAAGGAAATATTCAGCCTTTATCAGGTACTCGATATTTCTCAGGGCCACTCGAGGAGTCAGAATCGAAATGCATGGCCATGCTCGGATACGGATTCGTTTTATCAGTTAAGTTACTCTCTAGTCGGGGAAACCACTCTTGATACAGATCGATTGTAAAATACGACCTTTGCGGATCCGGATTTGCAAATTGTTTTACATTGAGTGGGAGAAATTTTTAAATGAATATGAGAATCGGTTATCGCACATACACTTGTACGGACAAGTGGGAGTTTGTTGGAGCTTGTGTCCTCCAGTTAGTGCAGATAACGTCATTGCACATACACTTGTACGGACAAGTGGGAGCTTGTTGGGGTTGGTGTCCTTAACAGTTAGTGCAAGGACTTATAAATCTCTAAAAGGATCAAAGGGCATACTTTTGGTATTATTATCAGTTGATCCACGTTTATCAATAACGGTTGGCTTGCTAGATAAGTTTGACGTTATTGTCATACAGATGGCGGTGATCAATTGGTCCCTAAAAGTCACACCTATAGGATACGTTTGAGAGACGTGACAGTATGAAAATACAGTCATGTAGATGCCAATTTTGACTAACCAGTTAGTCCGAGTCATTTGACTAGTAATTAGTCAAAATGTGATGTTGAGATATTATATTTAATACGGATTAAATAAAATGGGCTAAGGCGAATTAAACAGTTAATTCGTAAATTAAATATAAACGGTTATATTTAATTAATGTATATTGAATAAATTATACAATATCGTCTTTGTCGGACATGTATTAATACTTCAACTAACCCGTGTTATTAGTTGATGTTTTAATAGCCGATAACCGATGACGATTTATAAAAACCGCGTCATATACATTTTAGCATTTGACGAACCGGACCACGAGCTAAAATTAAGAGGAAGTGGAAGCCCACTTCCCCATTAGGGCTCTCGGTTTGGCCGAGATTAGGAGAACAAAAGGGAGAGCTTCTCCCCCCTCCTAACCTAATCATTCATTTGAAAAGTTTTAGGGTTTCGAGAAAAGTGCCTCTCGAAATTCGGATCTCTCATCCAACGAAAACTCACAAAACCATCCTCTCAATATTGCAAGGCAATTAGAGGATTAATTCTAGCACAAGGGCATTTCTCGGACAATCTTGGGTGCAACAATTAGGAGGAAATCTCTGTTGATTTCTGTTCTTTACGCCGCACTACAAAGGACCCGAGGTTGATTACTTAATCTTTAACGTTTCATTGTATTTATGTTTTATGACGATAATCGCATATTAAATTTACGTTATAATCCTTAAATTTAAAGGGTCTTATACGGATATAACCCTACAAGGTTGTAGCAAACCCTCGGGTTTCTGATGCTCAATCTTCACTTTCTGACAGGTAAGGCACTTGCTAACATACTCTAGGACATCAATCTTCATCCTAGGCCACCAAAACTGTAATCTCAAGTCTTTATACATCTTGTCACCACCAGGATGAATATAGTAAGGAGAAAGGTGAGTTTCATCAAGGATCTTCTTCCTCAACTCGGCTACTCTCGGAACATACATCTTACCTTGGTAACGAAGGGATCCATCACTATCCACCACACAATCCTTAGCTTGCCCAAGTCGGATTTTTGCTTGAATGGACTTGAAAGTAGCATCCTCAGGTAGGCACGTACGGATCTCACGGTAAAAGTCGGGTTCTGCACTCAAGGCACTAAGATAGTCAAAGCCCTTCCCAACAAGGCTTATCGCTAAATTTTGAAATTTCGTGGTAAGTTCATTAGGTAACACACGGATAGTGCTCAAAGAGTGACTAGTCGTCCTACTCAAAGCATCGGCCACCACATTTGCTTTCCCTTCATGATAAATCAGCTCGGCATCATAATCATTCACCAACTCTAGCCATCTTCTTTGCCTCATATTCAATTCTTTCTGGGTAAAGATACACCTCAAACTCTTATGATCGGTATAAATGCGGCAATGAACTCCAATAAGGTAATGCCTCCATGTCTTCAAGGCATGTGATACGTGCATATTCTATACACTTTATTCGCAGTTTTGGCACGTATTTCCATGCGTATTTGTTAGCTTTAAGCTATTATTTCTCTCGAAATGGTTTACTTTGCGATTTCAATGATTTATTGTAGGAATGAGTGAAAGTGAGCTGAATCAAGCCTAAATCGTCCTCTGGAGGCAACTTCAGCGAAGCTTGGAAGAAGGGAGTTCGTACTCACTCACTTTGGGATGCGTGCATTGGAGTTAAGTGGCTGATTTGAAGAGGAAAGGAGGTTACTGCACAGCTCAGTTGGTCGATCGACCAACCTCTTTAGTCGATCGACCGTGGGATTTCAGCAGAGGCTACTACACTGCACTGGGTGGTCGATCGACCATGCTACTCAGTCGATCGACCAGGTTTCGCAGCTGTTATTGATTTTTCGTGCTAGACTTTTAAAAGCCCAATTGTAATTAACTTTTTGGCATCGTTTATCAGTAGAATAGCTGAAAAATTAGGTTATGCTTTTTATTATTGAAAACTCAAGTTTAAGATCTAGTTTTTGACAAGAAAGGGAGACGACGAATTCCGAATTCAATTACTTTGTTCATCATTTCATTAGTAAGCTTTGATGCAAATTCCTTCTTCTTTAATTTCTTGTTAATTCAATTCTTGTTGTTACTAATTTATTTTCAGAAATTTAGCTTTGATCTTTTGGTTTTAATTCAAATCTAATCATGTCAATCTTATTCTTTGCCTTTAAGTTTGCAATTGTTATAGTTTTAATCATGCATAGCTAATTATTTTGATTGGTAACGAGGTGAACCATGGCATAAATTAGGTCGATTTATTATTATGATTTCTTCCGTATCGATCTTGTTTCCTTTTGATAAACCCAACTTGCTAGATTGAAAGATTAGTAGGTTAAGTTTTCATTAGTTTTGGAATTTCCTTTGAGCGAAAGCTTAAGAAATTCTAGGGGATTGGAAGACCGTAAGGTTAAATTTGAGCATTGATCGAAAGGCTTGCTCTTACTCCCTGAGACCGTTACAAGACCTCTGCTATCCCTTTTGACCTGACCTTAGCCATGGTGAACCGAAGTTCCTGATCTCTTTTTTTTTTTTTTTTGAGAAACTCTTTATTTTGTCAATTAGTCTTTAGAATCAAACCAATTCAAAACCCCCATTTAAATTGTTACTTCAATAGATTAAAAATTAGCAAATAGAATTGATCTAGTCTCTCGGTGGTTGGACCCTTACTATCACTGTCTATAGTTTTATTTCGGATTATAAATTTAATTTTTATATAAAACGACGGTATAAAATTTTGGCGCCGTTGCCGAGGAGACGGTGTAATTCTGTTTGCTTTATTTTTAGTTTATTTTTCTTGTCTCAAGGAACTTTGGTTCCTTGAGGCCGTTGCTTACTCTTGCTTCTAGTTTTGCTCTTGCACAGTTAGAAGACAGGTTTTTGAGAGGAAAACTTGAGTACTCTCAGTTTTGCGAACATGACTACAATATATGACAATCTTCAGCCAAAAGAGCATCACATTCCAAAGGGACACGTATTACCTACCCCAACTACTGGTCACTTCGAATTTCGTTCCTCTTATATTGATTTAGTGGAGCGAAATCAGTTTGTTGGTCTACCGGACGAGGATCCTTTGAAGCACATGGAAATTTTCACAGATTACTGCTGTTCTATACCTGTACCGGCTGGGGTGACCCAGGATGAAGTAAAGGGGATAATGTTCTTATACTCCTTGAAGGATTCAGCGAGAGATTGGTACCGCTACCTTGATAGGGTAGCAGCTGGAGTCACAGATTGGACATCTCTAGCATTAGCTTTCTACAAAAAAATACTTCCCACTTGCAAAGACAGATGCCTTGAGAAGTAAAATTACAAATTTCCAGCAGTGGTACCTTTGCAACCTATTCTATAATGCTTTATATGATGACTACAAGGTTATCCTAGACGCAGCTGCAAATGGTAGGTTACAAAATAATACCGGTCAGAATAAAGGTTGGAACACTATTGAGGAGATGGCAGTCCATAGAGCTGAGTTTGGGAGTTCATTGTTGAGAAATGTGTCCTCAACAATAGTGCGATCATGTGATTTAAATATCATTATTAAAATCTCATTTTAAAGAATACAATTGGGAAGTATTTTTACTGTCAACTGGTCAACATATATCGGTAATGATTGGCTGACTAGAGTTTGACATTACTGTCGTGTGATGGTGGTGATCAGTTGACCCCCTAGGTCATACCTATAGGGCAATACTCTTAATTGATCATTTATTTAATCGTATAATGTTACGAGTTAATTAAATTACTTGAAAAATTGACGGACGATTTTGGAAGTAAAATTTACGTATCAAATTGAAATGTGATTAAATGAGATACGGTCTGAGTAATCGAATCGTATCATTACTCGGATGAAATTATTGTTTAAAGAAACAATTGGATTTGAATGAATTATTATAAATGCGATTTATAAACGGTAAAATATTTTGGTACGAGTAATTATGAATTACTAAGTCGATTTTTGTATATGACGTATTTTTATTAATACGTTGATTTTTAATATGTTAAAAATACATAAACAATTTATGTTACATATGACATGTGACAAAATTGACAAATGACAAAATATAAAATGGACTTTCCATTTTATAAGTACCGAAATATTAAGAGGGTTTTAGTGGAAAAATTGTGTTGATTATTTTAATAAGAGAAAACACAATGATGATCTACCTATATGTAGCCATGCAAGCCTACATTTCTTGGGTAGAAAAATTAGCCCATGCATTGGGCTCTCCTTCCCTCCCAATCGGTTCTACATAGAAAAGAACAAGAGTTCTTTTACTTAAAATAATTATCATTCACCATATGTATGTGTGGGTGATTATTGTTATTCATTCAACCATGAAAAATTATTTTTAGAGAGATAAAAATAACACTCTTCCTCTCCACATCTCCTACCCGGTTTTAGGAGCCTAAACCAAACAATTTTTGGTTCATTTTTCATGAAATTAATATTATACTAGACCAAATAATATTAATTAGATTAAGAGAAAGCCTTGGGTATAAAGCTTAGGGAGAGATCTTATACTTAGATCTTGTTCATCCATAAGGAAAGCTCAAGAACAAAAGAAAAGGAGATTTCTTTTGTGCCAAATAAAACCGAAACATCAATGTAAGGATGTGATTCCTCTTCTATTTATATTTTGTTTGCATGCATAAAATCCGTTTTAATTTTATGACAAATTAATTTAGACATATATGAGTATGTTAGTATGTATATGAATCTACATTTCCTTCAATCGGTATCAAGAGCCACGGTTGTTTGCATGCAAATTTGTTAAAAGTTTTTCCGAGTTATATGAATAACAAATAAAACTTGTAAAATTTGTGTTATTATGATATATCACGAAATAATTACATGCATGTCAATATTTCTGGTCCTAAAATGTTTTAGGATATTTTGGTTAATTTTTCGGATTTTTATTGTTCATATTTTACAATAATGGCATTTAAATGTGATTTTATGAGTAAAAATGTCATTTTTGGTCGAAAATTAGCTATACTTCGAATTTTAAGTTGATCTTTGGATATGTTGTCACATATATTATTTTGAGATAACCTGTAAATTTTCATAATTTTTGGACTTGTTATGCTCGAAAAATGAATTTTTCATTATTAAATTCGGATTTAAGTGAAAAATAGGTTAATATGAGTTAAATTTCGAATCTGGTCATAGAAAATTAATATGTTGTCACATGCAATTTTACAAGATGTGTGTAAAATAATTGCCTATAAAGAAGTCTTTTTGCATGATTTATGAATTTTTGAAAAAAAATAGCATAAATAGTGACATTATTAATGGAAAATTAATAAAACATAATCTATGACTTAGGAAAAACGTCTAATGTTGCATTTTATTATATTTTTCAGATCTAAAATTGAAAAGTTAGTGAAAATAATTTTTCCATGTTTTTATGATTATTTTATTAAAAATCGATAAACCGCAACATTGTTTTTCCGGTAAATTTTCGAAATTTTTAACCTAAGATTTTTGAACATTATTAGTGTCATGGAAATTTTCCAGAATGTTCATGAATTTAAATTTCAAATTTCAAATTTATTTGAAATTTTGTGAATTATTTGAAGTTTAATAGCTTATTTTGTAATTTTTGGTCCATTTATGAACAATTTTGTATATATAGGTTAATTATGGTCAAATTATTAGTGAAGACTATATTTTGAGTCCTAAGAGGTTAGGGTAATTAACTTATGCATAAATATGAGTTTATGTATTTTGTGATTGTAAAATGTTGAAATCACGCAAATCCGTAAAAACCGAGTAATATACGATATTGGCTAATTAAAAGGCGATTTAGCATAAAATTGAGCATGTTCATACATATTATAATGCTGCATTTTCTTTATGATTGTCATAATTTTAATTTATGTAATTTTGAATTATGTAATTTTACTTAGTATGGCCTTAGATTTTAATTGGTATTTCCCGAAATGTATGGGAATATCGATTCGGTTGTAATTTTTATTGTGATCTCGTATCACCGTTTTGTAATTTAATAGATTATTTTATTTTAGTTACAAATGTATAATAGGAAATTATGTAATTTATTATGTAATTTTATTCATTCCGGAGTTCCAAAAGACGGATTACTTCAAGAATGGCGATACATAAAGACGGTGTTACCTCGAGATGCGTGCCACAACCGAAGTTCAAGGGACCAATGGAGTTGGTTTCCGAATTTGTAATAGATTAATAGTTTTTCTATTTTAGGAAAGGCCATACTAGGATTTATTTATCTTTATGCTTGCATTTTATTTTATGTCACATGCATCGCTAAATCGCCATAACTAAACATGCATTATCTTTTATCGAGTTTATCGACCGTGTCAATTAGAATTATCGTAGTTCACCGCTTTAGTTCACTTAAAACGTGATAGATAATAAATTGACATGACCTCTCGCTAAAACAATCAATTGAGACATAGCCTTACCAAATAGTAGAAACCATGAAAACCTATTTCGTGAGGGAGTGCACTCGGCCACACCGGGGTACAAACCTTGTTACGTAGGGGAAGTGGGTGATAAATGTTAATCCACCGAATTCATGTTGATGAGGGATGTATCGGCCCCACCGTGCCCAAGTTAATGTGGGTTTGGATCATGGACACATTTATTCGAAATTTGGATTGAACTCAACAAAAGTATTTGATAAGGGATGTATCGGCCACACCGTGCCCTTGTCAGATGTTTTTTGGGCTAAAGATAAATGTTAATGTAATTTTATCGACCAAGAGTTCTAAAAGTAGAATCGATTAAAGAGTTAATCCACCGAGTTATATTGATAAGGGATGTATCGGCCCCACCGTGCCCAAGTTAATATGAATTTGGATCTTGGAATCATTTATCATAGTTGGGTAGAGGTCACTATGTAAATGCTATACTTGTTTACAAGTATTAATAAAACGATAAATGTTAAGTTTTCCACTATTCCGTTTTTATATTGTTCTATTTCTTTACCACAATTCATATACGATATCATTTCGATTTTGATTCTAATCTCCATTAAAACAACGTAACTAAAGACAAATATGAGTTTGCTTCTAAAACCTCAAATGAACCATTGCTAAGGATCTCTTGTAAAGAGTATAGATTAAAGTTATTCATTATCAAACAGGTTTTTGATTCTTGACTAACACATCTACTTGCAATGGATTGTTTTTCATGTACTTAAATGCATTAAGTACATCGAAGCGATAAAATTGTTTTGGTAATTAGTTTTGTCAAGAATTCGTAATTGACCAAAATAACACAACCACTTCAATGAAAGTTTTTAAGACTAAAACGAACAAATGAAGAGTAATCTTCATGAATTCAATTTTGCTTCTCAAAGCAAAGACTCATTGAAATGAGTGGGAGCATTCTCTTAAACCGTTAAGATGAGAACGAGGTTCAAGAAGTAAATGTAATTGATACAAGGTAATGTTAAAGGTAGTCAAGAGTAGTCATCATTATGTTTATTTTATCAAATAAAATAAAACAACCAAAAACCCACTAACACACCCTCCATTTTCGGTCGATATACTTAAAATGGACTACCATTTTATTTTGTCAATTTGTCATTTGTTACACAATATGTCACATGTAGTATGCTACATGTTATTAATTAATTTTAATGCATATTTATCACATAAATATCATTTCATGAATTAATTGAATTACATACAACAAATTGATTAGTGATACTTGATCACAATAAAATTACAACCGAATCGATATTCCCATACATTTCGGGAAATACCAATTAAATATAAGGGACACATTTATTCGAAATTTGGATTGAACTCAACAAAAGTATTTGATAAGGGATGTATCGGCCCCACCGTGCCCTTGTCGATGTGTTTTGGGCTAAAGATAAATGTTAATGTAATTTTATCGACCAAGAGTTCTAAAAGTAGAATCGATTAAAGAGTTAATCCACCGAGTTATATTGATAAGGGATGTATCGGCCCCACCGTGCCCAAGTTAATATGAATTTGGATCTTGGAATCATTTATCATAGTTGGGTAGAGGTCACTATGTAAATGCTATACTTGTTTACAAGTATTAATAAAACGATAAATGTTAAGTTTTCCACTATTCCGTTTTTATATTGTTCTATTTCTTTACCACAATTCATATACGATATCATTTCGATTTTGATACAAATCTCCATTAAAACATCGTAACTAAAGACAAAATTTGAATTTTCTTCTAAAACCTCAAATGAACCATTGTTAAGGATCTCTTGTAAAGAGTATAGATTAAAAGTTGTTCATTATCAAACAGGTTTTTGATACTTGACTAACACATCTACTTACAATGGATTATTTTTCATGTACTTAAATGAATTAAGTACCTTGAAGCGATAAATTGTTTTGGTAATTAGTTTTGTCAAGAATTCGTAATTGACCAAAATAACGCAACCACTTCAATGAAAGTTTTAAGACTAAAACGAACAAATGAAGAGTGAATCTTCATGAATTCAATTTTGCTTCTCAAAGCAAAGACTCATTGAAATGAGTGGGAGCATTCTCTTAAACCGTTAAGATGAGGACGAGGTTAAAGAAGTAAAATTAGTATGGAATTGATACAGGTTATGTTAAAGGTAAAGTTGTTGAGAATGACGATACTAAACCTATCAATCCCGACCGATAAAGTTTCCATTGTCTTAAATGTTGGACACGAGAAAAGAAACTACCCCAAATTATTGAAGAATCAACAAGTTAGTTGTGGGACATCTAATGGGATCTTCTTCTTTAAAATGTTTATTTGATTAAACATAAAATTTGCTAGTACAACTTCGTCAATATTA
Organism: Silene latifolia; assembly: GCF_048544455.1. NCBI lineage: Eukaryota > Viridiplantae > Streptophyta > Magnoliopsida > Caryophyllales > Caryophyllaceae > Silene > Silene latifolia. The sequence continues at coordinate 39,963,397 of NC_133534.1, read as the reverse complement.
GAAACCAGTGGAGGTTTTCATCATTGTTTTCGACACATTAGATGATTAGAATATGACGACTAGCATCAATAATGTCGAGAGATAGAGTAATTGTGTACTCAATCTAGTTTTGGATTTGGAGTTGTACTTAATTGTGACTATTAATTACATAAACTCTAAATAAGAATACAAACTTGTTAAGATACAAAAGAGGTTTCACTTTTGTGACCCTATACACCACGATTTGATGTATGGCTGGCCCATTATCAAGGTGATTATAATCTAAACCAAACTAGAATGATATATCATGAAGATGATGCAAGACTCAAATTGGTAACCTAAGATTAAACCTTAAATTTTGGAAAGATGAACGCAAAGAGTTATCGAGTACTCTTGAAACCATTAGATTGTTAATGGTATATGCGTATCTTGTATTCAAAGCAAGATGTCTCATGCCTTTTGGTTGAAAAGGAAATCGAGGTTGTATATCATCGATCCAAAATAGATTGATCATTTTCTTTTACCAACGATTTAAGTTAACGCTAATATGTTCACTTAGTAAGGTTAAATGAGAAATCTTTGAAGAATTTCAAAGAGTTCAAGGAATCACGATTTAGTCGCGATGGGATTATCAAAGTGAAGACTTTGATATAAGCCAAAGGAAATGTGATATAGTATCACAAGCTAATCTCTCTTAGCACGCATTATGGAATAATGTGTGATTAGATAAGAAATCAAACGCTATTCGATATGGTTTGGATTTCAATCAAGTTACTTTGAGTTACTTGATCCTTTTGGGGATTTTATCATTTTTGTCTAAATTATTTTTCCACTAAATCGAATCATATGAGATATGAAATGGTAAGGGTACCATGGTAGTAAGTTTTCACAAAGAAACAAATGCTCATTTTTCCCTCTTCAATTAACACGAGTACGACGGGTTTGCGGCTCGTGAAGCTGTCTTTCTAAAATACAAGTTTATTTCTAGAAGACAGAGTGGGAGAAAATTATTCAAGAGCCACAAAGAATGTTATGTCGCAAGAAACTGGTCTTTCTTGGCTACATGAGACGTTTTGTGTAAGATAAAATTATTCAAGAGCCACAAAGAATGTTATGTCGCAAGAAACTGGTCTTTCTTGGCTACATGAGACGTTTTGTGTAAGATGTTGTTCCTTTAAAACCTAGGAGGTTAAATTCGTCAAATTGATGAAAATGATGGATTCATGTTACTTTTAAGAAAGTAAAGAGCTTATAACTTACAAAGAAATCGTTTGATTCAAATTGATTACTTCTAGAAAGTAATGAACATATGACTTACATAAGAGTGTTTAAGTCACAACTCAATATAAGGCTTAGAGCCATGAAAATCCGAAATAAAAAGGCTTGATTAGTTGCAAAGGGTTTTGCACTAATAAAGAGAGATTTCAAGGTTTGATTGGTTGCAAAGGGTTTTGCACCAATTGAAATGCTTAAGCCTATTTGGATCTTCTTAGGGATTGTATTTCATTATTATGAAATACATAGCGAGTGAATCTAAAACCCACTTCTTCAATAGAAGGAATGTATTCAATACATGTCTTGAGTTTAGTAAATTCTTGCAATCCTAAGATAATGTGAAACTTAAGAGAGGGTCTTAAGTAGGACATCAATGAGTTAGAATCAACATTTTGGATCATGTGATAAAACATTTCTCGATAAGTCAAGAAGTTATGTTTATACATGGAGTTTAGTGGGAGTTACGGAAATTTTAATTAGTCCGATATGTGGATGACATATTGATCATTGAGAATGATTTAAGACTTTTGGAGTATTATAATACATCTTAAATATCCGGATTTATGAAGATAAATCCACATGATATTAGCGTCAATAAGAAGTCTTATGTTGATAAGATTCATGACTTGTTCAAATAAATTGAACATATTTGATTGATTCCATTTGCTTCCGCTGTCGGATCAATTAAATGAGTAATAATGTATAACACTTCATATACTTTGAGTATGATGAATTGTTTTTCAAAATCGAATTTAAGAAATCTTTACCTAGTATGTAAAGATTACCCTTAAGTGCTTGCAGAAGCATTAAGGAAGTAAAGCAAAGTGTTTATGATGCAATTTTGTGTAAGGGTGTTACACAAGTGACAATTGACAATTGAGGTTGCGCATGGTTTCCGACAAAACCATAATCAAAACACATTAGGATGGTTAAGATACCATTGTTGCTATGATAACTAAGAAGTAGATTTTCTAGAATCGTTCTAGGCAATAAAGAACAATGAGAGATATTTATAACGGAAATCGAGTACACTTGCAATCATGAGATGTGCAAGAGGATGAGTCCCACACACTGTGAAAACAGTGGGAGCTAATCTTAGGCTAAGAGGGCCTATGTCTTGATTGGATCTCGACACGTACTCAAAAAGTTTTGTGATGCAAATGTATACATTACAAAGGAAAACGAATATGTAGTGAGGTTGAGTAAGGTACAAGAAATTGATAAAACCTACTAACCAAAGCCTTCTCAAAGGCTAAACATGATGAGTCATGTCATTTCAATTGAATTGAAATTAACAACTACATGCAAGATCAAATTAGATTATAGAATATGAAATAGTAATCAGGCATTGACTATTCATATGTGATAATCGCATTTGTCGTTCGAGTTTTTCTTTAAAAAACTCCTTTTATACTTTGTTACATCCAAACGGGTTGTAGTGACAAATTGAACCCCGTTAAAGTGAACACGGATTAACATTGTATTCGCCCATAATCACTTGTATGAGGTGACGTCTCGAAGTGACTAGAGTGTGATGCGATTGATGGCAAGTTCAAGTGCCATAGAGTCATGTGAGATGACTAGTCGATCACATAGGCAGACTGTTAGGAACGTTTTGTCGGGCCTAATGACCGCTTATAGAGTTCTGGCAAATTTATATAGCCTGGTCGTGGCGAGAGCTGCTATAGTATTCAAATGAGTCGATTCTTTTGACTAAAGACTATTCACCTAAGATGGCTCGATTTCGGATTAACTTTGATTTGTGTTACTACGACCTTCGTAAATGGGGTCAAATGGGCATATTTTGGGTTATGATGGCTGTGGCTAGTCGAAGGGAATGAGTGCGATAGGAATTGTCCATCCCCTTGTCAGGGTTAAAACCATATCTCAGGGCCACTCGAGGAGTAATGAACTGGAAATGCGTGGCCACGCTCGGAAGATATCCAGAGTGGATAAATCCGGTCAAACAGTTATTCTCCAGATCGAGGAAACCACTCTCGATATGATCACTTGCAAGTACGACCTGAAAGACACCTTGCATTGAGTGGGAGATAGTAATAGGACAAGAGAATTGGTGACGCACACTTGTCGAGGACAAGTGGGAGATTGTTGGGAAATGTGTCCTCAACAATAGTGCGATCACATGATTTAAAAATCATTATTAAAATCTCATTTTAAGAATACATGTGGGATGTAATATTTTACAGTCAACTGGTCCACACATATCGGTAATGATTGGCTGACTAGAGTTTGACATTACTTCATGTCGTGCGGCGGTGGTGATCGATTGATCCCCTTAGGTCATACCTATAGGGAAATACTCTTAATTGATTATTTAATTAATCATATACCGATATGAGTTAATTAAATTGCTTAAAATTGACGGATGATTTTGTGAGTATAATTTACGTATCTTATTGTAAATATGATTAAATAAGACACGGTCTAAGTAATCGAATTATTTTATTACTTGGATGAAATTATTGTTTAAAGAAACAATTGAAACGGAATGAATAAATTATTATAAATACAGAATGTTGTAGTTTATAATTTGGAAACCATTTTGGTACAAGTAATTACGAATTACTAGTCAATTTTGTATATGACATATTTTATGAGTATGTTGATTTTTAATATGTTAAAAATACATTACAATTTCATATGTCAAGTAACATGTCACATATGTTACAATTGACAAATGACAAAATAAAATGGACCATCCATTTTATTTTGTATGTACCGAAATTATAAGGAGTTAGTGGAATAAAATTGTGTTAATTGTTTAGTGGTAGACACAATGATAAAAGCTAACTAGTAGGCTTGCATGCCTAGTCTCTTGTGAAGAGCAAAGATGAAAGCTATTGGGCAACCTACCCAAGGCCAAATTTTCGGCCATAGTGAAGAGAAAAGAAAGAGTTTTCTTTTTCCTCATCAATTCATTTTATTCAATATCATAATTTTCTAGTGTGAGAAAATTAATATACTCTCTAAATATTGTGAAATCTAGAGAAATAAAATCACACAAAAACACCCCTCTTGACCGAAATAATCAAGAGCCCAAATACAATTTATTTGTATCAATTTTATTGTAAAACCATTATTATTACTAGATCTAAATAGTATTGGTTTATTAAGATGTATTCCTTGGGTATATGCTTTTGGGAGGGATTCTACTCTTGAATCCTTGTTCTTCCATTTGGAAAGCTCAAGAACAAGAGAGAAAGGTGATCTCTCTTGTGCCCATTAAATCGAAATCCAATGTAAGAACATGATTTCCTCTCTTTTTATTATATTGTTTGCATGCATAAAATCCGTTTTAATTTTAAGACAAATTAATTAGACATATATGAGTATGTTAACATATACTACTTCGTCAATATTAGAAACCAGTGGAGGTTTTCATCATTGTGTTGGATACATAGGATAAATAGAATATGACGACTAGCAACAATCAAGTCGAGAGATAGAGTAATTGTGTACTCAATCTAGTTTTTAGATTTAAAGTGGTACTTAATTGTGACTATTAAGTGCATAAACTCTAAATAAGAATATAAACTTGTTAAGATACAAAAGAGGTTTCACTTTTGTGACCCTATACACCACGATTTGATGTATGGCAAGCCCATTATCAAGGTGATTATATTCTAAACCAAACTAGAATGATATATCATATAGATGATGTAAGATTCAAATTGGTAACCCAAGATTAAACCTTAAATTTTGGAATGATGAACGCAAAGAGTTATCGAGTACTCTTGAAACCATTAGATTGTTAATGGTATATGCATATCTTGTATTCAAAGCAAGATGTCTCGTGCCTTTTGTTTGAAAAAGGAGATCGAGATTGTAAATCATTGATCCAAAATAGGTTGATCATTTTCTTTTACCAACGATTTAAGTTGACACTAGTGTGTTCACTTAATAAGGTAAATAGAGAAATCTTTGAAGAAGTTCAAGACTTCAAGGAATCACGATATAGTCGTGATGGGATTATCAAAGTGAAGACTTTGATATAAGCCAAAGGAAATGTGATATAGTATCACAAGTTAATCTCTCTTAGCACGCATTATGAAATGATGTGTGGATGGATAAGAAATCAAACGATATTCGATATGGTTTGGACTTCAGTCAAGTTACTTTGAGTTACTTGATCCTTTTGGGGATTTTATCATTTTTGTCTAAATTATTTTTCCACTAATACGAATCATATGAGATATGAAATGGTAAGGGTACCATGTTTGTAAGTTTTCACAAGAAACAAATGCTCATTTTTCCCTTTTCAATTATCACGAGTACAACGGGTTTACGGCTCGTGAAGCTGTCTTTCTAAAATACAAGTTTATTTCTAGAAGACAGAGTGGGAGAATTTATTCAAGAAACTGGTCTTTCTTGGCTACATGAGACGTTTTGTGTAAGATGTTGTTTCTTTAAAACCTAGGAGGTTAAATTCGTCAAATTGTTGAAAATGATGGATTCATGCTACTTTTAAGAAAGTAAAGAGCTTATAACTTACAAAGAAATCGTTTGATTCAAATTGATTACTTCTAGAAAGTAATGAACATATGACTTACATAAGAGTGTTTAAGTCACAACTCAATATAAGGCTTAGAGCCATGAAAATCCGAAATAAAAAGGCTTGATTAGTTGCAAAGGGTTTTGCACTAATAAAGAGAGATTTCAAGGTTGATTGGTTGCAAAGGGTTTTTACACCAATTGAAATGCTTAAGTCTATTTGGATCTTCTTAGGGATTGTGTTTCATTATTATGAAATACATAGCGAGTGAATCTAAAACCCACTTCTTCAATAGAAGGAATGTATTCAATACATGTCTTGAGTTTAGTAGATTCTTGCAATCCTAAGATAGTGTGAAACTTAAGAGAGGGTCTTAAGTAGGACATCAATGAGTTAGAATCAACATTTTTGATCATGTGATAAAACATTTCTCGATAAGTCGAGAAGTTGTGTTTATACATGGAGTTTAGTGGGAGTTACGGAAATTTTAATTAGTCCGATATGTGGATGACATATTGATCATTGAGAATGATTTAAGACTTTTGGAGTATTATAATACATCTTGAATATCCGGATTTATGAAGATAAATCCACATGATATTAGCGTCAGTAAGAAGTCTTATGTTGATAAGATTCATGACTAGTTCAATTAAATTGAACATATTTGATTGATTTCATTTTGCTTCCGCTGCCGAATCAATTAAAAAGAAATGATGTATAACACTTCATATGCTTTGAGTATGATGAACTGTTTTCAAAATCGAATTTAAGTAATCTTTACCAAGTAAGCTATAAAGATTACCCTTAAGTGCTTGCAGAAGCATTAAGGCTATAATGCAAAGTGTTTATGATGCAATTTTGTGTAAGGGTGTTACACAAGTGACAATTGACAATTGAGATTGCGCATGGTTTCCGACAAAACCATAATCAAAACACATTAGGATGGTTAAGATACCATTGTGGCAATATTAATTAAGAAGTAGATTTTCTGGAATCGTTCTAGGCAATAAAGAACAATGAGAGATATTTATAACGGAAATTGAGTACACTTGCAATCATGGGATGTGCAAGAAGGAAGAGTCCCGCACACTGCGAAAACAGTGGGAGCTATTCTTAGGCTAAAGAGGGCCTATGTCTTGATTGGATCTCGACACGTACTCAGAAAGTTTTGTGATGCAAATGTATACATTACAAAGGAAAACGAGTATGTAGTAAGGTTGAGTAAGGTACAAGAAATTGATAAAACCTACTAACCAAAGCCTTCTCAAAGGTTAAACATGATGAGTCATGTCATTTCAATTGAATTGAAATGAACAACTACGTACAAGATCAAATTAGATTATAGAACATGAAATAGTAATCAGGCATTGACTATTCATATGTGATAATCGCATTTGTCGTTCGAGTTTTACTTTAAAACTCTTTTATTATACTTTGTTACATCCAAACGGGTTGTAGAGACAATTGAACCCCGTTAAAGTGAACACGGATTAACATTGTATTTGCCCATAGTCAGTTGTATGAGGTGACGTCTCGAAGTGACTAGAGTGTGAGGCGATTGATGACAAGTTCAAGTGCCATAGAGTCATGTGAGATGACTAGTCGATCACATAGGCAGACTGTTAGGAACATTTTGTCGGGCCTAATGACCGCTTATAGAGTTCTGGCAAATTTATATAGCCTGGTCGTGGCGAGAGCTACTATAGTATTCTAATGAGTCGATTCTTTTGACTAAAGACTATTCACCTAAGATGGCACAAACTTGATTAACTTTGATTTGTGTTACTACGACCTTCGTAAATGGGGTCAAATGGGCATATTTTGGGTTATGATGGCTGTGGCTAGTCGAAGGGAATGAGTGCGATAGGAATTGTCCACCCCCTTGTCAGGGTTAAAACAATATCTCAGGGCCACTCGAGGAGTAATGAACTGGAAATGCGTGGCCACGCTCGGAAAGTATCTATGATAGATAAGTCCGGTCAATCAGTTATTCTCCAGATCGAGGAAACCACTCTCGATATGATCACTTGCAAGTACGACCTGAAAGACACCTTGCATTGAGTGGGAGATAGTAATAGGACAAGAGAATTGGTGACGCACACTTGTCGAGGACAAGTGGGAGATTGTTGGGAAATGTGTCCTCAACAATAGTGCGATCATGTGATTTAAATATCATTAGTAATATCGGTAATGATTGGCTGACTAGAGTTTGACATTACTGTCGTGTGACGGTGGTGATCAGTTGACCCCCTAGGTCATACCTATAGGGCAATACTCTTAATTGATCATTTATTTAATCGTATAATGTTACGAGTTAATTAAATTACTTGAAAAATTGACGGACGATTTTGGAAGTAAAATTTACGTATCAAATTGAAATGTGATTAAATGAGATACGGTCTGAGTAATCGAATCGTATCATTACTCGGATGAAATTATTGTTTAAAGAAACAATTGGATTTGAATGAATTATTATAAATGCGATTTATAAACGGTAAAATATTTTGGTACGAGTAATTATGAATTACTAAGTCGATTTTTGTATATGACGTATTTTTATTAATACGTTGATTTTTAATATGTTAAAAATACATAAACAATTTATGTTACATATGACATGTGACAAAATTGACAAATGACAAAATATAAAATGGACTTTCCATTTTATAAGTACCGAAATATTAAGAGGGTTTTAGTGGAAAAATTGTGTTGATTATTTTAATAAGAGAAAACACAATGATGATCTACCTATATGTAGCCATGCAAGCCTACATTTCTTGGGTAGAAAAATTAGCCCATGCATTGGGCTCTCCTTCCCTCCCAATCGGTTCTACATAGAAAAGAACAAGAGTTCTTTTACTTAAAATAATTATCATTCACCATATGTATGTGTGGGTGATTATTGTTATTCATTCAACCATGAAAAATTATTTTTAGAGAGATAAAAATAACACTCTTCCTCTCCACATCTCCTACCCGGTTTTAGGAGCCTAAACCAAACAATTTTTGGTTCATTTTTCATGAAATTAATATTATACTAGACCAAATAATATTAATTAGATTAAGAGAAAGCCTTGGGTATAAAGCTTAGGGAGAGATCTTATACTTAGATCTTGTTCATCCATAAGGAAAGCTCAAGAACAAAAGAAAAGGAGATTTCTTTTGTGCCCAATAAAACCGAAACATCAATGTAAGGATGTGATTCCTCTTCTATTTATATTTTGTTTGCATGCATAAAATCCGTTTTAATTTTATGACAAATTAATTTAGACATATATGAGTATGTTAGTATGTATATGAATCTACATTTCCTTCATTCATGTGGAAACTCACGAAAGCAAAGTGATGAAATGAGTGCCGTTGCGACACTTATAGCTTCTATTACAGCCCGGCTCGAAAAGCTCGAGACTTCTAAGGTTCCCGAGAGAGAAATTGAAATTCCTGTTCATAACTCAAATGAGACCGAGGAATTGAGAGAGACAATCCGAACTCTTTTGGTTCAAGTCGCGAAAATATAAGCAGCCAGGATTGAGTCTACAAAGAATTTTGTCAAGCAATTGGAGAATTTAGAGGCTAAGCAAGTCACCAATTCTTCAAGCAAATGTGAGGGTCCAATTGAAACCATAAATGCCATTAATCTCCGAAGTGGCCTTTCTTATGATGGTCCTGATAAGCCAAGAGAAGACTCGGGAAAGGATGAAAAGCAAAATTTAATTTCTGGTGCGAAAACGAACTCAATTGCCAGTACCAGCGGTCGATCGACCAACAACAGCTGTCGATCGACCGGGTTGTCAGATGAAAAAGTTTCTGACCAGAAACTATTCATACCCAGCATATGTGGTCGATCGACCAATACTACCAGTCGATCGACTGAAGCTCATGACGAAGGAGTCTCTGTCCAGGAACTATTCACGCCCAGTGTGATTGGTCGATCGACCGAGCCCAATGGTCGATCGACCGGTCTCCGGTCAGGAGACGCAAATCAAACTCAACTAGTTTGCATGATTCTACACTTATTGATGATTTGACGGAGGTTTTAAACTTACGGAAGCCGAAGGTTACTGATCCTACGGCCAATGTTGCAGTCCCGTATCCGGAGCGTTTAAAGAATAATAAGCTGGAGCGCAAGTTTGGTAAGTTTTTGGAGATGGTCAAGAATCTCGAGGTAACCATTCCTTTCACTGACCTAGTTACCCAGGTACCCTCTTACACTAAATTTATGAAAGACATTTTGAATCGTAAGTGTTTTAGCAGGATTTTCTCTGAAGAGGATCCAACTTGATTATTGAGTAATTAGGGTATCTAGTTCAATAGGTTTAGAATAATAATATAAATGATAAGAAAGAATTATGTATAGGAATATTGCTCGTATTACTTTAAAATGCTAAGTACAAATTCGTGTATATGACTGAATACTTAGGAAAGGATGAGGGATAAAATGTGAATAACCAATGAATAATGAATAAATTTACAAATGCTAGATTACAATATTTATAGTTCTACAAATACTAACGTTGTATGGATCTCAACGTCCCTCTCCATTGTCGGGGTTGTTACCAGATTAATAGGGCACACTCCCTATTAATCCGGTTGACTCGTTCTACTCTTAACCAATCTTTAGCTCTTCTTCTTTTACACGTCTTGATTCATGGGAGTGATATGGTCTTGTAGTTAGACTTGGTCTTCCTTAAGAATAGGACGTGATTATTAGTTCATACAACTGCATTTCTTGTTTATCTTCTTAATCCAGCCTGTTTGAATGTCCTGCCAGGCTATTCTGTACTTTCCATCAGGCTTTTCTTCTAGGACTTAGTAGCTTGCTTGTCTTATGGTATTCTTCATCTGCCAAATAATAGTTAGATTTGTCCGAACTCTGGTTGTCTTAACCAGCCTAGTAAGGTCAGGCCAAGTTAGATTCAGACCAGGCTAATTTGGGCCTAACAATTGCCCCTTGACATTTTACCCGTGCTGGATCAGGCCAGGGGTGAGATGTCAATTTTACCGGGTTAAACAATAAAAAGAATTATGTTTGCTCAATGACTCTTAGACTCCTAGTTACCGTTAAACACTTCAACGGCTAACTGTGTGATGTCATGCTGACAGTTTTGCATTTTCTAGGGTTTTTGCACCGTTGCTCCTCCTCTATAAATACGGTATTTGTGATGAGTTTATTTTTCACCAAATTTCTTCCACTTTCCTTGCTAAATCTTTTCTAAAATTCTTCCCTATTTCCTAGAGACTCCAGTTTGCTAATCTTATAATTTCTCATAAAATTTATCATTATAAACAAAACAACGAAGGATATGGGAGCCAAAAACGTCCCCGCTTCCCAGAAGGCTGCTGCTGAGCCTGAACCCAAAGATATCCATGAGGAGGAGGTGCTTGAAATTGATCCTCCTGCTCGTGCTATAGCCTTTAAATATCAAGACTCTATGTTTTCTGCTCTTCAATCTCTGGATCCTTATTTCCCTAAAGAAAACTTATTGAAAACGAACTATGATAGGGTTTTAAGGGAGAAAAAATTAATTCCTGATTCGACTGAGGTTTGGATCCCTGAGTCTTGTCCAGTCAGAGCTAATTGGGTGTCACCTGGTTGGTTCTGTATTTATGAATGGGCGTTCAAGGCAGGTTGTAAGTTACCTTTTACTCCTTTGATGATTGATACTATTCGTGCTATGGAAGTATCACCTTTCCAGATCATGCCAATGGTTTGGACACTTGTCCATTCTATTGAAAATTTATGTGCTAAGCATAATCTTGTAATTACTATTAATGATATCAAGGCGGTATATCATATGAAAAATCCTTCTACTGGTCGTTTTAATTTGAGAATTAAGTCAAAAATGTCTCCATTAATTACTAACCTGGACTCTGGAGATGATAAAAGCTGGGCGAAAACTTTCCTGTTTATCCGGACTGAGAGTCTAGGGTCAGGCTTTGATTAATTAAGATATCCGCCTTTGGAGAGTGGTAGGTTTCCTGTACTCTTAATTTTGCAATTTATATTAAACGAAATTAGGATATTTAAGTTTTACCTGTGCATTTTTTGGTAATATTTGTAGCTCCTGATTGGAACTTCGACCCTCTTGACGAGGAGGCTGTTTCAAGGATAGAGGCTTTCCTTTCTATTCCTGAGGAAGAGAGGGCTTGGCCTGCTAGTCTGGGTAGGGATTTATTGCCCCGGTATATGAAGACCAGGCTGAGTGTGGTCAAAGTACCCAAAGGCAAGCCTAACTCCAATACTCTTTTCTGTATGTCTTCTATATATCTTTATGTCAATTGTTGTCTTCTTATCGCTTTTCTTCTAATATTTATGTATATTCTTTATATATTCAGTATTCAGGTCTTCTGCTAGGTTGGCCAGTTTTACTGCAAAAGATTTAAAGGCTGGGGTGGCTAGAATTGGTGAACAGTACAAGAGCCAGGAGGCTAGTGGGAGTGACAAGACACTTGACATTTTGGTTTCTGATGTCCAGCCTCCCCAGGATCCACCCACGCTAGTATCACCGGAGGTTGTTCAGGCTTCCAAAAGGAGGAGGGAAGATATTATTCCTGGAGAGGAAGGGAGAGAGAAAGAGCCTATTAAGGCTCAACCAATCAGGAGTGTCAGGCAAGTATCTGCTAGGATGGACGATATGGATGCTGCCCGGGCACGGATAAATGAATTTTCTGCTAGTATGAGTGGCCAGCTTTTGTCTGCTAATACCCTTGAGTCTTCTACTAAAGTGGTTTCTATCTTGTCTTCTCTTGTGACAAAGGTTGCAGAACTTGCTTCTCAGACTAAGGAGGTTAGCTGTAAAGGGATATTTTAATTGTTATGTGTTCTTTGTGTTGCTTTATATTTGGCTGATTGACTTTCTTTTGTTTCTTTTAGGGATTGGATGCCGGGTTGGCCACTGCTTGTCAGCTCAGGGATGCCCAGGCTAGGGTTTCTAGCTTAGAAGAGAAATTGGATAAAGTTAACCGTGAGCTGCTCACATCCAGGGGTAATGAGGTAGTACTTCAATCTCAGCTGGGGACAGCTAGAGAGGCATCCAGGGCTGCAATAGTTTGTGAGGTGGCTGCAAAAAACGCTGAGAAGGTTGTCAGGCAAGAGTTGGAGGTCAAAGGGAGGAGTCAAGACTGTCAAGGAAGAGCCGGCTGCCGAGAAGCGAGTAATCTGAGATCACCGAGGAAAAATGAAGAGCTTGGTGCTGAAAAGGAGCTAGTGGAGGGGCGGCTTGCTGATGCTGCTCAGTAATTCTTTGGAAAAGGCCGGGTTGATGCTATGAGGGATCCGGAATCTGACCGGGCTAATTGGGATCCGGACCGGGAGGCTAATTGGGATCCGGACCGGGATGAGACAGCTCTGGATACCTAGTATCCTGATTTGGCCAATATGGGTCAAGAAGAAGAAGTGGATTCTCCTCCTTCCAAGGAAAAATCTGGTGATCAAGAAATGGTGGATGGTTGTGAGTCGGTTACTGGCTCGAAACCTGCTTAGATTTATGTTTTTCTTTTTCGTTTTGGCCCATCCAGGGGGGATGTTGCTGGAATGAATATTTGTTAGGTATATGGTAAGGTCAGCTATTTTGGATGAATAAATATTTGGTCTTTATTGGTTTCTTTTTGTGTTTTGATAAGGTATATTTGTAGTGTTGGATGTGTCTTGGATCGCGATTATTCGACCGGATCGGGCCGATTTTTGTCTTTGGATCGCCATTCATTGTGTTATGGGTGGGGTTATTTCATGTCTGGAGGGCTTATGTCCCCTGCCTGTCTGGAGGGCTTATGACCCATCTATGTTATACAAGCCAGGAAAAGGTTTTCCAGATTAGTATATTAAACTGAGCTCGATATTTTAAGGCCTGTTTTTAATTTGCAACTGAAAGTTAGGTATCAGTTGGATATCAGTGGGGTGGCCCCCAATCTTTAAGATTTGTTTTAAGTAAAGCGCAGTATGTAAAACAAATATTGATGATTCTATTCGGTAAAAGAAAATATGAGAATATTGACAAGTACTTGGGCACATAATAGAAGAAATTATATAAGGCATTTATTCATATAATGGCAAGTATCATACATTTAGTTTCATATCAGGTCAGGCAAGAAATGTGAAGATGAAAATTATACCTGGACCGGGAGATATATTTTATATGTGAAATAGTTTTAAGTGTGCAATATTCCAAGCTCTTGGGATCATTTCGCCGTCCAGGGTTTGTAATCTATAGGCTCCCTGGCCGACTATTGAGTCAATCAGGTAGTGACCTTCCCAGGTTGGGGCCAATTTGCCAACATTCTTCTCTTTTGTGTTTTGGAAGACTTTCCTGAGGACAAGGTCTCCTACCCTGAATACTCTAGCTTTGACGGTCTTGTTGTAGCTTTTTGCAACTCTTTGCTGATATGCTGCCAATCTAATGATGGCTGCATCTCTTAGCTCTTCCGTTAAGTCCAGGTTGTCCTCCATTATAGGTATATTGCTCGTTATTGTGTTCAGGCTGCATCTGGCTGATGGAATGTCGACCTCAGCTGGGATTACTGCTTCACATCCATAGACCAAGGAGTAGGGGGTTCGGCCTGTGGATGTTTTAGGCGTGGTTCTGTCAGCCCAGAGGACCAAGGGGAGCTCTTCAGCCCATCTACATTTCCTTCTTTCTAACTTCTTCTTTATGCAGCTGATTATTACTTTGTTACTAGATTCTGCCTGGCCGTTAGCTTTTGGATATCTTGGTGTGGAGGTTACCAAGTTGATGTTCCATTGAGCACAGAAGGCTGCTGTTCATTTTCCCACGAATTGCGTGCCATTGTTGCATACTATTTCAGAGGGGATGCCATATCTACATATGATGTTGTGTTTGATGAATGCTATGACATCCTTTTCTTTGACTTGCCTGTATGAATCAGCTTCTATCCACTTGGAGAAGTAGTCAGTCATTGCTAGCATGAAAACTTTTTGTCCGGGTGCTTGAGGTAGTTTCCCTACTATATCCATGCCCCACTTCATAAATCGCCAGGGTGCGGATATGGAATGTAGTTCCTCAGATGGCTGATGGATATATGGTCCATGAATCTGGCAAGCTTCGCATTTAGAGCTGAATTCCAGGCAATCGGCCCTCAAGGTGGGCCAATAATAACTTTGTTCGAGTACCTTGCTTGCCAGGCTCCTTCCGCCTTTATGATTTCCACAAGTATCCTTCATGTATTTCGATAATATCTGTTCAGCTTCTTGTGGTTCCAGGCATCGAGGTATGGCCACCGCTGCGATTTCTTAAAAAGCACGTTGTTAATAATAGTATATGAAGCAGCTTTTATTTTTAGTGCCCTGGCATCTTGCTTATTTAGGGGAAGGATTCCCTGTTGTAGCCAATCGTAGTAAGGTTTTGTCCAAGAATTGGCAACATATATTGGGAAACTTTCATCTTGCTTATTTATTGCAGGTTCTAATAAATGTACGATGGGTATTTTGTCAAAGTCGAGGGGACTGAAGTTGGATCCTAGGCCGGCTAAGGCATCGGCCTGGGTATTCAAGTCCCTAGGAAGTTGGTCAATATTAAAATTGCGGAATTTTTATTTTAAATTCTGGACGGCTTCTAAATAAAGCATCATTTTTGAATCTTTTGCAGTATATATTCCATTTACTTGGTTTGAAATAAGAAGGGAATCAGTACGTACCTTTAGGTTTTGCACACCAAGGTCAATACATACCTTTAATCCAGCTATTAGGGCTTCATATTCTGCCTCATTGTTGGTAGCTTCAAATGCACAACTTATAGCTTGTACTATCTTATCCCCCTGTGGCGATTTTAGTACTACCCCTAGGCCTGTGCCCCTCATGTTGGCTGCACCATCGACAAATAGGGTCCATTCTAGGTCTGTTTGGTCGCTGGTCAGTTTATTTACTTCTTTTATTAGGTCGGGTTCTAGGGCTGGACTAAAATCAGCCACAAAGTCTGCTAGTTCTTGTGACTTAATTGCTGTCCTTAGTTCCAATGTTATGTTGTATGTGCTTAGCTGGACTGACCATTTGCACATTCGTCCGGACAATTCTGGCTTCCTAAGTACGGACTTGATAGGAAGATTGGTTCTGACTATTATAGGGTGGCTTTCAAAGTATGGTCTTAATTTTGTGCAACTCATAATTAAAGCTAAAACATATTTTTCAAGCAGGCCATACCTGATCTCTGCATCCAGTAGACTTTTACTTACGTAATAGACGGGGTGTTGTTGTCTGTCCTGCTTCTTTGACCAAGACCGCACCGACAAGACAGTTTTACTGTGGATCGATGGTATATATCTTGTCGGGGTTCATCTTTGACTGGTTTTGCCAGCAAGGGAGGAGAGAATAGATATGTTTTCAGGTCCTCAAAGGCAGCCTGATGATCAGGGGTCCATTGAAAGTCTTTGTTCTTCCTTAGCAGGTTATAGAATGATTTGCACCTCTCTGACGATCTTGAAATGAACCTGTTCAGGGCCGCTATTCTTCCAGTCAGCTTTTGTATGTCTTTGGCTGTCTTTTGTGGTTCTAGCTCCAAGATAGCTTTAATCTGTCCAGGGCTGGCTTCTATTCCTCTTTTTGTCACCATATAGCCCAAGAATTTGCCTGCTGAGACTCCAAAATGACATTTTTGTGGATTGAGCTTCAAATTGAATTTCTCCAGTATTTGGAAGCTACTTCCAGGTCATTGACGTGGTCTTATGCCTTTTTTGACTTGACTACCATGTCATCTATGTAGACTTCCATGGTATCTCCTATTTGGTCTTTGAACATCATGTTGACTAACCTTTGATAGGTTGCACCTGCATTCTTTAATCCAAAGGGCATAGCAGTATAACAGTATATTCCTCTTTCAGTGATGAAAGCTGTACTTTCCTGATCTGCAGGGTACATCTTTATTTGGTTGAATCCACTAGAGGCATCCATGAATGTTAAGATCTCGTGGCATGCAGTGGCATCCACCATTACATCGATGTGTGGTAGGGGAAATGGATCTTTGGGCAGGCCTTGTTTAGGTTGGTGTAGTCTACACAGACTCTCCATTTGCCATTTTTTTTTGGACGACTACTACATTTGCAAGCCAGTTAGGGTACATTACTTCCCTGATCATTCCCATGTCCAATAGCTTGTCAACTTCTTGGTTGATGATTTCATGCCTCTCTGCAGCAAATTTTCTTCTCTTTTGCTGTACAGGCTTAAATGATTTGTCAATATTTAACTTATGGGTTATAATATCAGCATCTATACCAGTCATATCAAAATGTGACCAAGCAAAACAGGACATTTTAGTTTTGAGAAAGCTGACCAGATTGGGTCTGACCGAGTCTGGTGCATCTAACCCTACAAGTACCTTCCTGTCAGGGAATTCTGGGTCCAAAATGACCTCTCCTGTTTCCAACTGTGATTATGCAATATATTCTTCCCTGACAGGTGACTTTAATTGCTATACAAGGGACTTACCTGACTCTGAGGGTTTCAAAGCCTGGGTGTAGCATTCCTGAGCCGTCCTTTGTTCTCCCCTGATGGTGGTTATCCCCATTCGGTAGGTATTTTCACACATTGATGGTATGTTGATGGGATTTCTTTGACGTTGTGGATCAATGGTCTGCCCAGGATTACGTTATATGAGGATAGGCAATCCATTACCCCGAATCTTTCATATGAAGCCACGCCTTCCACATAGGTTGGCAGGCTAATTTCTCCCAGGGTGTTCGTTGTTTCTCCGCTGAATCCAACCAGGACGCTGGATTTCTTGATGATCTTTCCTTCATCTATCTTCATAGCTTTGAGGACGTCAAGCATCACCAAATTGATTGAACTGCCTCCGTCTATCAGGATTCTTGATACCTTAGCTATGCCAATTTGCATGGTAATTACCAAGCTGTTATGGTGTAGATCTGATATTCCCTGCAAGTCCGAGTCATCAAAAGTAATAGCAGGCAATGACTTAGATCTAAGAGGGGGCTGAAGTCTAGACTCCCTGGATATTCTTTTGGCAGCCGAGCTGGTCAGACGACAGATTTCTGATCCTCCATTTATGAATTTGACTTCATAGATGGGGGGAGGAGGAGGAGGGTCTCTTCCGTTCCCTGAATCTCTCTTGTTTTGTCCTTCATCTTTGTTCTTTGGCTGCTGGATTAAGTCCTTCAGATAGCCTTTCTTTAGGAGGTATGCCACTTGTTTCCTGAGTTGGATGCATTCTTCTGTGGTGTGCCCGATGTCCTGATGAAAGTCACACCATCTCGTTGGATCTTTCCTGGGGTTGTCGGACAGGCGTTTGATTAATCCTGCAGTATTTATAGAGAAGTTATATTCAGGAATAGTTGGTAGGCTAGAAAGGTTACCTTTGTGTTCTTGTGCCATGTTGACTTAGATCGTTCAGGCCTGGAATAGGGTGCTGATCTGGGGTTGCCTCCTTTCTGGTAGGAGCTTTTCCTGTTAGTGTGTCCATAGCCTTGCTTTCCTCCGGACGAGTTTGTTCTGAAGTTGAGATCTTCCTCCAATGTGACATGTTCTAAGGCGATGGATTGAACAGTGGCAAAGGTTGGGCAGGCTTTTTTGGTTAAGTCTGCATATATGTCACTGTCAAGAAGGACTCCTTGCCTGAAGGCTTCTACTGCTGTTTCTTCGTCACACCTGGGAATAGTCACCTTCTCTTTGACAAATCTTGCCAGGAATTCTTTGTGAGATTCTTCAGGGAGTTGCTTTACCCTGAACAGGTTACTTGGTCTCTTGGCCATGTCTCTGCTGCTTGCGAATTGTTGATTGAAGGCATTGATCAGTTCTGCAAAATTCTTGATACCTCCATTTGGGAGATTGATGAACCACCGTAATGTCTTTGCTCCGGTCGGGGTTGTACCAAAGCCTTTACACATGCGGACTGCCCCGAGTTCACCGGGCATTGAGGCGGCTAACATCTTTTGTTTGAATATGGCAACGTGATTTTGTGAATCAGAGGTCCCATCATAAGTTCTCATGGATGGGACGGTAAATTTCTTGGGGAGATCAATCTTTGCAATTTCATCTGCAAAGGATGAATCTGCAAAGCTGTCAACTTCTACTTCAGCCATAGGGTATGGCACTCCAGGTATATTTTCTATTTTGTTGTGGAGTTTTTGGATTTCCTGAAGCATAGCCATCATTATTGCTGCTTTAGTTTTGTTTGTTTCATCATTGGAAATGATTTGGGTACCGGATAATGTATCCTTCTCCGGAGTTCCAAAATTGGAAAACTCAATGTTTTTGATAATGGATGAGAGTGGGGTTCCTGGTTCGAATCTGGTCTTGGAGCCTGAAGCCTGATTTTCCAATTTTTTCCTCCGTTAGACTCGATTCCTTCACCTCGATTTACCGTCATTGGGCTGCCTTCTCTTGAATTGTCTCCAATTCTTTGATCTTGGCCAGGGCATCCGCTAATTGTTGTTCTGAGGTGAGCTCCACCATTTTTGTATGTGAATATTAAATGGAGAATGGTAAAAGGAATTTTTTGATTAAAGAACTAGATGCCCCACGGTGGGCGCCAATTGTTTTAGCAGGATTTTCCCTGAAGAGGATCCGGCTTGATTATTGAGTAATTAGGGTATCTAGTTCAATAGGTTTAGAATAATAATATAAATGATAAGAAAGAATTATGTATAGGAATATTGCTCGTATTACTTTAAAAAGCTAAGTACAAATTCGTGTATATGACTGAATACTTAGGAAAGGATAAGGGATGAAATGTGAATAACCAATGAATAATGAATGAATTTACAAATGCTAGATTACAATATTTATAGTTCTACAAATGCTAACGTTATATTGATCTCAACGTCCCTCTCCATTGTCGGGGTTGTTACCAGATTAATAGGGCACACTCCCTATTAATCCGGTTGACTCGTTCTACTCTTAACCAATCTTTAGCTCTTCTTCTTTTACACGTCTTGATTCATGGGAGTGATATGGTCTTGTAGTTGGACTTGGTCTTCCTTGAGAATAGGACGTGATTATTAGTTCATACAACTGCATTTCTTGTTTATCTTCTTAATCCAGCCTGTTTGAATGTCCTGCCAGGTTATTCTGTACTTTCCATCAGGCTTTTCTTCTAGGACTTAGTAACTTGCTTGTCTTATGGTATTCTTCATCTGCCAAATAATAGTTAGATTTGTCCGGACTCTGGTTGTCTTAACCAGCCTAGTAAGGTCAGGCCAAGTTAGATTCAGACCAGGCTAATTTGGGCCTAACAGTAAGAGAAATTTTCATGATGATGGTAATGTTGCTTTTGTGGAAGAATGCAATGCTCTTTCGCAAATTAATATACCACCCAAATTAAAGGACCCGGGTAGTTTTTCAATTCCTTGCACTATAGGTAACCACGAAATTGGGAAGGCCCTTTGTGATTTAGGGGCCAGTGTCAGTGTCATGCCATATTCTGTTTGTGAAAGGCTAAATATTGGTAGACTTAAGGTAACCGATATCACCCTTCAGATGGCAAATAGATCGACTCAGAGACCTTTAGGAGTCTTAGAGGATGTACCTGTTCGAGTGGGTAAGTTTTTTATTCCTGTCGATTTCGTTGTTTTGGATATTGCAGAGGACAGTCAGATACCTATTATTTTAGGTAGACCATTTTTACATACACTGAGCTAATAGATGTCAAACGCAGAATCATTACCTTAGAGGTAGGGGATGACACCATTGAGTTCGATCTTGCTCGTAAGGTCTTGAACCCGCCGATGATGATACGTGTTATTCCATTGATATTGTTGACAAGGTCGTTAATTATAATCGGAGGGAATCCTTAGCCAAGGATCCCTTAGCCGATCTAACCCGTTTAGATGAGTGTGCGAGTAATACAAATGGAGAATGCTGAGGAGCCAGATGCTTTGGTAGCCTCAATGGAGAGCTACGAGCCCACAGAGGAAGAAGATGAGATGCTCTTAAGCCTGGCCAACGAGAATTTGGTAAACACTTGCTATACCATTGAAGCTGATTCTATCTGTGCTGTAGAGGTAAAGGTGCCTGAGCGTAAGCCACTTCCTCCTAATCTTAAGTATGTTTTTCTAGATGATACGTAGTACCCAGCTATTGTTAGTGCTAAGCTTAATGATGACCAGCTGTCTGCTTTGATGTGTGTGCTTAAGAAAAACAGGAAGGCTTTAGGTTACTCTTTGGATGATATTAAGGGCATCAGCCCTGATATTTGCATTGTATGCACTGGATAGAGCTGGAGGAAGGCCACAAGCCTTACAGATAGGGTCAACGCAAGTTGAACCCGAAGATGCAGGAAGTGGTTATGGCCGAGGTGATGAAACTACTCAATGCAGGTATTATTTATATAGTTGCCAACTCCAAGTGGGTTAGCCCAGTTCAGGTAGTTCCGAAGAAAGGAGGGACTACCGTGGTTAAAAATGAGAAGAATGAATTAATACCAACACGAGTTGTGACAGGGTGGCGGATGTGCATTGATTATAGACAGTTGAATGCCGCCACCAAGAAAGACCACTTCCCCCTCCCTTTTGTTGACCAAATGACTGAAAGACTTGCCTCTAACAAATTTTTCTATTTTCTAGACGGATATTCAGGGTTCTTTCAGATCCCTATTCATCCCGATGATCAGAGTAAGACCACTTTTACCTGTCCACAGGGTGTTTTTGCGTACCCCAGGATGCCCTTCGGATTGTGTAACGCCCCAGCTACCTTTCAGAGGTGCATGATGGGGATTTTGTCTGATTATATAGAGAATATTATGGAGGTATTTATGGATGATTTCTCAGTTTATGGTAATGACTTTGATCGTTGTTTAGCTAACCTTGATAAAGTCATGCAGCATTGTATTGATGTTAATCTTGTTTTAAACTGGGAAAAATGTCAGTTCATGGTCAATGAGGGAGTTGTGTTAGGGCATCTGATTTCTGATAAAGGTATACATGTTGATAAAGCAAAAGTGCAGGTGATTGGGCAATTGCCTCCTCCCGTGAATGTTAAAGGAGTGAGGAGTTTCCTTGGTCACGCTGGTTTCTATTGGCGTTTCATTAAGGATGTTTCAAAAATTGTTAAACCACTTACACAATTGCTCCTTAAGGATGTTGTCTTTGAGTTTACTGATGAGTGCCTTTTAGCTTTTAACAGGTTAAAGGAGGCTCTAGTTTCTGCACCAATCATTCAGCCGCCTGATTGGGATCTCCCATTTGAGATTATGTGTGATGCCAGCAATTATGCAATCGGAGCAGTTTTGGGATAGCGGAAGAATAAAGCTTTGAATGCCATATACTATGCAAGCCGAACTCTGGATGAGGCTCAAGTCAATTATTATACAACTGAGAAAAAGTTTCTAGCTGTAGTTTTTGCCTTAGACAAATTTCGGTCTTATTTGTTAGGTTCTAAGGTGGTTGTTTATACTAACCATGCAGCGCTGAAGACTCTCTTTCTTAAGAAGGATGCGAAGCCAAGGCTTTTGAGGTGGATACTCCTTTTGCAGGAGTTTGATTTGGAGATCAAAGATAAGAAAGTAGCAGAGATGTGGTGGCTGACCATTTATCTCGTCTGCAGCTGACAGAAAGGGAGGATTCGTTACCTATTAATGATTCTTTTCCTGATGAGAGCGTGTTAGCTATTACTACTTCAGGGTATTATCCATCTCCGTGGTTTGCTGATTTTGCTAACTTTTCTGTGACAGGTAGGATACCACCCGAGCTTTCATGGCAGCAGAAGAAGCGGTTCGCTTATGATGCTAGACAGTACTTTTGGGATGATCCTTATGTTTTCAAGGAATGCGCAGACGGTCTTATCCGGAGATGTGTGCCTCAATGGGAGGTGAAGGATATCCTAGAAGCTTGCCACTCTTCTGCCTATGGTGGTCACCATGGTCCGTCCCGGACTGTGGCTAAGGTACTCCAATCTGGTTTCTATTGGCCAACTTTGCATGCAGACAGTCGCAATTTTGTTGCTGAGTGCGATGCTTGTCAAAGATCGGGGAATATTTCAAAGAGACATGAGATGCCACAGGTAGGCATTCTTGAGGTTGAGATTTTCGATGTCTGGGGCATTGATTATCAAGGACCTTTTTCGAGCAGTCAAGGTAATAAATATATCCTCGTAGCTGTAGATTATGTGTCGAAATGGGTAGAAGCTATCGCTACTCCCCATTGCGACGCAAAGGCCGTGATTGAACTGTTTAAAAAGATTATTTTCCCTCGTTTTGGTGTCCCTAGGGTTGTCATTAGCGATGGGGGAATGCATTTTAAATAGAAACAACTTAGTGCTTTATTGACTAAATTCGGTGTCCAACATCGTAGAGGTTTGGGGTATCATCCCCAAACTAGTGGTCAGGTTGAGATTTCTAACCGGGAATTGAAAGAAGTTTTAGCTAAAGTTGTTTCTAAATCACGGAAAGATTGGAGTCTTAAGTTAGATGATGTCTTATGGGCTTATAGGACTGCGTTTAAACCGCCAATTGGGATGTCACTATTCCGATTGATTTATGGTAAGATATGCCATTTACCTGTTGAGTTGGAGCGTAAGTCTTGGTGGGCTATATGTGATTTGAATTTGGATCCTAACCTCTCTCGTGTGAAACGCATGACACAGCTGAATGAGCTAGAGGAATTTAGGCTGCTGGCCTATGATAATGCTAGGATCTACAAAGAGAAAACGAAGCGCTGGCACGACAAGAGAATCATCAAGCGCGAGTTCCATATTGGCGATAAGGTACTTCTTTGTAATGCTCGTATCCGTTTATTTCCTGGTAAGCTGAAATCCAGGTGGACTAGCCCCTATACGGTCACAGCAGTTACAAAATTAGGATCAGTTGAATTGGAGACCTCTGCTGGAGAAAGGTTCAAAGTTAATGGCCAATATGTGAAACATTATCACGGTGCAGACGATTTCGTTGGGCAGGTCGAAGTACTATACTTTGACCCAATTTTAGAAGCTGCAAACTGAGGTAAAAAGGTCATGCGGGACCTCTTAAACCAGCGCTAACCGGGAGGCAACCCGGCTTGTACATTTTTTTTAATTAGAATTTTTACATTTTTATTTCATTTGAATTGCATTAGGACTTTCAGCTTATTTTCTTTTAATTAGCAATTACTTGGTTTGGAGAATGTGCGCCTTTGAGAATTTTTTGCAGGTGATTATTTTATGCAAAGTGCGTAGGGTGATTTACTGAATGTTTGTGAGAGAGAGAGACGGGAAAATTATGTTGGCAAAGCAATTTTAACGTAAAAAAGGATTTGTTGCCAGTACCTGCAGTCGATCGACCAAGTTCATCAATCGATCGACTGAGAAACAAAGGGGCAGAAGCTGTTTCACAGGGATATTAGTTGATCGACTGGGTAGGGTAGTCGATCGACCACTACGCGAAGACCAGAAGCTGTTTTAAGGGAAGACTGGTCGCTCGACTGGGTCAAGTGGTCGATCGACCACTGCGCGAAATCAGAACGCAACAAATTAAAGGGAAGTTCTAGTCTTTTATTTCACTCATTAACTCATACTCAATTGAAAAAAAATCTGAGAAAACCCTTGCTTTCCCCTTTCTTGCGAATTTTCTTGCTTAAATCTTCAAGTTCTCGTCAAAGGTATGTCCCTAATCCTCTTTTAATCCTTTATATTCAATTCTCGCTGCAATTTAATGCCCAAATTTCGAGCATTGTTACACTGAGACGGAAAAATCGATTTGGGGAAAATCGATTTAGGGTTAGTTTCTTGTCGATTTTTATGCTTTAATTGCTTTTGCTACCCTTTTCCCTTGATTTTCGAAACAATTTAGCAACTAGGCGGTGCTTAATCCCGTTTTCCCCAATTTTTTTCGAACCCTAATTTCGTTTCAATTTCTGATTGTGTTTCGGGTTTTCATAAATTGTCATTGTTATGGGAAGCTTGTTGCTAATTTGTTGTTTGTAGGACACAACAATGATGAACACTACAAAAAGAATTAAAACAGGCGACTGATTTTGGCGACTGAAATCAGTCGCCAAAATCAATTTGGCGATCAAATCGATCAACAAAACGTCGATCGCGGACATTAGTCGCCTTTTCTAGCTTTGGCGACTAAAGTCGGTCGCCAAATGACTAAAATGGCGACTGATATGGTAGTCGCCAAATTGGCGACTGATTCTAGGTAGTCGCCAAATTGGCGACTGAAATGCAGTCGCCAAATCTAAATTCAGTCGCCAAATTTGGGTGACGTAGCCAGTTTGGCTGAGGTAATTTGGCGACTGATTTGGGATTTGGCGACTGCAATTCAGTCGCCAATTTGGCGACTACCAAAAATCAGTCGCCAATTTGGCGATCAATTTCGCCGCTAATTCCCAATTCAGATCGATCAACTATCAGTATGTTTTGGTGGTTTTTTCGTTTTCATTGCTAGCCAAATATTTACAACCTGCATACAAACCGATGTTCCACAACACCATACATCCCAAATTTCAACACACACAACACCATACATTTCAACCCAACACCTCCCAATTTCTCAAACTTCATTTCATATATGGAAAATGAAAGTTTTACAAGCTAAGCTATTCTAAATGTTCAAGTCTAAAGTGTTCAAGTTTTACAAGCTTACATGCTAAAATCATCTTACTTGGAAGCCAACACCGGCTCCACTCCCCCCATGTGGACCATGCGGATCATTTGGATCGTAGTTGGATCTAGGTCCGGGGTTACAACCTTGCCACCAATTCTCAAACATTTCCATTCTTTCCTTCATTTGCCGGAATTCTTCATCACGTTTGGCAAGTTCTTCATCACGTTTGGCATCACGTTCATCACGCTCTCTTATTTGACTTTGAAGTTGACTAATAATTCCCGGTTGATACGTGTTGCTGGGAATTGTTGAAGTCGATCTTCTACGCGTTTTCTCATAGAAAGCCGGTGTTGAACTTCCGGTACCATACACGTGTCCTTTCTTGAAGCCATCCACCAACTCATACCATATGTCATTATCCGATTTTTCTGGATTGGCGGCTTTTTCTCGTTCAAATGCTTCCTACGATATTAAACAAATGGTTGTAAGTTAATATGGTAACCACCTTATATACGACATTTTAAAAGAGAATAAATTAACAAAAATTAAGTGTTACGGAAAACTTACATATAATTGCTTGTCTTTTGGCTTAGTCCAAGTTCTAACCCCTTTGTGGTCAACCCTGGAATGCGTGTCCAGAAACAGTTCCGGTACCGTCGCAATCGGTTGTGACTTCTTCTTTCCTCTCTGAATGAAAAAAAAAACATACATGTTAGAAAATCAACAAAAAATCTAACATAAAATAAACATGTTGCATTGAAAACAAAAAAAAAGTGTGAAATAATAGACAAACTTACACCCAACATACGATTCCAGAACGATCGTGAACCCGCGTAATGAGTAGGCTCGTTCACGGCGTCTTCCTTTCCTCCTCTTTTGTTGAGAGATGCTTGCTTAGACTTCTTCTGAAAAGCTTTACTTTTGGTATGCTTTATTAAGCCTTCATACTTGTCACCTGCAATTACACATATGAAATCATAACTAATAAGTTACTGATATTATTTATAATATAAGAGAGTATATGCTAATTAATACAAATAACAAAACAAGTTAATTAAATACCTTTCATGTGGTCTGGTTCCTTTGGGCGCCTAACTACCTTCCAAATCATGTCCCGATATCGTCGAGTACCGACGTCATTGTACCTGTTACGGACATTCTGTTCTTGAGACGGTGACCAAGCAAATGATAACTACAAAAAAAAGCGACAAAATTTCATATTAGTATAAAATAAAAGTATAACCTTGGTTCTTAAAAATTTATCAAAATTAATTATTTGGTTTCTAAAACAAAGAATTACGGAAAATATATACCCGAAAGTTATTGAACCACGCCTCTCTTTGTGCATGAGAAGCTTGTGTCCACGATGTAGGAATTGGACCCACGAAATTAGTCTTCGTGCTTTTCGTGACACCTCGTATCACGCAATCGTCCATAAACCTGCATTCAATTTGAACATGTAAAATTACAAACAAAAAAAAAAGAAATAAAAATAGTAGACTAATAAAGAATAAAACTTACCATAATCCCGTCGGCTCAAGAATCATCCGATGATCCGAAGTGTACCGTATCGGCACCCGTGCTGGCTCGTCGGTAGCGTCAGTCTCCTCACCGTCACCGTCTGTCTGCATCGGATCCTCCTGCACAAACTCCTCCTCCTTCTCCGGACGCGTACTCTGTCCTCCTCCTGAGCCGCCTCCACGCTTCGTACCTCGACCTGCTCCAGCCATCTTGTGGACAAGGCCCTCGGGAACTGCGTCCGCGGGATCCACACCAGGCATAATCGACTCGAGGTTCTTTCGAATCGAATTAAGACATATTAGAGTCGCCACCAAGTTTTTTGGGAACTTGGAACCGTTCAAGTCAACTTTACACCTTTCATCAAAAAGCATAAAGCCCATCGACTACGAGTGATTAAAGATAAAGACTTGTACCCTATATCACTCGATTAGAATGACTCTCGTAATCCAATGGTATTTAGACGGATCCACAAACCATAGATCTTGATTAAGGGGTGAGGGTACGTGTTGGGAAGCCCATAAGGACACCCAACCCCGCCCGTCAATAACGGCCTCTACTAAGTCAAGTGTCGGAGTTCAAACAAGGTCATAGCTACTACGATGTATGATATGCAAACGTTGTTTTAACCCTATCATGTGACAGCAATTTCTATGTCGTTTTAGATGCAACTAAACTAGCTTTGTCAAAGTTGTAATTTAGCATGTGGGTTGATTGATCTAACAACATACAAAACAAAGCAAGCAAGGCTTAAGGGGGAATGGGGGAGCCGTTGGGATATACCTATTACAAACCAGGCATTTCATGCCGACACAACAACAAATTAAAGATACAACTCGATCTAAATACAAAGCTACACACACGACGCGATACACGGCCGTTTGGCCTAGAAAACCGTGCACAAGAGGGGTGACTCACGGCCTACATGACACACGGCCTTGGGTCACTCCTCGTGATGTGTGCTTTCGCTCAATCTCATCAAATTAGACATAGGGCCACGCGCCAAAGCATGCATTAGCATAAACCGGGCCATGTTGCTTTAAACAACATGCGGTTTACTACGCTTCTACAAGCATTGGGGAACAACCGTCTAAACAAACAAGACTTAGGTTTTTTGAAGAGGTTTTGACTCAATAAAAGAAAACTAACTCAAAAATTACAACTCGATAAACAAACTATAAATTACAAGCCACAAAACAACAAAGAACAAACGATAAACAAGGAAAGAAAAACGAAATAAGAAAGGCAAGAGACACGGCCAACTCACGGCCCAAACCAACGGCCACCCTCACGGCCAAGACAAGGCCAACCTAGTTCCTAAGTTAGGTTCATTGGTTAGATCGAATGATTGCGAAACGGATTAGAAAACGAGTTAGAAAACAAGTTATAAAACAGGTTGATCGATTGAGAAGAAACGCGCGAGTGTGTTATTCTACACGGCCTAAAGGGTCCAATTAGGTCAGATATCATAAGATTAATGCTTACTCGTCGAGTGTTAATAGGAAGGTGCTAATCACGCACTCCTATGCTAGCGAGAAATCAAGTGATAAGAAAGATGTATTCAATTAGGTTATAGAATTGTTAATCGATTTTTAAAGCTATGTCGATGTACCCTAATGTGTCTAATTAGGTTATTAAATTGACCTAATGTCATCTAACCGAGTTACATGTTAACAATCAGAGGTTAAACTAAAATACAACGGGTCCTAGGGTATGTCGAATTGGCCGAAATAACAAAGGGGTCAAAAGCGAAGAGCGAAGTTAGAAATTCGTTTTATTTATGCCCTACCTTGAACACGAGGATATGTAAATGAGACGGGGGTGTACGACCGACTGAAGTAGCGGTTTATTTTCCCATCTCAAGTCAACACGGGTGTTCATGGTGGTACTTTAACTCATACTCGGACTAAACTAGTTTCATAGTTAATTAAACGATAAACAAAACGATAAACGAAATAAAACGAGACAATAAAAAACAAACATAAAACAAACGAAATAAAAGGGAAAAGAGGAGGATTTGATGCACCCTCAACCTACATGTATCTTTGACACCGTCTTGGGTCGTAATCGATGGTAGATTTTATCTCGAGAGGCCGTCGTCGACGAAGAAATAAAGCAACACGCGTTTTTTGACAAATCTGGACAGCAACTTTCAAACGATGATATCTCCCTCGTTTCACGACGAAAATTCGATTTAAAAGATGTTTTGAAAACTAGAAAGAGAGGAGAACAGGGATCTTAAAGCAACCCCTGCTCGTTTTGGGTTATTGGGCACGAAAAACGAGCACAAACAGAACTGGACAGACAAGAGGAAACCGCGAAAATAGAGTGTATAACACTCTGTTTTTCGAGGGATTTCGTGTACTCTCAAGGGCAATTTGGCTCGTAAATCTTTGTCTAATGTGTAGATGGATGTTATGTGGTTAATTAGGAACAAGAAAATCGAGTTTTGATGGAGGTTTGAGGGAGGAACGAAATGTTTTTCGAGGAGGACACACAAACAGTTTCAGTTTGTGTGTCGGTTTTGTGGAGGGATTTTGAGAGGCAATTAGGGTTTGTTTCTGAGGTTTAAAGCTTGTGAGTGATGGTAGGATGTGGGGAGAACTTAGAGGAATGAATGTATGGTGAAGGGAGGGTATTTATAAGGAGTTAAGGTAGGGTAAAAGGGGGGAGAGGCAGACGGGCCTGTTTCGCGCATAGCTGCTGTCCAGCAGCTTTGGGGGGTTTTCTAGGGTTCGTTTGGGGGGTTTTCTTGGTGATTAAGGTAAGGTAATATGGGTAGGACATTAGGGTATGGGTTAGGGTTAATGGGCACGGGTTTTGGTAGTGTTTGGAGCGGGTTTTGGACTCGGGTTTGAGCTGCAAAACAGGGGGGCTGTTTCGTGTTTTGCGGGCTGGTTGGGGGTGATTTGGGGCATGATTTGGGCCGTGGTTATGGGGGTTCGAACAGGGGTGGATGGGTAGAGGCTTAGGTTGGTTAGTGTACTCGATATTCGTGCCAACTCGTAAAGAAAACGGGCCCAAAAACCGAGCTAAAATCGAGCTCAAAAACATGCTTTTAAAACGAGTTTTCTTCGCTTTTAAAATCGATTTTTCAAATCAATTAATAAATGATTTTTCAAATCAAATATACTCATAAAATGATTTTTCAAATCAATTATTTATTTTATTTTCAATAAAATAAACTTGGGAAAATAAATTCAAAATAAAATAAATTAAATTGAAATCACCTAAAAAAAAACCATAATTTAAATATCATTTAAATTAATAAAATGAACTCACTTAAAAAAACATTAATTTAAATATCATTTAAATTAATAAAATACTTCATCGACGACGCCCATTCTACATCGTAAAACGAGCTCCAAATAATGACAATGACAACTAAAGAATACATGTGTCCTATCATCATCGGGTGTTTGTCGGGTTCTCTATAAATCCCAATATCGACGGATACAGTATCTCTGAGCCCCCACTTTGACCGAGGCTTGGACAAGGCGAAAGTCAAAGTATACCCCAGTCCCTTTCGACCGAGGATTCTTCGGGTCGTTTATAGTCCATTAGACTTGCGTATATAAGCTCGCTTGACCATAAGAAGAGATCATACCCGAAACTTCGTTGGGGATTGACTCTTGCTTCATTGTGTCATAAATTGCATATATGGTGAGTTGAGCCTTATCCTTAGGCGCCTACGTATCCGTTTCGACGGAATCAAACCCGCGTCGTAGTTCGGCCGATCGCGACACTTGCCCAAAGTTTATCATCTGCTGGCATTTGTCCAAAATTCATCATCTGTTGACATTTGCCCAAAATTTATCATCTGCTGGCGCTTGTCCGAATGGGACGGGGCTTTCCGAGGAGGTTGCCGCCGCTTTCATCATTTGCTTTCAGCTACGGAATTCTTCCATTTCATACTCTTGTATTGAATTGAATTCTTGGTGGATGTCATCCTTTACATCTTGATAATGGTCTCTGAAGCCCACGGCTTCAGAGCCCCCAGTTTGCAATGGCTCTAAAGTCGAAGACTTTAGAGCCCCTAGTTGAAGCATATCCTGCTATATTTGAAACACAAAAACGTACTAGCAATAATCATCACATAAGCACATTTGGATCATCGATCTTAAAGTTGGATTATTTGAAAGATTGGGTCATCGACCCGAAAATTGAATTTGAAAATTTTGAATAATTGGGTCATCAACCCGAATTTTGAATTTGACATCACTTGGAATGTTGGGTCATCGACCCGAAATTTGAGTTTGAAAGACTGGGTCATCGACCCGAAATTTGAACATGTTATTTGATTTTAAACTTTGAGATTTGAACCTTGACTTGAAATGTACCACTACTTGGATCATCTATCCCATAATTCGCAAAAAGTTTTTGAAATTTCGGAATTCTGAAATCTTTGGCATTTTGAAATCGAACGTTGACGGGTGAGCAGGAAATACGACTCAGACACTCTGTATGACCCGTAAACAACGTGGGCGTAGCCCGCTACCGTAAAACAAAAAAGGAAAATAAAACCGCAAGTGTGCACGGGTTTTAATTCAATTATTGACTTGTTGGGGGTAGAAAGGTAAATTGGCCAATCCGGCGCATCAAAAGATGGCAAATGGGAATCACAAGGTTGTCGGACTTGGGACGGAGATATCGTATGTCATGGGCGTGCTCCCGAGGGCACATGGGAATCAAGATCACTTGGCATTGACAAGGAGGATTAAACTCACAGAGCAACAACTTTGGCTTCGCCCAAATACTAAACACAGACTGATTTTATGAGAACACTTAGACATCACACATGACTTTTGTTGGGAACATTCTGTCACTCTTCTCCTCGCCTTCTTTCTTTTCAGCGGGTTTTCATCATTTCTTGCCACCGCCTTCTTTCTTTTCAGCGGGCTTTTACTATTTTTCTTCCACGCCTTCGTTCTTTTCAGCGGGTTTTTCATATTTTCTGTTCCCAACACAAACCCACATCTATGTGACTCAGCATCTTTGCCTAAACCGTTAGATAAAGCTCATTCTGAGTCTTGATACTATTCATCCGAACCTATATCCTTATCCTAGCCTACATCGAGTGCTAAGACCAACTCAAACAAAGGTGGCTTCATTTGGACTTGGTTAAGACCCGTAAGAAACCGACAAGATGACAACTTGGTTGATGAGTGGATTGAATCCTTTATTCTGAAGGACTGCCTACGTATTCGCGTGGAGCAAAATCAAATCCGACGTAGTTCGATCATGGTGCATAAACTTGGCATATTGACTGTGTGTACACACTCGAAGGTTTCACCTAAGGTATCATGTCGTATCCCATTCTAGCCTGTAAGGTACCGTTAAATCCCGTGTCTAGGGTTGGTACAAAAGGTTTGGATCTTTTGGGGTGTGGAGCTTAGTAATAACAAGTTGGAATGGTTAACCATCATTCTGAAGGTTTGTTTTGTGGTGCTAAGGCCAAGAGCTATCGCTGCTGATGTGGTTGGAATAGGTGTCTCGGGTTTGATGAACCACGCGTGCAAATGGGTTGAAAAATGATGTGGGTTCAAATTTCCATGTCTGGACCCTAAAGGCTGGGTGTAACAACACAAGCGGAATAATTCTCAAAATTCCCAACTATCCCCTTGTAACTGTCTCAGGAAGGACTTAGAGGGTAAAGAGGTTACTACTTAAGCTTTTGGGCTTCGCCCATTGAACTTCAACTATGGGTACTTGACTTGACTTCTCGCTTCCGTAACTTCGACATTCAACCAAAAGCGTTCTGCAATAACTTCAACATCTTTTTTTCTTTTTTTCTTTTTCTTTCATCTTTTTTTTTTTTCATTTTTCATTTTTTCTCTTTTTCTCATTTTTTTCATTCTTTTTCATCTTTTTTCTCTCTTTGAAAATGATCTTCTATTCATTCTCTTAGTCATAAATGGATACACCTTAAAAACTGGGCTTCGCCAACTAATTTGGGTAGGAACTAACAATTCCTTGTTAGAACGGGTTGATATCTCCTCTCTTCGAGATGGGATGATTTTGTTGGGGAAAAGGCTTGCCTTCTATCATCGATAGGGGAAACAAGGAGCTAGTCCGGATTTGTTATATAATCATCTAAAAGCTTGTCACAAACATTGGTTCAGATGGAGGTTTTCTACCACCAGACATGGAATAGGTAAAGGAATCAAACACAGGATCCTAGTGTACTTTACATTTTGAAACGGGACATATTTCTACCCCAGGGATCTCTTTGAGTGTGTTGTGCATTTTATCATGCTTTCAGAATGATTGAGGATTGGAAACAAGACATATTTGGAAACGAAACTGCAACTTTTATTGGAATGACAAATGCTTAACAGACTCGAAGGAACGATTCCTAGGACACACCCTAGGTCATCGCGGAACGAACGACTCAACTTCAGGAAAAGAAAGTCCTAGACTCGACTCGACTAAAATAAGAAAACAGATCCCGACTCATAATTTCAAATCTGGTCATGAGCTTTCTCTTGGTCAGCTGTCAGCTTAGATGCTCGGCTCTGATCCTTGATCCCTTTGATGGGCTGCCTCCATCCCGAGGTAGTCCTCTGAGGATCTACGCCAGTGATGAAGGTTGGTGAATCGAATTGTCTTTTATTAACTTCGTTAATTAGAGGAGTACACTCTAGAGTAAGACTCCCGACTTGAATTTCATTCTTCGGGTTTGGCCAGAATTCAAAGCAATCCACAAATATTTTCCCGATAAACACCCCTTTCAAGTGACATGGGCGGATAAGATGGGAATAATCGACATTGTCCACGACAGAAACAAAGTTGGCGTGATCGCCAAATGGATTGGTGATGTTATTGGGTTTAACAGTTGGGATCGGGAGTGTTCCATTCTCGATCATGTCTTGAATTTCGTGCTTCAGTCGATAGCACCTTTCAGTATCATGGCCTTTGCCTTGATGAAAGGCACAGTAGGCATTTGGTTTATACCATTTACCTTGTTGATCAGCGGGAGGGTCCGGAGTTGGACCAATAGGCTTCAGCTTTCCTTGGGCTATGAGCCTTTGGAGAGCGTATGTATAAGTGCATCCGATATCGGTGAATGCCCTAGGTGTTTGGCGCTGCGACTTCTTCGATTGCCCTTCTAAGAGATTGATGGCTTCATCAATATGGGTCGTTGCTGGGGCCTTGGCCTTAGACGATGAGGCCCCTTGGTACCCTTTCGGCTTTTCAGCCTCTGCCCTTATGACATCATCTTCTACCTTTATCCCGATTCTTATCAATTCTTTGAAAGAGCCAAAATTCTGGTATTTCAGAGCATTACGGTAAACAGGTCGTAAATTCTTTACGAACTTATCTACCATTTCAACTTCATCAGGGCTTTTGGCTAGTTTCACGCTTTCAGCGCGCCATCTTGCGAGGAATTCAGTAAAGCCCTCCTTTTCCTTCTGTGTCATTACTTCCAAAGTCCTTATGTTGGTTTGAATCTCAACATTGTCAGCATAGTGCTTACAGAACTCCACCGTAATATCTTCGAAAGTGGGGAAGTTCTTAAGGTCAATATTATAGAACCACGCCTTCGGGTGTTCATCCAAAGATTGGGCAAAAATTTCGAGAGAGCATGTCGGCAGTACTCCCTTCGATGCTAAGTACCCTTTATAGGCCTTAACATGGTGGACTGGATCTTCGGTGCCCTTGAACTTTGGGATGTCAGTGAGTACCATGTTCGTGGGCAACTTATCCTGAACTGGGGCATAGGCCCTAGAATTCTCATAGTGGATGTTCTTCCCCTGGGAGAGTTTCAAACGGTCTTCGATGAACTTGAACCGTTTCTCCGGATCGATCCGTCAGGTGGGGTAGATGGAGGGGAATCTTCACCCAGCTTAGATTCAATTGCATCCATGCGGGTCATCATGAGGTTCACGGCCTCAGTAAGCTTGTTAACAGCATCTTTCATTGCTTGACGTCGGGTTTTCGGCGGCCTTTCTACAAGAAAACCCCGTACTGAGTCAATATTTAAAGTAAGAGCCCCTGCACACTTAAGGACACGACCCCAACTTGACTCAAACAAAGACTCGACTTGAGATTGACTAACCAAAGGTTTGACTCACGGTTGGATCTAGACCTTGGTTCATTTTAGACTCGACAAAACGACATGACTCAAACTGTCATAAATCGGTTATAAACCGGACTCGGTGTGGCCAAACCCGTGATTGGACTAACATAGCCCGTAGGTTCGGGTGAAACGCCCTAAATGGCCTAGCTTGGGCGTTTTTGTGGATTATCCTTGACCAAAAGGTCGACCAACATGACTCAAGGCCCAAGAGGTGAGCTTGGGTGACCCAACAAGGTCGTGTTCTAGACTCTTAGAACGGAACACACCCGGCCTAACACGGCCATGACCCGGACACGACTTGACGCATTTCATGCTTGGTTGAGGTTCGAGAGGCACTTTGGATTGATTTTGAAAAACGAAAGATTGATTCGAAAATGAGATTTGAAATGGGCAGCATGCCGGCTATAAAAGCTCATTTTGGGCCGAAAATTCTAGTCCTATTTGGGCAGCATTCCGCGTTTTTAAAACCATGCTATTTTGAAAGTAAATTGTTCAAAAGTTCGGTTTCGAAAAGGACATGGAAAATTTCGAAAAGACTCGGGAAAACAATTTGCACATTGTCATTGTCATGTTACAAGGATGTATGCTCCTAGACATCTCTAAGTCTCGGCAAGTCTTCTACAAGAAGGTCTATGCCCTCCATCCTTTTGCGGTCTTATAGAGCAAGGTGTCTTAAGGTAGAGTACCTAGAAGATCGTCCCCACCATCAAGAACCACGCGAGGTGAAGTGGAAGCGAGCAATGTGCAGCTTCCTAGCATAGTGGGACGTCGCCCCCCACGCATCACGAAGAAACGCTGGGACGGCCCGGGCAAGTCCTTAAGGGTTTATGCATGAATCGTAGCACTATGAGTAATGTTTTACTTTCCAACACTTTCTTTTCAAGTTTCACCTCGGAGGAAAAGACCCTAGAAACAAAGTGTAACTAGTCCTCTTTTCCCCAGCGGAGTCGCCAAACTGTGGACAAGGCCCTCGGGAACTGCGTCCGCGGGATCCACACCAGGCATAATCTACTCGAGGTTCTTTCGAATCGAATTAAGACATATTAGAGTCGCCACCAAGTTTTTTGGGAACTTGGAACCGTTCAAGTCAACTTTACACCTTTCATCGAAAAGCATAAAGCCCATCGACTACGAGTGATTAAAGATAAAGACTTGTACCCTATATCACTCGATTAGAATGACTCTCGTAATCCAATGGTATTTAGACGGATCCACAAACCATAGATCTTGAATAAGGGGTGAGGGTTCGTGTTGGGAAGCCCATAAGGACACCCAACCCCGCCCGTCAATAACGGCCTCTACTAAGTCAAGTGTCGGAGTTCAAACAAGGTCATAGCTACTACGATGTATGATATGCAAACGTTGTTTTAACCCTATCATGTGACAGCAATTTCTATGTCGTTTTAGATGCAACTAAACTAGCTTTGTCAAAGTTGTAATTTAGCATGTGGGTTGATTGATCTAACAACATACAAAACAAAGCAAGCAAGGCTTAAGGGGGAATGGGGGAGCCGTTGGGATCTACTTATTACAAACCAGGCATTTCATGCCGACACAACAACAAATTAAAGATACAACTCGATCTAAATACAAAGCTACACACACGACGCAATACACGGCCGTTTGGCCTAGAAAACCGTGCACAAGAGGGGTGACTCACGGCCTACATGACACACGGCCTTGGGTCACTCCTCGTGATGTGTGCTTTCGCTCAATCTCATCGAATTAGACATAGGGCCACGCGCCAAAGCATGCATTAGCATAAACCGGGCCATGTTGCTTTAGACAACATGCGGTTTACTACGTTTCTACAAGCATTGGGGAACAACCGTCTAAACAAACAAGACTAAGGTTTTTTGAAGAGGTTTTGACTCAATAAAAGAAAACTAACTCGAAAATTACAACTCGATAAACAAACTATAAATTACAAGCCACAAAACAACTAAGAACAAACGATAAACAAGGAAAGAAAAACGAAATAAGAAAGGCAAGAGACACGGCCAACTCACGGCCCAAACCAACGGCCACCCTCACGGCCAAGACAAGGCCAACCTAGTTCCTAAGTTAGGTTCATTGGTTAGATCGAATGATTGCGAAACGGATTAGAAAACGAGTTAGAAAACAAGTTATAAAACAGGTTGATCGATTGAGAAGAAACGCGCGAGTGTGTTATTCTACACGGCCTAAAGGGTCCAATTAGGTTAGATATCATAAGATTAATGCTTACTCGTCGAGTGTTAATAGGAAGGTGCTAATCACGCACTCCTATGCTAGCGAGAAATCAAGTGATAAGAAAGATGTATTCAATTAGGTTATAGAATTGTTAATCGATTTTTAAAGCTATGTCGATGTACCCTAATGTGTCTAATTAGGTTATTAAATTGACCTAATGTCATCTAAACGAGTTACATGTTAACAATCAGAGGTTAAACTAAAATACAACGGGTCCTAGGGTATGTCGAATTGGCCGAAATAACAAAGGGGTCAAAAGCGAAGAGCGAAGTTAGAAATTCGTTTTATTTATGCCCTACCTTGAACACGAGGATATGTAAATGAGACGGGGTGTACGACCGACTGAAGTAGCGGTTTATTTTCCCATCTCAAGTCAACGCGGTGTTCATGGTGGTACTTTAACTCATACTCGGACTAAACTAGTTTCATAGTTAATTAAACGATAAACAAAACGATAAACGAAATAAAACGAGACAATAAAAAACAAACATAAAACAAACGAAATAAAAGGGAAAAGAGGAGGATTTGATGCACCCTCAACCTACATGTATCGTTGACACCGTCTTGGGTCGTAATCGATGGTAGATTTTATCTCGAGAGGCCGTCGTCGACGAAGAAATAAATCAACACGCGTTTTTTGACAAATCTGGACAGCAACTTTCAAACGATGATATCTCCCTCGTTTCACGACGAAAATTCGATTTAAAAGATGTTTTGAAAACTAGAAAGAGAGGAGAACAGGGATCTTAAAGCAACCCCTGCTCGTTTTGGGTTATTGGGCACGAAAAACGAGCACAAACAGAACTGGACAGACAAGAAGAAACACAAAAACAGTGTATAACACTGCTTTTTTCGGGATTTCGTGTACTCTCAAGGGCAATTTGGCTCGTAAATCTTTGTCTAATGTGTAGATGGATGTTATGTGGTTAATTAGGAACAAGAAAATCGAGTTTTGATGGAGGTTTGAGGGAGGAACGAATTGTTTTTCGAGGAGGACACACAAACAGTTTCAGTTTGTGTGTCGGTTTTGTGGAGGGATTTTGAGAGGCAATTAGGGTTTGTTTCTGAGGTTTAAAGCTTGTGAGTGATGGTAGGATGTGGGGAGAACTTAGAGGAATGAATGTATGGTGAAGGGAGGGTATTTATAAGGAGTTAAGGTAGGGTAAAAGGGGGAGAGGCGACGGGCCTGTTTCGCGCATAGCTGCTGTCCAGCAGCTTTTGGGGGGTTTTCTAGGGTTCGTTTGGGGGTTTTCTTGGTGATTAAGGTAAGGTAATATGGGTAGGACATTAGGGTATGGGTTAGGGTTAATGGGCACGGGTTTTGGTAGTGTTTGGAGCGGGTTTTGGACTCGGGTTTGAGCTGCAAAACAGGGGGGCTGTTTCGTGTTTTGCGGGCTGGTTGGGGGTGATTTGGGGCATGATTTGGGCCGTGGTTATGGGGGTTCGAACAGGGGTGGATGGGTAGAGGCTTAGGTTGGTTAGTGTACTCGATATTCGTGCCAACTCGTAAAGAAAACGGGCCCAAAAACCGAGCTAAAATCGAGCTCAAAAACATGCTTTTAAAACGAGTTTTCTTCGCTTTTAAAATCGATTTTTCAAATCAATTAATAAATGATTTTTCAAATCAAATATACTCATAAAATGATTTTTCAAATCAATTATTTATTTTATTTTCAATAAAATAAACTTGGGAAAATAAATTCAAAATAAAATAAATTAAATTGAAATCACCTAAAAAAAACCATAATTTAAATATCAGTTAACTTAATAAAATGAACTCACTTAAAAAAACATTAATTTAAATATCATTTAAATTAATAAAATACTTCATCGACGACGCCCATTCTACATCGTAAAACGAGCTCCAAATAATGACAATGACAACTAAAGAATACATGTGTCCTATCATCATCGGGTGTTTGTCGGGTTCTCTATAAATCCCAATATCGACGGATACAGGTATCTACACATCTGCAGTAATACAAATAAAAATTAACACAAATAATGATAAATGAAAATTATACAGACTTCTAAATTTTAATAATTTACTCTTGAGGAATACAAAATTATACCAATTTAATCATCTTCATCTTCAAACCCCTCGTCCTCATCCTCATCCTCTTCCTCATCCTCATCATCGTCATCATCATCATCATCATCATAATCATCTTCATCTCCAAACCCCTCGTCCTTCCTCCTTTTCTCCTCCTCCCTTCTCCTCCTCACCTCATCTTCCCCCCTCCTCTCCTCCTCTTCTTCCCTTCTCTCCTCCTCCTCCTCCTCCGCCTCATCCTCCCCCGGCAGTCTCTCTTCCACATCATAATATTCTTCCTCTTCCATGTTTTCACCATCTTTATTCTCATGCTCATAGTTGATTTCATCGGGTGGAGACAAAAGCGTTTCATTTGAAACGTTTTCTTCTTGGAAAAAAGTTGTATCAACTTGTGACCGTGCCTTTGTCTTAAAGATTGTACACCACGCATTTTGATTTCTATCATTTGTTGTGCTTGGATAAGTAGAAAAATACACTTGATGAGCCTGATGTGCAAGTATAAATGGATCATACTTAGAGTATGTTCTAGTACGATTCACTTCTACAAGCTTGTATTGTTCATGTACTCTCATTCCAAATACAGAATTATCCTTCCAGTCAACCTTGAATAAGACAGTTTTATAAGCTCGGTCACGTCCACTATAACTAATTTCAAAGATATCTTCAACTATACCATAGTATTCGTTGTCATCACGAGAAGAAATAGTAACCCCCCAATTGCACCTAGCCTTACCTTTACCGTGGTTGAATGTTTGAAAATTAAACCCATTAACCGAGTATCGATTCCACGTTCTTACCATTTTTGAAGGACCAAAAGCCAAACTTCTTATCAAATCATCTTGAATATTCAACTCAATTACATGTTTCTGAAACCATGATGGAAATTGGTCCTCATGTTTGTCCCAAACATCATCCTTACTTATATTAGGATTCCTCTGAATGAAATCATTAACAAACTGTGTTTCGTATGGCTCCAAGAGGTCACAATTAGATAGCACGTAAAGGTGGGCACGATTATACTCCTTATCATCCAAATATCTTGTTTGCCCCTTTGATGAACACCCTTCATCATCTTGAGTTTGAAAAAATTCGGGTAAACTTCCGTCTACTTCATCCGGTTTCTCAACATTCAAGTTTTTTGCTATGGTTTCTATATGTTTTTCAAAGTAAAGAGAACAAAAGTTTGCAATCTCTTCCGTTAAATAAGCATTGCATATAGAACCTTCCACCCTAGCTTTATTACCAATTTTTTTCTTCAAATGATTAAGAAACCTATAAAAGTTAATGATGAGTTTTATTGATAATAAAGTTAACATATAATAAATAGATTAGTTATTATTATTAATTTTAATTTAAAAGTAGCTAGATTATCTTAATTACCTTTCAAATGGATACATCCACCTATATTGGACGGGTCCCCCAACTTTGGCTTCATATGGCAAATGAACCTAGAGATGCTCCATGGAGTTAAAAATGCAGGAGGAAAGATCATTTCAAGCTTACACAATATCTGTGGTATTTGATCTTCTAGACGAATCATGTCATCAACACATATTGAAGAGGCACATAAATCTCGGAAGAATTGACTAATCTCAACAACTGCATTCCAAACGTTTGTCGGCACGAGGTGTTTCAAAGCAACGGGTAATAATCGCTCCATGAATACATGACAATCATGACTTTTCAAGCCTTGCAACTTCAGCTTCTTAAGATCAACACATCGACTAAAATCTGATGCATACCCATCAGGAAACTTCAAATTTTGTAACCACTCACACAATACTTTTCTCTTAGCTTTGTCGAGAGTGAAAATGGATGTTGGCTTAGACCCGTCGCCGCGAATGTGTAATTTGGGACGATGACAAAATTTCTGCAAATCTTTTCTAGAAGCAATGCTATCACATTTTTCACCTTCTACATCCATGATCATATCAATTAGTTGCTCAAAGAAATTCTTTTCTATGTGCATTACATCCAAATTATGTCTTATCAACATTGTCTTCCAATAAGGAAGGTCCCAAAGAATGCTTCTTTTAAACCAACCGTTTTTCTGCTTTTTCAATTCTTTAAATTCTTCCTCGGTACCATCAATAGGGGATGGTAAATCACATACCGTCTTCCATATCTCATCCCCAGGCACTCGTTTCGGAGGGGCATCAAGCACCTCTTTACCTTTTGTGAAAGCTTTCTTGTGCTTCCTATGTGGATTTCCCTCTCGTAAGAAGCATCTATGACAATCAAACCAGCTTATTTTCTTGCTATTGGGAAGCCAAAATGATTTACTTTCCTCCATGCAACAAGGACATGCTTTTTGTCCTTGTGTAGACCACCCAGATAGCATACCATAGGCGGGAAAATCATTTATTGTCCACAAAAGGGAAGCTTTAAGTTGAAAATTTTGTTTTTTAGACACATCATAAGTTTCCACCCCAACTTCCCACAAATATTTCAACTCCTCCACCAATGATTGTAAATAAACATCCAAATTACGTTTCGGGCTTTTTGGTCCGGGAACAATAAGTGACAAGAAGATAAATGGTCTTTTCATACATAACCAAGGTGGTAAACTGTATGGTGTGACCATAACGGGCCAACAAGAATACTTCCTCCCAAAATTACCGAAAGGATCAAATCCATCCGTACACAAGCCAAGTCGTACATTGCGGGGTTCCTTGGCAAAATCAGGATACATCTGATCAAATCGTTTCCATTCTTCCCCATCACTAGGATGACTCATCTTCCCCGGAGCACGTGGGTTTTCTTTGTGCCATCTCATTTGTTCGGCAATGTTTTTGGTGGCATAGATTCTTTGAAGTCTTGGTGCGAGAGGAGAGTAAAACAATTGGTTACATGCTATTGGTTTCTTACTCTTTTTGGCCCTCTTACTACCGTTGCCTTTTTTCAACACCAAAACTGTATCTCCTTCACTTGTCTCATATCTATCCGCCCCACAATCTTTACATTTGTCAAGCAAAGCATCATCTTTCCAAAATAGCATACATCCTTCAGACATGCATCAATCTTTTCATGCGGTAATCAAGACCTTTAACTACTTTTTTGGTAGTGTAGAAACTTCGGTCATGATATTATCATCGGGGAAAGATTCCTCAAGGAACGAGGCAATGCCATCAACAACAACAAATGGCATATTGAACTCACATTTCAAGGTAATTAGCCTAGAAGCGGCTTGTAACAATGTCATTCCGCTTCCTTCATACAAGGGTTTTTCTGAGGCTTTTAACATGTCAAGAAAGGCTTTTGCTTGTGGGTGTGGCGGTTGTTCTTCAAAAATAGTTGTATGGTCATCACTATTAAAAATAGTGGAATCCATAGCATCAACAACCATCTCTCTATATGGGTTCTCATCATTTTGTATTTGTTGGGTGTGAGTTTGTTCATGAATTGGAG
Source organism: Silene latifolia (assembly GCF_048544455.1). Lineage (NCBI taxonomy): Eukaryota > Viridiplantae > Streptophyta > Magnoliopsida > Caryophyllales > Caryophyllaceae > Silene > Silene latifolia. Next base: position 39,920,858 of record NC_133534.1, on the reverse strand, counting down.
AATATGCTTCTCCATGTGAAATCCAATTGTAATAATTTGGCTTAAACCCATTTATAATGAGATGTTCTTCTACTACAATGTCAAGTCGGTATTTCAGGTTTTGCATTTGGCACAAGGGCACCTAAGTTTTTTGTCTACCAAGTCATATTCATCTTGTTGTTTAGCAAATTCAATAAACTCGCTAACACCCTTTATAAATCTAGCGGTAGGACGTCTTTTCTTATTGGAATGGTCTAATCTTCCTTCATACATCCATGAACGTTCCAATCTATTCATTTTAATCTAAAGAAGACCCCACAGTAATTTAAACATTTTTTAAAAATAACAATAATATTACATACAAAATTTAAACATTATACTCCACATTATACAATAAACATATGAAAACAATATATAAATATTGTCAATAAGTAATCCATCTTCGAATGGGGTCCTTATCACTCCAACCTAAACCCGTCAATGTACGTTTCAAGTCACTAGCAAACACACTTGTAATTTATTAATGAGGAGAAAATTCGCAACAATTCCCTTGATCTCCAAATACACATATACATGTATTCGGAGAACATTAAAGGGATCGCCACCAAACTCATTCCTCATTAATAAATCACAAGTACGTGTTTACTACCTAAATGACTTGAAACGTACAAAGACAGTCCCAAAATGGGGACTATTCAAGAATTACTCCTAATGAGTAATTCTTGAACGGTACTAAAGTCAACATCAAATCAAACAACAACACAATCAAATACTAAATTAATTAAGTCAATCAATAGCCCAATTCAACCACATAATAAAGGCTTCTATCCTAAAATCCGTAACATAATTTGAACTAAAATTAGTAAATTTAAAAGGTAACTGGTAAGAGGAGGTTACCTAATCAAGTAAAAGCAAAAATGAAAAGAAAACAAGAAGCAACACTACCGCGTGCGGTGGTGCCTAGCAACAGTAAGACAACCCCGAAAAGAGAAAAGAAAAACAAAAATAACAAGGTTATTCTACCTCAATTCATCAATAACATGAATTATCAAACTAAATTTATCAAAATCAAGTCCTAAAGAAGGTTCTACTTAGCTAATAGCTAATTTCTCTTAATCCAAAAGACGGTTCCACTTAGCTAATTCCATTAATGCAAAAGACGGTTTCACTTAGTTTAATATTAATAATAATATTAATTAAGACGGTTCCACTTAGCTTAATACTAATGATAATGAGACGGTTTCACTTACCTACCAACACCAAACACCACCCCACGACCCAAACCGCCACCAGTGGGCCCACCCACGGCCGAACCACCAACCACCCCACCACGGCCCACCCACGGCCGAACCGCCACCCACCCCACCACGGCCCACCCCACAAAAACCCCCTTAATCATTCCCTTTTAATTCAAACACAAATTAAACGAAATCTAACTACAAATTAAACTAAATCTAACTACAAATTAATCAAACATACTAACTACAAATAAATCTAACCAACTAACAACAAATTAATCAAACTAACTATAAATTAATCTAACAAATTAAACTAAATAAACTGAAATTAAACAAAAACAACTAACCTAATTAAAGAGGGTGGATGTGGCGGTGGAAATGGCGGTGGAAATGGCGGTGGAAGGGTGGTTGTGTGGTGTTGTTGGTTGGTGTCGTCGCTTCGCCAAATCGCTCGTCCCCTTTTTTTTTTTCCGCAAAGAGTAAAGTAGGAGAGATGGGCTGAATGTATTAAAAAAATTGGCGACTGAATTTTTAAATTTGGCGACTGAAATTCAGTCGCCAAATTTGGCGACTACCCTAATTTCAGTCGCCAAATGTAAAAAATCGGTCGCCACGTAGATTCCCTTTTTAAAAATGACAGCCTGGTTTCTACTAAAAAATTTGGCGACTGATTGTCAATTTGTGGCAATCGAATTTGATCGCCAAATTGGCGACTACCCATAATTCAGATCGCCAAATCCAAAATTTCGGTCGCCACGTTTGATTCTGTTTTGAAACAGTCAGTCGCCAGATTGGCGACTAATTTCAGTCGCCAATTTGAAAATCAGTCGCCAATTTGGCGACTACTTCTTTCAGTCGCCAAATTTCGGTCGCCTGTTTCAGGTTTTCTTGTAGTGGAAAGGGAAGCAGCCGATGTTCGAAGGTCAGTCCAGTCAGGGAGCTGCCAAACAGCTGCGGGGTCCGCCATTGATGATCGAGGATACTACGGATAGTATACCTGACTATCCGCAGGTTATTTTTTCCACCTCTACTCAGCGAGCTAAATTCGCTCTCTTTGTCGCAAAAATGAAAGTTCAGGCCACTCGTTTTCTTCATCGGCCTACTTTATATAAATTAGGATGTTTCGAGTCTGTTGTGTCTCTGCTAAATGGGACAGGAATGTCAGGTCTTGTGGACATGGCTGAGTTCACTTACTACACTTTGACCCTCGAGTTTTTCTCGTCTTATGTTTTTGACCAGGCTTCTTTTGAAGCCAACAGGGATGGCCCTTGCATTTCTTTTCGGCTATTCAATGTCACCTACTCCCTGACACTAGCCGACTTTGCTGGATTTTTGGGTCTTTATTTCGAGGGTAACACCTCGGAAACTTCTGATGTTCACCGGGTCATGTGGTCGTGTATCTCTGACTGGAACGGCCCTAAGAGGACGGGCACTTCCGTCCACTTGCCCCCTTTTCGTTATTTTTTACGGCTGATGGGTAATACCATTTTCGGCCGTAAGGAGTCAAATAATGTGAATACTATTGAACTGTCTATCTTGGCGGGCTATCTGAACATTGAAAGTCGGGTAGCCCGTATCTATAACATCGCGTTTTTGACTGCCTATTACTTTCACAGTATAAGTGAGGGCACTTTGGCCACTATTTCTTGTGGTGGGTTGGTGACGCGTATCGCCAACCGTCTAGTTCTTCTTTTTCCTCGAGAGGAGGCCCCTATTGACCCTAACCTACGCTTCATGGATCTTGCCTACGCGAGGTCTGTGAAGTGGGTCGATAGTCGGAGTCGATGGAAGATTGACTCTTTCATCTGCGACCGCATCCCTGTTCTTGGCCTCCCTCCTATCCTGCCCCTTACCAGTGTCCAAGGGGCAGCTCGCTCGCCCTTGCCTTGCTACAGGCTCCCTATTGGGGCGGGCACCGCTACTGCTAGCACTTCGAGGCGAGCTTGTGCCTCTGTTTCACAGGCCTCCTCCTCCTCTACTCCTGCCCCCACGGGCTTCCCGGCCACTTTTCGTCCCCCTCCACCTACTTTTATCCCTGCGGTCATGGACCAAAGGGCGATGTCACGTGTGTTGGGTGACTTGTGCAGGAGCTTTGATCAGCACAAACTAGACACGGCCCTGACCCAGTACCCAGTTTACGAGGAGTACGCTCGGACGGGGATGCTCCCACGAGGTGTCTGGACTTACCCGTCCTTCTTTGTGTCCTCCGGTGGGCGGTTACCCTCAGCCTGCCACGAGAGCTGCTTCCACTCCTACTACTGCCGCCGCTGCTGAGGCGGAAGAGGAGGATGACTCAGGGTCAGATGAGGATAGTGGTTCCGAGTATGACGGTGGGGACTAGATGCTTGTGACCTCCCCTGTTTTGGCTGGTTTGGGGAGGTCTTCTTTTGTGAGTTCCGATCCCTTTTGTTAGTTTCCTTTTATTATTTTGTTGCTTTTATCCTTCCCTATATTGTTGTGAATGCTGGTGATTTGCTGCTGAGCACAATGGGGGCATTGTGCGTTTTGGTTTGGGGAGGGTATTTGCATATGTCTTTTGTATCTGCATTTGTTTTTTATTGCATTTCAGTCACACGTTTATTGCATTTTAGCTTGCATTTTTGTTCTTTCAAAAAAAAAATCGAAAAATTCATAAAAATCAAAAATATCACGTTTACTTTTGCATATAGTCGAGTCGGATTGGAGTTTATTAATGATGACATTGCACTATCAGTCAAATATATGCCATTCCTTGCCTTTTCACAACTGCTTAGCGAAAATTAAAAGTGATTTTTCAAATTTTGTTGTGGAATTTACTTCGGGTTATTAGACTTGACTCATTTACTTTTGGCAAACTACTTATACTTTTTGAGATATAGAGCCTGTAACTGGTGACATTCATGACCGGTTAATTTAGGATTGAGAGTAGTACTCCCGTCATTTCATGTTTTGCACGTGTATGAGTTTTGATTGCTTATTGCCTATACGCATCGGTTTGTGGTCGGTATTACATGTTTTGAGAACTATTGCATCTCCCCTTTTCTCATTTTGCCTCATCAACTCCACTATAAGCCATATCTGCCAGTTGCCCTTAACTACATCCCATACTTAGCCTACCATTGTGTCGAGCTAAGTAGTAGAGGAATTTGTCGAATTATATCAGATTTGGTTCGTTTTGTACTGTTGGAGTGAGTATTTATGAGAAGTGCAGGAGTTGCTAAAGTGTCAGCCTGAAAAAGAGAAAGTCAGAAAAAAAAAGAGAAAAAAAAAACTCAGAAAACAATGAAAAAAAAAGAAGTTGATCTGGGCAGTGAGTATAGTCCAGCGGAGGTGGTCGATCGACTGGGTCTGATGGTCGATCGACTGCCTATCCAGAAAAAAAAAACAGAAAGAAAGAAAAAAAAAAGGGAATTTAGAAAAAATAATAATTCGGCTGAGTTGAGAATACGCCTCATGTGCTCATTTTATGAAATGGAGGTGTTTGTTTTGGGATAGTGTGTTGCCTAGACATTTAGAGGCAATTGTTTATATTTCGAGTTAGAGGAACGGGATACGGTTTCTGATGGTTTGGTAGGTACTAGCTTGGCTTCTTACCCTCACATTTCCATACTTGTTCTGCCCTTTCTTTCCCACTTAGCCTCACATATCCAAATCTTGCAATGGTTCGGCATGTAATATTCCTTAACGGTGGTTATGCGTGTGTACGGTAGCTAGAATCATTATTCATACTAGTCAAGCATACATGTTTTGTCGGTCGCAGTCTAGGTGAGAGTCTGTATTTTCTTCCCTCTCTTTTACATTTATTCTTACCATTTGCCTTGCTGAGGGAAGAGTGACCCGGGAGAGTGCAAATTTATGAGTCTTGCAAGGTCGAACGCCCGATTTAATTCCATGATATGCATAAATTTGTCCACTTGCTTTGAGCGTTGCGGTAGTCGATTATGTGCATTAACTGGTTTAGCATTGACTTGTAGCTAGCTCTGAGATATACTCCTTTTCATTAGGTCCTTTTAGTTGCATTTAGTGCTTGCTTGGGGACAAGCAAGGTTTGGTTTGGGGAGATTTGACATGTGCATATTCTATACACTTTATTCGCAGTTTTGGCACGTATTTCCAAGGGTATTTGTTAGCTTTAAGCTACTATTTCTCCCGAAACGGTTTACTTTGCGATTTCTATGATTTATTGTAGGAATGAGTGGAAGTGAGCTGAATCAAGCCTAAATCGTCCTCCGGAGGCAATTTCAGGGAAGCTTGGAAGAAGGGAGTTCGTACTCACTCACTTTGGGATGCGTGCATTGGAGTGAAGTGGCTGATTTGAAGAGGAAAGGAGGTTACTGCACAGCTCAGTTGGTCGATCGACCAACCTCTTCAGTCGATCGACCGTGGGATTTTAGCAGAGGCTACTGCACTGCACTGGCTGGTCGATCGACCATGCTACTCAGTCGATCGACCAAGTTTCGCAGCTGTTATTGATTTTTCGTGCTAGACTTTTAAAAGCCCAATTGTAATTAACTTTTTGGCATCGTTTATCAGTAAAACATCTGAAAAATTAGGTTATGTTTTTTATTATTGAAAACTCAAGTTTAAGATATAGTTTTTGACAAGAAAGGGAGACGACGAATTCCGAATTCAATTACTTTGTTCATCATTTAATTAGTAAGCTTTAATGCAAATTCCTTGTTCTTTAATTTCTTGTTAATTCAATTCTTGTTGTTACTAATTTATTTTCAGAAATTTAGCTTTGATCTTTTGGTTTTAATTCAATTCTAATCATGTCAATCTTATTCTTTGCCTTTAAGTTTGCAATTGTTATAGTTTTAATCATGCATAGCTAATTATTTTGATTGGGAACGAGGTGAACCATGGCATAAATTAGGTCGATTTATTAGTATGATTTCTTCCGTATCGATCTTGTTTCCTTTTGATAAACCCAACTTGCTAGATTGAAAGATTAGTAGGTTAAGTTTTCATTAGTTTTGGAATTTCCTTTGAGCGAAAGCTTAAGAAATTCTAGAGGATTGGAAGACCGTAAGGTTAAATTTGAGCATTGATCGAAAGGCTTGCTTTTACTCCCTGAGACCGTTACAAGACCTCTGCTATCCCTTTTGACCTGACCTTAGCCATGGTGAACCGAAGTTCCTGATCTCTTTTTTTTTTTATTTGAGAAACTCTTTATTTTGTCAATTAGTCTTTAGAATCAAACCAATTCAAAACCCCCATTTAAAATGTTACTTCAATAGATTAAAAATTAGCAAATAGAATTGATCTAGTCTCTCTGTGGTTCGACCCTTACTATCACTGTCTATAGTTTTAGTTCGGATTATAAATTTAATTTTGATACAAAACGACGGTATCAGCATGTACCACGGCGACTAATTCAAGATCATGAGCAAGATGAAGCGAGGAAAGGAGGTATGAACGGTAACGCTTATGGTCAAAGAAGAAAGGAAATTAGACAACAAGGAAACGCCAGGTATTCAAATCTCACACAACAACATCAACCTAAACGATTCCGAAAACTTCTTAGCAACAAAACTTATAACTACATCACTCCCAAGGAGTTCCTCAAAAACGCTCATGTTACTTCATCCTAATCTATTCCCTGAAACAGGGTACTCCATTATAAGTGTGATTTCACCACTCCAAATCCTCAAACATCCACAAACAACTTCCACAAGATCAAGGTCAAAGTTCCAACAAAGCTATACTCATATCCAACTAGTGTCAACCATGGGTTTCTCAAAATAGTAAAATCCTCAATCAAAGATCCGAATACCAAGCTATAAATTCCCAGAAAGGGTTCCTCAAATATTCCACCATTCAATTCCATCCATTTAAAGTCAAGTACCAAGCACTAGTATCCCAAGACATGTCTCACTACACTTCCCAAGGCTCTCAAATCCCAAACCTAAACAACAAAGCCAAGTTCTATAGCCTTAGTAACAAACGCAACTCACACTTGACAACACAAAATCCACCAATCAAGAATACTCACTTTATCAAGGATCTAGGTCTAAGAATCATTAAGTATGTCTCATCACACTACCTAGGTCTTTCTAACATCACAACCTCTCAAAACCAGGGTTATGGGTTAACCACAAACAATCTCCTCAAAAGTCAAATTTTGCAACCAAGGCCAACATTCCTCAAAAGAAAGAGTAATATAAAAAGGCGTTAAGAGAAGATAAGAAAGGAACAAAACACAAGTTAGGAGGGTACAAGAGTAACTTTCAAGGAAAGAGAAAAGAGAGTTTAGAAGGAGAATAAGCACCAAGAGATAAAGAATAAGACAAGGAACACAAAGAATGAGAAACATCTTCGAGGAAGTATAAGCATTCTTCAAAGGTAAACAAATCTTCAGTCCTCGGTAATAGGCACCAAATCTTGATCTTCACGTTGACAGGTTTACGGTTATTGATACAAGGCACAACAAATATTATATGGCAATCAACAAACGTGTTAGCACCTAACAAAGAGCAAACACAAAGAGACTACAACATAAGGTCCTAAGTCTACCCATCCTACCCATCTCTCAAGTTTATTATTTAAGGTCAAGTTATTTTTATCGGGGGTGAACAAACGTGCGTCGGGAGCAAATATGCTCTGATACCAACTGTGATACCCTCATTCATTGCGGAAAAGTAAACACATAATTCTAGATAAAAACTGCATGGATATGTTTGTAATAGGTTCATTTGGGTAAAAACCTGTAATTTTTAAAACCTGAACCTGTCATAAAGATATCCAAATTGGAAGGTGTCAAACATGCAAGGTCTAAAGTAAATCTCATAAATAAAACATCGCTAAAGTCGCGAAACAAAGTTATACAACCCAAATATGAAAAAGGGAGACATATGTCCCTAAAAAGTATATGACATAAAAAGTGTTTAAGGGTCACAATAAAATAAAATCAATCTAGGTCCCAAGGTTACTTTGCTCGCTAGCTCGTCCATGTACCCCATATATGCATCACCTACCTGTCAATCGCATTTTATACAAATACGAAAGTCATAGTCAGTGGGGAGTAACTCCGAGTTCTCCCAGCCACGAAATGTCATAATTAATATAACATGTAAACATAAGAATATGAATATGAATAACACATAGCCTTAGCATATAGATTCTAGACAATCGTGCTTATCATGTGAACAACAATATAACAACACATAGTCCTAGCATGTGAATACTAGACCGACTCATACTACACTATCATCTGAATCACATAACATCCGGGAATCCAAACTCTATCAACCATAGCCGGCTTGTATCTCACCTTCTATGATTCATAGAATCATCAAACAAGAAAGGACAATATATCTAGAGACAGGCATAAGTTCCTAGTACCGTCAATAGTCACTCTGTAACTCGAGTCTATACCACGAGGTAAGGTAAACACCCTAGTCCTAAACCTGCGCAGACCTAGCGACATGCGGAAAACTACCGCATCCAAGACCCATGACAACACCACATGAGTACCCCTAAGGAGTCCACCAAAGGGTTGGCTAGTACTTAAGCTGACCACATACTTCTAAGAGTACGTCAGGAGGTCATGCCCTAACTTGGATATAAACCCACCAAGCTAAGACACAAAGGCTATTAAGCGGTGAACATACACTCGTCAAAGACTAAAATGGCCTATCTATGATGAAGGCCGAAGTACTCACCTAGGACCTAGTCCCAGCTTGAATACTTTAGCCCACACCACACAAGACAAGTAGGACACCCAATTAACCATAAGAGGGGCAAAGAGTCCAAACTTGCACACACAAATGATCATACACACCCTAGCATATGAAAGGCTACACAAGAGCATATTCAGCTGACAATCCAACAATATCTCCAATATCAATAATAATCCAAATTCTAGCTAACCAACAGTACCATAATCCATGAGAACAAGCTAAAATGGCAAAGAGGCAATAAGACTCAAGCATAAGGCATCCAAAGCATCCAACAACCAACATGTGAAATGATAATTACAAATATCAAGGCATAACATAAAACATCCAATAACAACCAATCTCACCTCAAAGACAAACCCTCGACCCGAGTCCCGCGACGGGTCATTGGTCAAATCGAGGTTGACCGGTTTAAACCTAGTTTGACCAAACTCATTCGGTCAAACTGCCCCACTTTCGTAGTCTTGGCCCATTTTGGCCCAAATCACAACATTCATTACAATATCATTCTCATGCAATATTCCAATTTCTATCATGTGAACACTATCAACATAAAAAAAAAAAAAAAAAACATTCCAACTTACAAAATAACTAATTCCACAAAATTCTCACATAATAAAATAGCATAAATAACCGTCTCACACAAGGGTAAACTTTTCTATAAATTTTTAATCGATAAAACGACGCCATTTACTCATATGGACTCCGAATTGAGTGATTCAAGTGGCTAAACCACCTAATTTTTCGATGCCGTTCGATCTGTCATATTTTTGGAAACATTGGAAACCGTCTCGGTCCGGTACTGACGCGTTCCACCCAAAACACGGACTTGTCACAACACATAATTCTTCATCCAAATTTGTTCCAAACAATAATATACAAATGGGTAACATAAATTAAACATAAGCATACTCATCTTACTCCATTTATTCATTTATCAACAAGATCGTCTTAAACAACAACAAACAACAACAAATTAAACAACAACAAACAACAACAACCGACAACAAACAACAACAAACAACAAATACAACTACTAATGTGACATTAAATCGTCGAGTAACTCGGAATAGTTACCTTAAGCTAGCAAAGAGACAAGTAATAACTTGAGAAAGCTTCTAAAACCCAAAATTACTCTTCATCTTCAACCACATATGAGTCACCTAACTCATCTTCAAATTCTTCACCTATAAGAACAACAAAAACACAATTATTAAGCTTAAATTCGAAAACCCTAAAAGATGAGCCTTAAAACAAAATTGGGGGAAATGAAAATAAAGCTTACTAATAGATGAGGATTGAAGAGAGGATTCCAAATATATAATTTTTATGAGATTTGGTGGAGAAATGAAGGATTTATGGTGGATTTAGGAAATGTAAGGAGGATTTTTGAGATGAATTTGGTGTTTGATGAAAGGAAGAGAGAGAGAGAGTGAATTATGGAGGAAATGAAAATTGAAAGAGGGGACAATGAAGGGTAGGTGGCCAGCTAAAAGGCATGGGGAGATGGGTCATTTGTTTACGTTTTGGGATTTGCTTCGACGGTAATTAGAAATATTCGTCGAACGCGATTTTCGAGAATATTAAAGTTCTTAAACACGATTTTACTAAAATATTAAGTACTCATATGCCCAATATCCAAACTCGTTTACCCAACGACCGTAAGAAATGGGAAAATCCCAATTTTATGACTTTTATCCGAAATCTATTTTATCAAAGGAAAAGGTTTAAATATAGTTTAAATCACTTTTAAACATTTCTAAACTATCAAAAATAATTACATTTTTTCAAAATTAAATAAGATTATATTTTATCAAATAAATTTTATTTCAAATAAATTAATATTAAATTAAAACAGATTAAAATATTACTTTTAAAATATAATAAAGGTATTCAAATTTACGGGGTGTTACACACCTGGCGAACCAAAGGGGCTTCCCTTTTTTCTGTAAAAAGACGCGAGATTTGGCTGCATTTCATTCCTCATTCATCTTCAACCTTCGACATAAAAACCTGCAAAGAATCGCCATTGTTGGACTCTTTCTAGCTTCCATTCGTGCCATCAACAATAATGTCGTCTCAAGGTATGCATTTCCTCTCGAATCCATTTGTTTTTGTTGGTCTTTAGCTTAATTGAATTAGGGCGAACCTTTACCCTAGAAAATCGATTTGGGCGTTTTTGATTGAGCTCATTTCGAGTGAAATTGATGATTGCATTAGGTTAAAAGCCTGTTTAGGAGTATAGGGGTGCTTTTAGTTTGCATTTTGGTCCCCGTTCCCGCTCCCCATGCTCAAAATGTTGGGAAATGTGTCCTCAACAATAGTGCGATCACATGATTTAAATATTATTATTAAATCTCATACTAAGAATACGTGAGGGATGATTCTTTATATAGTCAACGGACCGTCATTAATTGGTAATGATTGGCTAACTAGAGTTTGACATTACGGTCGTGTGACGGTGGTGGTCAGTTGATCCCTTTAGGTCACACCTATAGGATGAGGCCCAAATAGATATTTAATTAATTGTATGCGATACAGATTAATTAATTCCTTAATTATGGGAGTACAATTTTACGTCTTTATGTAATGTGATTAAATAAGATTAAATTTAGTAATTAAGTGTTAAATTACTATATTAGTTGAAGTATTATATAAGTTTTGAGGTAGAGGTAATTAGTTATTTAAAGTTACAAGAAGTTGTAATTTTAACCAACTAGTAATTATGGGACCCATTATATGTTGATATAATGGTAGTATACTACTCAAAAAGTGGAGTGTATATTATATTATTAATTATAATATTTAAGTGTTAAATGATTACATTAATAATTAATTATGTAAGATGGTTAAATATATGACTTATAAGCATTTGTGGGACAAATGACAAAAGGCAAAAATGGACCAAAATAGGTCCAATATTTCGGCCAAATTAAGAGAGCAAAAGATGCTCTTTTGTCTTTGTTGTTTTTTCTTAAAGGATGATAGTGACACTACATAGAAGCTTTAATCATGTCTATATCTTACACTACTCTACCTAGACTTTACAAGAGAGAAAAATAAAAGCAAAATATTCCCTTGATGCTCATGAGGCCACCGGTTTTTGGCTTACAATAGGGAGCATTAGTTGCTCATTTTGTAGTTAGTTCTTTTGCTTGTTTTCTCTCTACTTTCCCTCACATACAAATTGCAACAAACTCTCTCAAATACTAATACATTAAATCTATTACTAGAAGTAGTAATAATAAAAATATTAGTATTATTAAGGTTACATTTCTACTACATATCTAGTTAATATTAGTAGGAATTTTTGGGATTAATCTTGGGTGCAACTTATTGGAGTGTCTTCTATACTTGGAGTCTTAGGAGGATCATCCATCATATTTAGCTCAAGAACAAGTGAAGGAAGGTGACCTTACTTGTGCCCATAATTTGGAACCATATATCAATGTAATGAACATTGTTTTTCTTATAAATCTTTCATTTTGTTATGCATGCACTAGATCTAAAGAACATATAATTAACAAGTTAATTTGTTCACTATTAGAGGAGTCTAATAATAGGTATATGAACCTAACAAGTGGTATCAGAGCATAAGGATGTTGCATGCATAATCGGTTATTGTTTTTCCGAGTTAAAATTGTGATTTATAAGTATAAGCCACGAAATCACCATGCATGTTATATATTATGGTCCTAAAATGTTTTTAGGTCATTTTTATGATTTATGGAAATTTATTGGTCATTTTAATAATGTTTAGTGATTTTATTACATTTTTATGACTAAAATGGGAATTAAAATGCTATAAATAGTTAAACTAAGTTTCTGACCTTGGAAATTTTATATGTCCTCACATGCATATTTTAAAAGTAGTGTGTAAAAAGTCGAGTTAATTTGATTAATATAGCATGATTTATGATTTTTATGAGATAAAAATGGATTAAAAGAGGTAAAATGGTTAAAAATAGTTAAATCTCGAATTAAGCCATGATCTTTTAATATGATGTCACATGAATAATTTACAGAGAGTGTGTAAATTTCTAGATTAAAATATATCTTTTAGCATGATTTATGGATTTTTAGAGTAAAAATGGCATAAATAGTGACTATTTTAGCAAAATTAGCTAAATCGTATTTCATGGCTTGAGAAAATTATTTTAAGTTGCATGAATATCCCACTAATCATATCTAAGGTTGTAAAAATTATTGGAGTAATTTTTGGATACTTGAAGTATTTTATGAGATAAAACTGATAATATGCAACTATATTTTCTCAAAACTAATTCGAAAATTTTAACCATGATTATTGACATTATGAGTGTCATGAAATTATTCTAGAATGTTCAAAAATTTAAAATTCAAATTTTGAATTTTTTATAAATTAATTTGGATTTATTTCATTAATATTATGATTTTAAGGTAAAAAAAATGAGCATAAAATTAAATCAAGTTGAATTATTATCAAAAATTGAGTGATGACTAATTTTTTAATCCTAAAAAGTGTTAGGATAATTAACTTGAGCTTAGATGTCATATAAGTGTTAATTAGTGATTTTGAAAGGTTATTATCACGCATTTCCATAAAACCGGGTTATATGTACGACATAAGTTAAATAGGGCGATTTGGCACACCATTTGGCATGATAGGTACATATTATAATACTGCATATTTCAATTGTTGAATGTCTTTTATTAATATAATTTTGAATTATGTAATTTTATCTTAGTATGGCCTTAGTTTAATCGATATTACCCGTAATAAAAGGGAATATTGATTCCGTTGTAATTTAATGTGATCTCGTATCACTTTTATTTTTATTTCATTAGTTTTTCCATTTTTACAAATGTATAATAGGAATAGCTTTGTATTTTTATTATTATTTGTAATTATGGAGCATCTTCAAAGACGGTACCATTTGGAAAGGTGATCCGACGAAGACGGTGTTCTTGGGAGGCGTGCCGCTTGAAGATTCAAGGGACCAAAGGAGTTGGTTTCCGAATATGTAATAGATTATTTGATTTTCTATTTTAGGAAGGCCATACTAGGAATTTTATTTATTACTTTGCATTTCTTTTAATATGTTACATGCATTGCCAAATCGCCATAACAACACATGCATATCATATCGAGTCATCGACCGTGTCAATTATAATTATCGTAGTTCACCGCTTTAGTTCACTTAAAACGTGATAGATAATAAATTGACAAGACCTCTCACATATAATAATTGAGAAATAGCCTTACCAAATAGTAGAAACCCATGAAGTACCAATTTCATAAGGGAGTTGAGCCGGCTTTACCGTAATACAAACCTTGTTACGTTGGCGAAATGGAGTAGTAAAGTGTTATTACATCGAAATTTGGATTGAGCTCAACGGAAGTATTGTTGACCGTAGTCGAATGTGTTCCGGGCTAAAGATGAGAATTAGAGTAATTTTTATCGATCGAGCGTTCTAAAAGTAGAATCGATTAAAGAGTTAATCCACCGAGTTATATTAATAAGGGATGACTCGGCTTACCGTACCCGTATTAATATGAATTTGGATCTCGGAATCATTTATATTAGTTGGGTGGAGGTCACTATATAAATGTTAGAACTTGTTTAAAATTTTTTACAAGTTTATATTAAAATGACAAATGTTAATATTTCCTTTACCTCCAAATTTGTAGTTGATTTTTATCACAATGGATCCATCACAAGCAACAACACCAATTACCATTGAGTCATGTCACAATTTATTCGACGAAATTTGCTCCAACCACCAACTCGATACTACTAGAGAGCTTCATTTTGGGATCGGTTCCGATGGAAATCTCAATTTCATCGCTTCCTCCATACCTCCTACTATAACTAGGCCTTATGTGAATGCGTCTCGGGTAGACCATGTCACTAAGTCTATGAGGTCCCTATCTTTGGAAGAGAAGGATGCCGAAGTAAGTGGGAGTTCTAGCAAGCAAGTTCTTGCTACAAATGGGAAAAGGTTCAAGAGGAAGGGAAGAAAAGGGAGAAAATTCAACAATGGTAGAGGAGCCAAAGTTGATGATAAATGCCATTATTGTCAAGGCATGAGACATTGGATGAGAAATTGCCCCATATATTTGGGAAATATAATGGATGGACTTGTCATTCCACTTGGTAAAATTCCTACTGAGATTTATGTTATTGATGTAAATTTCACTTCCACGACAACATGGGTACTAGATACTGGTTGTGGTTCTCACCTTTGTAATCATTTACAGTGGCTAAGAAATGTGGAAAAGCTGAACAAAGGCGATGTTGATCTCCGACTTGGGAATGGAGCTAGGGTAGCGGTCGCGTCCAAGGGTACTTTATGTACTTGTTCTAGCGAATGGATTTGAATTGTATTTACATAATTGTTTTTATGTACCTACTCTATCTAAGAACATTATTTCAGTTGCTATGTTAGACATAGATGGCTTTAATTTTGCTATCAAGAACAATTGTTGCACTACTTCAAGAAATGAGTTGGTCATAGGCCGAGGTTCATCTATTAATGGTATTTATGTTCTAGAAACATCAAATCCAAGGAATGACATCTATAACATTCAAACCAAGAAACTCAAATCAAGTGATCCAAATGAGTCGTACATTTGGCATTGTCGATTGGGTCATATCAATGAGAATCGCATTAAGAGATTAGTTTTCACTAACGTGATCAAACCATTTGATTTCCAATCTTATGGTATATGCGAATCATGCCTCCTAGGCAAAATGACTCGTAGTCCTTTTAGTGGTAAAGGGACACGAGCTAGTGAACTATTGGGCCTTATACATACCGATGTATGTGGACCAATGAGTGTCACCGCTAGGGGTAATTATGATTACTTCATTACCTTCACCGATGATTTGAGTAGATATGAGTATATCTACTTAATGAAATATAAGAGTGAAGCTTTTGAGAAATTTAAACAATTTTAGAATGAAGTTGAGAACCAATTGAACAAAAGGATAAAGACACTACGATCTGATCGTGGTGGAGAATATCTCAGTAATGAATTTGATTCACACTTGAAAAATTGTGGCATTGTGTCACAACTTACTCCACCTGGTACACCACAACTAAATGGTGTAGCCGAGAGGAGAAATTGAACCCTACTAGATATGGTTCGATCTATGATGAGTCAAACTGAGTTACCTGACTCGTTTTGGGGTTTTGCAATTCAAACCGCAATCATCTCATTGAATTATAGTCCATCAAAAGCAACCGAAAAGACACCATATGAGATGTGGAGAGGAAGGATTCCTAATATTTCCTATATGAAGATTTGGGGATGTGATGCTTACGTCAAGACAAAAACCGACAATAGGCTAGCCCCCCGATCAGAAAAATGCACCTTTGTAGGTTATCCTACCAATTCACGAGGCTACTACTTCTACAAACCTCAAGAGAACAAAGTGTTTGTGTCTAATGAGGTTGTCTTTTTAGAAAGTGATTTTATTTCTAAGAGACAGAGTGGGAGAAATTTTGAACTGAATGAAGTTCAAGAGACACAAGCCAAAGTAGAGACAAATGGAGAGGCACGTGAAGACGTTCCTTCGTCATCTAATTCGGAAGTCGTTCCTCAATTGAGATGGTCGGGTCGAGAAATTCGCCATCCTGATAGATACGTGAGACTTATTGAATAGGATGGGAATCTTGATGTGTTGCTTCTAGAAAGCGACGAACCTGCTACCTACAAAGCTGCAATCTCTAGTCCTAATTCAGCTTTATGGCTTCAAGCCATGGAATCCGGAATTAGTTCTATGCATGAAAATCAAGTCTGGAACTTGGTGGATTTGCCTGAAGGAGTGAGACCTCTTCAATGCAAATGGATCTTTAAAATAAAGAATGGCATAGAAGGACATGATGATGTCTACAAGGCTAGGCTTGTTGCAAAGGGTTTTACCCAAGTTCAGGGTCTTCACTATGATGAAACCTTTGCTCCAGTAGCCATGCTAAGATCCATTCGGATAATGTTAGCGATTGCTGCATTTCATGACTATGAAATATGGCAAATGGATGTAAAGACCGCTTTTCTAAATGGGCATTTAGAAGAGGAGGTGTACATGTTACAACCTGAAGGTTTTGTAGATCCGAAAAATCCTAACAAAATATGTAAGCTTAAGAGATCCATTTATGGTCTTAAGCAGGCATCTAGAAGCTGGAATCATCGATTCAATCATGTTATAAGAGAGAATGGTTTTACTCGAAGTATTGAGGAACCATGTTTATACATGAAGTTCAGTGGGAGCAATGTTGTGTTCCTAATATTGTATGTGGATGACATACTACTTATTGGAAATGATATTCCAATGTTATCCTCTGTCAAGGAGTATTTGGGAAATTACTTCCAAATGAAGGGTTTAGGAGAAGCACAACGCATACTAGGTATCCAGATCTATAGAGATAGAACCAAAAGGATATTGGCATTAAGTCAAGAATCTTATATTGAAAAGATTCTTTGACGTTTCAGAATGGAAAAGTCCAAGAGAGGCTTAATTCCTATGGGTAGTGGAATCATTTTGAGCAAGTCTCAATCTCCTTCCAAACCCGAAGATGTTGAACGTATGAAGTTGATTCCTTATGCTTCCGTTGTTGGATCAATCATGTATGCCATGATATGCACTCGTCCGGATGTCTCGTATGCTTTAAGCATGACTAGTAGATATCAAGAGAATCCAGGTGAGAGTCACTGGATAGCTGTGAAGAATATCCTTAAGTACTTGCGAAGGACTAAGGATTCTATCTTAGTGTTTGGAGGTGACTCCGAATTATGTGTTAAGGGTTACACAGACTCGAGTTTTCAAATAGATAGAGATGATATGAAATCCCAGGCTGGATTTATATATATGCTCAATGGTGGTGCCATAAGCTGGAGAAACTTCAAATAAGCTTTGATTGCAGATTCTACTACGGAGGCTGAGTACGTTGCAGCATCAGAAGCTGCTAAGGAAGCCGTGTGGATTAGGCAATTCATGGAAGGGCTAAAGGTAGTTCCCATCACCAAAGATCCTATCACGATCTTCTACGACAATAGTTGGGCGTTCTTTCAAGCTAAAGAACCCAAGTCTAGGAATAAATCTAGACACGTACTTAGAAAATTTCATGTAATTAGGGATTTCGTTGAAAGGAAGGAAGTAGTGATTTATAAGGTTGGAACGGATGATAACATAGCTGATCCATTAACCAAACCTTTATCGCAAACAAAGCATGACCATCATGATGTATCCATGGGTCTAAGGCGTATGCGAAATTTGTATTAGATTATAAGATATGAAAGAAAAAATCCGAGTTTTTGGTTCATATATGATAATCGCATTTGTCGTTTGAGTTTATTTATAAAAACTCGTTTATTTATAACCTTGTTCTATCCAAATAGGTTGTGGAGACAAATTGAACCCCATTAAAGTGAACTGGATTAACATGGTATATGCCCCTAGTTACTTATATGAGGTGACGTCTCGAAGCGACTAGAGTGTGATGCGATTGATGGCAAGTTCAAGTGCCATAGAGTCATATGGGATGACTAGTCGATCACATAGGCAGACTGTATAGGACATTCTGTCGGGCAGTGACCACTTATAGAGTTCTGGTAATTCATTAAGCCTGGTCGTGGCAAGAGCTACTATAGTATTCTTATGAGTCAATTCTTTTGACTAGAGACTATTCGCCCAAGTTGGCACAACTTCTGATTAGCTTTGATTTATACTCTACGATTTCGTAAATGAGGTCAAATTGGGTATATTTTAGGTTATGATGGACGGTGGCTGAACGAAGGGAATATGGCGATAGGAATTGTCCACCCCTTGTCAGGGTTGTTTGAAATCTCAAGGCCACTCGAGGAGTAGTTAACTGGAAAAGCGTGGCCACGCTCGGAAGGCATCTTTGATAGATAATTCTGGTCAGACAGTTAATCTCCATATCTAGAAAACCACTCAAGATATGATCAAATGTAAGTACGACCTGTAAGACACCTTGCATCGAGTGGGAGATTGTAATAGGACAAGAGAATTGGTGACGCACATTTGTCGAGGACAAATGAGAGATTGTTGGGAAATGTGTCCTCAACAATAGTGCGATCACATGATTTAAATATCATTATTAAATATCATACTAAGAATACGTGAGGGATGATTCTTTATATAGTCGACTGACCGTCATTAATTGGTAATGATTGGCTAACTGGAGTTTGACATTACTGTCGTGTGACGGTGGTGGTCAGTTGATCCCTTTAGGTCACACCTATAGGATGAGGCCCAAATAGATATTTAATTAATTGTATGCGATACAGATTAATTAATTCCTTAATTATGGGAGTGCAATTTTACGTCTTATTGTAATGTGATTAAAAGATTAAATTTAGTAATTAAGTGTTAAATTACTAAATTAGTTGAAGTATTATATAAGTTTTGAGGTAGAGGTAATTACTTATTTAAAGTTACAAGAAGTTATAATTTTAACCAACTAGTAATTATGGGACCCATTATATGTTGATATAATGGTATTATACTACTTAAAAGTGGAGTGTATATTATATTATTAATTGTAATATTTAAGTGTTAAATTATTACATTAATAATTAATTATGTAAGATAGTTAAATATATGACTTATAAGCATTTGTGGGACAAATGACAAAAGGCAAAAATGGACCAAAATAGGTCCAATATTTCGGCCAAAATAAGAGAGCAAAAGATGCTCTTTTGTCTTTGTTGTTTTTGATTAAAGCATGATAGTGACACTACATAGAAGCTTTAATCATGCCTATATCTTACACTACTCTACCTAGACTTTACAAGAGAGAAAAACAAAAGCAAAATATTCCCTTGATGCTCATGAGGCCACCAGTTTTTGGCTTACAAAAGGGAGCATTAGTTGCTCATTTTGTAGTTAGTTCTTTTGCTTGTTTTCTCTCTACTTTCCCTCACATACAAATTGCAACAAACTCTCTCAAATACTAATACATTAAATCTATTACTAGAAGTAGTAATAATAGAAATATTAGTATTATTAAGGTTACATTTCTACTACATATCTAGTTAATATTAGTAGGAATTTTTGGGATTAATCTTGGGTGCAACTTATTGGAGTGTCTTCTATACTTGGAGTCTTAGGAGGATCATCCATCATATTTAGCTCAAGACAAGTGAAGGAAGGTGACCTTACTTGTGCCCATAATTTGGAACCATATATCAATGTGAGGAATATTGTTTTTTCTTATAAATCTTTCATTTTGTTATGCATGCACTAGATCTAAAGAACATATAATTAACAAGTTAATTTGTTCACTATTAGAGGAGTCTAATAATAGGTCTATGAACCTAACACAAAAAACGTGAGTGAGGTGAGAAACCGTCTCATTTCCCAATGCCATGTTTATTTCCTTGGATAATGGGTCCCACTTGGTTGCATTGTAGTCAGGGAAGATCATTTTTGCCATTGTGGACCTTTGTTGGGTATTGTGGGCAAAATTGGAATTTTTGCCTTTTGTGACGGTCTTATGTCTGACAAATAAGCGTCTGTTTGAGCTTGAATTGAGTCAGTTTGCCTTGAAATGGACCTTATTTGTAGTTTAGGTCGCCTTGAGGCGTGATAAAATCACGTTCGCCTTTTTGCGGTCGTTTTTGAATTTTGATCGGCCTGTGCTAAAATTGGCGTATGAATTGCCTTTTCGAGCCGTAGAAAAATTTCCCATTGCCTTGGGAATGTATTTTTAGTTCGTTGGCGGACCTTGTATGGGTCTTGAAATGCCGTTTTTTTTGTGGTGGTTTTGACTCGTCTTTTGCTTGAAATGATGGGCGAGTCGTTTTTTTGTGCGTTTTTTTTTGTTTTTTTTTTGTGAATGGTTTTGTTTGGTTGGATTTTGGGCGGGATTACCCTTGTTTTGCTTTGCAGGTTGTGTTTTTTTTTGGACTTGTCCATTTTATGCCGTCATAATGCCGGAATTTTGGCTGAAGTTCTTTGTTTATTCTTTTCATCGCATGGTACCATTTGGGACCTATGGGGTCCGTTGTTGAGGTACTGGAGGAGGAGGATGATCCCGGAGGAGCTGCAGTGACCGAGGAGGCTGCCGGATTTGAGGCGGTGGTGGAGGATGCTTTCGTAGAGGAGGAGAGGCGGCTGATGTGGCCGGCTTGTCCTTTTCATTGTGGCTCATAGACAGGATGGCTGATGATTGGGGGTCAGCACCGGGGTGGTGCATCGCATCATGGTTCTTGGCCTCCTTATCATCCGAAGTCTGCAAGACACTGTCTTCATTTTTGTCGTGGAGCAGGAACGAGGTATTACCATAATGGTAATCGCCTCTGCTTCTGTTGTTGCTCCTCTCTCTCTTATGTTGCTCCCTTTCTTTTCTGTTTGAGAGGATAGAGAGTGCTTAGTTCGGTAGGCGGCGGATAGCTCCCAGTTCGTTGTCTTAGGCCAGTGTTTGTATAATAGATGGTTGTTTTAGGCCAGTGTCTGTATGATTGATGGTTGTTTTTGGCCAGTGTCTGTATTATAGATGTATGTACTAGATCCTGTTTGTACGGTCAGTTGTCCGTATTAAACGTGTGTCGATGTATTTTGCGTAGGCGGTTTGTATATATGTGTTTTTGGTTTGTAGCTCATTTTGTGATTTTGGCTTTTTTCGGAGGAGCGCTGTCGGCTGTCAATTCTCCTTTTGCTTTGCACCAGTTTCTGCATCGTTAGTGTAGAAAACAGGCAATAGTTAGCACATATGCATAAACGTAAACACGTAAAAGCATTTGATTGAAAACAAAATTAACCAAGTTGACTTGGAGTTAAAATTTGAAAATTGAAAATTCCGCGACAAATCGTCGCGTTTGGACTCCCAAAAGGAATTAATTTTAAAATTGAGCAATTAACTCGTGTTGTGAACTAAATTGCATCGAAATTGTTGAAATTGATTTGTGACTCGAAAAATTCAAACTCAAACCGTCATGGATGAATTTTAGAAAAGATTTTTATGAGCATATTTGATTTTTGAGGTCAAGACTGGGATTTGCGAGTGTTTGAATTCTGAGGAAAACGGATGTCGTGTCATCAATTCTCTATTATAATTTTGATGGAAAATTGTGAAAAAGCACAAAATTTTCGGAATTTTGATTGACATGGAAATGATCCGTCGCAGATCGGGGCGACTAGCCCTTCCCCCCTTTAAAAAAAGAAAGAAAAATCCGTATGTTTAAAGCTGCGTCATGGAAACCGTGTCGGATTTCGTAAAACGCGAAAACAAGAAAATGTGAGTGTGAGGAAACACAAAATGTCCTGGATCATCCCGAAGAGGCGCGAGCGTCCTGGCAGGAGGTTTGAGGTGTCAGGAGAAAACGCAACTTGGAAGAGACAAGTCAAAAGCGAGAATCCTGGGGAAGGCCTAAAGAGGCGCGAGCTGCCTGGCAATGGAATCCAGCTCTCCCCGTTTTCTGAAAAACGCGTTGGTCATTTTTGTATAAATAGTGATGATTGAACTTCATTGTTTCATCGTCCAAAACACAAAACATCTCTACAAAACTTCTCCTTCTTCTTCCGCAAAAATATTTCATGGATGCTTTTGAGAATGCATTGCGACAATGGTGCCGGGATTTGTCGCCTCCCGAAAAGTATCAACTCATTTGCATGGGAGTTGGTCAATTGTTGGTTCTCCGTCAAGTCAAGGTGCAACCTTCATTTCTTGAAGCATGTTCTCGGTTTTGGGATTCGAAACACCATGTTTTCGTTTTCCCAAAGGGTGAGATTTGTCCTCTTGCCGAAGAAGTTGGAGCCATTGGCGGGTGGCCGAGTTGTGTTCCGGTGCTTCCTCCGACTCGGTTGTGCTAGAAGGAGAAATTCCGTTCCATGTTGGGTTTGTCGACAAGTCAAGTCAACTTTCTTCTTGCTCCACATGGTGTGGATATGTTGGCTCTTATCAACATCTTTTCAAACCGATTAGATGTCAATGTCTCGGAGGTGGCTAGGAGAAGGGCTCTTGCCTTTTGCCTTGTCCTTGTGTACCTCTTTGTTGATGTTTTGAAGAAGGAGGGGCCAAAATGTTATGGTAGCATGACCCTTGTTCATGTGGTTGAGCAAATGGAGCATGGTAGAGATCCATCGTGGTTGGTGCTTGGAGAGACCATCCAAGCTTTGGACAAAGAAGCCTCTTGGGGAGAAGCTCCCTCATTCGGATCCCCAAGGATCCTCCAAGTGTGGCTATTAGAGAGGCTAAGGTATGTAGAGCCTCCGGTTGATTCTTCTTCTTATTCCTTCCGTCATCTTACCATGAGGAAGAAATTGTACTCGGATAGTTTTCTACCGAGGCTTATTGGGCCGCAAGATTGGCGGAGGAGGGTGGTCCTCACATCCGTTGGGTGGTGCCATTGGTGCCATGGTGGCACTTGAGGTCTTTCACGGGGTTGCCCGCTTCGGGTGCTAGCCATCATTCTTTGATGGTGGTGGGTTTGAAGGTTGCTTCCTTCATTTATCCCGAAAGGCTCATCGGGCAAATGGGGCGTCAACAAAAGATGCCCGCTCAAGATACCCTTGTCCAAGAGAATGTTTTCTGGAACTCCGAGCTTGTGGAGGTCTTCGAAAGGTGGTGGGCCACTCGGCCGCTTTGGGAGGTACCAAACCCCGTTGCTACGACATGGGTGAATCCCGCTTATGTCAAGTGGTCACGTGCTCCGTCCTTGGAAGAGAGATCCAAATTCCGTAAGGACGAGGTTGTCGACTTGAACTACCGAGAGGTTGGCAAGGCCAACCGTGCCTTCTTTGAGGAGTATGTTGATGGAGCTACCCCCGATGTGATGAGACCACCGAAGAGGAGGAGTTCCGGCCCCAAGAATATGGCGGGCCGTGTATTGGCTTTTTTTGGGTCGAACATGGGGTCTTGTGCTAGACCGAAGGCCGTCGCCGTCTTAGATCCGTTGAGGATCCGTTCCAAGGAGGAAGTCCATGCTAGGCGGGCCAACAAGAAGAACAAGGGGAAGATGTACCCCGAGGGAAAAGGCAAGGGTAGAATGGAAGAGTGAAGACCTCCATTACCCGTTTTATTATTATGTTGTATTATTGTTGTGAGTTTTTATTATGTTGTACTAGCTAGTTATTGTGTGTTTTGTGCTCGTTTTATTATGTGAGGTGTTTTAGTTGACACCTTAGCTTAGACAAGTTGTAGACTCGTCGAGTTTTATTTGTTGTTGAAATTGTAATCCCCCCCCATTATTAATTAAATAAGAAGATTGCCCGTGTCGAAAATTATGAACGCTTGTTTCTTCCATCCATTTTGTAAGGGCAATTCGACTTGAATCGTCCTAAACGTTTGCACTTGGGAAAGTGGGATTTTTGTAGGAAGGGAGAAAGGCTTATTTTTGTATTTTGTGGAGAAAAGGGAATGTTGTTCCCTTTCTTTTTTTATGGGGATGTTTTTTGTATGTGGGGGTTTTTGTCGTATGGGGATGGTTGTTTTTTTATTTTGGGGATGGTTGTATCTTCCTTATGTAAGAAAGGACTGCCTACGATTCACCTGCATAGGTGAAATCAAACCATGATCGTAGTTCGAAATGCTTTGTAAGTTTGTTTGGGTTTTGTGGTTGTATCCCTCAGGTATAAGAGGGACTGCCTACGTATCCTCCTGAAGAGGTGAAATCAAACCATGCTCGTAGTTCAGGGGTTTTTGTTTTAGTGCAAATGGATGTTGCCTTTGACAGATCAAAGGACATTTGAAACGGGCAAGGTGTCGCAGCTTAGACTCGATAAAACATGCAATTTCAAATCAGAACTCGTTGAGGAACTTGACTTGAAAGGGGGTTGAGTTGGTTGCTAGTTGTAAAACTAGGCTTAGGTCGTTGGTTGCTATGGTTCAAGGGTAGTATTTCTTGAGTTGGTCTAGGTTGGTCGGGTTTGTAAAGTCCTCCCCATCTAGATCACTCAGTCTCATTGCGCCCCTCGAAAGTATTTTCTTGACCAGTTATGGCCCGGCCCAGTTGGGTTTGAATTTCCCCCTCGGATCGACGAGTAATGGTGCTCGAACTGACTTGAGGACCAAGTCGCCCTCCTGGATGTTTCTGGGTTTAACCTTCTTGTTGAATGCCCGTTGTATACGTCGTTGGTATAGCTGGACGTTGTGCAAGGCGTTGAGTCGTCGTTCGTCTAGAAGAGTGAGTTGCTCGTACCTTTGACGGGTCCATTCCGCCTCAGAGACTTGACTCTCCAGTAGGATGCATAGAGAAGGGACCTTTAACTCTACCGGTTGAACCGCCTCCATACCGTATGATAGGTAGAAGGGTGTGGCGCCAGTCGGTGTTCGAATGGAGGTTCGGTATACCCAGAGTGCGAATGGGAGTTTGCTCGGCCAATCGTGGTAGTTGCCTTGCAATTTCTTAATAATGGCGATAAGAGTTTTGTTCGCTGCCTGCACCGCTCCGTTGGTTTGGGGACGGTAGGGGGATGATCGATGTCGTTTGATTTTGTATTTGTCCAGCAAAGCTTGAGTTTCTGCCCGGAAGTGAGAGCCTTGATCGCTGATGATTTCATGGGGTATCCCATACCGGTAGATGATGTTGTTTTGAATGAACTTGGCCACTTGTTTGGCGGTCAAGACTGCGTATGACTGTGCTTCCACCCATTTGGTGAAGTAGTCGATGGCGACGAGGACGAAGCAATGCCCCTTGGTGCCTACCGGGTTGACTTTCCCGATGATGTCGATGCCCCAGGTTAAGAAAGGCCAGGGTGACATCATGGTGTATAAAAGGGATGGTGGTATGTGTTGTATGTTGGCGAAGATTTGGCAATTATGGCAATGTTTGACGTAGTTAAGGCAATCGGCTTCCATGGTGGTCCAGTAGTAACCTAGCCGTGTGATTTTTCGAGTAAGCATCATTGCGCTCATGTGAGGGCCACATTCTCTGTCGTGGACCTCTCCCATGACTTTTTTGGCTTTGTGATGGTCAATGCAAAGGAGGAGAATTTCTTGGGGTGTTCTTTTGTATAGTTTATCTTGGTTTATCACGAATTGTGATGCAAGTAAACGGACGGCTCTTTGTCCTCTTGGGTCAGAGTTGGGAGGGAATTCATTTTTGGTTTTGTAGTTGAGGATGGCTTGGTACCAAGGTTCATCATGGCTTTCCTCATCATCGATGATGGCACAAACGTGAGCTGGCTCTCTCCTTCTCTCGACACATAGGGGCATCGATGTCATGTCGTCAGGTATGTTGACGAGTGCGGCAAGCTTTGCCAGGGTATCAGCAAATTGATTTTCCTCTCGTGGCAGATGGAAGTAGTCGACTTGGTCGAAGAACTCAGCCTCTTGATTGATCTTTGCTCGGTAGGGAGCTAAGCTGTCGGATCGGATTTTCCATGACCAGGACACCTGATTGATGATGAGCGAGGAATCGCCGTGGACCCTCAGTCTCTTGATGCCAAGTGTTATGGCTGCTTGTAGGCCGATGAGGCGTGCTTCATATTCAACGGCATTGTTGGTGACGGTAAAGTCTAGCTTGACCGAGATCGGAACATGTTCTCCCTCCGGTGATATTAGAAGGATTCCTACCCCGAAGCCTCTTAGATTAGATGCACCATCGAAGTATAGGTCCCATGCATCGGAATCGGCACAAAGGATGTCTTCGTCAGGAAGTGACCATGTGTCAGTCGTTGGATTCTCGTTGACGGGATTTTCAGCGAGGAAATCGGCAACTGCTCTTCCCTTAATAACCTTGAGGGGTACAAACTTGAGATCAAACTCAGACAGCATGAGCGTCCACCTAGACAGCCTTTCGTTTAGTACGGGTTTTTCGAAGATGTATTTGACCGGGTCCATCTTGGAGTAGATGTGAACCGTGTAGTTGAGCATGTAATGCCGCAGCTTCTTTGTTGACCATACTAGGGCAAGGCATATCTTCTCCAATTGGGTATACCTCGTCTCGTACTCAATAAACTTTTTGCTGATATAGTAGATGGCTCGTTCTTTGTCGTCGACTGTTTGTGCTAACATTGCTCCCATAGCTGTGTTGGTAACATTCAGGTATCATAAAGGAATCCCCGGTTGAGGTGGCATGAGGACAGAAGGTTTGGATAAGATTTCCTTTATCCCGTCGAAGGCCTTTTGACAGTCGTCGTCCCAATCGGTGTGATCGGAGGCGCGAAGCTTCTTGAATATTGGTTCACAAATCATGGTGAGCTTGGCAATGAAGCGGCTGATGTATTGGACCTGACCGAGAAATCCCCGAATCTCCTTCTCGTTCCTAGGCCGAGGCATTTGCTGAAGGGCTTTGATTTTGGTTGGATCAACCTCAATGCCTCTTTTGCTGACGACATGTCCCAAGAGTTTTCCGAAGGTGACCCTGAATGCACACTTATGAGGATTTAGTCCCATATTATATTTCCGCGGAGGAGCGAAGAATTTTCGAAGAGCGTTGATGTGCCCGTCCTGTTCTTTTGATTTGACGATCATGTCGTTGACATACACATCTACTTCCTTGTGCATCATATCATGTAGGAGAGTGGTAGCGGTTCTTTGATAAGTAGCCCCGGCATTGATAAGACCGAAGGGCATGACCATGTAGCAATATGTACCCCACTGTATAGTGAATGCTGTCTTGTGCATGTCTTCCTTAACCATTTTAATCTGGTTGTACCCGGCATACCCGTCCATGAATGATAGGAGGGCATGTTCGGCGGTGTTGTCTACCAGAATGTCAACATGTGGGAAAGGGAAGTCATCCTTTGGACTAGCCTTGTTCAGATCCCTGAAGTCGACGCAAACCCGAATTCTTCCGTCTTTCTTTGGTACGGGCACAATGTTGGCCACCCAATCAGAGTATTCAGACACTTTGATGAAACCAGCCTTGAACTGTTTATCCACTTCTTCCTTGATTTTCATGTCCCATTTAGGACGCATCCGGCGTAGCTTCTTCTTCACAGGTTTAGCTCCGGGTTTAATGGGTATCTGGTGCTCTACAATTTCCCTGTCAATCCCAGGCATATCTCTGTAGGACCAGGCGAACACATCCTTGTATTAATGGAGGAGGTCAATGAACTATTGTCTTTCCGAGGGGTCCAGGGTTGTCCCTATCCTACGTTCTTGAGGTGTATTGTCGGTCCCTACGTTAATAGGTTCGGTCTCCTTAATGATGGGGGTTCTGGTTTCCCGTTTGTCAAGTTCTTTGGCTAGGTGAGGTGGGTAGTCACTCAAGTCAAATTCCTTATAGTCATTCAGAATTGCATTGCAGTTAAATTAAGACGAGTCATAACCAAACTTAGCGTTCATTAAGTTGAAACGAGCGAAAAGCTCGGAGAGGACAGACATCTCGTGGTCAGTCAGAGGCGACACAGTAGAGGAGGTGGCCCCTGGAACAGGCTCCAGCTTGTCACCTTTCATGGGAGTGGGGGTGACCCTAGTAGACTCAGCCTCTGAATCAGCCACGACTTTCTGATAGAACAGTGGGAAGGATACCTTGACTGGGACATTAGGAGTGTTAGGAGCTATGACAGACTCTGACTTCGACTCAGACTCAGATTCTTCTTCGCTTCCCTCCTTGAACATAGGGCCTTCTCCGGTTGTGATCTTGAGAATGCGGCCTTGGCGATCAGTCCACTTGACGGTCTTCCTCTAGCCGTGTGTAGCTTTCTCTGGGTCAGTGTCAGAGATCAAGGCGGTTGGGTCAAATTGATTGTCCTTTAGGGCGATGTTGATAATTTTCCTCATAGTCGAGGTGCTTAATGTTATCTTCCCCAAAGAGGAGAGTGACAGCTTGTTCATCGAGGCATGACGATGGCTTTGACTCGGTTGAAGCAGCCTCGGTGTTGTTGGGGATGAAGTAGCAGTCCTGAAAGACTTCCACACCCGGGTACCTAGCCTTGGCCACAGATTCATAGATCGGCTCCAGAATGCCATGGTAGATCTCTGATTCTCCCTCGGGAACAAAGTATCCATTGAGGGTCAGATGATAGGGACGAAGGATAACTCCGTGCTTCTTGCGTTTTCGGACTAGGAGGTTCATCTCCTGGATATCTCCATCGGTAGGTTCATTTCCCAGCCCAAAGGGAATGTTGGGGACCTTAGCCTGTTTCAAGGGAGGCAAGGTGCCTTTCAGTGGATTGAGGGGCAAACCCGGGAAGTAACCCTGGCGCATAATGATACGGTTGACTGTGAGGTTGGTAAATGGGTCACGATCAAAGGGCGTCGATTCATCAGTTATGGCATTCACAGCTTGGAATCCCCCCATTTTATTATCATCTTCCTCAATGGCCTGGGAGGCTATTCCTTTTCTCATGACAGCTTTGAGCGGGGAAGCAGGAATTGTGATTGTTTTCCCATTGAAGGGGACCCTGATCTTCTGGTGGAGAGTCGAGGTAACTGCCTTGACGACGTGGATCCAGGGACGTCCCAGGAGCATATTGAAGGAGGCGTCGATGTCGACCACCTGAAAACCGGTCTGTCTTTCCAGCGGTCCGGTTGCGACAGTCAGAGTGATGAGCCCCGCGACTTTGCGACGAGTGTCGTCGTAGGCGCTTACTCCTTGGTTCGTTGGGACCAAATCGTCTTCTTTAATCCCCAGCTTGTGAGCAGTCTTGAGGAGAATGACATTCACCGCGGATCCGTCATCTACAAGTACCATGGGCACATTCTTCTTGAGGCATTGTACGGTGATGTACAGGGCAAGGTTATGATTGGCTCCGAAGGGAGGGATATCTTCGTCAGAAAAGACGACTGTGTTGTTCAAATCAGGGGCGTCCCTTGTCATATGCGCCACTATTTCTTCAGGGAAAGAGGTGGAGGGCACGGTTAGTTTTCCCAAGGCCTGTAGCAAAGCCTGTCAATGTTAAAAGGACGTTGCGATCAGTTGCCAGATTGAGATCTCGACTTTTCCCTTCTGAAGTTGTTTGAGGATTGAATTCACAGGAGCCCTCGGTTGAGTGTCTACTTTCGGGACGACTTGGTCATTCGTCGTTGGAACGACCGTTGGATTGTTCGGGTTCTGATAGGGGCGTCCGGACCGGGTAAGGTGGCCGATCTCTTTCGCCCATTTCTCTTTCTCTGGGACAATATAGACATCTTGAACGTCGTCTCTCCAGATGTCGTTGATTTCAGGATCTCGAAGGCACCTTGGAGGGGTATTTCTTGGTGGGTAGTTTTTGTGAGGGATATTTTTGTGAGGGTAATTTTTGTGGGGTTGATTATTGTGAGGTTGATGCCAGAATGGTCGCAGGAGCAATCCGTCCTGGTGTGGGTAGTTTTGGGCGCTCGGGGGATTTTCCCTCGGGCGTGGCGGCGGAGGATTGAAGATAAGTCAAAGGTAGGCATCGTCAAGTCGGGTGATCCTCTCGGAGAGACTGGCTATGGCTTCCTCAACCTGTTGGAACATGGTGAGCATAGTGGCAGCACTGAACACATATACCCCATCCGAGGGATCTTTACCCAAGGCATTCACCTCGTCATCAACGGGCAGGATGAGGTGTGAGCAATCTAGAGTTGGCTCATCGTTGGAGATAGCGTGGATTACGAGAGGATTTGTTTTGTTGTTTGGCTTAGTCGGTGGGGGTAAAGGCAAATCTCCTTTCTCAATCATGTCTTGGATGATGTGTTTGAGTTTGAAGCAGGTTTCAGTATCATGCCCCTTCCCTTGATGGTACTGACGGTAGGCATTGGGGTTCTAGAACCGGGACTTCTTAGCATCGGTCGGATCCGGGGTGGGTCCGATTGGTTGTAACTTTCCCTGGTCCATGAGCCTCTTTAGAGCACTTGCGTAAGTTGACCCTATATTAGTGAACACTCTCTTGGGGCGCTCAGCTCTCTTAGCAGATGGTTCAACGAGGTTGACCTCATCGATCTTGTTTGTTTCGCCGCAAGCGCGAGATCTGGTTGAGGTGGATCCTTGGTAGCCTCTGCCAGTAGTCTTGGCCAAGACACCCTTCCGGAGGTCATCTTCAATGCGTGTCCCCAGAATTTGCAGATCCTGGAAGGTCTTAATATTTTGATACCTCAGTAAGTTGGCATACACTGGGCGGAGATTGCTGACGAACTTTTCCACTAAAGTTGATTCACTCGGTTTACTGACCAATTGAGTACTCACCCTCCTCCAACGGGTTAAGAACTCGGTGAACCCTTCCTTATCGTTCTGGGTTAGAACCTTAAGAGTACGGATATTGGCTTGGATTTCAACATTGTCAGCGTATTGTTTAGCTAATTCAACTGCGACCTCATCCCAAGTAGTAAGGTTTTTCAGATCAAGGGAGTAATACCACTGGCGAGGGATCGGTTCAAAGAGGACGGAAAGATCCGGGTGAAAAGTTCCTGTTTGACCCCTTTAATGGCCATGTAGTCTTTGAAGGCACGGATATGATTGAGCGGGTCCTCCACTCCTTTGAACTTAGGCACAACAGTTAGGGTAAAGTTGTCAGGTAATTGATCCCCAACAGGTTCGAACCTTCGGTTGTTCTCAAGATGGATATTGTTACCCCGGGCTAGGAGTTGTTCTTCCAAGAGCTTTAGCCTCTTCTCCGTTTCAGTCAGAGGTGGAGTATTATGTTCTCCAGTTTCTTAGTTTTCCAGGGCGTCGATACGGGTCTCGACGCGATCCAGGGTGACCTTAAGATCGGTGAGCAAGATCTTGGAAGACTAAGTTATCGTTGTTGTTGTTGTTGACAGACGAAGTTGAAGACGGGGCCATGGCTCTGAGGCAGAAAAACGGCTCACATTACAACTCAATCCGACATGGTTCGAAGACTAAACGCAGGCAACAAAAAGGACGAGACAAAGATCAGACTCAACAAGACGAGGGTGACCGTGTATGGCTCCTTGGTGCTGACTCGATTTATGACGTGACGGTGTTGACCGAACTTTTGACACGAGTCCAACATAACGGCGCGACGCCATTGGACGGGTCTCGTGGTGAGACGACTCATAAGTAAAGCCCCATAAGTACGTTTGCTTCGACTCGATTGACACGAGACAGAATTGGAGTGGTGGACTGAAGTTTTCGAAAATAGAAATTTTCAAAAAGATTCATTCGTCGCTTTAATGGGCGGCTTCCGAAGATAGAGATCTCCGCAAGTCGATGAGTTGAAAGGGTTGTCTTAAGTTTATTTGCAAAAGACGGTTTTGAGTTCGAATCGGCTCGGAAAACAGTGTATTGTTTCCCAAGACGGTTTTGAAATTCAAAATTGTATGTTTTGAAAATCGAGTTTGAAATGTTTAAAGAGGTCTCGGGGACAGTGCATGGTCCTCGCGATCTCGAAAGTGTCTCGAGAAAAGGGTGTGTGCTTTTCTCGGGTTTTGAAAGAGCCATTGTCAGCGCGAAACGTGTTAAAATCTGTGTCTAGACGCGGCGATTATAACGACGTAAAAAGGTGATTTGAAATGGTTGTAAAAAACATAGTTTGAAAATCGTCATTACGACGGCCTAGAAAGGCACGTTTGAAATGGTTATAAAAAATCGGGTTTGAAAATCGTCATTACGACGGCCTAGAAAGGCGTGTTGAAATGGTTATAAAAACCGGGTTTGAAAATCGTCATTACGACAGCCTAGAAAGGCGTGTTGAAATGGTTATAAAAAACCGGGTTTGAAAATCGTCATTACGACGGCCTAGAAAGGCGTGTTGAATTGGTTATAAAAAACCGGGTTTGAAAATCGTCATTACTACGGCCTAGAAAGGCGTGTTGAAATGGTTATAAAAAACCGGGTTTGAAAATCGTCATTACGATGGCCTAGAAAGGCGTGTTGAAATGGTTATAAAAAACCGGGTTTGAAAATCGTCATTACGACGGGATTAGAAAGGCGTGCAACAGTCGGCGGAAGACCGAGGTTTTGAAACGGCCATTATAACGGCGCAAAAGGGTGTTTTTTGAAAGTTTTGAAAATGACACGGAAGGACTTGTGATCAAGTAGCACATAAGCACTCATAGTTCATTATATTATGCAATATGCTGACACGGGTTTTGGCTTAAGAAGGTGGATTACACACCAAGTAATCAAACCCCGATTTGCGAGAGGGATATCAATCCAAACAAAATGTGTAAGGAGGGTGCCCTAGCCTCGTGCTCGAAAGTGATGAAAGCTCTTTGACGAAACAGAAATGTGTAACGTCAATGGTATGCTTGACTCAATCGGGATTTGAAACGCGGGGATGAGAAAACTCACGCCGACGAGACGAGCCAATTGGTCGAAAAGGGTTGGGTTGTGGGCCTGGACAAGGAACCCGACCGTGACCGTAATATCAATTAATGCATTCCAACCAAGACCTCGTTCGAGTCTCACCATCTAGGGATCACAAAGACGTAAGTGTCCTAGTTTTCCCCAGCGGAGTCGCCAATCTGTGGACATGGCCCACCTGCAAGCCCACTTCGATCTGTGGAAATACAGCGGTCTTTTGAAAGCCACGCTCAGCGGCGTAAAAATGCTTTCGACCGGATCGTTTTAGATCGGTCGGTTTCATCTCGGTAAGGGTCTTGAAACGATTAGAGATGTACGGAGTCTCCACCAAGCATTTGCGGGATGCTTGGAACCCGTTCGAAATCCACTTTATATCTCGGTCAAATCGAAGAACAAAGCAGCGTTTGACATAGGTACTAAAGATAAGGAAATCGTCCCTCTTTAGCATCCTATCTCTAGAATGACTCTCGTACGCCCTGGATAAGGTCGTCCACTATCCAAAGTTTCTGAGTAAGAGGTGAAGGTACGTATTGGGAAGCCCTTTAATCAGACACCCAATCCCGCCCGCGGTAGCGGCCTCTACTGATCGATCTTGGTTGGTTGAATGCAAAAGAATATAAAACGGTTTAAATGCATGAATACGCATCCAATAATTTAAACCTAACATGTGAGAGCTTTCTAAGTCGGTTGATTTAATCCAAGTATCAAGTATAAGATGTCGAGTTGGATTAATGATTGATTTGCATGCAATACGGAAATTAAACATCCATTTACCGTGTTAGGTTTAGGGTGCATAACGTGATCCGTTTGTCTTAGTAAGGCATTTTGCAAATGTGATGTTGAATAAACAAATAGTCATCTGATCCGTCCTATATCCGGGCTAACCGGAGTCGGGATCGTCTTAGACTAATGCTGGAAAGGGAACAGGCCCTGAAAGAAAATGAGGCGCGAGCCAGCCGGCGGTGTAAAGGGGCCTCCCCTGGTTTTGAAAATGAGAAAGAAAAGGCCTGCTTGAGGCGCGGGTCAGCCTACGGTTATATGCCGTGTTCTGACCTTTTGAAAGCGTTATAAAACGTGTTGAGAAATGGGTATTTGAACCCGATTTGGTTTGAAAAGGTCGTTTAGACCGCATTTGTTGATTTGAAGAACTAGACTCGAATAATCATCATTATTTTGATAATATTCGGTGTCGGGTTCGACTTGACAAGCTTGACATAAATAGTTTTGAAAATGATTATGAACTAATTGTTTTAAGTTCATTTGAATATAATTAGTTGATACTCATCACCGTACTCGGGTTAAAATCCGGCATGGTATGTAGAACCAAGTATGACTTTGTGTTGGTGACTAATATGCTTGTTTCGAAAATGTAAAGAAAATGATGAAAGGCTTTAAAATACCTCCCAAAAATAAACTAAAAGGCTTTAAAATACCTTTTAAATGTTATTAACCAAAAATTATCACCGAAACACGGATTTAACCGTCATGGTATGAGGAACCAAGGGTGAAAAATGTTTTATGGTTAAAACAAATATAATGAAATAAAAAGGGTTTGAAAATATTTGAAATGGTAAAAACCGATTACAAATATGGAAATGAATTAAAGGGGAAAGACGAGAACAAACACGGTTGATCTCTGACCTGGACACCCCATTTAGGTGCGGGCAAGCCGGCGAACCAAGGGGCTTCTGTCTCAGGCCAAAAATCAGTTTTGGATCGTTTATCCCATGATTTGGTTCATGTTATCCACGTTTTAGCATGTTATAGTCATGAAACAAATGAAAAATGATAAAAAGAGGATTTTTACTCCCTCATACTTACATGTTTAAGTTATGGCGAGTGACCGACGTAAGTGTAACAACTCGTTTGGTCGGAAAAAACTCGGTTTAAAACCGTTTTGATAAGTAAAAAAGAGTGTTTTAAGATTAGTGACGGTGTAGTGGTCGAAGTGGTCGGTCAAGTGATTTAATGCACGATGACGGTACCAAACAATGTGTAAGGCTTGTATTTACGATCGGTAGGTCGTAAATACGCGTCGGATTGTGACTTAAGAAGTCGAGTCGAGAATTTTAAGGGAGAAAGAGAAGACGGACACTCGCGTAAGTCTTAAATGGGGGGCATTTGAGGGGTATTTATAAGGAAATGAGTGGTTGTGTGAGTTTTGAGCGACGTGGCCACTTGGGCTGCTCAAAGAGGCGCGAGCCACGTCGCGGGTCTTCGAGGTGTGTTGTCGCTTTCACACAAAAACACTCATGATTTGTTCTATCCTAGGTTTTGTAGTCAGATGTTTGATACTTGACCAAACATAAATCCGGGAAAACTTAAGGTAGAAGGTTTGAAATGTTTTGTTTTTGGTGGTTGACTCGGTTTGACTCGTTGTTGGAGTCGAGATTTGAATTTTTGAGTCGGTTTTTGGTCCGGTGTCGGTTTTAACTCTAGTTAGTGTCATTGCGACCCCATCGACGTGCATTAAACACTCCAGGTATTTTTGAAATGTTTTGAAATATTTTATTTTAGAAATCTTTTTAAGTTTTCCGACGTAAAGTTGTACACAAACAGTCGATCAAACGCCGCGATTCCAAAACATGTTGTAGTCTGATAATCATCGGGTGTTTGTTGGAGTCTCAGCAGATACTGGGTATCTACAGTTAGTCTTAACTAATATAGGGTGAGACTCAAAATAAGGGCGCAACTTAGTTTACGATATAATTAAAGCTAAAACATATTTTTCAAGTAAATCATACCTCATTTCAGCATCTAGTAGACTTTTACTTACATCGTAGACATGATGTTGCTGACCTTCCTGTACTTTAACTAGGCACTGACAGTAGTGTCAATGAGAGAGAGATAAACCTGTAGGGGTTTTCCTTTGCCTGGCTTGGCCAGTAAAAATGGAGACGATGATAAATATAGCTTCTAATCCTTGAATAATGTTGCCTCGTATTCAGGAGTTTTTTTTTTACTTCCTCGCAGATGTTTATATTTCTTTCAGGGACGGATTTGCGCTGTTTCTGCCGCACAAACTTCAAAGATGTGTCAATATTGAGCCTATGGGTGATAACATTAGCGTATACTTCAATTGTATAAAAATGAGATCAAGCAAAGCTATATATATATATATATATATATATATATATATATATATATATATATATATATATATATATATATATATATATATATATAAATTTAATTTTTTTGAAACTTACTAATTCAGGCCTGACAGAATCAGGGGAGTGAGATCTTATTAGGACATACGTGTCAGGGTACTCATATCTGATCTATTTCCATGCAGGATGATGCTACACATGTGCCCCTAATTGGGTACTGTAATTGCTAGGTGAGAAACTTACCTGACTCAAAAGGCTTTAAGGTTTCAAAATAACAATCCAGGGCTGATTTTTGTTCAGTTCAGAATCCGGCCTGTCAGTTTTGGATGTCCCTGACTGGTTTTGGTAATTGGAACTCCAGTATTGCTTTAATCCCTTCGGGACTGACTGTTATGTCTCCTTTGGTCACCATGTAACTCATAAACTTACCACATGTCACATAAAGTTGCAGTTGGCAGGACCGAAATTTCTTACAAGGATATCACAAGTAGCTTATAAATGATACACATGAATTATAAGTCACAACCATGTTAACTAGCAGGCCATGATAGATTATGTCTCTAAACATTCATGTTGTGTAATGTGTGTAACATTAAAAATTCTATTGATCAAAGGTTCTAATCTCATAGTAGACATGCTTGATATATAATAAGGAAAAGTTAGTGAATAATCATGTAAGGATTCATCACCGTAGTACGATAATAGTTCTAAGTATATCAGGACAGGCTAGTCATGACAGGTTAATTCATCCTTCAAAAAGTCAATCAGGTCAGGCTTAGTCGATTTATTTTTCCATGATCAGTCAGGTCAGGTTAGGCTTGACTAACCCTGGTATATCAGGACTCCCCAAAAACTATCTTATGTTATATGGTCACTATTAAAAATATTTGATTCATATCTACCTTGGAATATGTACTTATGATGACATATTTATTTAAAAGTTATGTAAACGATACGACTTACCTGTGCAGGAATATTACTTAATACCTTTGATGATTTATTTTTGTGTTATTGCGTTTCATACTGTCGATCAACATTCCATGTCTGGCATGTCCTGATTGGATCTTTAAAGGCGGTTAGGCTTAATTAAGCGAGAAACTTTATTTTTGAGGGCTCTTTCTTCATTGATGTTGTTCACTTTTTTCCTTCCTTGATCTCATTCCACTAAGGTTGTACCACGTTGAGTGATATAAATTTGTTTGTGTTTAATCTCAGGCTTGGTATAGCCGTTCAGGGTTGAACCGATTGGTCAGGCTTGTAATGACGCTGAGGCCTGCCTTGATACTGTTCAGAACTGACTTTGAAGCCTGTCACGATCAGGATTGGATTGTCCTGCCAGGCTTGAATTTTCAAAGTTCAAGGTTTCATTTCCGGAAAACATCAAATTATTAGAATTAAGAAAATTCACCGTAGAATAAAAGCAAAAGTAACGAAAATTTAAGATATGTTGCTTATATTTTGCGAAACTTGTATTAGATCTAGGAAAAACTTATCTTTGAACTTCTTTCATGACAATTATGTCCTTGAAATCCGCATTTTCTTAGTCAACACTGAAATTTGTTATACTTATGATCGTTGGAAAGAATTTTGACTTGTTTTGGTAATTTTTCCTTTGGATCTACCATTTCTTCATTCGAATTGGGGATTATGGCAACTCTTGTATCAATCTTTCCCAAGGTTCTCAAACTTGTGAGAAGAGAAAATCTTGTGAACATTCTTGTAGGATTAATAAACTAGTTTCCCCACAGACGGCGCCAATTGTTTTGTCTATATTTTGCGCAGGGCTGAAAATACGAACATGGTAGAATAGTATGGGGGTTAACTTGTATCATCCTCTTTTGATGTTATCGTGACCATACCTGGGCAGGGTTGATTATAACGTATATAGAAACGAAAGTAAAAGTAAAGAATAATATGAGAAAATTTGACACAAAGATTTATACGTGGAAAACCCTTGAATGGGAAAAACCCACGAGCACCAAGCTAGGAGAGGATTTCACTATGTAATCGGGAGAATATAAGAGTGATAATGATAATGCTTGTAATATAAGCTCTAAGTATTGTTTAGCTTGTAGTATATATTCTTGTGTAGGACGTGTTGTGTATGTTAGAGTATGCCTTGTTCTCCCAAATGATCTTCAAATGCTCCTTATATAGCCAAGCTGAACGGCTGCCAAATCTTTGTACTTAATGCTGAATATTCCTCCTTAATTGTTGTCTTGATTGCTCCTTAATTGCGCATTAATGCCTATTAATGCTCCTTCTTTATGACCAAATCTTCATCTTAATTACCATATTTATGTGGTATAATTTTCCATAGCTTGGTCAAATGTTGACCTTACACTTGACCGTTGTCCTCTTCAGCCTGGTGCCTGTCTTCTTGTATCCTGGTGGCTTGACGTCCTGACACCCTGATTGTCAGGCCAGGGTTGAACTTGATCCTGAAGATGATGCGAGAGTCTAGGCTCATTGACTGGTGCTAAACTTGGACTACCCTGACGGACCTGCCCTGATCGTTAGGCCAGGGTAGAATTCTATCCTGTCAGTAGTGCGAAATTCCAGGTCCAATAAATATTATGGCCATAAATTGTACAATGAGAACAATACAACTTACGACGTTCCAATTTTTCTTTTTCACGTATTGCCTTCCAATTCGCAGGAGTACGAGTCACTCCCAGAACTGCATAAGCAACAATATCAGGAACATCCGTGGGCGTCAAGGCCGAACCAAGCAAGGGCTCAACCTGCAATGCCGCATGATATCCACGATTGAGGGTGAGCAAGGGTTCGAGTTGGAATTGCTGAGTGCGTAGATTACCATAGAGAGTACTATCGAGGCCCATAAAAAACTGGTGAAGGTGTTCATTGTCTAGACGTTGGATCGCTTGACATGAGATATCACAGAGACACCGATCGCATTTACACGCGAACGGTGGCTCACGGACCGCAAGCGCATCCCATAAAACTTTTAACTTTCCATAGTAGGTGATAATGGACATACCTTTCATTTGTTTGCAATTACCGAGTTCGGTCTTGAGAGCATGGAGGGACGTACCATCAACCACGGCAAAACGCTCCTCCAGATCTTTCCATATCGTGGCTGCCTCTTCGACATAAGGAATACTCTCGAGAATAGCCAGGTCAATTGTATTTCAAAGCCACTGAACAATGGTGCAATTGACGACCTCCCATTGTTCAAGCAGTAGTTTCTCAGTTGGTTTGACAACGGTACCTTCGCAAAAAAACGAATTTGCGACAGGACTTAAGCGACATACGCATAGACCAACTCCAATCCTCGTAATTAGCACTCGTTAATTGGACCTGAGAGATTTTTATACCAAATATATCCCATTATCGAGAAAAAAAGGAGAAAGAGGATCAATTTTGAATGGTGTGTCGGATCCGGAATTAGCAGAAATTTCGTCAGCCGCCGTTGCAGGAGAAGACTGACGGCGTTTTTGTGTGATGTATTTAGGGTTGGCTCGATACCATGTTGGAAGGATGGAATCAGAATTGTGTTATTCTCATTAGCAATGCATCGTTTATATAATACAAGGATTCCTATATATTAGGATGACCATATCAACCGTATCAAACAGTTATGGAATGCAAATATTACGATAACAATATTACGATATTTATGCTAATCACGATAGTATGCGTAATATTAAACCCTCTCCTCTTACCTTGTCTCAACCAGCATTAGTTGCACCCTTACCGCACAGTGTCTCACCTCAAATGACCACCCATAGAAAACACGACATCAATAAACTAAGACAAAACATGAATCTCAACGTCACCACTAAACCCTCACTCTCTCTATGTCATTTCTAAAAATCTGATTGTTTCGAATTTGTCAAAATTTGATCGATCCGTGAACTAGATACGACTCGTTTTTTAGGGCCAAGACCCATAAATCTTAACCTGAAACTTGGAAAGTATATTTACAACATATATAGTAGAAAAACAAAGATCAATTTGAAAATATATTATTAAATAAGAACATTTATGTATTATATGTGAATAATTATTAAAAAGGTTAGTTTTAATATTCAAAGATCCAATCCAATTTCATATAACATATATATTTTCTAATAATAAAATAATTAACCAAACAGCTCAATGTTTATAATTGTTTTAATATAAGTATGGTATACAATGAACATAAATAAAACAGTAACTAGTTTTGTGACCCATGAGAATCACGGGTTTGATTGTTTTTTATTTTTTTTTATTTTTGCGGTATCGTTCATGAATGCGTTATTCGGCTTGCTTGTCTTCTTACTTATTATCTTGGAGATAGTTGTTAGGATACCTAACCAAGGCAATAAAGAGGGTCTTGTCACAGTTCATGAGAGTAAGATATATTACAGCACCAAAACCCATGAATCCCTCATTTTAAAGAACATACGAATGTCCATTATCTGATTTCAAAGACTGGTATTGCATATAAATTAAATGGGAAATTGTATTGTCTTGTGTTTCATCAGAGCACTTTAAACAACTTATTCTCAAAGCCTATAAGCAAAGTCAACACAAATTATGGGAAAACGTAAAATTGCATTCAAACAGTGGAATATTAACTTTGCAAACTACTCTTATTTTGCTACGATCCTCATTGTCTTTGTCCTTTTAATGATTGTTGTCTTGTTGTGTTAATTATTGTCGGTCCCCTTTCAGTTTTTGTTCCCTGCTTTTTTTTACGGTGTTTAGATTGTCTCTGGATTTCGAGGGCGCTTGGCTTTGTTACGGTGGTTATTCAGTTCACTCAACATTGACGGCTTTTGGTATTCTAGTGCTTGATATATTGTTTTTAGTGTTGTTTTGGTGCGTTCGAAGAACCTTGGTCTTATTTTTATCCGACAAAGAAACAAAATGTTGGACACTTGTACATCTAATTCTATTCCTTATTACCTAACGTATTCTAATGAAAAAAGAAATATAAAACAAAGTAAATATGTAAAATATATAAATGAATGGATGGCAATGATATTTTATAACTTAATTTTACATATTACCTTTAGTCAATTAGAGACAATATGAATAATGCGCAGAAAGCGCTATGTTAAAATACAAATTATGTTTATCTTACTAATTAGGTTAAAATTACAAGTTTTTAAACCCTAGAGAGAAAAAAACCCCTGAGAGAAGCCATGCACGGCATGTTATGCCGCCATTGATACTGTGCCATGGCCAGGAAATCAATTCAACAGAGACAAAGAGAGATGACTCTACGTGGGAGGAGCATCCCCCCAACGTCTGAGGTGAAGAATTCAGAGGAACTAGTAGAAGAACATGAGGTTTCAGAAAGCCCTACTAATGTGATGAATGGACCTAATGTCGAGATGGAAGGGAAAACAAAGAACATTCATGAAGTGGTAGGGATACCAGAGCTTGTAGTAGAGACTGATACTGAATCAGAACAAGAAGAAGAAGATGAGGATGAAATTATTGAGAGCGAGGAGGACAAGGAGACTGAAGAACAGAGTATTGCTACTCCAGAAATTGTCCCTGAAACAGGGAGTGAGGAGATGTTGCAGTTGGATTAGGAGGATGTTGCAGATGAAATAGAGTATTGGCAGCAGGCTGTTGTTTGTTTTATCTTGGGAGCCAACCCACCATGGGATATAGTTGAAGGTTTCATAAGGAGAATTTGGACGAGGTATAATATAGACAAGATTTCTTTTCTGCCCAATGGGATATTCCTGGTTAGGTTTAAAACGATGGAAATGAAAGAGAAGGTCCTTGCATCAGGACACTATCTTTTTTATAACAAACCAATGATTGTGAAAGCATGGGAGAGAGACATGGAGATGACTAAAGAGGATGTGAAATGTGTTCCTGCGTGGATAAGACTGCACAGGCTGCCTCTGAAGTTCTGGGGCAAGGGGTTGCCAAAAATTACAGGCATTGTAGGTAAATATGTCAAGAATGATACAGCTACTGAGGAAAGAACCAGACTGGGGTTTGCTCGGGTCATGGTAGAGTTGGTAGTTGATCAGGAATTGCCAGCCAAAATAGCATTCAAGGATGAGCATGGGTTAGTAAATCAAGTTGACATTGAATATGAGTGGAAGCCTATCAAATGTTTGAAATGTCAAGGTATTGGGCATGATCAGGAACAGTGTAGGAAAGACAAATTGGTTAAGGAGAAGAATGTGACTAAGAAGGTATGGAGACCAGTTGTTAAGAATGCCAATCACACGATCACAACATCAGAAATGCAAGTGGTTCCTAGCAAGGTTATTACCTCTCCTTCCAAGCTGCCTAAGACCCCAGTCAAGAGATTGGTGTTACTGAGAAGGGGAGACAGTGAGCAGGAGAATGAGAAGAATGGGTATAGTAGGGAGACTTTTGGTGCACATTCATACAAAGAGGTACTTAGGTCACCTGGTAAAGCTGGTGCAGCTGGAAATGGTAGTGGTAACCCTCTCATTTTATCTAATGGATAGTATAGGGTTCTGGAATGTTAGGGGAATGAATAGAGTTGGTAAACAGAAGGCTATTAATTTCTTTTTGCAAAATAAAGGAGTAGGTCTTTTTGGCTTACTAGAAACAAAAATAAAGAGCAAAGTTTTTCATAAAGTTGTAAATAATTTTAATAATTGGAGTATATCTACTAATAGTGGGTATCACAATGGAGGAAGGATTTGGATTCATTGGCAGCCTAGATCTTTTAGGGTCCATTTTCTGGAATACAATGCCCAATTCATCCATATGAAGGTAGAATCCTTAGTGAGCAAGACTGTTTTCTATCTGACTATGGTGTATGCCTTCAATGGTGTTAATGATAGAGCTCCTCTTTGGGGACACTTGAGGAGAATTGCAGGGACTATTGTTGGACCATGGGCTATAGCAGGTGACTTCAATTGTGTATTGGCATCACATGAGAGAGTTGGTGGAAATGTACCTCATTCTGAAATGGAGCCATTTAGGGACTGTGTAGCTGACTGTGGTGTCCTGGACATAGCAGCTACTGGTGCCCTATATACGTGGAATAATGAGCAACAGCCTGAGGAGAGGATATATAGCAGATTGGATAGGGTTTTGATCAATAAGGACTGGTGTGATCATCTGAAAGACTTGTATGCCCACTTTCTTCCAGAGGGTTTGTATGATCATACTCCTTGTATTGTGAGTAGCAACAAGCAGGTGCAGGGCAAGAAATGCTTCAAGTATTTCAATATGTGGGGTGGATCCAAGGTGTTCATTCCTATTGTGAGGAATACCTGGCAGTCTAGAGTAGATGGGACTCCAATGTTTAAGCTTGTTAAGAAATTGAAGCTGCTGAAACCTGCATTAAAGCAATTGAACAGGGAGAAATTTAGTGACATTGAACAAGCAGCTGATATCAAACAGAAGCAGATAGAGGAGTTGCAAGAGCAGCTAGGTAAAGATCCATCGGATATGCATAAGAGAGCTCTTGAATCAGAAGCTATTACCAGTCTGAAAGAGCTATCTGCTGCTAGAGATAGCTATCTAGCTCAAAAGGCAAAGCATAAATGGGTACAAGATGGGGACTCAAATAGTGCCTTCTTTCATGGATTGCTTAAGTAGAGAAACCATAGGAACAAGGTATTTAGTATTGAGGATACTGCTGGGAGGGTATGTGATACCCCTGATCAAATTCAAGCTGCATTCCTGGACTATTATGAAGGACTGCTTGGCACCAGTCAGACTATTAGCAAGGTTCATAAAAGGATAATTGAGCAGGGACCGGTGTGCAGTTCAGATGATTGTGCATCCTTGATGAGACCTGTCAGTGGGAAGGAGATTAGAGATGCATTGTTCAGTATACCTGATATTAAATCACCTGGACCAGACGGGTACACGAGTAAGTTCTTTAAGGATGCATGGGGAGAGGTAGGGGGAGAAGTGATTGGAGCAGTTCAGGATTTCTTCACTCAGAAGAGATTACTGACACAAATCAATGCCACCACCCTCACCTTGATACCAAAGTGTGAGAGACCTCAGAATGTTACTCAGTTCAGGCCTATAGCATGTTGCAATGTTGTGTACAAGATCATATCTAAATTGCTATGTAATACGCTTGCAGTCGTGCTACCAAATATTGTGGACCAGAATCAGGGTGCATTCATTCAAAACAGGAGTATTCAGGAGAATATATTGATATGCCAAGATCTTATAAGGTTATATGAGAGACCAAATGCTTCACCCAGATGCTTATTTAAAATTGACTTGCAGAAGGCATATGATACAGTGGAATGGCAATTTGTGGAGCAGTTACTGAGGATGCTGAAAGTTCCCAATGGCTTCCATAGCATGATTATGCAGTGTGTGACCACTGCCTCTTTCTCATTATCTCTCAATGGGGATATGTTTGGCTTCTTTCAGGGCAAGAGGGGGCTTAGACAAGGGGATCCACTCTCCCCCCTCCTCTTTACCCTGTGTATGGAGTATCTAACCATAACCTTGAAATATGCAGCATCCAAGTATGACTTTCATTTCCATCCAATGTGC
This sequence comes from Silene latifolia, assembly GCF_048544455.1. NCBI lineage: Eukaryota > Viridiplantae > Streptophyta > Magnoliopsida > Caryophyllales > Caryophyllaceae > Silene > Silene latifolia. Next base: position 39,876,268 of record NC_133534.1, on the reverse strand, counting down.
AAAAATCAAAGATTGGCCTGCCTGATGTTTGCTGATGATGTGTTGCTGTTCAGTAAAGGTGACACTACCTCTATGATGCTGCTTTTACAGTCCTTTTCCACCTTCTCAAAAGCATCTGGCCTCAAAATCAGTTCTGCTAAGTCCAATGCTTACTTTAGAGGAGTGCCTGATCACATTAAGACTGATATCTTAAAGATATCAGGCTTTACTGAAGGTGCTCTCCCATTTAAATACTTGGGTATGCCTATCCAAACTACAAGACTTAAGATCTCTGACTGTGCTTGTCTCATTGAGAAAATTTGTGCAAGGATTCATAATTATGGAGCAAGAAAGTTCTCTTATGCAGGCAGGGTTGTGTTGATCAAATATGTCCTAAACACCCTGCACTCTTACTGGGCCTCGATGTTTGTCCTCCCCAAGGGCATCATTAAGAACATAGAAGCCATCTGTAGAAATTTTCTATGGGAAAATGGTACAGAATATAGGAGGGTTCCTTTAGTGGCTTGGGACAAAATTTGCAAGCCTAAGGAAGAAGGAGGATTAGGTCTGAAGGATCAGGAGGTATAGAACAAAGCAATGGCGGGTCATCTGGTGAACTGGATTGCAGAGAAGAGAGACTCCATTTGGGTACAGTGGGTACAATGTAACTATCTCAGAGGGAGAGACTGGTTTGAGTACAGTCCTTCAACTAACTCCAGCTGGGTTTGGAGAAGGATTTGTAAGGTTAAGCAGGATTTAGTTCAGGGCTTTATGGATGGGGTGTGGGTGGTACAACCTACGGGGTACACTCCTAGTGGTTGCTATGAGTGGCTCAGGATTGCTAGTCCACCTGCTTGCTGGAGTAAAGTTGTATGGAACAGTTGGGCAATACCTAAGCATCAGTTCATGGGATGGTTAGTGGCACATGAAGCTATAAATACTGTGGATAAGCTGTTAACATATGGGATGGATGTTGATGCCTGCTGTCTTTTATGTGGTCAGGCTGATGAGTCCTTGGCTCATCTCTTCTTTGATTGCCAGTACAGCAGACGTGTGATGTTGGCTATGCAGCAGATCACTGGGTGCAGCTTTCCTCTGGCAGTTGATCTTATGTGGTGGGCTAATAGAGGAGGCACAGTTGTCCAGAGAGGAGTTCAGATTGCTTTGTTCTTGGGGGCACTCTATTCTATCTGGTTCCAGAGGAACAAGTGCAGGAATGATATGGTCTTAATGCATCCTAGACAGGTTGCCTTGCAGATAAATGATAGTATGAAAGCTAGAGTTAGAGGAAGAGGGAGGGAGAATTTGAGTGCTAATGATGTATCTTGGCTATGCCATATGAACCTTATGTAACTAAGGATTTGCATTCCATGTAAATCCTATTTTTGATATATATATATTCTCACATTTTATCAAAAATAAAATAAAATTACAAGATTATTTTCTTAAATGCAATGGAGTTTGTTAAACTTTTAACAAATAATACATTTACAATTCTTGTCGATTCGTCGGTCTTGCAACATCGTCCTTGTAAATTCAATTGATTTCCAACGTATTGGGAAAAATATTATTGAATGATTTTTGTATAAAGAACGACCTAAGTAATATACTTAAACTATTAGTAAGGAGTTGATGACATGTGACTTATACAAATAAAATTTTAGACTAAATACGCATTCAATAATTTTAAAAATAAATTTTATGTGAGCAACTTTTGAGAGGATACACGAGAAAATGTATTTGTTAAACAATGGACATCATTCTAGTTTCATTTCTATATCTCTTGTCAATTAGAGTCATCTCTATATCTTTTGTTATTGTTGAACTTTTATGCGAGGAGCTTTAACGCCTATCCCAATGAATTTCAAATAAATAAGGATACACAATTTGTATTATTATACTTCTTCCATTTTTTTAATTATCGCCTCATTTGTTTATGTGCAATAATTAAGATCAAGAAAAGATAAAAACCAATTGAAAATAAAAGGAAAAAGTTTGCAATTGGTGGAGTAATGTGAGAATTTTACGCTTAAACGATGACATTATTTTGTAATTTTTAAAAAAATTTATAAGAAATATTTGGTAAAAAGTACGTCCCAAAGTAGAAATTAAAGAAAAAGGGTGATAATATAAAAATGGACAAAAAAAGGAGAAATGGGGTGATAATTAAAAAATATTCGTAACAATTGATTATAAGAAAACAAAAATATATACAAACAAAAAAAGTAAACATTTCTCGAAGAAATACTGAGAGTGCTATAAGAAATATTTGATGGAAAACAAAAAAATGATTTAAAGGTTTGAAAGCATTCAAAATGGAACAATGGATTGGAAAATGATCATCGGATTTCAATTAAAAACCATGTAAAATATTTACCTTGATCCGCATTAAAAGATCCGATTTATATCCTTTGATCATATAACTTCAACACTTCCATTAAGACATTTGATTTATAATCTATTTGTCGACTAAGATTTTTGAGTTATAACCTGATTGACAAAATACAAAATGAAGAGTACATGGAAAACTAATAAAGTGCACGAAAGGGTATAAGACAATTTAATACAATTTACAAAATTTGTCAATTAATATTCCAAGGGTTGGAATATATAATGTAACATGTCACCAATAATTAGAGATGCATACTACAATTTGATATTGCACATACATCATAATAATAATAAAAAAGGAAAACTCAATGAAATTGAAAATTATATTCAAGTCAAAAGATAATTGCAAAGAAGTTTCATAACCATTATTTCCAGATTTCATGCAATATTTTTGATATGTGAGTATGTCATCCTTCTGCAATTTTAATACAAACAAAAAAATAATAATTAAATAAGATTCTAACTATTAATTAATTCAAAACATAATAAGAATAAAAAAAAAAAAAATTCAATTGGTTATATATGCATACGTTACCTACCAACTTTTTGGATAAAAATAAAAAATACGATTGTTGTAATATTTATATAAGGAATTTTTTGTAATTAATTTTCTAATTAATTTCAATAATTTATTTGAGAGAAGAAGAATGTTGTGTGAACAAAGGGGGAGATAAAAAATTATGGTGAAATAAATACAAAGTATAATAATTGTGAGGAAAAACCAAAAGACCATCTATTAAAAAAAAAGAAAAAAAAAGGTAAATGAGTAGGTAGACTAATACCAAATTTATGAGAGGAAAATAAAGAGTTTGTATTAATTTATTTTTTGTGTTTGCCACCAATATTTTTTATTTTGTTTGTATTTTATAAGCATGTAACACATGGTATTTAGAGATTACTTTTAGTTAGATAATTACTTACTTTTAGTTAGATAATTAAGTAATTATTATAATTGTATTATTATTAACCAATAGAAAAATTACACGTGGATTAAAATTAAATGCTTTAAGTAGGCTTTTAACTATATTGTATAGATAAAATGTAAAGAAAAATAACTTAAAATGTGTCACTTAAAATTGCTTAACATGACATACGTCAAATAATAAACTACTCATCTTGCCTTTTTATTATATTGTATAGATACTAATAGTTAAGTTATTTATCATAATAAATTTTGAAAAAATAAATAATTTGGAATAAATTTTAAAGGATAATTAAACAATAAAAGTGGAATGGAGAAGGTCCCATTTAAATTATCCTTTACGTGATATAATTTCATGAACTAAATACATGGTATTACTACCCTTTTAAAATTCTATTATTAGTGTTTAATTAGTTATGTATTTACAGAATTTGTTTGTAAATTATTTAAATTAAATAAATATTTTCTTTTTTATATATTTTATATTTTCCAAACCTTATCCTTTACGTGAAATAATTTCATGAACTAAATACACGGTATTACTACCCTTTTAAAATTCTATTATTAGTGTTTAATTTCTTTTAATTATTTACAGAATTTGTTTGTAAATTACTTAAATTAAATAAATATTTTCTTTTCCATATATTTTATATTTTCCTAAAAAAATATTTTATATGATATTTAATACTCATTTGTTGATTAATTAGTTCTGTAAAACATCTTCTTTAAACAACAAAGTTATAATAACAACAATAGTGAATTAGTGCCTTTAAAAAAAAGTAGTGAATTATTGACAAATCTGACAATACAATTTTTGTCTTTTTTCAACTTTATTTATTCTTCTTCGTTCTTAATTTCTTATGTATTCAGTTTTTCATTCCGAATACATATAATACTAATCCATATGAAATTTCTTGAAATTTATAACTTATAGTTAATGCGTATTTTCTCAGTTCATGGACTATACATCTGAGGGTGTACCTCTTATTGTTTATTTTCTGAGTTTTATTTTAAAGTTTTTGAGTTCTACTTTAGTATAAAATTTTTGAGCACATTTACTAAAACATTACACTAAAAAAATATAATATTGCTCAAAAACTATATTTATAAATGGTAATATGCTCAGAAAAAATGTGAATATGCTCAACAACTACAAGGTCTGAGATACTACCTCAGATGCGTAATCCTTTTTCTCGTATTTTCTTATTGTAATTTTTTTTGAGTTAATTAAGTCTAAAATTAATGGAATATGGATGGATTTTTAAAAGAAATAAGTGAATTAAATTAATGCAATATAATAATAAATTGATAATACATGTCATATTAGTTTGCCAAGTCACATTGTTATTGTGTACGTGGCTTTTTTCCATCAATGTGGCATTGTCTACGTGGCCTTTTTAGGCTAGGCTTTTAATAATATTTTATAGATGTAAAATAGTATTTTTTTGTAAATAATCCCCTTTTATGTACTAATTTTTGCAAATAACCCCTTTATATGTCCTTCTTTATAAATAACCACCTTAAATCCAATTTAATTCAAAATTTTAGCACCAAACTTTGATTAGGCGTACGATTGCTCTTAAACCCGATCTACTTACCACATTTCGACTTAAGCTTAACTAATATACCTAAACTAGCCTTACTTATTACCCACCCCTGCCCTTGTTTTAATTTATAACCTACATAAAAGCCACCAAATCAATTGAATCCTAAAACTCCAAATATGTTGTTCTTCTACTATCAATGCTCACTCCTTCCTAAACAAAATCAGTTAACCCCAAGCAAATTGTGAATCGATTATAGGGTGATGTTCATCATACATACACACTTGCTTAAAATATTTTGCTTTTGTATATATGAGATACTTGTTTAAAGCGTGTAAGTAATTTATCGTGTACTGACGTCTAGACAATAATCATGCATAAGACTGCTAATACAACAAATGATATGTCAATAAGTTTAACACAAAATAATTGATTAAAACATGAGAGATGTTGTGCTTATGGACATGATGTGCATCCTTAACATGCGGATGTTGCACAACTATGGCCTCTGGGATCACTTTAGAAATCAGCTAGAATTGTAGAGAATATATCAGAAAGATACTCTAAATATTATTGACGATTTTATCAAACTTTATCTTTTATAGTAAATAAAATCTTTTTGTTTATAGTAGATTTAGTTTAGGAAATTCTTTCCTTATCATTCTCCATGGATCACGGCTAGTGCACCAATTAGGGTAGATATAGCTTGTGAATTCTCTTGTATAAATAGTGTTATTGTGTTAATGAAACTTTATGCAATTCTAATACAATTTAAGCTTTTCTCATAATTCTATCCTAGTATCAGAGCCTCGTGCTCTAAATAGAGGGTAACACCTTGGAGTAGATCCTTAGGCCAAATCACCCACCCAAAACTAAATTTCGCTTGGCCTACACTTACACCCCTTCCGCTGTCAGCAACTCAAAATTGCATCCAACCCACGTCCAAAATTATAGCCAAAACCCTCTTGACCACTACCTCTTGGTACAAACCGTCATCACAACTAAATATACGGTAAATTGCCATCTCAACCTTTACTTATTCAAACCCACAATATTGTTCACGTAAAAGGACAAACCCACCCCTGATTTTGGTCTTGGCAAATCTCAAAGTTTCACCTTTGCCTTCTCCGCTCCTTCACTCTTCTGAAGACAACCTCTCAATGATCACTTCTTATGAAAACCTTAAATGCATCTCTAAAGTCACAACCAATTGCTTATGCCATTCTTTAACACTACTAAGTGTTTGTGTGAAAACAAGATTAGTACCTTAAGGTAACTTGGAGGTCGTAAATACCCTCCTACACTTTGTGATCTACCCTTGAATGCAAGGGTTCGAGCCACGGTTGTAGATGCCTAATCTAATAAACATCGCTAAATTACTTATAATAATTTAGCGCTCATCAATGAATGATATAATTCTCAAACTTAAATACAGGAATTCCCAACGATACTTATACATCAAGAAGATTCCAATAACACTGTAATACTACGGTTTTATGTGCCTCTAGGTACTCTATCGAGTGGGCCTTAATCTGTCTAGTAAGGGTGATTTGGTTTTTAAAACACTGTTCTGTCTGTAGGGTACTCGATCGATTAGCCTTGGTACTCGATCGAGTAGGGGGCACTCGATCAAGTACGTTAGTTGCTCGATCGAGTGGCTCGGTTTACGGGTAATGTTTTGTCGGGTTTTGTTAATAATGCGAATAGGTATATATAACTTTCCGTCATCATCATTAAACACTTTTATTAAACCTAATCACTTCAAAAGAGATTTCAAACTACGTTCTTCGCATCTTTCGCATTATTGATAAATCCCAGAGCTTGAAAGGTCGGAATTCATCATCCTTTACATTCTTGTGATCCTTGCATCGAGGGTAAGATCTACGTACCGATTTTATAGTATTTTATTAAGTTTGTTTAAACCCTAATTTGGGGGTTTGGGAGTTTTTGTTAGTTTTTATGATTGTTAGTAATTATGTGATCATATGTTAGGAGGAGGATTCGTAGAGGAGGCTTTTTGATAACAGCTGTTGAGATCGTCTGATTGTATTGTATTCCAGGTAGGGTTTCCCTACTCAGTATTAGTCACATGATGTGTTGGTTGTGCTTTGTGATTGTTGAGTTTTATCGTACGAGTACTGTGACAGTTGTTGGGTTTGATTGCTGATTAGTAGTTGTGATTGATTGTACCTGTCTGTGTTCTTCGGGTACATCCCTGGCTGAGTGGAGTCACTTGCGGAAGTGGCTTCACGCCCATGATTCGCCTTCTGTGGAACCCGCCACAGAAGGGATGTGCACATTAATGGATTTGGGTTTATCGCTCGACGGAGATGAGCGGGGCTTTGGTGGAAATGGCTGCGGTCCCCCACTGGCGGCGAGGAGTAACCTGATGCGATGGATACTCTAGCAGGGCTACACACTTTAGTGTGTAGTCAGTATTGTGGAGTTGGTGATGGAGTTCGGGGTATATCTGTGACGATTGAGCTGTGTTGTGTGTTGTTTGTTGAGTTATATAAATTGTGTGATTAGTACTGACCCCGTTTAATTGTTTTAAAAACTGTGGTGATCCATTCGAGGATGGTGAGCAGTTGTTGAGCAGGTATAAGTCAAGATACATGGAATAGCTGGGATGTGTCGCCACCAGATGATAGAGTCTTCCGCTGTAGTTTTGATAGTTTTTAGACAGTTGTTTTGAGATCATGTAAACCGTATTTTGGCAGTTGGTTTTGGATTGTATTTACTCACTTAAACTTTATACTATTTAAATGTTGTTTCTTTATTGTCATTTGGTTATCATTGCCTCGGAAAACCGAGATGGTGACAGCTTTATACCTGAGTGGTCCTGGTAAGGCACTTGGGGTATGGGGGTGTCACAAAGTGGTATCGGAGCGACGATCCTGAAACCTGTAACTAATGAATCTAATGAACATAGAGAGTCAATTAAAATGAACCTGGGGTAAAGGTTGTAGGAGCTAATGCAAAGGCTTGGGAGACGTCCTAAAGTCGCGAACTCGCCCTACAATTTTGAACCGGTCACATGGGGGGTATATGTCAGAGTCATATGTGTTGTCTTTTGGTTTGTATGAGTACGTAACGATATATGTTGTGAATTGTTGGATGTTGGAAGTGGAGAATTGAAAGTATGATTAAAGGTCGAGAAGATATGTTTATATGTTGATTTGAATAAAGAAGCATGGTGGTTGTTTATAATGTGGCACTTGATAACATGAAGTAGATTATTTTGTTGATTGTAAGAGGAATTGCGTAGATTTGCATGTGTAGTTGTAATTATAATGTTGAGATAATAATGAATGCATAGTACGTTGGGGTATGTGAGATAACATGCGGGTAGTATTCACGAGTCTGCATGACTCGATCGAGTGGGGGGCACTCGATCGAGTGGGTGAGGAACTTGATCGAGTGGGTCTGACTCGATCGAGTGGGTATTTGACGTTTTTATGATCAGAACCGTGTTTTTGGGTACTCGATTGAGTACATAGGGGCACTCGATCGAGTAGGGGGCACTCGATCGAGTGGCTTGTCAGCTCGATCGGGTTGGTTAGAGATCAGAAGGTCTGTTTTTGGTCTGGAGTTGGGGTACTCGATCGAGTACGTGGGGCACTCGATCGAGTAGCCTCAGCTCGATCGAGTGGGTTTTGTTACTCGATCGAGTAGGTTATGGGCAGGCCGTTTTCGTGTTTTTGAGTTATAGTATGTATGTTTATATCTACCTTTTCTTATATAGTTTCAAGATGCGGCCAAAGAAAACCGCTTTGTATGGGAGAGCTGAGAGCATGAACGTTGATGATATAGTTAAGATGTTGGAGCATCAAGATGCTCTTACGGAGGCCCTTAAGAGAGTGAGGAAAGATAAGGAGGTTGATCACTCTAAGATCAGTCTTTACATAGCGAGGTTTAACCCAAAAGAGTATAAGGGGACCGAGGAGCCAATTCTTCTTGACAATTGTCATCTTGATATGGAGAACATTCTGGATCTGGTACATGTTCCTGATGATATGAAAGTAGAACAAGCTGCGTTCTACTTGAGGGAAGCGGTTGGTGAGTGGTGGGATAAGGTGAAGGTGGGTGCTAGGTAGATGTTTGCGAAGCAGGGTCTGCCTGCTATACCTTGGGAAGAGTTCCGGAGGGCTATAAGGAGAGAGTTTGTACCAGAGCATGTGAGGAGTAAGCTGAGGGAGGAGTTTGATGGGTTCAGGATGACATCTGATATGTCGGTAGCTGAGTATTACCGGCAATTCAATGAGAAGTCTAGGTATGCTGAGGACATGGGGTTGAGTGATGAGAACTTAGCGCTGAGGTTTGAGAAGGGGTTTACCCCCAGGATTATGGAAAAGTTACCCGAGGGAATCCTTACTGATATTAAGGAAGCTTATGAGAGAGCTGGGAGAGCTGAGAGGTTGGTGGAGATGGCCCGGAAGAGAGGAGGTGAAAAAAAAGGCTGAGAGAGAGGGTGGTGGCCAATCTAATTACAAGAAAGGCAACCACAATCAGGCTAGAGCGTTTTCTTCTGGTTCAGGGTTCAGTGCTGGGGATTCCTTTGGGCGTGGCCGTGGGAGCGGTAGTGGTAGTTGGGGAATGACCTGCTTTGGTTGTGGCGGTGTAGGCCACAAGAGACATGAGTGCACGAGTGTACCGGGAGCTTTTCAGAGATCGGCTCAGGGGAGCTATTCTCAGGGTCCGGCACAGAGTTATGTGAGCAACAGACCAGCTGGGTCATGGAGCAACCGGGGAGGTCAGAGCAACCAGGGTGGAGGTAACTGCAATGGCGGTAATTCTTATCAGAAACCGGTTACGAACAACAACAACAATCAGGGGTCGGGTGCTAAGCCGACTATTTCAGCCAGTACTGTCCAAGGAGGTGGACAGAAGACCAGTGGAAAGTTGTATATGATGGAAAAGAAACCAGCTGAGGACGACACACATGTTATCACTGGAACCTTTCTTGTTAACGGTATTCATACCTTTGTTTTGTTTGATTCGGGGGCGTCTCAGTCATTTGTATCTTCAAGTCATATTAAACGGTTGGGTCTGAGGGTATACGAGTATGTAAGTGAGCAAGTTTTTATACCTTCGGGTGAGTCTGTATCATGTGGGAGGTTGTATAGGGATGTATCAATGATAGTTGGGCAAGTTGATCTACTTGTAGACTTGCTAGAGTTTTCTTTAGACGGTTTTGAGATGATAGTCGGAATGGATTGGTTAGGAAAGTACAAAGCTAAGATAGACTGTCATCAAAAGAAAGTGTCTTTGAGAGGTCCTAAGGGCGTTAGTGTGTCTTATCGTGGGTTTGTGGTCAAACCCAAAGTTAAGTTGATTGCAGCTGTGACCTTGAAGTCCTATCTGAGGAAGGGGTGTCCGTTGATCTTGTGCCATGTGAGAGATGACCAGATAGAAAGTCCGACAGTTGATCAGATACCAGTGGTAGGTGAGTTTTCAGATGTCTTTCCAGAGGAGATTCCGGGGTTGCCACTGAAGAGGGAGATAGATTTCACGGTTGAGCTGAAATCGGGGACGGGGCAAATCTCTAAGGCACCGTACCGGATGGGTCCTAAGGAGTTGGAGGAGCTCAGGAAACAGCTAGATGATCTGATAGAGAAGGGATACATTAGACCTAGTGTATCACCGTGGGGAGCACCAATTCTTTTTGTGAAGAAGAAAGATGGGAGCTTGAGGTTGTGTATAGATTACAGTGAGCTGAACCGAGTGCCGGTGAAGAACAAGTATCCTTTGCCAAGGATAGATGACATGTTTGATCAGTTGAGTGGTGCATCAGTCTTTTCCAAGATTGATTTGAGGTCGGGGTACCGTCAGGTGAAGATTAGGGAGGTGGACATACCAAAGACAGCTTTCACGTCGAGGTATAGCCATTATGAGTATGTGGTGATGCCTTTTGGGTTATCTAATGCACCGGCTGTGTTTATGGATTTGATGAACAGAGTTTTCAGTCAGTTTCTGGACAAGTTTGTGTTGGTTTTTATCGATGACATGTTAGTCTACTCCAAGACTAAGGAGGAACATGAGGAGCATCTGAGGATTGTGTTGCAGACCTTGAGGGAGCACGAGTTATATGCTAAGTTGTCCAAGTGTGAGTTCTGGTTAGAGAGAGTGGCTTTTCTGGGGCATGTGATCTCTAAGGATGGGGTAGCTGTGGATCCGGCAAAGATTGAGGCAGTGACCAAGTGGGAGGAACCAAAGAATGTTGCTGAGATTAGGAGTTTCTTGGGTTTAGCTGGATATTACATATGGTTCGTGAAGGATTTCTCCAAGATTGCTAGACCTATGACAGCGTTGATGAGGAAAGAGAACAGGTTTCGTTTGGATGAGAGTTGTCGGATGGCGTTCCAAACATTAAAGGAGTGTTTGACCACAGCTCCTATCTTAGCATTGCCTGAAGAGAGTGAGAACTTTGAGGTTTATACAGATGCCTCAAAGAATGGGTTGGGATGTGTGTTGATGCAGAATGGTAAAGTGATTGCCTATGCTTCTAGGCAATTGAAGCCTTATGAGGAGAATTATCCTACACACGATCTAGAGTTGGGTGCAGTGGTGTTTGCTCTCAAGATTTGGAGACATTACCTTTATGGGGCGACCTTTAAGGTATTTTCTGATCACAAGAGTGTAATACTCCGTATTTATAAGTCTTGGGGTACTCTATCGAGTAGGCCTTACTCTGTCGAGTAAGGGTAAGTTGCGAAATAAAATAGTTTCGACTGTTGGGTACTCGATCGAGTAGCCGTGGGCACTCGATCGAGTAGGGGGCACTCGATCGAGTACCTTAGCTACTCGATCGAGTAGCCGGTTTACTGGGAGTTTTTCTCGGGTTTTGTTAATTATGCGATTAGGATATATAATCTTTCCGTCATCATTCTAAACACTTTTACAAAAACCTAATTTATCATTAAAGAGAGAAAGCAAGTTCATTCATCATCCTAATCGTATTGTTGACAAATTCCGGAGCTAGAGGTGTGGGATTTCATTGTTCTTTGCATCATAGTGTTCCTTGCGTCAAGGGTAAGTCCTACATACCAATTTTATAGCGTTTGGTTGACTTTGTTTAAACCCTAATTTTGGGATTGGGGGTTTTTATGATTTGTTGTGTTGGTAGTGATTATGTGATAGGAGAAGGATTTGTAAAGGAGAGGTTTTGAGACAGCTGCTAGATCGTCTGATGATTGTGTTGCTTTCCAGGTAGGATTTCCTACTCAGTATTAGTCCCATAATGGGATGATTGTTGATGTGTTAAGATTGATTGTTTGATATAGTAATTGTATTGTGACGGCTGTGATTGTGATTGTGATTGGTTGTCTATGGTTCTCGAGATGCGTTCTCGGCTGAGTGGAGTCACTTGCGGGAGTGGCTTCACGCCCTAGTTTCGCCCTTCGTGGAACCCGCCACGGAAGGGGATGTGCACATTAATGGGACAGGGTTATCGCTCGGTATGATGAGCGGGGCTTAGGTGGGAACAGTGCGGTCGCCCACTTTGGCGGCGGTCCAAAGGGACGATCGGTGGTTGAGATTGATGGGATTGGAGTAATTGTGTGTATGTGTGACGGTTAAGTCGTTCTGTGTACCTTCTCGTTGATATATATATATATAAGTTGTGTGATTAGTACTTGACCCCGTTTAAATGTTTTAAAAACTGTGGTGATCCATTCGGGGGTGGTGAGCAGTTGCTTGACAGGTATATCTTGGATACGCGTGGGATCTAGCTGGGATGGAGTCATCACATATCAGAGTCTTTAGTCTTCCGCTGTGTTTATTAGAACAGTTCCTTTCAGTTGGTTTATAGTTTGAGAACAGTTGTATTTTACGTACAGTTGGGTTTGTAATGTAATCACTTAAACTTGTTTAATAAAGTATGTTTCTTCATTGTCTTATGATTATCATGCCTCGGGTAACCGAGATGGTAGCATCCTTATACCTGAGTGGTCCTGGTAAGGCACTTGGAGTATGGGGGTGTTACAAATGGTATCAGAGACACGATCCTGAAACCTGTAACCAATGAACCTAATGAATATAGGAGTCAAATTAAAATAAACCCGGGGTAAAGGTTGTAGGAGCTAATGCAAAGACTTGGGAGACGTCCTAAAGTCGCGAACTCGCCCTACAATTTTGAACTGGTCACCATGGGATATGTGTCGGGATCGTTATGTGCTGATTGTGTGCTGTGTGTATCTATGTAGTAGTATGTTGTATGAATTGATGGATGCATGTATGTGGAGGATGGGGGATCTGAATTGAAAGATTGATGAGATATATAGAATTGTTGTTGGAATAGAAAAGCATGTTGGATGATTACTATGTGGCATTTGATAATATGACGTCACTGTTTCGTTGATTATATGAAAAGCTTGATAATATTTCATGCTTAGCTATATCACATGTTGCGTTTATAATGTTGCTTAGTATGTTGGGAGATGTGAGATAACATGTGGGTAATATGTGATTGGTAAGTTGAATAATATATGTGCATGATGGATGATGTTGCTTGATTTTTGAAGATGGTAACATGAGATTAGCAATATTGGTTTTATGAGTACCGGGTCGTTTTGTCTACCTTGTTGTTGTTTAAGTCGTTTGGGAAGTAAAAATCAATAGTTGTGTTTTTCGATGATAAAGAGGTTGTCTTTAAACTGCTATAACTTGAGATGCATAAATGATTTTGATGTGATTCCAATTGGAGGTGATAGCTTGTCCTTGTACGATTCTAACGATAGGTCACACGCCCAAAATGACCAAGTAATGAGTGAGTTATGACTGTTTTACGAAAACTGGACAGTGCTGAGAATTGGGGTACTCGATCGAGTAACTAGGATACTCGATCGAGTAGGGGGGTACTCGATCGAGTAGCCCTGGTAATTTGTTTACGTGCTTCTGATCTTCACCTACTCGACCGAGTAAGTCACTTACTCGATCGAGTGGCTCCGTATTTCTCGATCTAGTGACCCCTGTTTTGGGTCATATGCTTATCTTTTGACTTCGTTGCATATTATGTTTAATTCAAAGGCGTCATTTTGCTTCTTTATGCATTGTTTTACATGTATGTTGGTCTTGACGCGTAAGTTACCCAATTTTGTGGTGTAAAGAGTGGCACCTATGATGAGTATGAGTTCGGTGGGGAGGACATGATTTATATGTGTTGGGATTGGTAAGACTTAATTGACGCATAGAGCATGTTGTGTGAGACGAGATGAGTGACATGATTGTATGTTGAGTAATGAAAATGTAAGTGAATGTGAGCAAGGCATGATGTAATTTTAAGGAACGTGAGAATGAAAAGAGTGAAAGAAAGGATGTGGATAGTAGCAACTTGAGATGTATAATAAATTATGGAGGGAGATGGTTAGAAATAGTGTTGAGTAAGAACATATGTAATGAAAGGTCGTTTGGAAATAGTGGTATATAGCGAACTTAATGGAGGCATGTCGCGACGTAGATTTGCAGATAGTGAGTGAGATTGGGAGATGGTTCATTAAGAGGTGAAACTAATGTGTGACTTCCTTGGGCAATTAATGGTATGAAATAAATTTGGATTTCTAGAGAGGTACAAAGGAGATGCAATTGTTTGAACAGTGAACGTTGATTTTATGGATAAATTAGTGGCAAGGGTGAGTGATAGCATAATAAGAGGATATCTATGGTAAGGAAGAGGGAGATGATATCGATATAAAATAATGAGAGGTGAGTTCTTGAACAATGAGAAGGTAACCGGAGCACTAGAGAGTTAGATAGAAATAATGAAGAGTTGAGTTAATAAGGGATTTTGTCAAGGGCAAAAGGAAAGAATGAGGGGAATAAAACTAAGGAAATGTCCACCGAGGTTATATGATATAAAAGTAAGGAATTTTCGAGATGTATGATACTATCATGAGGATTTGAGTTTACAGTTATATAGAAGTTCCAGAACAACATGATTAGTTTTGAGTTTTGAGGAATTAAGGAAAGCAAGAAGTTGGTAGAATACCTGCATGATATGAGATTTTGGTGGAGAGTTAGATGACAATACAAATAAGATAGTATTGGGAATAATGTTGAGGTAATTTTGTTGATGGGTTTGTTGTTCGTTGTTTGGGATGTTAACCAAAGATAGGAAAGAAATCGTGATGTTTAGAGATGAGTGAAAAGGGTTCAATGTCCGGATAGTGGTAGTGTTATGGTTTTTGACTAATGGTTAAGAGTGACGGTATGTTAGAGAGATGGTAATTCTAAAGAGGCTGATTTTGTAGAGACCGAATTGATAAGTATGGTTGTGAGGAAGTATAAGACATAGTCTTGGGAGGCGGTTTCTCATAGTGAGTGTTAGCTATATGGTTATGTATGGCGAAAGGTGTTGGGCATGCGAATGGAAGAATGTGATGAGGGGCATGCGAGTTAAGCTCGGGTGACAGGTAACCTTTGTTGAGTGGTAACTTACGTGATCGGGATTGATTGGTTGGATGTGATTATGGGTCTATGTTATATATAAATGTTTGTGTGAGGTTCTGACCTCACAAGAAGTGGTATGGTGTGATAATTATAAAGTTGTTATATGATTGTTTTGTAATTTATGTTGGGTACGGTATACTAATTGAATGATATCCAAAAGGGTAATAATTTGATTAATTTAACATGGCTAGTTATAATTTTGTGTGTATTAATAACACGTGTGTATTCCGTGAAATGGTAGAGATGATGTTCATGAGATGCTTATCTGTTTATCCATATCATATGTTGCGTGGTGATTTAATAAGTGGATTTGAGTAAGTTTTTCTTGTCGAAAAGTTATCTTTGAGTCGTGTTTATGGGAATTGTATGCAGTTGTGATGTCTATCGGTGTGGTTGTGATGCCTCGGGTGGTGATCCGGGCACGGTACATAGTGTTGTGATGCGGGTATTTTCGCACTACGGTGTGGTCATGGTGGCGGTGTTGTGATGCCGTCACCGGTTGTGGTGGAGTAGGCGGGATGATTATAATTCGAGTTTCGAAAGTACATACCAGTTATACATAGATTGTTGCTTTGTTTGATGTTGCCCCCTGCGAGTTTCAGTTTGTGCAGATAGACAGTTGTCTTGCTTATTGATGTTTTCTTTACCAGGTTAAGTTAAGAATGAGGTAGAGTATGATATGAAATAGAGTTGAAAATGTTTCCGTTGTTGTCATGGTATAGTGATGTTCTATTGATGGGACACGGTTGTGAGAGGTTGTTATTCTGATAATTTTGATCCTGTTCTAGTTAAGGTTTCGAGAGACATGGTAATGGCAAGTGAGTCGTAGAACATGTGTGGTAATGATCCGAAAGATGCAGGTGGTTCATAATCCTTTGTTGAAGACAGTGAGTGTAGGGTGTTGGGGAATTAGTGCCATGTTGAGTTATGTATGAGTTTTGCGGTAATGGAAGAAAGAACTTGAGGATCTAGTGTGAGTGTACGTAACAAGTGTGGATCGTGAGTTATGCTTTTGGCAATGGGAGTTTTATATAGTTTATATAAAGAGGTATGTCGTGTTGCGGTAAAGTGGAAGAGTTGAAGTTTTGGGTTAAGCTAAAGATTTTGAGGTATAAGTTAGGTGGTTTGATGAGTGAATTAAAGTATGAGAATTGTTTAAGTAAGAGAGCCTTAGATATATGCATGGTGAGTGTTTGGTTTATAAACGGTTGTCTTGCACATGTGGTGGTAAAGAGGGTAATGAGATGTATCTAGGATTTAGTATTAGTGAGTTACGAGGACGTAACATTTATCTTAAGAGGAGTAGGATGTGATAAAAGAGATTTGGATGGGTGTGCATATGGTAATATATTTGGAAGTTTGAGTCTTGATGTCGAATAAAAGGTTGATTCGTGTTGTGGTTAATTTTGTTAAAGGTCATGACCGGACTGGTAGTAGTTCGATGTTTAGGAGTGTGAGAATATTTGGATAGTGTTGACAGTTGGATGATGATGGTTATGATTTCGATAGTCTTGGCAGTTGAACGAGGATGTTTATGAGTGTGAGTAAACTTCGAGGACGAAGTTCCTTTTAAGGGTGGTAGAATGTAACATTCCGTTTGATGTCTAGGAGTGTCTTGATTTTAGATTTGATAGTTGATGATATTATGGAGCTAGCAGCATTAGAGGATGGTAATTGATTATGTATGGAGTTTGTGTCGTGAGAAATATATATATGTGGTAGATACGATATAGTGATCATGTTGTGGAAGTAAACATAGTTGGTAGAATGGGGTTAAGAGTTCATGTTCTATGTTCGGTCGAGTTCTTGAGTCCTTAGCTAAGTTGTTGTGTCTTGGTCGAGTCAGTATGGTTGTTTTTATGTATGGGTTGAACTTCGGGGACGAAGTTCTTTTTAAGGAGGGAAGACTGTAATACTCCGTATTTATAAGTCTTGGGGTACTCTATCGAGTAGGCCTTACTCTGTCGAGTAAGGGTAAGTTGCGAAATAAAATAGTTTCTGACCTGTTGGGTACTCGATCGAGTAGCTGTGGCACTCGATCGAGTAGGGGGGTACTCGATCGAGTACCTTAGCTACTCGATCGAGTAGCCGGTTTACGGGGAGTTTTTCTCGGGTTTTGTTAATTATGCGATTAGGATATATAATCTTTCCGTCATCATTCTAAACACTTTTACAAAAACCTAATTTACTGTTAAAGAGAGAAAGCAAGTTCATTCATCATCCTAATCGCATTGTTGACAAATTCCGGAGCTAGAGGTGTCGGATTTCATTGTTCTTTGCATCATAGTGTTCCTTGCGTCAAGGGTAAGTCCTACATACCAATTTTATAGCGTTTGGTTGACTTTGTTTAAACCCTAATTTTGGGATTGGGGGTTTTTATGATTTGTTGTGTTGGTAGTGATTATGTGATAGGAGAAGGATTTGTAAAGGAGAGGTTTTGAGACAGCTGCTAGATCGTCTGATGATTGTGTTGCTTTCCAGGTAGGATTTCCTACTCAGTATTAGTCCCATAATGGGATGATTGTTGATGTGTTGAGATTGATTGTTTGATATAGTAATTGTATTGTGACGGCTGTGATTGTGATTGTGATTGGTTGTCTATGGTTCTCGAGATGCGTTCTCGGCTGAGTGGAGTCACTTGCGGGAGTGGCTTCACGCCCTAGTTTCGCCCTTCGTGGAACCCGCCACGGAAGGGGATGTGCACATTAATGGGACAGGGTTATCGCTCGGTATGATGAGCGGGGCTTAGGTGGGAACGGCTGCGGTCCCCCACTGGCAGGGCTGGTCCAGTGGACAGTCGGTGGTTGAGATTGATGGGATTGGAGTAATTGTGTGTATGTGTGACGGTTAAGCTGTCTGTGTACCTTACTGTTGATATATATATATAAGTTGTGTGATTAGTACTGACCCCGTTTAAATGTTTTAAAAACTGTGGTGATCCATTCGGGGGTGGTGAGCAGTTGCTTGACAGGTATATCTTGGATACGCGTGGGATCTAGCTGGGATGGAGTCATCACATATCAGAGTCTTTAGTCTTCCGCTGTGTTTATTAGAACAGTTCCTTTCAGTTGGTTTATAGTTTGAGAACAGTTGTATTTTACGTACAGTTGGGTTTGTAATGTAATCACTTAAACTTGTTTAATAAAGTATGTTTCTTCATTGTCTTATGATTATCATCCCTCGGGTAACCGAGATGGTAGCATCCTTATACCTGAGTGGTCCTGGTAAGGCACTTGGAGTATGGGGGTGTTACAGAGAGTCTCAAGTACATCTTCACTCAAAAGGAGTTGAACATGAGACAGAGGAGGTGGATGGAGTTGATTGGCGATTATTACATGGATATTATCTACCATGAAGGGAAAGCCAATGTTGTTGCCGATGCCTTGAGCAGGAAGAGTGTACATTCTTTGTGTACAGCTTTATCTTTGATGAGGTTGAGAGACGAGGTGGGGAAGTTTGGGATACATATGATGCAGAGAGGAGATGCCATGGGAGATTTGACAATGCAGCCTGATCTTTATGATGATATTCGAGGTAAACAGGCTTTAGATCCTAAGATGGTGGAGTGGTGAGCTGGAGTAGAGAAAGGGACAGTGTCTAGATTCTCTATTCATTCAGATGGTAGTTTGAGGTTTGATGGGAGGTGGTGTGTCCCTAATGATAAGGAGCTGAAAAAGACAATCATGACAGAGGCACATTGTACACCATATTCAGTGCATCCAGGTGGTGACAAGCTATACAAGGACTTAAAGAACACGTTCTGGTGGCCTGGGATGAAGAAAGAGACAGCCGAGTTTGTGGCCCATTGTTTGACATGCCAGAGAGTTAAAGGGGAACAGCGACGACCACAAGGTAAGATTCAGTCTTTAGAGGTACCTGAGTGGAAGTGGGAATCCATTTCTATGGATTTTATCGTGGGTTTGCCAAAGAGTCAACAGGGTAACAACATGATATGGGTAATAATGGATCGACTGACCAAGTCCGCTCTTTTTGTGCCAATGAAAGATACATGGACCAAGGCACAATTAGCTTTGGCTTATCGGAAGCATGTGTTGACATTTCATGGAGTGACTAAGGACATAGTATCTGATAGAGATGCGAGATTTATCTTAAGGTTTTGGAAAGAGTTGCAGGAATCTTTGGGAACAACTTTGAAGATGAGTACAACATTTCAACCCGCGACAGACGGTCAGACTGAGAGAACAATCAAGACTCTTGACGATATGTTACGAGCTTGTGTGATGGATTTTGGTGGTAGCTAGGAGCAGGGATTAGATTTGATTGAGTTTTCTTACAACAACAGCTATCACACTAGTATTGGCATGGCACCGTTTGAGGCTTTATATGGGAGGAGATGTCGGAGTCTGATTTGTTGGGACGACAGTGCTGAGGCAGTGGTTCTAGGACCAGAGATGGTACATGAGATGGTTGAGCAGATTAAGATGATCAGGGAAAGGATGAGAGTAGCTCAGGATAGGCAAAAGAGTTATGCAGATCTACATCGCCGGGATATAGAGTTTCAGGTTGGGGACAAGGTTCTTCTAAAAGTGTCTCCTATACGTGGGGTTATGAGATTTGGGAAGAAAGGCAAGTTGAGTCAGAAGTTCATAGGACCTTATGAGATCTTAGACTGGGTTGGAGAGGTTGCTTATCGTTTGGCTTTACCAGCTGCGTTGGAGAGAGTGCATAATGTGTTTCATGTATCTCAGCTTCGGAAGTATGTGAGTGACCCATCATATGTGTTAGAGCCAGAGAGCATAGAGCTAGATGAGTCCTTGTCTTATCTTGAGGTGCCTAAGAAGATTCTTGACCGGAAGGTTAGGAAGACTAGGAGTGGTGAGACAGTTTTGCTTAAGATCCTTTGGTCTAATCATGAGGTAGAGGAAGCTACCTGGGAGGCAGAGGAGGCCATGAGAGAGCGTTACCCTTTCCTTTTTGATCAGGTATGTATGGTTACGGGGACGTAACCTTGTTTCTTTTAGGGGGGGTAGGAGATGATCGCAAAGAGTTTTTACACCCTTTTTGTGTTGTGTCGGTATGTTTTGTAGTGGTTTGAGTCGGGTTGAGTTGGTTGGTAGCATGTTTTTATGTTGAGTTTTATGTTGGTTGTTGTGTCGGGAGTGTGGTTGATACGTGCATAATATATAGTCTTTTTAGCCTATTTCAGCACGTATTTCTATGCATTTTTATACTGTTTTTATAGTATTTTGCCCCGAATTGGCTACTTTGGTTCGTTTTGTCCATTTTGTGAAATGAACGCGAAAGTAGTGGAATCGTACCCTTTTTCGTCCTTTTTGCATGCATTTAAAGGAGACGGGATTTTCCTGAGTGAGATACTGCGTTGGGAAGTGTGTTGGCATGGACTACGAGGCAGTCGGGCATGGACTTGAGCTGATTTGAAGACAAGGACTCGATCGAGCAGTTTTACCACTCGATCGAGTGGTTTTTACGTCCATGGTTGGTCGATCGAGTAGTTTTCTACTCGATCCTTAAGCTGCTGAAAGATGAGTTACTCGATCGAGTAACTATCTACTCGATCGAGTAGATTTGCTGAGGTTTTGCTCGATCGAGTGGTTTTATTCCACTCGATCGAGTGGTTTTCGCTATTATGGGCTTTAAACAGCCCGTGTTATGTTTATTTCGTTAGACTTATTTACTTTTCTATTTAAGCACGCTTTACTAGGTCATTAGGATCTATCTTTTCACTATCTAATTTTCCTACTGTAAAACTTTACTGCGTTGCTTTTTGCTATTCACTGTAACTTTACCTTGGGATTGTTTTCACTCGGATTTTGTGTTCTTTACGCCGGATTCGCTTGATTGTAATTCCTTTCTCTTCTCTTAATAATAATTAATCATTGTTAGCTTTAATCATTTGTTTACTTCGTTATTTCTACTGCCCTAATTTACTTTTATGCAATTTATTTGTTATTTCATAATGTTTATTGCTGGGAATTTATCTGTTGTTAGTATTGATAGTTTAATTAGCGATATGAGTAGCTAAACCCTTTGCATGTTGGGATTAGGGGATCTGCGGTAGGAATGTGACGAGGTAGTAAATGAAATAGATGAATTGATTGTGAGATTCTGTCACCATAGCAATTTAATTGTATTTATCGACTTAGTTGAGTGCACACTTCTGAGTCACCTTTTAATCTGGCTAAAATTAATCCTAGATCGAAAGATTGGACTAAATAGGCCTGCTATGAACAGTAGACTACCCTGACGAGAATGAAAGTTAAGTTAGTGGTATTTTAGGATAGAAAGTGGACCGAAAGGACCTTTCCACATCCGTCTTACATTAATTCGTCTGAGTCATTTACAGCTGAGTCACTGGACTACCGTAGTGAACCGAATTCCCAACATGTCCCTTCTCTCTATCTTATAGTTTAAACTTATTTCCTTGCTTTTACTGCTCTTATCCTTATTTCTCTTTCTTTAAACCTCGTAGTTTAGAAGCCAATTCAAACAACCCCCCATTTGTGACCAAATAAGGACTTCTACAGATATCTTGCCTCCCTGAGGAGATCGACCCTACTTGCCGCTAGCTTCTGTTAGTTGTATTTAGGTTTATTTTTGGTAAAGAAACGACCGTATCAGTGGTAGTATGTCTTTTCTTTGTTGTGGTTTGAACTACGGGGATGAAGTTCTTTTTAAGGAGGGAAGACTGTAATACTACGATTTTATGAGCCTCTGGGTACTCTATCGAGTGGGCCTTACTATGTCGAGTAAGGATGTTTTGGTTTTTAAAACAGTGTTCTGTCTGTAGGGTACTCGATCGAGTAGCCTTGGTACTCGATCGAGTAAGGGGCACTCGATCGAGTACGTTAGTTGCTCGATCGAGTTGCTCGGTTTACGGGTAATATTTTGTCGAGTTTTGTTAATAATACGAATAGGTATATATAACTTTCCGTCATCATCATTAAACACTTTTATTAAACCTAATCACTTCAAAAGAGATTTCAAAATACGTTCTTCGCATCTTTCGCATTATTGACAAATCCTGGAGCTTGAGAGGTCGAAATTCATCATCCTTTACATTCTTGCGATCCTTATGTTGAGGGTAAGATCTACGTACCTATTTTATAGTATTTTATTAAGTTTGTTTAAGCCCTAATTTGGGGGTTTTTGTTAGTTTTTATGATTGTTGGTAATTATGTGATCATATGTTAGGAGGAGGATTCGTAGAGGAGGCTTTTTGATAACAGCTGTTGAGATCGTCTGATTGTATTGCATTCCATGTAGGGTTTCCCTACTCAGTATTAGTCACATGATGTGTTGGTTGTGCTTTGTGATTGTTGAGTTTTATCGTACGGGTACTGTGACAGTTGTTGGGTTTGATTGCTAATTAGTAGTTGTGATTGATTGTACCTGTCTGTGTTCTTCGGGGTGCGTCCCTGGCTAAGTGGAGTCACTTGCGGGAGTGGCTTCACGCCCATGATTCGCCTTCTGTGGAACCCGTCACAGAAGGGATGTGCACATTAATGGATTTGGGTTTATCGCTCGACGGAGATGAGCGGGGCTTAGGTGGGAACGGCTGCGGTGCCCCACTGGCGGCGAGGAGTAACCTGTTGCGATGGGTACTCTGGCAGGGCTACACACTTTAGTGTGTAGTCAGTATCGTGGAGTTGGTGATGGAGTTCGGGGTATATCTGTGACGATTGAGCTGTGTTGTGTGTTGTTTGTTGAGTTATATAAATTGTGTGATTAGTACTGACCCCGTTTAATTGTTTTAAAAACTGTGGTGATCCATTCGGGGATGGTGAGCAGTTGTTGAGCAGGTATGAGTCGAGATACATGGGATAGATGGGATGTGTCGCCACCAGATGATAGAGTCTTCCGCTGTAGTTTTGATAGTTTTTAGACAGTTGTTTTGAGATCATGTAAACCGTATTTTGGCAGTTGGTTTTGGATTGTATTTACCTACTTAAACTTTATACTATTTAAATGTTGTTTCTTTATTGTCATTTGATTATCATTGCCTCGGGAAACCGAGATGGTGACAGCTTTATACCTGAGTGGTCCTCGTAAGGCACTTGGAGTATGGGGGTGTCACAAACACAACATCAACTAGAGTCTTCATAAGAGTACTTGTAGACTCTAAATTACAAACTAAAGGATAGATGGCTGATTACCTCCATGATCGGATGGGCTCGCCGTGCTACTTCTACTTCTAATGCTAATCTATGCTACGCCTAAAAGACTAATCTAAAGATAGACTAAGTTGTAGTTGTAGCTGTTGTTGTTTGAGTTGTTGTTTACTTGAATGAAATACCTCCTTATATAGGCGTCATCCGGCTTCTTGGAAACCACTCCTTAGTGGGAGGCGGTTAGTAAACCAACGAATCTTCTTTAAGCTTCATACAGGCGCCTGTTACCCTCTTTAGCCCAGCGTTCCGCCTTTTGGACTTCTTGGTCTTCTTGGACTTCGCTTATCTTCGATCTTGGATTGACTTGATCCAGACCCAATAACTTTATTCTTCATTTCTCAGGGCCTACATTCCCTTAAAATAATAAATTTAGTACCCTAACTAAATTAGGCGCCAACTAATACCCCCTCCCCCCATCGTCCGAAGGTTTTAATTCAAAAGGAAACCTTTGGATGCTGAAAACTTCTCAGGTTATGTGCCTTACCTTAGGCTTATTATGCTAAAATATCCCAGTGCTTTATTCACTGATACCATGCTCTACAAACGCAGAGCAAACCACTAGATTCTTCCATCCCAGTTTAGGAAAAATCTGCAGGATCATCACAGATTCATCTGACCCTATCAAGAACAAAGGACTTGACCCTTCATCATTATGGCAAGGCTTCGCATTGTCTTTTTCAAACAGATCTCTTGCACACTTTCTCGAAGGATTTGGCTTATGTAAAATAGTACTTGTTCAAAACCTTGCTCATTCTCCTGAGACAACATGCAACCAATTAACTGATCGACGGCTGACAAATAAAGCCTAAGTGTTTTCCCTGCTTTTGGAGAAATTAAAATAGGTGGATTAATCAAATTTTTTAAAATTTGATCAAACGCCTCCTGATAACTATTGTTCCAAACAAAAGCATCTTCCTTTTTCAATCGCAACAACGGAGAATAAACTTTAGTTTTCCCAACTAAATTAGCAATAAATCGTCTAACGTAATTGTAATACTATGGTTTTCTAAGTCTGTTACTCGGCCGAATATGACTTACTCGGTCGAGTAATGCGTCGTGTATTTCTGGCCAGGCTACTGTCCGGGAATACTCGGCCGAGTATGGGAATACTCGACCGAATAGGGGATACTCGGCCGAGTGTACTCTATACTCGACCGAGTATCCGGTCTGACGATGTTTATTTCCACGGTTTGATTTAGAGAGGATTAGAGTTATATAAACGAGATTTACAGTTTCTTAATCACTTTTACCAAAATCTAAAATTTCAACGTAACTCTAATCACCTCTAATCTCTCTCTCAAGTTCGTGGATTGTTCGTAAGTCTTGTTCATACTTCCTTTGCCTCGACTATGTCGGTAAGCCTCTAGTTCTACAAGTTTTATCAATTTGTCTTTTAGGGTTTTGCCCTAGTTTTATGATTTGGGGGAAAGGGGTTGTTGTGCATATTTGTGATTCAATTGTATGATTATTGTTAGGTGGAGACTTCGTAGAGGAGCCATTTTAGCTTGCTTGATTGCCTCGTGTCAGATTTGTGCTAAGGTAGAGTTTCCCTACTCAGTTTACTATATAATTGATTTAATGCATTGTTGTGATTGATTGATTTGATTCATGCTATTGAGTGATTGTTTTTGGTGGATTGGAGTATGGGTGTTGGTGATGAGATGGTTGGTGTTGTTGCGAGGTGCGTCCTCAGCTGAGTGGAGTCACTTGCGGGTGTGGCTTCACGCCCTTGATTTGCCCTCTGTGGAACCTGCCACATAAGGGGATGTGCACATTAATGAACAGGGTTATCGCTCGTTGATGAGCGGGGCTTAGGTGGGCATGGCTACGGTCCCCCGCTGGCAGGGCTACAAACTTTAGTATGTAGTCAGTTCTGTGATATGATTCGTAGTTGGAGTTGGAGGTGGATGGTGATACAGCTGTATATCTTTATCGTACTTTGTCTTATTTTGATTATGCAGTGAACTGACCCCGTTGTTGTATTGTAAATTCTGTGGTGATCCATTCGGGGATGGTGAGCAGATTGTGACAAGTGATGATGGTCTTTAGCTATGGGGACAAGATTGGGGAGTCATCACTTCAAGTCTAGCTTCCACTGTCACGAGATTAGCTGCTTAGGAATCTTTTATTTTGAGTACTAGTGAACAATTTTTTTGGATTTGGTTTTGGAACATGTAATCGTTAACTCTTTATACTTTAATAAATGTTTTGGGATGGTTACTTTTGATCCACTAGCCTCGGGAAACCGATATGGTAACAGTTTCTCATGCTAAGGTGGTCCTGGTAAGGCACCCTGGTATGTGGGGGTGTTACAAAGTGGTATCAAAGCGACGATTCTGGAACCTAAAACTAGTAAACCAAATGAATATAGGGAGTCTAAATAAAATGAACCCGGGGAGAGTTGTTGTAGCTACCGCAAAGACTTGGGAGACGTCCCAAAGTCGCATTGAGGCCCTTATGATCTCGAGCCAGTCACATGGGGGAGTCTTGGGAACCGTTGTGTATTTAAAGCTATGTGTGTTGTACTTGTAGTTGTGAATCTTGTGAAGTTGTTGGATGAAATGATAAGAGAATTGCGTAATTTGAACATGGTGATATATGAAAAGTGAATTGCGTAATTGAACATGATAGACTTTGAGCATGATATGTGTTTTTTACTTGGCTTTCGAAAGGGTAGTGAAGTATCGTATATATAGAGATGCATGTTTAAGTATGTTAACGTAAGTTTATAGCTCGTTTTGGCATGACTCGGCCAAGCAGGGCGGGTACTCGACCGAGTAAGAGATACTCGGCCGAGTAACCAACCACTCGACCGAGTGTTGGTTGGTGTGTACGTAGCAGTAGCTACTGGTTGTGATCACTCGGCCGAGTAGTAGGCATACTCGACCGAGTGAGGCATACTCGACCGAATATAACCTATACTCGACCGAGTATGTTCTCGGTATTTTTGACGCTGGCTACTGGAGTGGAACACTCGGTCGAGTAATAGTAGTACTCGACCGAGTATCTTACCATACTCGGTCGAGCACTTCTTTGGCGGAGAGTCTTGTTTATTTTGAGCCGGTAGGCTATGTGCTTATGTTTCCTTGCTTTTATTAGCTCAAAATGCCGCCAAAGAAGTCAGCAGCATACATCAAAGCAACTGAGATGACTGTGGATGAGGTCGCCCGTATGATTGAGCAGCAGGATGCACTCCTAGAGGCTCTTTAGAACGTCGGAAAGGGAGGTGAGAAACCGGTGGACGCAACCCATCTAAGCACCATCATTGCTCACTTCAACCCTTCGACTTCTGAGGGCACATGAGAGTCTAAGCTGCTCGATAACTGGCACCGCGAGATGGAGAGTCTTCTTGAGGTTGTGAAGTGTCCGGCAGAGTTGGCGGTCAAACAGGTGGCGTACAACCTAAGACGTGAGGCTGGGTGTAATACTCCGGTTTTATGAGTCTGTGGGTACTCTATCGAGTGGGGCTTACTCTGTCGAGTAAGTAGTTTTTGACGCAAAACAGTAGTCTGCCTGTAGGGTACTCGGTCGAGTAAGTTGGGTACTCGATCGAGTAGGGGGCACTCGATCGAGTAAGTGCCTTACTCGATCGAGTAAGTGCCTTACTCGATCGAGTAAGTGTGTTTTACGGGTCTGTTTTGACAGGTTTTGCTAATAACGCGAGATTAATATAAAAGGCGTCCGTCATTTTCTTTAATCACTTTTCACCTTTCTAAACCTTTCAAAAGAAAAAGAAGTTACGTAGTTCTCTCTCGTCGCGTTGTTGGCAAATCCTAATGGCTAGAGTCGTCGGATCGTTAAGTTCTTTATGCCGTTGAGACCGTCGTATTATGGGTAAGATCCTTGTACCGTTTTTATATTGTTTCATGGATTTTGGTTAAACCCTAATTTGTGGATTTGGGGGTTTTTATGATTGTATGATTAAGGTAGTATTTGTATGAATGTATGTGTAGGAGGAGGGTTCGTAGAAGAGAGGTTTTGTGACAGGTGCTAGATCGCCTGATTCTGTGATTGCTGTTCCAGGTAGGGTTTCCCTACTCAGTATTAGTTACATGATGTGCGTGGTGATTGTGTTGTTTGTGGTTGTTAATTGATTCAGACGGTTGTGATTTCATGTTGTTGATTGATTCGGACGGTTGTGATTTCATATTGTTGATTGTTTTAGACGGTTGTTGAGGTTGTATTGTGATTACTGTTTATCTGTCTGTGTTCTTCGGGGTGCGTCTCTGGCTGAGTAGAGTCACTTGCGGGAGTGGCTTCACGCCCTTGATTCGCCTTCTGTGGAACCCACCACAGAAGGGATGTGCACATTAATGAACATGGGTTTATCGCTCGATGGAGATGAGCGGGGCTTAGGTGGGAATGGCTGCGGTCCCCCACTGGCGGCGAGGAGTATATGTTGCGATGGGTACTCTGGCAGGGCTACACACTTTAGTGTGTAGTTAGTTATGAAGTGATTCGAGATGGAGACTGGGGTTCTGTGTGAGCTGTTTTTATGATTTTTTCAGTGTGGCTTTGATTGTGTAATTAGTACTGACCCCGTTTAAATGTTTTAAAAACTGTGGTGATCCATTCGGGGGTGGTGAGCAGTTATTGAGCAGGTATGATATGATGCGTAAGGGATAGCTGGGATTAGTCATCACGTGGCAGTTAGAAGTCTTCCGCTGTGTCAGACGATGTTTTATAGTTTTGACAGTTTTATCAGTAGACCGTCTGAGAACCTTGTATTTCAGTTTAACAGTTTTGGTTTTGATAATGTAATCACTTTAAACTATATTGTTATTTAAATTATGTTTCTTGATTGTCATTTGATTATCATTGCCTCGAGTAACCGAGATGGTGACGTTCTTATACCTTTAGTGGTCCTGGTAAGGCACTTGGAGTATGGGGTGTCACAAAGTGGTATCAGAGAGACGATCCTGAAACCTGTAACTAATGAACCCAATGAATCTAGAGAGTCAAAATAAAATGAACCCGGGTAGAAGTTGTAGGAGCTAATGCAGGCTTAGGAGACGTCCTAAAGTCGCGAACTCGCCCTACAATTTTGAACCGGTCACCATGGGATATGAGTCGGGATCGCTATGTGTTTATTTTGTGAATTGTGTACCAATATAGTGATGTGTGTCATGGATCGGTGTGATTTTGTATGTTGTTGGTTGAAAGCATGTTGAATGATAGTTGGTTTACAATGTTGGTTGGAGTAGTTGGAAAAGTATGTGAGAATGAAGAATGAGGTGGTGGAAAAAGGAAGTAGTTCATATATGATAATATGTGATGAATAATGATGTTGTAGGATGAATGATTTATAATGTGTCTATACTAGTAACATGTGATTAGGGGATTTGATATGATTTTACCTAATTTTGTTTGCGTAAAGTTATATAATAAGTTCATATAATTGTCTACTGTGGTATCATATGCACTTGTTAGATGGAGAATGTGATTGAACTAGGTGAATTGATTGGAAAAGATGAAGTAGCAATTGCATGAGAATATGAATTTCGTGATTATGAATATACGTTTAGGTGACAAAGTGGATTTGTAATATATAGTAACACGGAAATAGGATTTGTAATGTATGAGTATGTTTTATTTTACGAAAAGTTATAAAGTTAAAGTGTGTGGTAGTACATGATTGATAAGTTGAATGTTATATGAGCATGATAGATGTCAATGTCTGGCTTTTGGTAGGTAGTAACATGTGGTTGGGGATAGTGGTTTTACAAGTATCGCGTCGCTTTTGTTCACCTTGTTGATGTTTAAGTTGTTTGAAAGAAAAAAATCAAATAGTTATGTCGTCTGATTACAACAAAGTTGTCTTTAAACTGTTATAACTTGAGATGAATAAATGATTTTAATGTGATTCCAATTGGAGGTGATAGCTTGTTCTTTTACGATTCTAACGATAGGTCACACACCCAAAACGACCAAGAAATGCGTAGGGTACTCGATCGAGTGGCCCTCACTCGATCGAGTGCACCTCTTGTTACTCGATCGAGTAACCCTTACTCGATCGAGTAGCTCTGGTAATTTGTTTTACGTGCTTCTGATCTTCACCTACTCGATCGAGTAAGTCACTTACTCGATCGAGTGGCCTGTACTCGATCTAGTGACCCCGGTTTTGGGTCATATGCTTATCTTTTGACTTCGTTGCATATTATGTTTAATTCAAAGGTGTTATTTTGCTTCTTTATGCATTTTTTTACATGTATGTTGGTCTTGATGCGTAAGTTACCCAATATTATGGTGTAGTGAGTGGCACCTTATGGTGGGTATGAATTCGGTGGGAGGACATGAGTTATATGTGGTTGTGATGGATAGTGGAAAAAGAAAAGAAGGATTGGTAAGGCTTATTAAGGAATGAAGCATATTTTGTGAGAAGAGATGAGTGATATGATTTTGTGTTGAGTAATGTAAAAGTAAGTAAATATGGGCAAGGGATGATGTGAGTGTAAGGAACGTGAGAATGAATAGATTGAAAGGGAGAATATGGATAGTAGCAACTTGAAATGTGTAAAGAATTATGGAGGGAGATGGTTAGGAATTGTGTTGGTTAAGAATATATATAATGAAAAGTCGTTTTAGAGAGATTGAGAATAGTGGTATATAGTGAACTTAATGGAGACATGTCGCGACGTGGATTTGCAGATAGTGAGTGAGTTTGGGAATTTGTGTTATCAAGAGGTAAAACTAATGTGTGATTTCCTTGGGCAATTAACGGTATAAAATGAATTTTGATTTCTAGAGATGTAAAAAGGGAGATGCAATTGTTTGAACAAGTAAACGTTAATTCTATGGATGGATTAGTGGCAAGGGTGAGTGATAGCATAATAAGAGAATATCTATGGTAAGAAAGAGTGAGATGATATCGATATTGTAACACCCCGGTTTATGAAGGAGCCTTTAGCAAGACATTCCCTAATAAACCGGACTGTTACCATCCCGGTTTCCCGAGGTAGTGAATAACAAATTAAACTCCAAGGCAAAATTATATAATTACTTTAACTTAATTATTACAAAACCTCTTTTACGTCAAATTACAAAGAACTAACATAAATAAAAGTGAAAGTCTTCTAGATGATGATCTAGCTACTAAGTCTTCTGATCCAGTGTCTCACGCCCACCAAGCTCCCGTTCTATCTCTTAAACCTGTCAAGTCTGCTCGCCAATATTTGGGTCATCACAGGTGTTCACGAATACACAGGGTCAACCACGAGGTTGAGTAGGGAAAACAATGAAACAACAAAAATATGATATGCATGCTCCTCCATCACCTCCATCTCCATCTCAACTCATATCTCATATCTCATTTCTCATAACTCATAACCCGGAACGCCCAGCCATACCGATCCCCGGTAGACTATAAATATCGACCGTAGCCGATCTGCCAGCTCGCAGCTGAGGACACCAGGGCAAGTCCTGCAGAACCCGCCTGGGCCTTATCACCACATCGTCATCACCACACCACACCACCACAACATCCTCCATCTCCAATGCATATGAATGCTCAAAAGAAATTAATGCAACACAATATATATAAATCACTGAACTGATAAATCATAAAATCATGCCGGTTACCCGATGTTGTGATATCATCCTCAATACAATCAATTCAAAAAACACCTTCCCGTATATGAATCATAACGTAAATCAACAACCATGAATCAAGTCAACACAATTCAACAACAACGATAATAGGTCAAGTGTATTTCCCTACCTCAAAGTGCCAAAGAAATCCAATTAAGCGATTCAAGCAGATCCGAAAATAAAGCAACGAATCTGATTATCGATCCTTCACGAATCCGTCACCTAAAACAATTATAATATTTATAATTACTAACTACTAAATATAGAAATCTCTCAAAATAGAAGCTTTCCCGAAATACAATCCCGACACCAAACTTATGCCCAACGGATAACTAAAATAACCCGATTAGTATTTGCCCCAACTTCCCAAAATAGAAAGTTACTAAAGTAGAATTTCTTAGAATGGAAACTTTCCCGATATAGTAGCTTTTTCATTTTAACAAACCCGACTAAAACCTGACATGAATTACTTAACTGGCTCGGGAATTAAATTGAATAACTACTATGATAAATAAAAGATTACACGAATTATGCGATTAAGAAAACCGAATCAATCATTAATAAAAGTAATCTAGTGACGACAATAAATTTGTTCACTAATAATAATATTAACCCTTTATTTTATAAATGACAAAACCCGACTTATGCACTAATATTAAACACGTTTACCAACTATCACAATGGTTATCGTCCCGACTCAAATTACGAACTTGAAACAATGGTTTGTAACCCATTTCAACTCGGCCCCAACTACCCTTACCCATGACCGGATGCAGCCACCAGCAGTGGCCGCCGCCACTGCCACCGTGGTCCCCCAACTGCCCTGGACCCCACTGGCCCTCACCACCGTGGTCGACTCAGGCAGGTGAGTCTGACCACGGTCACAAACACCACCGGACGCAGACAACAACCCCACAAAACCCCCTTGACTCCTTCTGATTTTACCATCAACCACGGCCCAGACACGACTCCCCATGTGACCCACCACCACCGTGGCCTTGCCTGACACACGGAGGTTCTCACTACCCTGGCACCACCTTGTCGACCTCCCCCTAGTCGACGTTGGCACCACCCAAACCTAACCATCTAAAACCCGTCTGAAAACCATATAAAAACCCGTTTAACTACCCCTGTCGACAACACCTCCTGCCGCCATTTCCACCGCCTATAACCCACCTAACCACCACCAATAGGGGCGACTCCAACCACCCATTACCATTACCCCGACACCAACCACCCTTATCCCCTCCCTAAGACACGAAACAACAACCAATCAACTCGACAGAAATGCGAAACCAGAGGAAAGGGTTGAACTCTTACCTTTTCCGCCACCACAACAGCCACCAGGGCCACCCACAGTCGTCGACAAACACCCTAAAGCCTTCCTTGCTGCGCCGTCAACACCCATGCTCTCTCTCTCTCTCTCTCTCGTTTTACGTGAAGGTTGAGGTTTCAGCTGATGATGTGAGGGAGGCGGGCTGAGGGAGGGTACTATTAGGGTTTAGGGTTAATTAGGGTTAGGGTACTATTTAGGGTTTAGGGTTAATTGGGCTGGACATGTTAATTGGGCTGAACCTGATATTGGGCCAACTCAAATGGGTCAGCTCACATTTCGAATTACATATATAACCCGTCTCAATTAACTTACGATAGCTTAACGTAATTATCGACTCAACAATTAACCCGATATAATTAGTAATATAAAATGTATAATAATTAATATATATGAATATCCGTTTAATTGATTATATAAAAATACGGGGTATTACAGTCTTCCCCCTTAAAATGAACTTCGTCCCGAAGTTCGCTCCCGTACTAAAACCTCAGAAGGGTATTGTATATCGTACATACGGACGTCACACATTTCCTATACCGTTAACACACACTTTTGACACATTAGTTAAACATAACAGACATGGAATGTTACATTCTGCCCTCCTAAAAATAAACTTCGTCCCGAAGTTTTAGCTCGTCTTTACTTAACCCAACTAACTACAACTACTAACTACCTGAGAACACTAATGTATAACAACTAAATATTCACCTGAGAACACCGTCATCTTCCATCTAAATTCCGATCTCAAACTCAAGTAACTCGATAACCATGGTCTCACTGGACCGTAAACGTAACTCGGCACAAAGGCCCCACAACTCATAACTCAATACCAGTAGTTTAACTATACTCTTCTTTTACACCTCAACCAACTAACAGAAGTATGAATAAAACATATAGAACTCATTTGCATAGGTACCCCACAACGAAACATCTACTTGATCAAAACTACCATCTATAAACAAGTGCAATATAAACATTAAGATTTTACAATCCTACCCGACTAGAAACATGGTTACGTCCTCGTAACCTCTTTTCAATTTTCATATACCTATGTAACAAAATCATTATCAACCACATGTGACAGGAAAGAATACATGATAAGAGATTGCGCATCAACATTAAGGTCGAAACAAGGTTTTATTAAGGAATTAACTGATTGTCAACAAGTAACATTTATTACTAGCTCATGCTTAACTTAAAAACACAACATCAAACTAAAAGAACAACAAGAAAGGAACCAAGGTTTACACGGTTTCATAACTAAAAAAATTTGATGATCAATTATAGACTATGAACGAGCGAGAGCAAAATCAACAAAACAATTTAAGAACTTCTCACATTTGTAAACATATCACAGAAATAGATCTACCACTACTATCTATCACAATCACAGGATCTTATTGACATGTCCATACAACCATTTACTCACTCACTGGTTTAGGTCACGAATTAGGTCGATGAATTTAAGCAATTAACAACATACTCATAATTCATATTTTAAATTATAAAAATTGTTTGCACGATATCAATTCTGAAAACATGTTTCCCAATAAAAGTAACTACATATGATCTATGACAACGACAACATTACTTCCATATCACACCTATGTTTCACATTTTAGCAACCATATCATTCAATTGTGTCCAGCCACTTAGTATACTCATCTTCAGCAAAACAAAAGATATCGTATAAATAGCTTAAACATATACATTTGCCATCATATACTTGTAGAACACTAGCTATGATTAAAGATTAGCAACTTGAACAACTTCTCTGATTTGCACGATTTGAATAATTAGGCAACCCGTAGGCTCAATTAAATGTAACTATAACGACTATCATTTAAACCAATGCATATCATGTGAATCATCAAAGGGTTATCCTATTATAATGGTCAACATAGTTATCATAAAATCTTTATTATAATATAATTCATAGTAACGACTCGAGAATATAGATATGTCAAATGTCGTGCTACAATTGTAAGAATCACTTTAGCATTTTATGACAATATAATAACGAACATATTCAATAAGGAATAACAACACTGTTTATTACCATGTTATAGGTTTTAGGTTCAACTGAAATAATTTAATGCAATGAAAGTAATATGTATGACTATAGGCACACAGACTCATATAAAAGACATTAGTACTCAGATGACATCCTACATGTGTGAACATTTAAACATAATCCTTACTACTATCCATGTGTAAACATTTAAACATAATTATTGTAAATATTCATGCGAGTATATTAGAACAATCAAATTAACATTTAACGCCATCAACTTTACCAAGATATGACAATATAGTTTTATATTTATATATATCCGACCACTATGCAACTATGATGAACACACCAGAGATATTACAACATGCCAAACGTATGTAAAATATGCAAACAACTGGACTCGTATAAAATATTTCACCCTTGATTAAGAATCAATTTAAGCTATTCAATTTTACTCATACTATCATGCCAATAATGTTATCAACTAAACTTTAATTTTATCACTGGTTAAGATACATAACTACTGAACATGCCTGCTACTATCATCATATAAGGACATTATAAATTCACATTACTAAAGCTCATGAATTAATCAAACAACTGTATGAAAACTCAACCTAGAACACACATTTTACAAGTCATGATTCACGTTGTAACTTTCAAAGATCACGAATAAATAACCGTTCGATTAAAACTTGATTCCTATCATTTTTATAAAACACGGAGAGTTAAAACACAGGGGAAAAAGAATTAGGTCTAAAGCACAAGAATTCCATTTTTAAAGAATTTCACAACTTAGTTGGTCCAAACAAACATGTGACAGCAATTGGTCCAAAACTTGGGTCAGTTTGCAAAACTTACCGTTTAATATAGAGATATCGAGAATTTTCGTGGTTTATCAATTTGAAAACATATGCGAATATTCGGATCGATGGAGTTGGAATTATGCAAAGATTATTAGTATAATTTAAATGAGGATTTTTACAAAATTGTTGGTCAAAACATCACCGTACAGGAACTTCCTGACCACAGCCCACTAAAACATTTATTACTCCTAATCCGTATATCCTATAAGCATGAAACCAACGCCAAAGGAACACTAACTCACGAGGCTATCTCCCATAAATTTTTCATCCATAGGCAATAAACAGAAAAGAAATGGCAGTAAGGTCAATTAAAGAGTAAAATCAAGCAAAACGAGTTTCAGCACTAAGTCATTCATTTTCTATGTTCCAAACTCTTACAACCATACTATCTATACTAACTCATCCTAACTTAAATCTCACACTGTACTTACGTGAACATCTATCCCATACAATCCCTTCGCATCTCGATCTACTCCGTACATCTAATCACGATTGTTATGACTATAAACATGCAATTCGATAGTGTTTCTAATTACTATCACAATACTATACTAGTATGGCTTCGGGATCACATAACCGCATATTACTAGACATAATAGTACTATCAAAGACATCATTCAACATCCACCTAGATAAATATCATCAACTCGCAATTATTTTCACGCTCACGACTACCACAACACTTCATTGATTATTAACCTGAATTCGAAAATTTATTTCTCATCTCCACAACATCATATGATCACGTCTTCATTCATACAAAATATTTACCGTAGCGTTGTCCTGCAGAATGGTTAGAATATATGGGTCTCAAGGTATACATCAACTCGATTATGCAATAATCAATGTATCAATCAGTTAACACTTAGGCAACGATATATGAATTTCATGTTCAACCTCAAGCAACTTTTCTACCCTTTCTCTCATATACACTCAGGGTTTCCGGGTCAACCGAGAGGGCCACTTTGTTCGGTGTGAGGGGGCCCCTAACTCATACCTTACCTTAGTGTGCTCCTAACGTTTCTCCCGGGTTCATTTTAATTAGACACATCCTAGGTTCATTGGGCTCATTGGTTTAGGCCTGAGGATCATTCGCTCTGATACCACTTTGTAACACCCCGGTTTATGAAGGAGCCTTTAGCAAGACATTCCCTAATAAACCGGACTGTTACCATCCCGGTTTCCCGAGGTAGTGAATAACAAATTAAACTCCAAGGCAAAATTATATAATTAATTTAACTTAATTATTACAAAACCTCTTTTACGTCAAATTACAAAGAACTAACATAAATAAAAGTGAAAGTCTTCTAGATGATGATCTAGCTACTAAGTCTTCTGATCCAGTGTCTCACGCCCACCAAGCTCCCGTTCTATTTCTTAAACCTGTCAAGTCTGCTCGCCAATATTTGGGTCATCACAGGTGTTCACGAATACACAGGGTCAACCACGAGGTTGAGTAGAGAAAACAATGAAACAACAAAAATATGATATGCATGCTCCTCCGTCACCTCCATCTCCATCTCAACTCATATCTCATATCTCATTTCTCATAACTCATAACCCGGAACGCCCAGCCATACCGATCCCCGGTAGACTATAAATATCGACCGTAGCCGATCTGCCAGCTCGCAGCTGAGGACACCAGGGCAAGTCCTGCAAAACCCGCCTGGGCCTTATCACCACATCGTCATCACCACACCACACCACCACAACATCCTCCATCTCCAATGCATATGAATGCTCAAAAGAAATTAATGCAACACAATATATATAAATCGCTGAACTGATAAATCATAAAATCATGCCGGTTACCCGATGTTGTGATATCATACTCAATACAATCAATTCAGTCAAACACCTTCCCGTATATGAATCATAACGTAAATCAACAACCATGAATCAAGTCAACACAATTCAACAACAACGATAATAGGTCAAGTGTATTTCCCTACCTCAAAGTGCCAAAAATCCAATTAAGCGATTCAAGCGATCCAGAAAATAAAGCAACGAATCTGATTATCGATCCTTCACGAATCCGTCACCTAAAACAATTATAATATTTATAATTACTAACTACTAAATATAGAAATCTCCCAAAATAGAAGCTTTCCCGAAATACAATCCCGACACCAAACTTATGCCCAACTGATAACTAAAATAACCCGATTAGTATTTGCCCCAACTTCCCAAAATAGAAAGTTACTAAAGTAGAATTTTTTAGAATGGAAACTTTCCCGATATAGTAGCTTTTTCATTTTAACAAACCCGACTCAAACCTGACTTGAATTACTTAACTGGCTCGGGAAATAAATTGAATAACTACTATGATAAATAAAAGATTACACGAATTATGCGATTAAGAAAACCGAATCAATCATTATTAAAAGTAATCTAGTGACGACAATTAATTTGTTCACTAATAATAATATTAACCCTTTATTTTATAAATGACAAAACCCGACTTATGCACTAATATTAAACACGTTTACCAACTATCACAATGGTTATCGTCCCGACTCAAATTACGAACTTGAAACAATGGTTTGTAACCCATTTCAACTCGGCCCCAACTACCCTTACCCATGACCGGATGCAGCCACCAGCAGTGGCCGCCGCCACTGCCACCGTGGTCCCCCAACTGCCCTGGACCCCACTGGCCCTCACCACCGTGGTCGACTCAGGCAAGTGAGTCTGACCACGGTCACCAACACCACCGGACGCAGACAACAACCCCACAAAACCCCCTTGACTCCTTCTGATTTTACCATCAACCACGGCCCAGACACGACTCCCCATGTGACCCACCACCACCGTGGCCTTGCCTGACACACGGAGGTTCTCACTACCCTGGCACCACCTTGTCGACCTCCCCCTACTCGACGTTGGCACCGCCCAAACCTAACCATCTAAAACCCGTCTGAAGACCATATAAAAACCCGTTTAACTACCCCTGTCGACAACACCTCCTGCCGCCATTTCCACCGCCTATAACCCACCTAACCACCACCAATAGAGGTGACTCCAACCACCCATTACCATTACCCTGACACCAACCACCCTTATCCCCTCCCTAAGACACGAAACAACAACCAATCAACTCGACAGAAATGCGAAACCAGAGAAAAGGGTTGAACTCTTACCTTTTCCACCACCACAACAGCCACCAGGGCCACCCACGGTCGTCGACAAACACCCTAAAGCCTTCCTTGTTGCGCTGTCAACACCCATGCTCTCTCTCTCTCTC
This sequence comes from Silene latifolia, assembly GCF_048544455.1. Classification (NCBI taxonomy): domain Eukaryota; kingdom Viridiplantae; phylum Streptophyta; class Magnoliopsida; order Caryophyllales; family Caryophyllaceae; genus Silene; species Silene latifolia. Next base: position 39,837,789 of record NC_133534.1, on the reverse strand, counting down.
TCGTTTTGCGTGAAGGTTGAGGTTTCAGCTGATGATGTGAGGGAGGCGGGCTGAGGGAGGGTACTATTAGGGTTTAGGGTTAATTAGGGTTAGGGTACTATTTAGGGTTTAGGGTTAATTGGGCTGGACATGTTAATTGGGCTGAACCTGATATTGGGCCAACTCAAATGGGTCAGCTCACATTTCGAATTCCATATAAACCCGTCTCACTTAACTTACGATAGCTTAACGTAATTATCGACTCAACAATTAACCCGATATAATTAGTAATATAAAATGTATAATAATTAATATATATGAATATCCGTTTAATTGATTATATAAAAATACGGGGTATTACAGATATGAAATAATGAGATGTGAGTTTTGGAGTAATGAGAAGGTAACCAGAGCACTAAAGAGTTAGGTAGAAGTAATAAGGAGTTGAATGGCTAATTGCTTTTGTCGAGTGTAAAAAGAAAAGAATGAGGGGAGTAAAACTTGGAAAATGTTCACCGGAGTTATGTGATATAAAAGTAAGGAATCGTCGAGATGTATGATACTATCATGAGGATTTGAGTTAACAGTTATATAGGAGTTCCAGGACGACATGATAATCATGAGTTTCAAGGAATTTAGTAAAGTAAAAGTTGGGTAAATAATTTGCACGATATGAGATCTTGGTGGTGAGTCGGGCGACGATACAATTAAGGATGGAATTGAAAATAGTGTTGAGATGATTTTTGTTGATGTATTTGATGTTCATTATTTAGGATGATAACCAAAGATAGGAAAGAAACTGTGATGTTTAGAGATGAGTGTAAGAAGTTTAATGTACGAACGGTGGTAGTGTGGAGGTGTTGTCACTAGTGGTTAAGGGTGATGATAAATAGGAAAGATGGCAATTCTAAAGAAGTTGATTTTCTAGAGACCGAATTGATATGTATGGTTGTGAGGAAGTATAAGACGTAGTCTTAAGAGGCAGTTTCTGGTAATGAGTGTTAGTTGTATGGTTATGTATGGCAGAAGGTGCTGGTTATGCGAATGGGAGAATGTGTTATGAGGGGCATACGAGTTAAGCTCGGGTGAGAGGTAACCTTTGTCAGGTGGTAACTTACGTGATCAGGATTGACTAGTTTGATGTGATTATGGGTCTATGATGTGTATGAATGTTGTGTGAGGTTTTGACCTCACAAGAAGTGGTATTGTGTGATAATTATAAAGTTGTTATCTGAATTTTCTATATGTTGAGTACGGTAACCTAATTGAATGATAAAAAAAAATGGTAATAATGTGATTGATCTGGCATGGTTAGTTATAATTGTATGTGTATTTATAATACATGTGTATTCCGTGAAATGGTAGGGATGATGGTCATGAGGTGCTTATCCGTTTATTCATACAATATGTTGCGTTGTGATTTAGTAAAGTGGATTTGAGTAAGTTTTCTTGTCCGAGAAGTTATTTCTGAGTCAGTGTTTATGGGATTGTGTATGTTGCGATGTCTATCGGTGTGGTTGTGGTGCCTCGGGTGGTGATCCGGGCACGGTACTTAGTGTTGTGATGCGGGTATTTTCGCACTGCGGTGTGGCTGTGGTGGCGGTATTGCGATGCCGTCACCGGTTGTGGTGGAGTAGGCGGGATGATTATGATTCGAGTTTCGAAAGTACATACCAGTTATACATAAATTGTTGTTTTGTTTGATGTTGTTTCCTGTGAGTTTCAGTTTGTACAGATAGACAGTTGTTTTGTTTATTGATGTTTCGTACCAGTTAAGTTTGGGAATGAGGGTAGAGTATGATATGAAAGAGAGTTGTATATGTTTTCGTTGTTGTCATGGTATAGTGATATTCTGTTGATGGGACACAGTTGTCAGAAGTTGTTACGGTACATTTGATCTTGTTGTAGATGCGGCATCGGTGCACATAGTCATGGCAAGTGATTCGTAGAACATGTGTGGTAATGATCTGAAAGCTGCAGGTGGTTCATAATCTTTCGTTGAGACAGTGAGTGTAGGGTGTTGGGAATTAGTGTCATGTTAAGTTATGTATGAGTTTTGCGGTAATGAAAGAAAGGAACTTGAGGATCTAGTGTGAGTGTATGTAATAATTGTAGATCGTAAGTTATGAGTATGGAGATAGGTGCAGGTATAGAGGATTTTGTCGTTTTGGCAGTAATAGGGAACAATTGAAGTTTTGGTTAAGCTAAAGATTTTGAGGTATAGGTTAGGTGGTGTGACGAGTGAATTGAAGTATGAGAATTGGTTAAGTAAGAGAGCCTTAGATATATGCATGGCGAGTGTTTAGATTATAGGTGGTTATCTTTGACATGCGGTAGCGATGGGGATAATGAGAAGATATAGCTAGGATTTAGTATTAGTGAGTTACGAGGACGTAACATTTATCTTAAGGAGGAGTAGGATGCGATAAAAGAGATTTTGATGGTTGTGCATATGGTATTATAATTGGAAGTAAAGTGTTGGTGTCACATAAAGGACGGATATTTGTTTTGAATGATTTTATTAAAGGTCATGACCGTGCTTGTAGTAGTGTGATGTCTAGGAGTGCGAGAATATTTCGATAGTGTTGACAGTTGGATGATGATGATGATTATGAGTTCGATAGTTTTGGCAGTTGGATGATGATGTTTATGAGTGTGAGTAAACTTCGATGACGAAGTTCCTTTTAAGGGTGGTAGAATGTAACATTCCGTTTGATGTTATGAGTATCTTGACATTGGACTTTCTAGTGGATGATATGTTACGAAACTAGCAGCGTTTGTGTTGGTAGTGTATGGAGTTAGTGTCGAGATATAGATAATGTAGTTGATACGATATCGTGAGACATGTTGTGGAGGTAGGCGTAGTTGGTGGAGTTGGTGTTAAGAGTTCATGTTTTATAGGGTGAGGTTTTGTTTTGAGTTCTTAGTTGCGTTGTTGTGTCTTAATCGAGTTGGTAGGTTTGTTTTTTATTTTATGTAGGGGTTGAACTTTAGGGACGAAGTTCTTTTTAAGGAGGGAAGACTGAAATACTCTGGTTTTATGAGTCTGTGGGTACTCTATCGAGTGGGGCTTACTCTGTCGAGTAAGTTGGGTACTCGATCGAGTAGGGGGCAGTCGATCGAGTAAGTGCCTTACTCGATCGAGTAAGTGTGTTTTACGGGTCTGTTTTGACGGGTTTTGCTAATAACGCGAGATTAATATAAAAGGCTTCCGTCATTTTCTTTAATCACTTTTCACCTTTCTAAACCTTTCAAAAGAAAAAGAAGTTACGTAGTTCTCTCTCGTAGCGTTGTTGGCAAATCCTAATGGCTAGAGTCGTCGGATCGTTAAGTTCTTTATGCCGTTGAGACCGTCGTATTATGGGTAAGATCCTTGTACCGTTTTTATATTGTTTCATGGATTTTGGTTAAACCCTAATTTCGGGATTTGGGGGTTTTTATGATTGTATGATTAAGGTAGTATTTGTATGAATGTATGTGTAGGAGGAGGGTTCGTAGAAGAGAGGTTTTGTGAAAGCTGCTAGATCGTCTGATTCTGTGATTGCTGTTCCAGGTAGGGTTTCCCTACTCAGTATTAGTTACATGATGTGCGTGGTGATTGTGCTGTAGTTAGTGGTTGTTGATTGATTCAGACGGTTGTGATTTCATGTTGTTGATTGATTCAGACGGTTGTGATTTCATATTGTTGATTGTTTTAGACGGTTGTTGAGGTTGTATTGTGATTACTGTTTATTAGTCTGTGTTCTTTGGGGTGCGTCCCTGGCTGAGTAGAGTCACTTGCGGGAGTGGCTTCACGCCCTTGATTCGCCTTCTGTGGAACCCGCCACAGAAGGGATGTGCACATTAATGAACATGGGTTTATCGCTTGATGGAGATGAGCGGGGCTTAGGTGGGAACGGTTTTGATCCCCCACTGGCGGCAAGGAGTATCTGTTGCGATGGGTACTCTGGCAGGGCTACACACTTTAGTGTGTAGTCAGTTATGAGGTGATTGGAGAAGGAGACTGGGGTTGTGTGTGAGCTGTTTGTATGATTGTTTCAGTGTGGCTTTGATTGTGTAATTAGTATCGACCCCGTTTAAATGTTTTAAAAACTCGTGGTGATCCATTCGGGGTTGTGAGCGATTATTGAGCGGTATGATATGACGCGTATGGGATAGCTGGGATGAGTCATCACGTGGCAGTTAGAAGTCTTCCGCTGTGTCAGACGATGCTTTATAGTTTTGACAGTTTTATCTGTAGACCGTCTGAGAACCTTGTATTTCAGTTTAACAGTTTTGCTTTTGATCATGTAATCACTTTAAACTATATTGTTATTTAAATTATGTTTCTTCATTGTCATTTGATTATCATTGCCTCGGGTAACCGAGATGGTGACGTTCTTATACCTTAAGTGGTCCTGGTAAGGCACTTGGAGTATGGAGGTGTCACACTGGGTGTGGTGGCAGAACGTGAAAGAGGATGCCAAAGCATACTACAAGGACGAGGGATACGATGTTATACCGTGGTCAGGTCTAAAGAGCACTATGAGGGAGCATTTTGTGTCGGAGCACATCCGTCACAAGATAAGGGCTGAGTTTGACTCTTTCACCATGGCTGATGATATGATTGTCACAGAGTACTACCATCTGTTCCTTGAATTGTCACGTTACGCAGAGGATATGCAGATGGGTCAGCGAGGTTTGGCTCTTTATTTCGGAAAGGGGTTGGCACCTAAGGTCATGGACAGACTACCAGCTGGGGTACTTACCGATCTGAAAGAGGTATATGCACGAGTTGGGCATGTTAAGAGGTTGGTGGACTTGGCCAAGGAGGCTAAGGAAAGAAACACTAAAAAGAGAAAGGCAAAGAGTGAGAGTGGCAACCAGTCGGGCCACAAGAAGAGCAATCATGGTCAATCTAGGGCTTTTTCTGGAGGGTCTGGATATACAGGGGGATCTCGAGCATGGGGAAGAGGTGGTGTTCGGAGTACTAGTGACAACTCCAATCTTACCTACTTCCACTGTGGCGGAGTGGGCCACAAGAGGCACGATTATACCAGTGCCAGAGTTGGGGGAGGCTTTTCGGGAACTTACCAGGGAAAATTCTCTCAGTCTCCGAGCTAGAGCTTTGCTAGCAACAGGCCATCTAGGTCATAGAGCAATCGTGGAGGGCAGAACAACAGCAACAATGGCGGTTTCAACCGTAACAGTGGAGGATCCTATCAGCACCCGAACAATAGTGTGACTCAGAACTCAGCAGCTAAACCGACTACTTCAAACACCTCGGTCCAAGGTGGAGGTCAGAAAACCAGCGGGAAGCTCTTTATGATGGGCAAGAAGGAGGCAGAGAAGGATGCTCATGTAGTTACCGGTACCTTTCTTGTTCATAATACACCGTCTTTCGTTTTGTTTGACTCAGGGGCAACCCATTCTTTTGTGTCTAGGGGTCATGTCTTAGCTATGGGTTTAGGGGATTATGAGCTTGTAAAAGATAATGTGTTTATACCTTATGGGGAGTCGCTGTCTTATGTCAAGTTGTATAGAGATGTGTCCATGTTGGTAGGAGAGGTAGACTTACCGGTCAACTTGTTAGAGTTTCCTATGGATAGGTTTGAGGTCATCGTCGGGATGGACTGGTTGGGTAAGTATGATGCTAAGATAGATTGCAGACAAAAAAAATGTCCTTAAAGGGTCCCGAGGGTGTCAAGGTATCATATAAGGGGTTTGTTGTGAGGCCAATGTGTAAGTTCATAGCTGTGATGACTTTAAAGTCATGTATAAGGAAGAAGTGCCCCTTGATTCTTGGCCAAGTGAGAGATACAAGTGTGGAGAAGCTGACGGCATCTGATATACATGTTGTTGGAGAGTTTAGTGATGTTTTTCCAGATGAGATATCGGGGTTACCTCCCAAGACGGATATCGACTTCAATGTTGAGCTCAAACCGGGGATAGGTCCTATATCTAAAGCACCGTACTGTATGGCACCTAAAGAGTTAGAAGAGTTGAAGAAGAAGCTGAATGATCTCTTAGACAAAGGGTATATCCGGCCTAGTATGTCACCATGGAGAGCACCAGTGTTACTTGTGAAAAAGAAAGATGGGAGCATGAGGCTATGTATCGACTATAGAGAGCTAAATCATGTTACGGTGAAGAACAGGTATCCATTGCCAAGGATTGATGATCTTTTTTACCAGCTTAGTGGCGCAGGAGTGTTTTCTAAGATCGACTTAAGATCGGGTTACCATCAGTTGAGGATAGCAGAGGAGGATATTCCTAAGACAGCTTTTCGGTCACGTTATGGTCACTATGAGTACGTAGTGATGCCTTTTGGGTTGACGAATGCACCAGCAGTTTTCATGGATCTTATGAACCGAATTTTCAGCCCGTTCTTGGATAGGTTTATGGTCGTCTTCATTGATGACATATTGGTCTACTCTAAAACTAATGAGGAGCATCTGAGGTTATTTTTGCAGACCTTGCGAGATAATCAACTATGTGCCAAGTTATCTAAGTGCGAGTTTTGGTTAGAGAAAGTGGCTTTTCTGGGTCACGTGATCTCTAAAGAGGGTGTGTTGGTGTATCCTAGCAAGATTGAGGCAGTGACCAAGTGGGAATCACCAAATAATGTTGCTGAGGTTCGGAGTTTCTTGGGTTTAGCTGTCTACTACAGGAGGTTCGTGAAAGAATTTTCTACGATCGCGAGGCCTATAACAGCATTGATGAGAAAAGAGACCAGATTTCGTTGGGATGAGAGTTGTGAAATGGCATTCCAAACTTTAAAAGAGCGTTTGACCATAGCTCCTATCCTAGCTTTACCTAAGGGAAGTGAGATATTTGAAGTATACACCGATGCTTCAAAGAACGGTTTGCGTTGTGTTTTGATGTAGAATGGGAAGGTTATAGCTTATGCGTCGAGGCAACTGAAGCCGTATGAGGAGAACTATCCTACTCATGATTTGGAGCTGGGTGCAGTTTTTTTTGCTCTTAAGATTTGGAGGCACTACCTTTATGGGGCAACCTTCAAAGTGTTTTCAGATCATAAGAGTCTGAAGTACATCTACACTCAGAAGGAGCTTAACATGCGACAGAGGCGTTGGATGGAGTTGATTGGGGACTATGACATGGAGATCATCTATCACGAGGGTAAGGCCAATGTTATGGAATATGCCTTAAGTAGGAAGAGTGTTCATTAGTTGTGTACAACCATGTCCTTGCCGAAGCAAAAGGATGAGATGTCCAAGATGGGGATTCATATGATTCAGAAAGGGGATACCATCGGGGACTTGACGATCGAGCCAGACTTATATGATGATATTAAGAGGAAACAAGAGCTTGATCCAAAGATTCAAGAATGGAAGTCAAGAGTGGAGAGTGGCACGGTTTCCAGGTTTTCTATCCACACTGATGGGAGTGTTAGTTTCGATGGGAGATGGTGTGTTCCTAACGATGCAGATTTGAGAAGAGTGATCATGACGGAGGCTCATTTCACTCCTTATTAAGTTCACCCAGGGGGTGATAAGCTTTATAAGGACCTCAATAAAAACGTTTTGGTGGCCTAATATGAAGAGGGATGTGGCCAAGTTCGTGGCTAAGTGTCTAACCTGCCAGAGAGTAAAGGGTGAGCAACGAAGACCGCAAGGTAAGATTCAGTCACTTGAGGTACCAGAGTGGAAATGGGAGTCGATCTCTATAGACTTTGGGGTTACCAAGGACTCAGCAAGGTAACAATATGATTTGGGTGATCGTCGATCATTTAACAAAGTCAGCTTACTTCATTCCGATGAAGGATACTTGGACCAAGATACAGCTAGCTTTGGGTTATAGTAAGCATGTGGTTTGATTACACGGTGTGCTAAAGGATATAGTGTCGGACCGAGATGCGAGGTTTATATCACGGTTTTGGCAGGAGTTGCAGGATTTGATGGGAACAACCTTAAAGATGAGTACAGCTTTTCATCCGGCGACAGATGGTCGGACTAAGAGGACCATCAAGACCTTGGAGGATATGTTGAGGGCTTGTGCCATGGAGTTCGGTGGAAGTTGGGAAGATACACTGGACTTGATCGAGTTTTCATACAACAACAGCTATCACACCAGCATTGAAATGGCACCGTTTGAGGCCTTGTATGGCAGGAAGTGCAGGAGCCCGGTTTGTTGGGACGATAGTGCTGAGACATTGGTTTTAGGACCATAGATGGTGCAGAATATGATTGAGCAAGTTCGTCTGATTCGTCAAAAGATGAAAGCAGCTCAAGATCGCCAAAAGAGCTATACAGATTTGCACCGCAGGGACATCCAGTTCGCAGTAACTGACAAGGTTCTTTTGAAAGTATCACCTATGCGAGGGTTAATGAGGTTTGGCAAGAAAGGGAAGTTGAGTCAGAAGTTTATCGGCCCGTATGAGATCTTAGATCGTGTAGGTGAAGTAGCCTACCGGCTAGCTTTACCACCAGCGTTGGATCGAGTCCACAACGTGTTTCACGTTTCGCACCTCTGAAGTATGTGAGTGACCCATAACATGTGCTTGAGGTTAAGAGCATAGAGCTTGATGAGTCTCTAACTTATGCGGAGGTTCCTAAGGAGATCTTAGACAGAAAAGTGCGCAAGACAAGGAACGGTGAGACCGTCTTACTAAAGGTACTTTGGTCTACTCACAATGTGGAAGAGGCCACATGGGAACCAGAGGAGTCGATGAGAGAGCGTTTTCCTCACTTTTTTGATCAAGTATGTTTGGTTACAGGGACGTAACCGTTGTCTTTTTAGGGGGGGTAGGAGATGGTCGCATGCTTGTTTTGGGTTAGTTTGAGTTAGCTTAGCTATGTTTGCGTCATCTTTTCAGTTTGAGTTGGGTGTTTTGTCTTTTATATTGGGAGTTGTTTGGTACTTGGAGTAGTTATCGCGCTATTGTTGAGGAGTTTTGTTGTAGTTGTTGGTTTTGTTTTGTGTTTAGTGTGAACTTCGGGGTCGAAGTTATTTTTAAGTAGGGAAGACTGTAATACTACGGTTTTCTAAGTCTGTTACTCGGCCAAAAATACGTCGTGTATTTCTGGTCAGGCTATTGTCCGGGAATACTCGGCCGAGTATAGGAATACTCGACCGAGTAGGGGATACTCGGCCGAGTATACTCTATACTCGACCGAGTATCTGGTCTGACGATGTTTATTTCCGTGGTTTTATTTAGAGAGGATTAGAGTTATATAAACGAAATTTAAAGTTTCTTAATCACTTTTATCAGAACCTAAGCTTTCGACGTAACTCTAATATCTCTCAAGTTTATGGATTGTTCGTGAGTCTTGTTCATCCTTCCTTTGCGTCGATTGTGTCGGTAAGCCTCTAGTTCTACAAGTTTTATCAATTTGTCTTTTAGGGTTTTGCCCTAGTTTTATGATTTGGGAGAAAGGAGTTGTTGTGCATATTTGTGATTCAATTATATGATTATTGTTAGGTGGAGACTTCATAGAGGAGACGGTTTAGCTTGCTTGATTGACTTCTGTCAGATTAGTGCTAAGGTAGGGTTTCCCTACTCGGTTTACTGTATAATTGATTTAATGTATTGTTGTGATTGATTGATTTGATTCATGCTATTGATTGATTATTGTTGGTGGATTGGAGTATAGGTGTTGGTGATGAGATGGTTGGTGTTGTTGCGAGGTGCGTCCTCGGCTGAGTGGAGTCACTTACGGGAGTGGCTTCACGCCATTGATTCGCACTCTGTGGAACCCGCAACAGAAGGGGATGTGCACATTAATGAACAGGTTTATCGCTCGTTGATGAGCTCGGCTTAGGTGGGCAAGGCAGCGGTCCCCCACTGGTAGGGCTACACACTTTAGTGTGTAGTCAATTCTATGACGTGATTGGGAGTTGGAGGTGGATTGTGATACAGATGTTTATCTTTATCGTACTTTGTCTTATTTTGATTATGCAGTGAACTGATCCTGTTGTTGTTTTGTAAAATCTGTGGTGATCCATTCGGGGATGGGGAGAATATTGTGACGGGTGATGATGGTCTTTAGCTATGGGAACGAGATTGAGGAGTCATCACTTCGAGTCTAGCTTCCGTTGTCACGAGATTAGCTGCTTAGGATTCTTTTGTTTTGAGTACTATTGAACATTTATTTTGGATTTGGTTTTGGAAAATGTAATTGTTAACTCTTTATACTTTAATAAATGTTTTGGAATGGCTACCTTTGATCTACTAGCCTCGGGAAACCGAGATGGTAACAGTCTCTCATGCTAGGGTGGTCTTGGTAAGGCAACCTGGTATGTGGGGGTGTTACAGTAATTCACCTGTCCAAGGAATCAATGCAACTCTATTTTATTAGAAGTCGGTTTAGCATTTATCACTGCTTTATCCTTATTCTTGTCAATTTCAATTCCTCGTTGATGAATAAAAAATCCAAGGAAATTACCGGCACTAACGCGAAAAGCACACTTTAAGGGATTCATTTTAAGATTGAACTTCCTCATCCTTTCAAATACTTGCCGAAGATGAAACAATTGTTCATCAAATTCATTAGACTTGACAACGACATCATCAATGTAGATGACCATTGAATCGCCTATTAAATCATGAAAGACACAATTCATAGTTCGCTGATACGTGGCGCCTGCATTCTTTAGTCCAAATGGCATAACCACCCAATCAAACGTTCCCAAAGAACCAGGACACCTATACGCTGTTTTATAACAGTCCTTCTTTAATTTTTATCTGATAATACCCAGCGTATCCGTCCATAAAAGTTAGATACTTATGCCTTCTGGTGCCATCAATTAGTACATCAGCTAAAGGCATAGGATACTTATCCTTAGGAGTGACTTTATTTAGATCTCGAAAATCAATGAACTCTCTTATCTTTCCATTCTTTTTAATGACTGGAACGATATTGGCAATCCACTCTACATATTTCACTGGGCGGACAAATTTTGATTTTAAAAGCTTACCAACTTCATCTTTAACAGCTTGAATGACTTCTGATTACATTCCTGTAGGCTGTTGAATGACTGGTTTCCATCCAGGTTTGATCGGTAAACGATGTCTAGCAATACTGAAGTCAACGCCAGGCGTCTCATGATGTTCCCAAGCAAAACAATCTCTGTATTCTAACAGAATTGTTCTCGTTGCCTCTTTTTCATCATTTGATAAGTTTTGGCTCATATATGTGAATCTAGGTGCTCCTTTAGTTCCTATATTCACTTCCTCTAAGGTATCTTGTGATTCGTTTCTAATGTCATCAGTTTTTACCCATGGTCTTTCTAACCATGTCAATGATGCACTTTTCCTATTTTGCCCATTTTTATTCGGACATAAATTGTAACAGCCCAAGGTAACCTGCTAACGTGATATTGTCCGCTCTGGGAGACACAACCCCCTCACGGCTTTAAAACGCGTCACGTTAGGAAGAGGTAGCCACATGGTTATAAACCATGCTTCGTTCCCCTCTTCTACCGATGTGGGAAGGTCACCTTCCCTCCTCCCCAGAGGAGAAGGCAGCGTCCTCGCTGCCTACCGGCACAGGCCCCGGCTCTGATACCATTTGTAACAGCCCAAGGTAACCTGCTAACGTGATATTGTCCGCTCTGGGAGACACAACCCCCTCACGGCTTTAAAACGCGTCACGTTAGGAAGAGGTAGCCACATGGTTATAAACCATGCTTCGTTCCCCTTAGGAAGAAGAATAGAGAGTTTAGAAGAAGGATAGGCACCAAGAGATTAAGAATAAGGCGAGATACAAAAAGAACGAGAAACATCTTCAAGGAAGTTACATTTGTATCCTCCTAACTTGTCCTTTCACCCTTGCTAATCCTCCCTTAACGCCTTTTAGATAGTTTTCTTTCTTTTGTGGGGTGTTAACCTTGGTTGGATGAAATTTTGAATGAATTGAAGGTGACCTTCCCACATCGGTAGAAGAGGGGAACGAAGCATGGTTTATAACCATGTGGCTACCTCTTCCTAACGTGACGCGTTTTAAAGCCGTTAGGGGGTTGTGTCTCCCAGAGCGGACAATATCACGTTAGCAGGTTACCTTGGGCTGTTACAAATGGTATCGAGCGGGGCTCAGCCGGTAGGCGCGAGGACGCCGCCTTCTCCTTCCTGGGGAGGAGGGAAGGTGACCTTCCCACATCGGTAGAAGAGGGGAACGAAGCATGGTTTATAACCATGTGGCTACCTCTTCCTAACGTGACGCGTTTTAAAGCCGTGAGGGGGTTGTGTCTCCCAGAGCGGACAATATCACGTTAGCAGGTTACCTTGTCAACCTTACAACCGTACTGTCAAATTGAAAGAAGATAGTTCGTTAATAGGAGGGAAGGTGACCTTCCCACATCGGTAGAAGAGGGGAACGAAGCATGGTTTATAACCATGTGGCTACCTCTTCCTAACGTGACGCGTTTTAAAGCCGTGAGGGGGTTGTGTCTCCCAGAGCGGACAATATCACGTTAGCAGGTTACCTTGGGCTGTTACAAATGGTATCGAGCCGGGGCTGTGCTTGGTGGGCGAGAGACGCTGCCTTCTCCTTCCGGGGAGGAGGGAAGGTGACCTTCCCACATCGGTAGAAGAGGGGAACGAAGCATGGTTTATAACCATGTGGCTACCTCTTCCTAACGTGACGCGTTTTAAAGCCGTGAGGGGGTTGTGTCTCCCAGAGCGGACAATATCACGTTAGCAGGTTACCTTGGGCTGTTACATAAATCATCAACTATTTCTATAGAAGAATTATTATTTTCTAAATTGCAATTCTTATTGAATTGAAAAGTCATTACAATACTTGTAGAAAAAGAAAATACATAGCAATTAATAAATTCTAGTAATTCAATGGCAATAAGCTCAACTCCTGAGCGTCTGCTGTTATTCCTGGACCTTATTCGGGAATGTCCTATAATTCTTCTATGCGAATTTATTGAATTTTATCGAAGACATTATGCTCTTTAACATATACAATCTGCCATTGAGCAAGCGCTTCCACTCGCGGATCAAATGCATGTTCCTTAAAATCATTTCCTGAGTACATGACATTTACTTTAACAATAGAAATATCAGCATAAATAATCTCATATTGTCTACCATTCCACATAACTAATAATTGATGCAATGAAGAAGGGATTGTATAAGTTTTATGTAACCAACTTCTTCCCAACAAAAAATTATAAGTCGTTATACTTCTGATCACATTAAAGAGCATCGTTTTTGTACACGATCCTACTTTAATTTCCAGCGGTATCGTTCCCTCACAACATTCTGTGGTCCCAGCAAAACTAGTCACTGATACTTTATAGGGAGGTATATCCTTTTCTGTCTTTTCAACCAACTGAAAAATATCGATTGGGACAATATTAGCGGTAGCCCCATTATCAATCAAGACTCTACTAACCACACGATTTTCCAATTTGACATTAATATATAAAGGTTTATAATGGTCATTATCCACACCCCAGCATATGAATAAAGCCTTAACTATCCCATTCACCTCCTGGTCAATTAAATCCTTATCCAGTGCGTCATTAAGAATAAAATTACTTGCAATTAAACAATCAGAAATACCTGACCCAGGCGAATTTGAGCTTATAGATAATGATCCTTTTGCGCTGAACACCTTTGCCAACATATAGTCACCATCATACACTATATCGAATCTGGGTCCAAAGAACCAAACTGAATTGGCTATAAATCTTCATCAATCACCAACAAATCCAACTCCGAATCAGAGAAATCCTCTAAATCCTCATTTTCCTTGTCATCACTCATCACGTGATCACTTAGCTTATCGATGGCATTGACACAAGCTTCGATACTAGCCTATTTCTCCTTCTTCGCAGCTTCTTGATCTTGAACCCGGATATCTGCTACCATCGCCTCTTGCACCAATTGCATTGCCACCTTAGCCCTGGCGTTCGCCGCCAATGACTTAGCATGCTTCTTCATTTAGCTCTTAGTAACAAGAACACCTTTTCCTTCAGGGTCTATCATTTGATTCCTCAAATCACTAAGAGGCTTCCTGACAAATCCAAGGGACTGCATTCCCTTAGATCCTTTACTGGGACCCACATTTTCCAGGTCTCTGATCCATTTGACTGTCCAACGCTGATAAGCCGACATCCATTTAGGATCCTTTGAAATAGCTTAAGTTCGAACAAGCTTAAAGTGCAGTATATCAGCACAACTTAAACACATGTTCCTCCTCAAATTCTTTATGCATTGGACCAAACGTGCATGACTAGGATCAGTCTCCACATCCTCTTTATAGGACTTAGGCGCAGGCTCATAATCGGTCCTGCCAGGCTTCCCCTTCACAGCGTCCAAGATTTTACCTTCATTGGTCAAATCTAACGCTTCTCCGTCAGACGGAAGCAATGTAGTCTTCCTATTCTGAACCAATTTTGCTACAAAGGCCCGGAAAGTCTGACACTTATCTGTGGTGTGAAGTTCAGTCATATGCCACTTGTAAATTCCTTTCATATCCACGTTGGCCACTTTCGGAAAAATCAACAAACGCTTATCCACCAAATGGTCAAACAAACGTTGTGCTATCTCCTCCTGCCAATCACCATTTAAATTTGTCAGTGTTGGTTTGATATCAAACATATTACATTCAAAGTTTAACACTAAAAATGGGTCATCATCTGCTTTAACACTGTCACCACTTGAAAAAAAAATCTGACCATTATCAATCAAATCCTGCAAAACATTCTTAAACACAAAACAGTTATGTAGTATGAGATCTAGCATTATGCCATAAACATAAAGTTTTCCCATTAAGCTTCTGAGCCGAAGGAATTTCATGATTTCCTTTGATTTTAATAATATTTTCACATGCAAGTGCCTAAAAATTTCTTCCCCTTTGGTTAGGTCAAAGGTTTAGAGACACTTCTGAGTATTTTTCATGTCTTTACTAATAGAAACTTCTTTCTTCTCCAATGGCGCACATTGAAAAGGAGGCCCTTTTGGAATTTCCGCTATATTAACTTCACAGAAATCATCTTCTTCTTCAATAGTGACACAATTGAACGCTTTATGACGTTGTTGACTTTCTTCACCAAACACTTGCTCATATTTACAAACTGATTCCGTTAGTTCCATAAAGTTTCTAGAAATGATACCATCAAAGCGCTTCTTAAAAGGAATTGCAAGACCATCCTGAGCAATTCTTATGAATTCCCCCTTTGGTAAATTTAAATGGCATCGAATTTTAGCAATATTAAATCTAGTTAAATACTCATCGACAGGTTCTCATGTCCTCTGCTATATCCTTGTTAAATGACTGATCGTTATCCAAGGATCAATTCTAATGAAATGATTATGGAACTGACTTTTCATCGCCTCTTAATCAGGGATGGAATTCGGCGCTAAATGAACATATCAATTGAATGCCATTTTAGTTAATGAACTACGAAACAATTGATGTGATCATTATTTGCGCACATTTAGTCCCCTAATTGAGCCTATTTTGCATACTATTATAGCATTTCATGGCCATTTTATCCGTCAAAACCTTCCTATTTGCTTTTCTATCGCATTTCATATGTTTTGTAGGAAAGAAGATAATAAGGCAGAAATTCCCGTCTTTCGTGCCTATTCGGAAGCTATTTGACGATGTTTGATGGACTAGTATGAAGAGGAAGCAAGAACTAAAGACCAATCCCGCAAGAATAAAAAGGAAGTGAAGAAATAGGATGCTGCCACAGAAGACGAGTGGCTTACCCACAAGACGCCCGTCCTGAAGTGAAAACCCGTGCGTCCCAGCCACAAAGACGCCCGGATTCCTCCAAAGAATCCGAGCGGATTCCCACGAAGCCGCCCGGGCACCACCTCAACAATCCGCCCATCTTCCTCCTTGGACGCCCGGATTCCTTTACAGCAAATTTTGTATCTTCAAGCTTCAAGAAAGATGCCTATCCTTCCAAAAAGACTAGCGTTTCCCTGCTCTAAACTCAAAAGTGTAATTACTAATTTAGCCTTAGTTAACCTAATGAATCCCCACTATATATACCCCATTTGTAATAATCAAACGAGGAAGTTTTACTAGACTATAATCAAGTTTCCATATTAGAAATTCCTCTTAGATTAGATTAGGAGTAGATTAGAATAGATTACTCTCTAATCTTTCCACAAATTACACATTAATCTTTCCTTAATTATTGTTCAAGTTTATTATTCAAGTTTATTATTGGGTAATTGAAGATTATTGGGTTATTATTTGAGAAATGACAACTCTTCATCAATCAACAAGTTTCTTCTATTATTCTTTGCTTTATTATTTGGATCATCTCAAGTTTGGTATAATTCCTTTACTCTTTAATCTTTATTGTTCATTTCTTCATTCTATTATCATGTTTATACTTGTTGTGATGATTGACACCATTAATGATATGTTTCCCATGATAATAAGTGAGTAGTTTCTTTAGCTAGGATTAATGGGTAATTAGGGGAAACCAACATGGGATTGATTCATGCTTAATATAATATGTTCACATGATTAAATTGCTTGCTTGTTGTGATGTCAACTTTATGCACATGTTATGTTTGATGAAATGCTAAGCCTATGAATCCTTACATTTACAACCATCTCTTATCTACTCAACTTGACTTGTAAGATATAAACCAACTCGAGTCTTGTTAGACCATGCATAGAAGTTGAATAGGAGGAAAGTAAGTCGACTTGTAGGTGTTGTACAATCTAATCGATTCGGCTCCGGGACCCAACTCTTCCTATGAACCGTAAGACATAAACCAACTCGGTTCCTTCACAACACTAATTGCTTGCTTAATTTTCTAAACATGTTTGTATGATCAACACCATGAATCCCCTATGACCCTATGATATCCTAGCACTTTTAATCATTTGTTTACATCTTTCCTCTTATTGCTTGTTTTACTTTATTGCTTGTATTAGCCTAGGACACAACTACAAACCCAAATCAATTGTGACACTAGCATAAATTGAGATAGATAGACTTAGAACCCAAAGCACACCGTCCCATGGATCGACCTCGACTTACCGCTAACTAGTTGTATGTTGAGTATTATAAATGTGTTTGATTGGATGTGTGACGACCAACTCTTGTCCTGATCAACAATCTTAATTTCAAATAGTAATTATCTGCAGCCTCTCTACATTGGCTATTAAATCTAGTCAGATGTTCCATGGTGAAGACTTCCCCATCTCCAGAAAACAAAGTAAAATCAGGAATCTTATACCCATGAGGGTATGGATATTGTCTATCCACCCACTCAGGATACGGTTTTTCATGACGAATCCTTTGATTCATTCGGTTTTCGGCGTTCATATAATTTTTTATTATATGTTCAACCTTCGCCATAAATGGCATCGGATTAGCACCATAGGCTTGTCCTTGATCAAGAAATTGATCAGTGGGATATCGATAAAATGGGTTTCTTGGGTTCCCTCCTACTCTGGCATAGGGATTATTATGACCCGTCTGGCTAATGTTTTGCCCGTGGAAATATGGATCATTATGTCCAATACCATTACCAACATGCGCCTGATATCTGAAATCCTGAGGCTTTGAGGTCCACCTATTGCCCGTCCAATTGCTCCTAAACGGTGGAGGTTGGGCGCAGTTATCCCTAAGAGGATAACCTAATGGAGGTTTAAGCCCCCATTCCCTGCTAAGGGTTGTGCGTTGGGTGTAGGAAACCCACCTTGATTAGGCGTCATCCTACTGACATCAAACACTAGCCCTGGTTAAAGAGTACCATTATAATCAACACCTCACTCAACAAGCACACGATGCTGATGTCCATGTACATTTTGGTTATTGCCCAAATGTCTTGATGATTCACTATACTCAAACATCCAGTTTCTGATGCCAGATGGTCCATATGGTGCTTCATATACTCTTGAATGAGTAGTTAAAGGATCTCGTGATCTAGGCTCACTACAACCCATGTTAATGGTTATAGGATTGCCCCTAATATGTTCTCCTTGTTAATTCGTGTGTTCATCTCTTGGAATCCATCATCCAACAATCTACATAACCGCTCATTCCATCTTTTATGTTTATCTATCAATGGCTCTAATTGGCTAACAACCTCTTGGGCAATATCACATGACAAAATCCTTTGAGTAGCAGTTAAGAGACTTTTCATCTCTTACAACATCCTTACTAATTCCCTTGATTGATTATCTTCAAGGTTTTGAGCAATTGATCTCACAATATTTGTGAAAACATTAGCATTTTCTTGAGTTAGGCGCCGATAATGTTCATGAAAATCATTTCTCATGGCCTCCCTAACTTCGATCAACACATTATTCAAAGATCCTACATATTTCTTATGTAGTTTACGTAGATAATGCTTACTTGCATCATCTATGTCATCTGCCAAGCTTCTAGCGTGATCAGATTCTTCATGTGCATTAAGAACTCATCATTAGGAGTAGACCTAGAACGAGGACTTTCCAAGTTCCTTTCATGGGTAATCTCCAATGAATCATTGCTAGATACTTTGCGTAAAGATGTTCTTTCGGTATGGGAATCTTGTCCCTTACTTTGATCATCCGCTTCCCTCATTCTAGATTTAGATCTAGTTGAGTACATCTCCCACTGTAATATGAGATTTAATATCTTAGAGGATCAATTATCTTAATCCTCCCACTGTGGTCGTCAAAAACTTGTTTGTGTGAAAACAAGATTAGTACCTTAAGGTACCTTGGAGGTTGTAACTACCCTCCTACACTACCTTTAAATACAAGGGTTCGAGCCACGGTTGTAAATGCCTAATCTAATAAACAGCGCTAAATTACTTATAATAATTTAGCGCTCAACAATGAATGATATAATTCTCAAAATTAAACACAGGAATACTCACTGATACTTATATATCAAAAAGATTTCATATATGGTTTGGCAAGAAAGGCAAGTTGAGTCAGAAACTCATAGGTCCCTATGAGATTTTGGATCGGGTAGGTGAAGTAGCTTATCGGCTAGCTTTGCCACCATCCCTAGATCGGGTGCATAATGTATTCCATGTGTCACAACTTCGAAAGTATGTGAGTGATCCAACTCATGTGCTTGAGGTGGAAAATATTGAGTTAGATGAAGCTCTCACTTATGTGGAGTTGCAAAAGGAGATATTGGATCGTAAGGTGCGTAAGACAAGGAATGGTGAAACCATCTTGCTTAAGGTGTTATGGTCTAACCACAATGTTGAAGAGGCTACATGGGAGTCGGAATAGGCAATGAGGGAGCGTTATCCACATCTTTTTTATCAGGTATTTTGGTTACCGGGTCGTAACCTTTGTCTTTTAAGGGGGTAGGAGATATTCGCATGTGTTTTAAGTAGTTTTGAGGTCAGTATGGTTATGTTTCGAGTTGTGTGGTCATAGTTTGGTTATGGTTGGGAATATGGTTGGTGTCTTTTCGAGTTGAGTGTTTTTTTCGGGTTGGGTGTTCTTTTTTAGTTGTGTGGTTAGTAGGTGGGGTTATGCATGGTTGTAACAGGTATGGTGTGGACTTTGGGGACGAAGTTCGCTTTAAAGAAAGGAATACTGTAATACCACGGTTTTCTGGTCACAGTGAACTCGGTCTAGTAGGCTGTACTCGACCGAGTGGGTCGTCGAGTGCTTTTAGACAGTGTACTGTTTTGGGTGCACTCGTCCGAGTTGTGAGAAACTCTGTCGAGTAGGGCGTACTCGGTCGAGTACATCAGGTATTCGACCGAGTATCCGGTCTTACGGGTTATTTTTCCGCGGCTTTGATTAAGTTGACGAGAGAATATAAATAACATGGTTTAGTGACTCCTAATCAGTTTCTAAACACTTCTACAAAATCTGGGTTAAGTAACCGTAATTTGGGTTGATTTGGGGAAAAGGACCATTTAGTAATGGATTCTGATGTACTATAATGTGATTATTCTTGTTGTAGACACCACGTTTCTGCACCTCTCGCCAACCACCCAGTGATGATTGGGTCGCATGTCTGATTATGCGGAACGATTTATGACATTTTATAAGTTCGTCGACACGTGATAGCTCAGATAGCCGAGTTAACCTCATGGTCGCCATCTACACGCCGATATGGTCGTTTTGATAGTAATTAGAGTTTATTTGGAGTCCGGGTCAAAAACCGCATCCATTTTCTAAACCGTCTAAAACCCGAGTCGGAATATTCTGGAATTTTTCGGGGTTATATTCCAAAGTTTTATCTATTATCACGAAAATATCTACCTTGCGGAATAAGGAAGCCTACATCTTCCCTAATTCCTAAAATACACAGCGGAAATCTTTCTTGCTGAGGAGGAAACTGCCCAAGAGAAAACGCAGCAGGTACTGCGCCTTTTGGAAAGATCGCAGTTCCTGCTGCGCCTCTTCCTGGGCTGCTTTTTCTCCAGTTTATGAATTTTCTCCGGATTTCTTTCCTATTCCTATTTTTACCATAATTCCTCCGTGTTATTAGTATAAATAGAGGCCTCCGCCTCACATATTCTTCACGCGAGTGTCCGCCCTTCTCTTGTCTCTTTGCATTCTAAGACCGCGCTCTTGCTTTTCGATGCCTACGTGCTTGATCTATTCCACCACATAAGCTCAGATCATTCTGAGTACCAGTCACATTTGCCTGACCGACCAATTTGACCACTACACTTTAATCAACTCAATCAATTTGTTCTAAATCCTCTTTAGAGGGCACTTTCATATTACATCGAGTCGAGCAATCACTAATACGACAACTTAGTTAATCTCGCTTCGTCAAACATGTAAGTATGACGGTGTAAATCCAGATTTATTTAATATATTTTATTTTGTATCAATTAATGTACGAGTTTACGTCATAGGTATGCCCAAAACTGTTTTCAACATCACGTTTTAAAACCCTTTTGACAGAACAGTAGAGAGGCACTGTAGAGAAGAAACGCAACAGCTGTTGCGCCTTCTGGAATGGTCGCAGCACTTGCTGCGCCTATTCCAGAGGCTTTTAACCGATGTTGCTCTTCTTCTTCTTCTTCCTAATGTTTTTTCATTGTTTCATTCGAAGGTCTTCTTTCGTTTTATTCCTACTCCTTTCAAGTTTTCATCTTTTCTCATTTACAAATTTGCTTTATAAAATACTTTTCAATAATTCCGACTTAAATCCCTTAAAATCGATATTTGCGGGTTTTCATCAATAAATTCGAACCCTGATTTAAGAGGCTGGATTTGTTCATATCAAGTCCCTTAAATTCGTCTTTTATATATAATTTTAATTATGTTCCTTCTTCAATTCTTTATCTTCTAGTTTCCGTCTCTAATTGAAGTTTGTATATAAACCCGTTTCTGACATCGTATAATAACTAACTTGTAATAATTCGTTTCAATTTGTTTTTATTGCTCTACGACGATTCCCGATGCATATAATCTGACTAAATCACCTTCACTCGAGTTGTATATCAATAATCCATACAAATCAATCAACAACCGATAACAATTAATGAGTCTAACTTTCACAGTCAGAACCCAACTCAGAACAGTCGCATGAACTGATGCGCCTCTTCTAAGGGACGCGGCAGATGCTGCACCTGTTCTGAGGTGGTTTCTGCCTCTGAACTCGTCTTGTTTTGACGTAGGCCTTCTAATTAGGTTTTAATCGGTTATTATCCTTATTATCACTACTAATTCGACGTATTTTATAATCTTTCAATTCTTTTATTCTTTTATTTTCTTTTCAAATCCTTTTTTCAAGCGTACTCATGACGTAAATTCAATTATCCATTGTAATTTCATCGTAATTTATTTATTTTAATGTATTTATTTAATATTGCTCCTGCATGATTTACTTACTTGGCAATTCACATGTAATTAATCTAAACTTTCACTTCGACCTTCATTTGTTTGCTAAATTGTCTTTCAACTGACTTAGTCTAATCTCACGTGCTAGGATTAATTTATTGGATGTTGCATTGCATGCATATAATTGACAACATATCAAGTATAAATAACTTCCCTGATCATTAGTAGAGGCCGCTATCGAGGCGGGCGGGATTAGGTGTTCAAATAAACGAGCTTCCTAATACGTACCCTCACCCCTTACTCAAGATCTCTGTGAACATCCGTGTTCATTGGTATCACGAGAGTCATTCTAGACATAGAATGCTGTGGGTAACGAATTTCTTAGTGTTCATGTCACTACTTTGTGTCTTGACATGACACGAAGTATTCGAACGGTTCCAATTTTCCATAAAAATTGGTGGCGACTCCACAAATGCAGGCTTGTCAAACCTTTCACCGGTTTCAATGCCTTTCAAATCATTAATGGCCCATGACGTGCTTTTGGCCTCGCGCCGGAGTTCCGTGAGAGAAGTGTCGCCGCCTCAAAACCAACGCGCGTGTGCGCGCGACGCGGGTGGCTGTGTCCACAGTTTGGCAACTCCGCTGAGGATGATACACTTAAACTAAGTCTGGTGTTACCTAGGGTGAAACTTGAAAAAGGTTAGGGAATAGTTTATATGAGACAGTTTTCAGTTTTCATTACTCGACCTTCTTAGGTCGTTTTAGCCAGCCTTCTTAGGCTTAACCCAACCCATTCGACCAATCGCCCCGTCTGGATGGTGCAAATTCCTATTTGCATCCAAAGATGGATAGCGATTGATGTCAATCATACCCCGATGCTTACTCATGTTTGTATTAAGAGGTTTCACTACTCGTGCGAATGGACTAGGAACCGACTCGACTCATATTTAGCACAGACCTCTCCACTGACCACGGTATGATGGTTTTGTATGGCAACCCACCCTTTAAACCAAAACCTTCTAAAAGCACTCATCACACCATTATAATGCCCATGTTTGTGTTTATAGCTTCTATATTATCACCTTTTATAAACAAAACTCTGACGAAATTTTCAAAAATCTTTCTTCAAAATACAAAAATGAAAAATTTTCAAAATTGCCTAAAAAGCTCAAAATCAACAAAGTCAAGTCGAAATTCTGTCAAAATTTCAAAAATGTGTCAACCATTTCAAAAAAAAATCAAACATCAAAGTCAACACTCCTACGATCACACACAATGATTGTTTAGGACAACATTTCAAAATCAAATTTATTCCAACTCACGTGACACACACGTGTCTTTTCTCCTCTTCTTTTCTTTTTTTAGTCAATCCACGAGTCTTGTCGGAGTAAGTGTGCAAAATAGTCGAATGTGTCTTAATTCGTCGTCGGTTCTTATATTTAGCCCAAGATAGTCGGAACAAATGAAAGCGCAACAAGCATCCATGGTCCTTGGTTCCCAACGACAGGTCCTTGGTTCAGACCCCTTGAGCTGCCTCGCGTCGCCATAGTCGTCAGGTTGTAATCTTCGATTGACCTGATGGCTATACTTTGACTTTCGCCTTGTCCAAGCCTCAGTCAAAGTGGGGGCTCTGTAGATACCTCATTTCTGCACCTCCCGCAAACCACCCGGTGATAATTAGGCCGCATGTTTGGTACGCGGAATGATTTGTGACAGTTCGTAAGTTTATCGTCAAGTGATTGCTCAAACATTTATGTCTACCTCTTAATTGTCATCTACGCGCCGATACGGTCGTTTTGACAGTAATTAGAGTACATTTGGAGTCCGGGCCTAAAACCGTCTTCATTTTCTGATAACCGCTAAAACCCGAGTCAGAATGTTCTGGAATGTTCCGGATATTTCTATTCCATATTTCACAATCTTTTAATCTTTGGTAAAGAATTTCCCGTAATATTCACACAAAATATTAAGGAAAATACGATTAATCCGTTATTCCATAAATTAAACATGGAAATCTTTCTTCCACAGGAGGAAACCACCTGGGAACAGACGCAGCAGGTGCTGCGCCTCTTCCCAAGTCCTTTTCTGCGTATTTTCGTATCTTTTCATACCTTTTCGAGATTCACTTCCAAAGTTTCTCCGAAAACCCTAATTCCTTCACGTGATTAGTATAAATAGGAGCCTCCGTTCCTCATATTTCTCACGCGAGTGTCCGCCCTTCTCTTCTCCCTTTGCATTCTAGACCACGTTCTTACTTTTTGGCGTCTACGTGCTTGAACTTTCGACCACGTAAGCTCGGATCCTTCTGAGTACCAGCCTCGTTTGCATGACCGACCAATTTGACCAACTCCACCATAATCAACGTAATAAATCTTAATCGTTTTCCTCTTACGAGGCACTTTCGTTACATTCGAGTCGAGCATCACTAAATCGTAAACTTAGTTCATCTCGTTTCATCAAACCTGTAAGTCTGAGGGTGTAAAACCTTCTTTATTTATTGTTATTTACTTTTTGTATCATTAATGTAAGATTTATGTCGAAAGTACTTCTAAAAACCGATTTGTAAAACCATGTTTAAAACCCTTTTTACGGATTATCAGGAGACAGACGTCGAGAAAGGACGCAGCAACTGCTGCGCCTCTTCGTGAGGCTGCCGTAGTTCCTGCTTCCTTTCTTCCTCCTTCGTCTTTTGATAATTCGATCGTTTCGTTTCGTTTTCGATTGTTCATTGTTTCTTTAACACGATAATTTTAAGTATAATAATTTAACATATCGTTCATCACTGTTAGTATATAATTCATCGTTAATTCCCGACTTTAAATCTCTTATAACCAATATTTGCGGGTTTTCGTCATTAAAATCAATCCGGGATGTAGAGATTCGATTCTTTCATATCAAGTTTCTGGAATTCGACCATTGATATATTTCCATCTGTCTATTGTCATATCCGTCATTAGTTCTTCATTAATTCGTCATGATTAACCTATTAGTTCACCCGTGTCACTAATCAATCTTTCATTCATGTAATTAATTCATCTACATTCGTCTCATCCATGTTTTATCGCTTTTATGACCCATTCACATGTAATTAATGTATTAAATCACTTTCATCCGAGTCGAATATCATAATCAACCATTAAATTCACCCGCGAACATTAACGATTTGCAGTTCCGGCTTCACAGCCAGAACTCAGCCTTGGAACAGACGCAGCAACTGTTGCGCCTCTTCCAGGTTGATTTATGTCCCTGAACTCCCTGTCTGCCTTGACCTAGTTTAATTAGTTTACGTATTAATCTACTATTATTTGTATTATCACCCTAATTCCTGTTCGTTAATTTGTTTATTTATTTCTTTTTTTCAAATTATCCGTTTTTAGAAGTATTTTCGACATAAATCAATTAACCCAATGTAATTATTGTAATTTTAATTATTATTGTAATTTTCTCTATTATATTTCTTTGTATGTCTCCACATGTAATTGAATCTTAATTCCAACTTCGACCCAATTGTATGATTAAATTACGTGTTCACCGACTTAGTATTAATTCTTCACATGCTAGGATTAATCTAATGGATGTTGCATTGCATGCATATAATCGACGATATATCGAGTATAGATAACTTCCCTAATCATTAGTAGAGGCCGCTATTGAGGCGGGCAGGATTAGGTGTTCGATCAAAAGAGCTTCCTAATACGTACCCTCACCCCTTACTCCAAATCTCTGTGAACATCCGTGTTCATTGGCATCCACGAGAGTCATTCTAGACATAGAATGCTAAGGGTAACGAGTTCTTGGTGTTCATGTCACTACTTTGTGTCTTGACATGACACGAGGTACTCGAACGGTTTCCAATTTTTCACAATAAATTGGTGGCGACTCCACAAATGCAAACGCTTGTTCCCAAGCGCCCCCGTGGCCCATGTCCACAGTTTGGCGACTCCGCTGGGGATAATACACTTACGTGTAGCCAAAAGGGTGAATCTTGAACAAGGTTAGGAAATAGTTTATAAGACAATTGTCGGTTTTCATAACTCGGTCTTCCTAGATCGTTTATTCGGCCTTCCTAGGCCCAACCCAACCCATTCGACCAATCGTTCTGTCTAAACGGTCCTAATTCTTATTTAGGCCTAAGGATGGATAGCGATTGACGGCATCCATACCATGGTTCTTACTCATGTTTGTATCAAGGACTTTCACTACTTGAGGAAATAGACTAGGAATCGGCCTTACTCTTGTTTGGTACGAGCCTCTCCACAGACTTCGGGTTTGATTGTTCGGTATGGCAACCCACCCTTTAAACCAAAACCCTTTTAAATGCACTCAACATCCCGTTATAATGCTTGTATAAATGTTTGTACCTTACGTGATCACCATTTCTAAACGAAACCATGACGATTTTTGTAAAATCAAAATCCTTTTAAAGTGTAAATTTCGAAAAAGGCCAATGATTAGCGCAAAACCGAGTCAAAACTCTGTCCATTTGTCGAGTCAAATTTTGGGCCCAAGCCCATTTCAAAACCTCACTTCGAGTCCACTCCTACAAATACACTAAAGTTGACTAGGACCAACATTTTCCAAATCTTGTCATTTCTTCAAAAAGTCACTCGACACAAGTGGCACACACCCACTTCCCAAGTCAAAACATTTCTTTCTTAGTAAGTGTGTTAGAATGGTCGATCGTGTTTTGATTCGTCGATCTCTTATCCAGTTTCCAAGATGCCTGAAACAAGCGACGTGAACTTCAATCAATCCAGGATGATAATGATCGAATCCTAACCGTGCTAGCTCAGCTCCAAGTTACTCAAGATCAAGTGTATGATCGCCTTGACACCATCGAGGGCCGGATCTATACCGTAGAAACGAGGTTGCCTCCTCGGGAAAGTGAAATCGTTGATGACTTTGTGAATGACTTCAGGGACAAAAACCCTCCCATGGGTATGACTGCAGCTGAGAAACGACTCCAATACTTAGAGGAGCAATTGATGTATCTTAAAGGGGATGACTTTTATAGGGAGAATAATCGCAAGTATGAGGCCGTGAGTTCCAAGTTACCAACCAACTTCAACATGACGGATATCCCTATATTCAAGGGGCACGAAAACCCTTTGAATCACATCCGTACTTTCAAGGACTACATGTCTATCAAAGGCATCAAACCCGAGATGTTCTTAAGGATCTTTCCTTCATCTCTTGACACCATCCCAAAGCAATGGTTCTACTCTCTAGAACATAAGAAGATCGCTACTTGGGAAGATGTCGCGATCGAATTTGCTAAGCAATATGCGGATAATGCTGAGATCCAAGTTAACATGCGCACTTTAGAGGTTCTTACTCAAAATTACAAAGAAGGTTTCACCGACTTCCTAAGTAGGTGGAGGAAGACTAGTACCCAACTAGTTGAACGCCCAGACGAAGCTACCCTTGTGGAGAAGTTTGTGAACAACCTAAAGCCCATCTATGCAAATCATTTGAGGTACGAAAACGTCAAAACTTTCAAAGACTTAACCGTACTAGGAACGAGGATCGAAGATGACATCCGTAAAGGGCTCTTGTCCAAAACGGTAGGTCGAGGATATCAAGGCTCAACAAGTCGTTCTTACGGCTCCACTAGTAAGACCGATGAAGTTAACCTCCTCGAGCCATCCAAGAAGAGTACCCCACCAAGTAAATTTACAAATCTTGGAGACACCTACTCCAATGCTCTAAAAAGGTTAATGAAACAAGGCAAACTCCAACCCATAGGCCCTACACCCAAACCAGAAAAGAAATCCAAGTTCTGGGACGAGAACTCATACTGCGAATATCAAAGGGGTAAGGGGCATGACACAAAAAAATGTTACAAATTGAAGAATGTGCTTCAAGACATGATTAAGGATGGTCGACTACCAATACCGTCAGGAGGTAAGCCCAACAACACTCAGAATCCTCTTGGAATTCTATTGATCACAAGTGAAGAATCTACCTTAGATTGTTCACACCTCATTTCTCCAGTCGAAGATGAGATCCACGCGATCGAGAATGAAGGGTTCTACTCTACCATTTCCCCTACCATGGCCGACTTCATCGCATGGGCAAGAAGTGTGAATAGGCGAGTTTTGGAATTAGAAAATGTGGTGACAACTTTACATGACCCCAATGCAACACCTAAAGAACATGCGCCACTAATCTTTTCCTAAAATGCTACTATGCAATAAATAGTCGCCGTGGTTGATAAACTAGTCGACCAAATCACACAATTATAGGACGAGATCATGAGAATGAGGGAACTAGCTATAGTCAATGGAGTATGGGCCAATGACGATGAGGACGAGTATCTCATTGAACACTCCCTAATCAAGGAAATAGTCCAAAATGGTGAAGACCAAGATGTGGACCATCTGACTCGTTCGGGACGTCCATATCAAAATACTACTCAAAATGGTCCAACCAACGTTATCACACCAAATGATAACGAAGATGACTCTACTGATCATTTGCTCAAGCAATTACAGAAGACAAAGGCTGATCTTTCAGTCTGGCAATTAGTAGCAAGCTCATTCCCACATCGCCAAGCTTTACTGCAAGCTTTGGCCAAACTAAACGTAGCACATAACTCCACACCCGACGATGTAGTCAACTTGGTCTTCCAAGAATCACCAAAGCTAAGTAATCCTATTACTTTCTCTGATGAAGATTTGCCGCCCTTTGGCGCTAGTCACAACTTGGCTCTTTACATCACTGTCACTTGCTTAAAGAAGAATGTGTCAATGACCATAGTAGATGATGGCTCCGCGGTCAACGTCATATCCTTGAAAACGGAATACAAACTAGGAATGAAAGAGTCGGATTAGACCCCTACCAATCAAGGTGTTCGCGCATATGATAGTACACGACGAAAGGTAGTAGGACTCGTTAACCTAACCATAGCCACAGGGCCAATTGAGCGAAAGGTTAACTTCCAAATAGTGGACATTGAAGCTTCCTTCAACATACTTTTGGGAAGACCTTGGATTCACACTTCCAAAGCGGTAACCTCCACCCTTCACCAAAAGATCAAAATCCCACTAAATGGCAAAGTGGTGACGATCACTTCGTCGCCCATTAAGGCAATAATAAAAAAGAAGTCAAATAATCAAGTCCTTGTGGATTCAGTATATGAACTTGGGGGCTTTCAAAGCATAAGTGTCATAGAAAGTGAGTTGGCACCCCTATACTATGATCCCTACTCCAAATTGGTGGTCAACCACATACTCAAATCCCAGGGATACTTCCCAGGAATGCCTTTGAACCCTACCCGAAGAAACACCTTCGCACCCTACAAGGAAGGCAACTCAAAAAGAATACCACTTGGACTAGGATACAAACCCACTAAAGAGGAAGTTCTCGAGATGCTTGCTCAAGTTCAAAGCCGTAAGCATGTAGAAGTCCAAAATGCGACCATATCTCCCTACCCTAAATGGATACTTCATTAGGGAAGGAAGTCAAGAACTCTTTCACGAATTTCCCGAACCTTGGCATTATCTCGAAAGGAAGCTAGCCGGAATCGAGATCTTTCACGATTTCTACTTCATTCCTCCAGAAACGGTTCCTACCGTCAAAGCTCGTCAAGCACCTTGCTTAGACGAACAAGTTGTTAGTCTACTATTTGGAGAAGATCGATTTGTTAGAGCCGCGCAGGATGAGATCATTACCATGATACTTCAGGACGATCACTTCAACCCTACCGCGTTAATCACAGAAACAAGCGCAAACCAGGAGAAAGGATGGAGAAAATCAATCAAGTGGACCAATAATCAAGGAAGACTCTTCAAGCTCACCACTGGAGAAGGAGAGATGTTCAAAAGAGAACCAGAAGACGATGAATTCGAGTCAGAGTCAGAGTCGGAGTCTAGAGAAGTCACTAGGAAGTCTCCTCCTGTCGTCATCCCCACTCCCTTTGTTTCTCCTAGCTTAGCCTCAAATAGTAACAGTAGTTCGAGAAATGTCCCAACAACTGTCCCTTTACCGCCGCTGACCACTGATCAGATGGCTTCTTTGTTTCAACTTTTCTCAAACTTTAATATGAATAAATCAGGTTCTGCTTACTTTTTGTGTTATCATGAATGCAATTCTGTTTACGATGATACTGAGGATGACCCAGATCCGGACTCAATTGAGATACCTCCCTACATAGCCAAGGAAATACTACAAGAAGGAGAAGGGGGACCAGTAATAGAGAACACCGAACCCATCAATGTAGGAACCGAACTAGAACCCCAAGAACTTAGGATAGGGACTACCTTGAGCTCTGCCGAAAGGGCCAGTTTCATAGACATCCTACACGAGTTCAAAGACGTTTTTGCTTGGTCCTACAAAGACATGCCAGGGATCGACAGGGATATCGCCAACATAGAATCTCAATTAAGCCAGGTTTCAAGCCCGTAAAACAGAAGCTTCGTCGAATGAGGACAGAATGGGCTCTCAAGATTAAGGAAGAAGTCGATAAGCAATTCAAAGCCGGGTTCATCAAAGTTTCCCAGTACTCTGACTGGGTAGCCAACATAGTACCCGTACCTAAAAAGGATGGGAGAATCCGTGTTTGTGGTGATTTTAGAGACTTAAACAAATCAAGTCCTAAAGATGACTTTCCTCTACCACATATCGACATATTGGTGGACAATACCGCAGATCACGCGTTACTATCCTTCATGGATGGGTACGCGGGTTACAACCAAATCAAGATGGACATAGAAGACATGCATAAGACCGCCTTTGTCACTCAATGAAAAACCTATTGATATACGGTCATGCCGTTTGGATTAATCAACGCCGGAGCTACATATCAACGCACCGCAACTACACTCCTACATGACATGATGCATAAAGAAGTTGAGGTATACGTAGACAACATGATTGTCAAGTCCAAGGATAGATAGGGGCATATTGCGAACCTTCGCAAATTCTTCTCAAGGCTACGAAAGTACAACATGAGGCTCAATCCTTAGAAATGCGCATTCGGAGTAACATCTGGCAAACTCCTAGGATACGTCGTTAGCCAATGAGGTATAGAAATAGACCCTTCCAAGATCAAAGCTTTGATAGAAATGCCACAACCTCAAACGGAAAAAGAAGTCAGAGGATTCCTGGGAAAAGTGCAATATATAAGTCGATTCATATCGAAACTCACCATGATCTGTGAACCTATCTTCAAAAAACTCAAGAAAACAGACCACACCATGTGGGATGATAACTGTTAGAAGGCATTTGACCGAATCAAAGAGATATTAGCTAAACCACCAGTGCTCATGCCACCTCAACGAGATCAACCTCTTGGTTTATATCTCACAGTAACCAAAACAGCCATGGGCGCCATGCTTGCTCAAACCATAGGAAAGGAAGAAAGGGCTATCTACTACCTTAGTAAGAAGTTCTTGGAGTACGAGTGCAAATACTCACAACTCGAAAAGACATCCCTCGCTCTTGTGTGGGCAATGAAGAAGCTACGTCATTACATGCTTAGCTACTCCGTCAAAATATACTCCAAAATGGATCCTGTCAAATACCTCTTCGAGAAACCCATCCTCAACGGACAACTACCAAGATGGACTTTGATGCTCTCAGAGTTCGATCTCAAATACCTACCTCTGAAAGTTATAAAAGGGCGCGCCGTTTCCGAATTCTTTGCAGAAAATCCCATCAATGATGCACAAACAATAGATACTTGGTCATTTCCAGACAAGGATATACTCTAAACCGATGTAGACTCCTGGGACCTTTACTTCGACGGAGCATCAAACTTAAGAGGATTTGGAATAGGAGTGTTGCTCATTTCTCCTGAAGGCGAGCATACACCAATCTCTATCAAACTCGACTTTGAGGTGACAAATAACGCCGCAGAATACGAAGCTTGTCTCATCGGACTACAAGCGGCAGTGAGCTTAGGCATTAAAAACCTCCGAGTGCATGGGGATTCGTCCCTGATCATTAATCAAGTTACGGAATCTTAGAAAATCCGAAGCGAAAGCCTAGCGCCTTATCAAGCCAGAATAGACCAGGTTGCCCAATTCTTTGATCACGTGACCTATCTACACCTACCTCGGGATAAAAATCAATTTGTGGATGCTCTTGCAAAACTTGCATCTTTGATTAATATGCCAGATGACATGGTGGAAATGCCTTTATGCATCGAACGACGATCAGAGCCAGCTTATGTCAACCAAATCACTGATGAAGAGGAAATCACAGAGGAACCTTGGTTCCAAGCAATCCTAAATTTCAAGCTCAACGGTACCTATCCACCGGATATGGACAAAAGGGGGCAACGTGCTATACGCCTATTTGTAATACTATGGATTTTATAAGCTAAGTACTCGACCGAGTAGAGCCTACTCGGTCGAGTAGTGCCAAGAGTGTAGTTTGTTTTGGTTATGCCGAGGAATACTCGGTCGAGTATGGTGATACTCGACCGAGTAGAGGATACTCGGCCGAGTATACATTTTACTCGACCGAGTATCCGGTCTGACGGGTTATATTTTCCGCGATTGATTTAGAAAGGATTAGAGTTATTTATAAACGCAAAACAGTTTCCTATTACATTTCATAAAACCTAATCACTCAAATGACGCTCTAATCCTCTCCAAATCTCCCCTTGTGTGTGTGTGTGATCATAGCAAGTGCATTCATCCTTTTTTTCTTTCGCCGGTAAGTCTTTATCCCTATGTTGTTGATGATTAATTATAGGGTTTGTCTTTATTCATGAATTGGGGGAAATGAGGTTTTGCAGTTAGTGATTGGAACTATATGATTGTTGTTGTAGGTGATGATGTGGTAATTGTTATGCATTTGTATGGTTGATTGCAGCGTAAGCGGATTGCGAAAAGGTAGGGTTTCCCTACTCAGTTCTTGTGTAATTGATTTGAGATATTTGTTGTATTGTGTATGATTGTTGTCTGCTAATCATCGGAGTGTTGGTGTTGTGGTGACGGTGGTGACGGTGGTGATGTGGTTGTGTTGTGACGGAAGTGGTGTTGTGACAGCTGTGATGTTGTGGTATGTGTGATTGTGGTGGATTCACTTGCGGGAGTGGCTTCACACCCTAGTTCGCCCTCCGTGGAACCCGTCACGGGAGGGGATGTGCACATTAAGGGACAGGGATTGTTAGTCACTCGTTGATGAGCTGGACTAGGTGGGGATGGGCTGCGATCACCCACTGGCAGCGAGGATTACCTGTTGCGATGGGTAATCTGGCTGGGCTACAAGTTTCGGTGTGTAGTCGGTTAATGTGTGAAATCGGGAGACCGGGGATGGAGGATGACCAGTCGGTTACATTATTTGTTTGTCTTATTTGATTTATACGGTAACTGACCCTGTGTTGTTGTTTTGTAAAACCTGCGGTGATCCATTCGGGGATGGTGAACAGATATGATAGGTAATGCAGATGTTTAGTTATGGGACAGACATGGGGAGACATCACTTCGAGTCTAGTTTCCGCCGTTACGAGTTTAGCCGTCAATGATTTCAGTTGTATTGAAGTTCTTACACTTTTAGTTTGAGTTGGTTTGAGATAATGCATTCGCTAACTCTTTATACTTTAATAAATGTTGATTGGAAATTGTAACTTTGATATACTAACCTCGGGAAACCGAGATGGTAACAGCCTTTCATGCTAGGGTAGTCCTTGGTAAGGTACCTTGGTATGAGGGGGTGTTACAAAGTGGTATCAGAACCGACGATTCCGGCACCTAAAACAAATGAACCCAATGAACTTAGGGAGTCTAAATAAAATGAACCCAGGGAGAGTTGTTTGGAGCTACCGCAAGGACTTGGGAGACGTCCCAAAGTCGCATTAAGGCCCTTACGATCTCAAGTTGGTCACATGGGGGGAAAACTGTTGTATGCTTGAGTTCTGTGAGTTTGATATCTATAGTTTGAACCTTGTGCATGGTTGGATGAAATGATGAAAGAAATGGAATGTGATAGTTGTTGAAAGATGCATCGAGGATTGTTCATGTTAAACTTTGAGAAGGAATATGTTGGCATGTTAAGTGTTGGAACATGGTAAAATATGAAAGGTGAATTGTGAATTTGTATTTGATTGATATTGAGTATGAAGAATGTGATCATGTTATATGTTTAATACAATGTTGAGCATAAAGTATGGTAGTGGTACATGTGCATATGAACATGATGATTTTAATGCTTGATTGTTGGTAGAAGCATGTGATTAAGGTCATGCGTCTATATATGTAAATGTCGTGTTTAATTTTAATGTAAGTATGATAAATGTTCAACTATGTACTGGCTTTTAGAGGTATTGAATTGTTATTGTTGCCTTATGTATGTTCAAGTTGTTTTGGCTTAGGAAACTTGATTTGTATAAAGAACGATTAGGGAAGGGTTGTATTAAAATTGACATAAGTCGAGTTCTAGAAATGATATTTCTGTAATTCTAAGTTGAGGTGATAGCTTGTCTTCTTAAGATTCTAACGATAGGTCACACGCCAAGAATGACCAAGTAACGAGTGAGATATGACTATTTTACGAAAACTGGACGATGCTGAGAACTGTGTTGGTACTCGACCGAGTAAAGTAATACTCGACCGAGTAAGGGCTACTCGGCCGAGTATTCCCAATACTCGGCCGAGTAATCCTCTGTGATAATTGTGTTCGCTTCTGGAGTCGAAAACTCGGCCGAGTAATATAGTTACTCGACCGAGTACCCTATACTCGACCTAGTATGCCATGTACTCGATCGAGTACTTCAATGGGCGGTCATTTTGAGTCGGTAATTATGTTCTTACGGTTGTTTTGAGTCGTAGGGTATGTATGGATGTATGTTTTGAGTTTTAATGCGTTTTTTTATGAATGTGACGGTCTTGATACGTAAGTTACTGGATGTTATGACAAGGAGCATTCCGGCTTGTGAAGGACATGTGTTGGGTAAGGAATACATGTGCTAATATGTGGTTGTGAGGGATAGTGGAACAAGAAAAAGTAGATTGATGAGCTCATTGAGACAAGGAGCATGTTTTGTGAGATATGATGAGTGATATAGTCATGGGTTGAGTAATATAAAAGTAAGTGCATATGGGCAAGGGTGATGTAAGTGTAAATAAACGTGAGAATGAAAGATTGAGATGAGTGATACGAATAGTGGCGTATTGGGATGTGTAAGGATTTATGGAGGGAGACGGTTTGGATTGAGTTGCTTAAGGATTATGTGATAAAAGGTCGCTATAGAGAGATGGAAACGAATAGTGTATAGTGAGGTCAAGTTATGCCGCGATGAGTAGATAGCAGTTTAATTGGGAATTTGGAATATCACAATGTGAGCCTAGTGAGTAATTCTTTGGGGAATTAACTGTATGAGATGAATTTTTGGTTTTCTAGTGATGTAAAAAGGGAGATGCAATTGTTTGAACATTAAACGTCGATTTTATAGATAGATTAGTGACAATTGGGAGTTATAGTATAATGAGAGAAGACCCATGGTAAGAAAGAGTGAGATGATATCGACATAAAATAATGGAATTTGAGTTTGGAGGAATGTGAAGGTAACCGGAGCACTAGAGAGTTAGATAGAAATAATGAAGAGTTGAATTATTAAGGGAGTTTGTCGAGGGTAAAAGAACAGAATAAGGGGAGTAAAACTAGGAACATGTTCACTGAGGTTATGTGATATAAAAGTAAGGAATCGTCGAGATGTATGATACTATCATGAGGATTTGAGTTTACAGTTATATAGAAGTTCCAGGACAACATGATAATCATGAGTTTCGAGGAATTAAAGAAAGCAAAAGTTGGGTAAAGAATTTGAACGATATGAGATTTTGGTGGTGAGTCGGGTGACGATACAATTAAGGATGGAATTGGAAATAGTGTTGAGGCGATTTTTGTTGATATATTTGATGTTCGTTGTTTGAGATGATAACCAAAGGGAGGAAACAGATTGTTATATTAAGAAGTGATAGTAAGAGAGTAGTCGCATGAAGGATGTTGGTGTCATAGTATTGTCACTAGTGGTTGAGGATGATGTTATTTTAGGGAAGTTAGTTGTTCTATAGAGGTTGATTTTGTGGAGGTGATTAATGTTTGGTTGTGAGGGAGTTTAAGGTATGGATATATGAGATATTCGCTGGTAGTTGGGTACAGATGATATGGCTACGTTCGTCGGGTAGTGATAATTGTGTGTAAGAGAAGATATGTTATGAAGGGCACCTGAGTTAAGTCTGGATAAGAGATATTCATTGTCAAGTGATAACTTACGTGATCAGGATTGACTAGTTGGATGTGATTATGGGTCTAAGATGTATATAAATGTTTGTGTGAGGTTGTGACCTCACGACAAGCGGTATGGTGTGATAGTTATAATGTTGTTATCTGAATGTTCTGTAATATATGTTGGATACGGTAACTTAATGAAATGATGATCAAAAGTCATAGTTTGGGTGGTCTGACAAGACTGGTTATACTCGCATGTGTATTCATGATATATGTTTATTCCATGAAAAAGTATGGATGGTATGCATGAGATTCTTGTCTATTTATTCCGTATGATATATGGTGTTGTGATCTGGTAAAGCAGTCTTGAGTAAGTTTTTCTTGTCCGAGATGTTATATTGAGTCAGTGTTTATGGGATTGTGTATGTTGTGATGTCTATCGGTGTGGTTGTGGTGCCTCGGGTGGTGATCCGGGCACGGTACTTAGTGTTGTGATGCGGGTATTTTCGCACTGTGGTGCGGCTGTTGGTGGCGGTGTTGCGATGCCGTAACCGGTTGTGGTGGAGTAGGTAAGATGATTATGATACGAGTTTTCGAAAGTGCATACCAGTTAAACATAGATTGTTGTTTTGTTTGCTGCTGTTCCCTTGTGAGTTTTGGTTGAACATGTAGACTGTTATTTTGTTTGTTGATGTTTCTTACCAGTTTCAGTTCGGGAATGAGGGTAGAGTATGATATGAGAGAGAGTTGTATATGTTTTCGTTGTTGTCATGGTATAGTGATATTCTGTTGATGGGACACAGTTGTGAGAAGTTGTTACAGTAATTTTGATCTTATTTTAAGATGAGGCATCGGTAGTCATAGTCATGACAAGTGATTCGTGGAATATGTGTTGTAATGATCTGAAAGCGGCAGGTGGTTCATAATCTTTTGTTGAGATAGTGAGTGCAAGATATTGGGAATTGGTATCATGTTAAGTTATGTATGAGTTTTGCGGTAATGAAAGAAAAGAACTTGAGGATCTAGTGTGAGTGTACGTAACAAGTGTGGAGTGTGAGTTATGCTTTTGGTGATATGAGTTTTATATAGTTTATATAGAGAGGTGTGTCATGTTGCGGTAATGTGGAAGAGTTGAAGTTTTGGGTTAAGTTAAAGATTTTGAGGTATAGGTTAGGGGGTGTGACGAGTGAATTGAAGGATGAGAGTTGTTTAAGTAAGAGAGCCTAAGATATATGCATGGCGACTGTACAGATTATAAGTGGTTATCTTTGACATGAGGTGGTGATGGGGATAGTGAGAAAATATAGCTAGGATTTAGTATTAGTGAGTTACGAGGACGTAACATTTATCTTAAGAGGAGTAGGATGCGATAAAATAGATTTTGATGGTTGTGCATATGGTAGTATAATTGGAAGTAGAGTGTTGGTGTAGCATAAAGGACGGATATTTGTTTTGATTTTATTAAAGGTCATGACCGTGCTTGTAGTAGTTCGATGTTTAGGAATGAGAGAATATTTCAATAGTGTTGACAGTTGAATGATGATTATTATGAGTCCGATAGTTTTGACAGTTGGAAGATGATGTTTATGTGTTTGAGTAAACTTCGAGGACGAAGTTCGTTTTAAGGATGGTAGAATGTAACATTCTGTTTTGATGGTTAATCTTCTTTTGTGGATTGAGTGCTATTGAGTGTTACGGAAGTGAGACAAGGTTGGCAACATTATATTGTGGTTATTTGGTAATGTTATGGAGTCAGTATTGGGAGCCTATGCTATAGTTGAGACGATATCGTGAGCCATGTTGTGGAAGGAAGAGTGGTTTGTGGAGTTAGTGTTAAGTGTCCATGTTTTATAGGTTGGGTTGGAACTTCGGGGACGATTCTTTTTAAGGGGGGAAGACTGTAATACTACGGATTTTATAAGCTAAGTACTCGACCGAGTAGAGCCTACTCGGCCGAGTAGTGCTAAGAGTGTAGTTTGCTTGGGTTCCGCAGAGGAATACTCGGCCGAGTATGGTGAATACTCGACCGAGTAGAGGATACTCGGCCGAGTATACATTTTACTCGACCGAGTATCCGGTCTGACGGGTTATATTTTCCGCGATTGATTTAGAAAGGATTAGAGTTATTTATAAACGCAAAACAGTTTCCTATTACATTTCATAAAACCTAATCACTCAAACGACGCTCTAATCCTCTTCAAATCTCCCCTTGTGTGTGTGTGTGATCATAGCAAGTGCATTCATCCTTTGTTTCCTTCGCCGGTAAGTCTTTATCCCTATGTTGTTGATGATTAATTATAGGGTTTATCTTTATTCATGAATTGGGGGAAATGAGGTTTTGCAGTTAGTGATTGGAACTATATGATTGTTGTTGTAGGTGACGATGTGGTAATTGTTATGCATTTGTATGGTTGATTGCAGCGTAAGCGGATTGCGAAAAGGTAGGGTTTCCCTACTCAGTTCTTGTGTAATTGATTTGAGATATTTGTTGTATTGTGTATGATTGTTGTTTGCTGATCATCGAAGTGTTGGTGTTGTGGTGACGGTGGTGATGTGGTTGTGTTGTGACGGAAGTGGTGTTGTGACAGTTGTGATGCTGTGGTATGTGTGATTGTGGTGGATTCACTTGCGGGAGTGGCTTCACACCCTAGTTCGCCCTCCGTGGAACCCATCACGGGAGGGGATGTGCACATTAAGGGACAGGGATTGTTAGTCGCTCGTTGATGAGCTGGACTAGGTGGGGATAGGCTGCGGTCACCCACTGGCGGCGAGGATTACCTGTTGCGATGGGTAATCTAGCAGGGCTACACACTTCGGTGTGTAGTCGGTTAATGTGTGAAATCGGGAGACCGGGGATGGAGGATGACCAGCCGGTTACATTATTTGTTTGTCTTATTTGATTTATGCGGTAACTGACCCCGTGTTGTTGTTTTGTAAAACCTGCGGTGATCCATTCGGGGATGGTGAGCAGATATGACAGGTAATGCAGATGTTTAGTTATGGGACAGATATGGGGAGACATCACTTCGAGTCTAGTTTCCGCCGTTACGAGTTTAGCCGTCAATGATTTCAGTTGTATTGAAGTCCTTACACTTTTAGTTTGAGTTGGTTTGAGATAATGTATTCGCTAACTCTTTATACTTTAATAAATGTTGATTGGAAATTGTATCTTTGATATACTAACCTCGGGAAACCGAGATGGTAACAGCCTTTCATGCTAGGGTAGTCCTTGGTAAGGTACCTTGGTATGAGGGGGTGTTACACTATTAGCTTCCCAATATGTTCTCATGCAAGGAGAGTTATACAAAAGAACACCTCTTGGTGTAATCCTACGTTGCCTTGATTATTCACAGGCGCAGAAAGTGATGGAAGAAGTCCATGATGGAGAATGCGGTCCTCACAGGAGTGGGCCCATGATGGCAAAGAAAATCACACGTCTGGGGTACTATTGGACCACAATGGAATCCGATTGCATCAAATACGTAAGACATTGCAGGCCACAACTGCCAAATCTTCGGGAACGTACAGCATGTCCCTCCTTCATTGCTCTATACGATGACATCTCCTTGGCCATTTTCTGCCTGGGGAATTGATATAATAGGGAAGATAACTACAGGCGGAACGGGAGGTCACTGTTTCATCCTCGTGGCAATTGACTATTTCACCAAATGGGTAGAAGCGGCTTCCTACACTAGTCTCACGGCTAAAAATGTAGCAAAGTTCATACAAAATAACATCATCTGCCGATATGGTTGCCCACATGAGATCATTAGTGATAATGGATCACATTTCCAAGCTGAGACTGAGCAATTGCTAGCTAAGTACAAAATTAGGCATCACCACTCTTCGCCCTATAGACCATAGACTAATGGCGCGGTAGAGGCAGCAAACAAGAACGTTGTCACAATTCTCAAGAAAATGATTGACAACTATCAAGATTGGCCAAGCAAAATACCCTTTGCTTTGTGGGGATATCGTACATCTGTCAGGATGCCCACTGGGGCCACCCCTTTCTATTTGACCTATGGCACGGAAGTTGTATAGCCACTCGAGTTAGAAATACCATCCTTGCGTATCTTACTCGAAAGTCAAATCCCGGAAGCCGATTGGAAGAGGGATAGATATGAAGAACTCATCCTCCTAGATGAACGTAGGCTACGTGCATTACATAATGTCCAAACATATCAAGCACTTATCAAACGAGCCTTCAACAAAAGGGTCAAGCCAAGGAACATCAAGGAAGGAGACTTAGTACTCAAGTCGATTAGAGCTCTTTTACCTGTCGATCCACGAGGAAAATTCAAACCTAATTGGGCCGAGCCATTTCTAGTCAAGTCCATACTTCCAGGGGGTGCGGTTAGAATCACATACCTAGATGGGAATGAATTTGCCAACCCGACAAACCTTGACCAACTAAAGCGGTATTATGCCTAGAATAGGAACAAAAACGCGCCTCGCGTAACCTCACGTGTTGCTCTTGTGGCACTAAATAAATGGCTCCTAGCCAAGCTGAAATATGTTAATGTCACCATGCTCTTGCATTTTGACAATTTGTCATCCTCATATCATCAAATAAACTAAATTGCACCTTAAGAGTAAGTAAAAGCTCATGCTTATCTTCTAAGTTCATTACAAGCTCTTGCTTAGAACAATTATTCTTTTACATTTACTCGAACTACGCGCAAGGGTTTAATTTCATTTTTTTAATGAATACGTAGGCAATCCTTCGCAGGATACAACCCATTAACTTCAAAATGTAAATAGAAGGACATTTGCAGTTGCATTTGGAATTCGACAAGAATAATAAATAGAAAAATCACAACGGTTTCATAACCGATTAACCTCCTTTATTTCATTCAATAATAATAATACGTTACATAATAATAATAATAATAATAATAATAATAATAATAATAATAATAATGCTAAAGAAAAAAAAAAATTGGCTAAGATTCTAAAAA
Source organism: Silene latifolia (assembly GCF_048544455.1). Classification (NCBI taxonomy): domain Eukaryota; kingdom Viridiplantae; phylum Streptophyta; class Magnoliopsida; order Caryophyllales; family Caryophyllaceae; genus Silene; species Silene latifolia. The sequence continues at coordinate 39,796,973 of NC_133534.1, read as the reverse complement.
CCCCACCTTCTTATTACAATAATAATAATAAATAATAATAAAGACTAGGGCTATTCCTCCATTTTCCCTTTGCCCTTGTCATTTTTGTCATATTTCTTTTCCCGACCTCGAGCCGGACGCTCTTGCGCCACTTCGGACCTAATCACCAACGGTCTTTCTCGTGGTCTAACCTTCCCATTCTTGTCAATCACTTTGTCCACGACAGGAGAGGTCTTCGGTTTCTTCGAAGGATGAACAACTCGAAACCCGGCTTCCTCCTCTCCCTCAGTCAGATGCTTCTCTTTCTCCTTTTCCACCTTGCGCACCTTGTAGTCAACGGGCTCGCGCTTCCTCAATCTCTCACGCTCCTCCAGTGTAGTAGCTTTCCTCCAACGCAGATAGGAGTCCGACACCCATAAAGCACTAACAGAAGAGTTCAAGAACCATACATTTCTTTGAGCCCATTTAATGGCCCACTCCCTTCGACTCTCACTAGTAAGCGCCACGGCGATCTGGGGACGAGTGTCAAGCTTCGGATTGTCCGAGTCCAACTGTCTCATCAGCCTCTTCGGAAAGATGCATACCATGAATTCCAAGCCAGGAATGCGCACAGACCGGGTAGGATCCAAGGAAGATACTCTAGTGACAGATTTGAGATGCCACCATGGTACAACCTATCTAATCAAGGGGCCATCATCACTCTTCAATTTGTTTTCCCAGTAATTGCACACTCGAGTGAAGTCCACCATGTAAAGCCTGGTCCTCATAGCAATTGAGCGAGCATGATAGGAAGGAACATGAACTGGGGGCTCGATCAATCGAAGGCGCTCCATAAGCCAGACCTACCAAAAGCAGGTATTAGAGAAGAAAACGAAAAAAAAAAAGAAAAAACGAAAAAAAAACGAACGAAAAAAAAAAAAAGAAAAAAAAATGTTCTTTTACCTGCAAGATAATGGGACTTCCCGAATAAGGTAGGTCGCGATTGGCTTTCCTGTTATCCAAACCCAATAGGATCTCTCCTAAACATAAACAGGCTGGGCTCCTGCGCAGTTCCATTTGCTCGACTAGGCCCAGGAGACGGGGATCACCTCTCAAATCCTCATCAACATGCCCTTGAAGGACATACACATGTAACAAGCAAAATCCGAATGCCCTTCGCCTAGCAACATAAGAGATGGTGGGGTCAGCTTTGTTAATAAATCGGTCAATAAAGTCTAACATTCGCACTTCTTTCGAGGTCACTAAACGGTCCACCTCAATTTTTGTCAACCCAAGCAAGTCTCTAAATTTGTTCTTATACCCTTGTGAAGTAGAAGGATTAGCAGGCAAGTGTTCTGGGTCTCACCCACCGATCGCAGCAATTTCTTCAGGAATTGGGCAAATGTCACCTCCGGGGAAAGCAAAAACGTGATAATTCGGGTCCCAATAATCAAGACAAGCATCTAGGAATGGTTTGACTACCTTGATAAGCTTCAAACTCAACAACGATTCAAGATTATAGGCACCCATGTCATACTTCTCCATGCTAGAAAACTCATTGGTCCACTCCTTTAGACGAATTTCTAAAGTATTCATGATGAAGGATTATTTTGAGAATTTTATGTAATAAGACGAAGGAAGAGACGGAAGAATTGTGTGAATAAAACCTCTATCGACGTCTCTATTTATACTAAAATCTGTTTCCTAAAATCCGCCAGGACGGATACACCGGGGAACAGGCGCAGCACCTGCTGCGCGTCTTTAAAGAGACGCAGCTCCAGCTGAGCCTCTTCCTCAGCAATGTTTCTGTGATTTTTCGCGTTGAATCTTTCCTAAATTCCTTAACGAATAATTTCCTATTCATACGGGTTATTATTTTGGTAAATACGTCAAAGTTACCATATTTCGTGTTTCCTAATTTTGCGGATGCGCATTTCGAGACGATATCGACATTTTCATCATTTTAGCACACTTGTACACTTCTTTTTTACATTTTCTTTTCAAGGAATCATTTCACTCTCCATTTCCAACTTATAGATTTCTATTTTTTTTCATTTTTTGGGGGGTAACCCTCCCTACCGTCCGGTCATTTCCGACAAATTTTTGCATTTTTGCATTTTTGCATTTTCAAGTCATTGTTTTGTGCTAATTTAGGCCATATGTATGCATACATGTTCTATGTGATTTCTATGTAAATTTCGGCAGCATGACGGCGTAAACCGTCATCTACCAAACCTGTTCAAAGCTAACCTGCAGGAACAAACAACGCAACCCAGCAGCAAAGGCACTCAGGCCGTCGTATATACAAACAAAAGAGGGATATGTACAACAAACTGGGGGCTCGAGCCCCAAGTAAAATCCAAAATGTCCAAAATGTAGGTCCTAAAATGTACAAATGCGCAAGATACAAACAACAACAAACCAAAACTATTGCCGGTCGCCGCCTAACTCCGCAACTCTCGCTTCGAGAGCAGCAACCTCGACGTCGCGAACCTCGAGCTCCCTCAGCAAACGACCTGTCTCCTCCCGAGACTGGGCCAACTCTCACTCCAGCTCGCGCTCCCTCTGCAAATAACACAAATTGGCTCATGTCAATCATTTCAAGCAATTATAAGAAAGCTAGAAAATTCAAAAATGAAATAGGCGAAAGGTTCATACCTGACGACCTCGACCGCCGACAAGTGCCTCGACGGCAGTAGCTCGCAGCCGGTTGGCTACCCTCCATAACGCCACAAACCGAGACGGCACAACCTGCATTTTCAAATAAGAAGTTCTCAATAATTGGATAAGTTCAATCAAATGTGTTCTTACATAAAAAATCATACAAATTAGAGGCTCACCCTCCGAATCAGATGCTGCCACTCGTCCAAGCCAGCATCCGTCACAACCACGTTAAAGTCACGCAGCTCAGAGATCGTCGTCCTCCCAGTCGCGTCAGTGTACTCGAGAGCCTCGGGGTACTCTGGGGGCTCGATGCCCGCCGCCTCAACCTCCTGCAAAGACAAAGGATTACCATTAATCGATGATCATTCATCATGCTTTCGAAATGGTCATAAGGAGAGTAAATACTTACCACAACCGGCCAGTACGCCAACCTCCCGTAGAGGAACGCCGAGTAGTCCTTACCAGGAAGCAGAAGGGCGTAACCACCAACGCCAGCCAAGTCAGCCTCCATCTCAGCCTCAGAAGGCTCCCTAAACATCGTCCTAGGAGGATCGATGGGAACTGTCAAGACATCCCGAGAGCACTGACGAGCCAAGCGCTCGCCCAAGTACCACACAGGACCCATCGACGTCCTCAGTAGCAACCGGCTCGAGCTCCTAGGTCGAAGGACCTCAGCCATGAAAGGAGGAGCACCAGCGTACTCCGTCCAAGGCCTAGGCACCCACTGGGAAAAGACAAGCAAGAAATCATTCTTATGATCGATAAAAAGTAATAAAGAAGCAAAACGAATATAAGTGAGATGCTCACGCTGTCCAGCTGAAGAGCGTTCACGTCCCGCCGGTAGACACCGTGAGAGGAACGCTTGCTCCTCGTGCAACACATCACCCAATCCCTTACAACGGGATAGGCCTTCTCCAGCGGCTCCATCCTCTTGGGCGAGAGGCTCGGAAAGTAGGAGTACACCCACGCTTGTGAAGCAAGATAGTCAACAACGATCTTTCGTAATTCGATAAAGAAAAGAAGTGATTTTAGTCCAAATGAAGGTTCATACCTCCAACAGTAGTCCAGGGCCGACAGCACCAGGAGAAGTCCCCTTCTCCATCAACTCCGGACGAACCATGGCCCTCATGAAGCGGATGAGGACCGCAAAACCAGCAGTGACCCAGTCCAACGTCCTAGGGAGCTCAGGTCAGAAAGGAAGGGAAGAAGCTTCGTCGACAACCTCTCTCCCTTGTCTCCGAGGTAGATCGAAGACAGAAACCACCAAAGCAACAAACGGGCCCTTTGCTCAGCTGTACAGGGAGGAGGAGCCGTCTCTCTCCCGTCAATCACCACCCACGCCGGGGTCTTCCCCGCAAAGTAGTCTCGGACATAAGAACCAGGCACCAAACCAGGCACTGTAACAGCCTTCAGCGTCAAGTTCCAGCCGATCAACCTCCTAGCCTCGGCCGAGTCCACCCTCATGGCAGTCTCCGACCACTCCACCTCCTCAGTCCCACATGGCAGACCAGAGATCATGCCGTAGTCCTCCAGCCTGACTCCCACCTCACCAAAAGGCATGTGAAAAATGGAAGTCGTATCCCAGAATCGATCCAAGAAAGCACGGACCAGGCTGAGGTTAGCCCGCAGCTTCCTATTCGCAATATCCCTCCAAGCCTGCACCAGGGCGCCGAATGCTCCCCGCTCGATCATGGCTCGCTCCTCCGCCGACAGCCTCTCGTAGCACTCCATCGCCGTCGTGAAGCCCGAGAACGATCTGATGTTCCCAGCCTCCTATTGTGATTTGAAACAGAAGCTATCTTTAGTTTGAATGAAATTGGAAAAGAGATGAGCAAATGAAATGAAAGAAGGTGAGTGATGGGTAATGAATTCAAGATTACCAAGCTCTTCACCGTCCTTTAGGACAGGTGACCCTCCGCAGCCCAAAGCAAGTGCCTGCTGTCCCAGGTCTTAGCCCACGCGGGTGCTTCCCTCAGCTGACGACCGCCTCGCCCAACATTGGCCCGCCTCGGGGCCTCCTCCTCCTCGAGGACCTCGCCCTCAGCAACCTCACCAGCTACCCTAACCGCAGTGAAAGCCTCCTCGAGAGCACGAGAAGCGTCAACGGCTGTGTCTATGTCCATGGGAGCTCTCCCAGAAGTAGAAGCCTCGCCACGTGCAACTTTAAAGTAACTGTAGGCCGCGTCAAGTGACGACAAGCCTTGGTTAGGGGATTTTCGAGCTTTAGAAGGCCCGAAGTCGCTCTTTTCTCGCCATATTTGGCCGTATTCCCACAAACCCGATCACTTATGTGGTAATTTGGGTTAAGTCAAGCCTAAGTTGAAGCCTAGTCATGGGTTCGAGTCGAAATTTCGACAGCATTTCGTTATAACGGCAATTATGCCCTAGAAAAGTGTCCTGAAAAAGTCGTCACAAACCAAAATTCCGAGATGGTAGGAAGTTTTACCATCATCCAAGGATTCCAAATGTCAAGTTTCGTCGCAAATGGGCAATCCTAAGGCCATTTTCGAAGCCATTTTCGAAGCAATTTACGGTTTAGCTGTGAAACCGTCTCAATTTCACTCAAATGCCCAAAACTCAACGAAAATTCGAAACAAATACATGGTTATGATCCCTATACTACCAATTAGCCATTTACAAGGTCAATTTTACAAGGCAAGATCATTTGGGGGAAAAGCCCCAAATTTTTGACATTTTAGGGTTAAAAACCCTAAATTTTGTCGATCCAATTCGTCCATTATAGAAGATTAATGCAAGAATGATATACATACCTCGATTGGTCATGGTAAATGAAAGCTTTTGGATCAAATTTTGACGGAAATGGTTGAGATTTGAGAGAGAAATTGAGGAATTGTGTTTCGAAACAAATGAAATGAACTCCTGTTTCATCGCGTTTTTACACAGGAAAGACACCTCCAGGAATAGACGCAACAGGTGCTGCGCCTCTTCCAAGAGACGCAGCTCTTGCTGCGCCTCTTCCTAAAGTTCCCTTCATACGAATTTTCAAAAATTCGTTATGAGTTCGTTATTTGTGGGCCCATCTTTGGTGCGCCTCTTCCCCGGTGCCATTTATTTATTTTCTGGTCCGTTTGACGATTATTCTTCGCTCAAACCCACATTTCTAAGCCAACTGCAGACTATCGTACATTATTTACTGCTTCCAAGACCTTGTTTGTCACAACGAGCAAGTATTCTCTACAGATGTTTCGACACGCCTTCATTATATTCCCCCAGCGAGAGTAAGCGGATAGACAATCCCTCTCGAGACATGGAGATGAATTCTTGATAAGGTTTCCCCAACGAGAGTTCACGACATACAATCGTCCTTCTCGATTTCTTCTGAAGTTTGTTTGAAGACGACCCAAGCAGATTTCTCCCAGCAGTTCCCGCCTGTGTCCTACTGCTCCCGATATTTCTTGTTTCCCTACGGAGTGCGATACAGGTGTCGTTCTCCAGAAGTTCCCAGACCGGCAGAGTTCTTACACTCGAGCCTTAGTTACCCCTTAGGTCGAACTTATATTTGACCTCCTTCCCATCGATGCTTTCCTTTAGGATCCCACACCCTAGAACACAATCCTTATATATCTTTTAGGTCTTACCCTTAGCTCCTACACTTACCCTTTAGCTCCTACGCTTACCCTTAGCTCCTACGCTTAACTTTAGCTCCTATGCACCTCCAGAAGCATCTCGAGAAAGAAGTTTCAGGTATGATCTCTTCTTATGGCTGGCGAGCCTCCTTACATAGTCTAATGGACTTTAAACGAACCTCCCCGATAGTCGACAAACTCTAAAATATTCCCAACGACAGGTCCTTGGTTCAGACCTCTTGAGCCGCCTCGCATCGCCATAGTCGTCAGGTTGTAATCTTCGATTGACCTGATGGCTATAGTTTGACTTTCGCCTTGTCCAAGCCTCAGTCAAAGTGAGGGCTCTGTAGATACCTCATTTCTGCACCTCCCGCAAACCACTCGGTGATGATTGGGCCGCATGTTTGGTACGCGGAACGATTTGTGATAGTTCGTAAGTTTATCGTCAAGTGATTGCTCAAACATTTATGTCTACCTCTTAATTGTCATCTACGCGCCGATACGGTCGTTTTGACAGTAATTAGAATACATTTGGAGTCCGGGCCTAAAACCGTCTTCATTTTCTGATAACCGCTATAACCCGAGTCAGAATGTTCTGGAATGTTCCGGATATTTCTATTCCATATTTCACAATATTTTAATCTTTGGTAAAGAATTTCTCGTAATATTCACACAAAATATTAAGGAAAATAAGATTAATCCTTTATTCTATAAATTAAACAAGGAAAACTTTCCTCCGCATGAGGAAACCGACTGGGAACAGACGCAGCAGGTGTTGCGCCTCTTCCAAGAGACGCAGTGCATGTTGCGCCTCTTCCCAAGTCCTTTTCTGCTTATTTTTCGTATCTTTTCATATCTTTTCGAGACTCACTTCCAAAGTTTCTCCGAAAACCCTAATTCATTCACGTGATTAATTAGTATAAATAGGAGTCTTCGTTCCTCATATTTCTCACGCGAGTGTCCGCCCTTCTCTTCTCCCTTTGCATTCTAGACCACGTTCTTACTTTTTGGCGTCTACGTGCTTGAACTTTCGACCACGTAAGCTCGGATCCTTCTGAGTACCAGCCTCGTTTGCATGACCGACCAATTTGACCAACTCCACCATAATCAACTTAATAAATCTTAATCGTTTTCCACTTACGAGGGCACTTTCGTTACATTCGAGTCGAGCATCACTAAATCGTAAACTTAGTTCATCTCGTTTCGTCAAACATGTAAGTCTGAGGGTGTAAATCCTTCTTTATTTATTGTTATTTACTTTTTGTATCATTAATGTAAGATTTATTTCGAAAGTACTTCTAAAAACCGAGTTGTAAAACCATGCTTAAAACCCTTTTTACGGATTATCAGGAGACAGACGTCGAGAAAGGACGCAGCACCTGCTGCGCCTCTTCGTGAGGCTGTCGCAGTTCCTGCATCCTTTCTTCTTCCTTCGTCTTTTGATAATTCGATCGTTTCGTTTCATTTTCAATTATTCATTGTTTCTTTAACACGATAATTTTAAGTATAATAATTTAACATATCGTACATCACTATTAGTATATAATTCATCGTTAATTCCCGACTTTAAATCCCTTATAACCAATATTTGCGGGTTTTCGTCATTAAAATCAATCCGGGTTGTAGAGATTCGATTCTTTCATATCGAGTTTCTGGAATTCGACCATTGATATATTTTCATCTGTCTATTGTCATATCCGTCATTAGTTCTTCATTAATTCGTCATGATTAACCTATTAGTTCACCCGTGTCACTAATCAATCTTTCATTCATGTAATAAATTCATCTACATTCGTCTCATCCATATTTTATCGCTTTTATGACTCATTCAAATATAATTAATTTATTAAATCACTTTCATCCGAGTCGAATATCATAATCAACCATTAAATTCACCCGCAAACATTAACGATTTGCAGTTCTGGCTTCACAGCCAGAACTCAGCCTTGGAACAGACGCAGCAACTGTTGCGCCTCTTCCAGAGGGCGCAGCTCTGCTGCGCCTCTTCCAGGTTGATTTCTTTCCCTGAACTCCCTTTCTGCCTTGACCTAGTTTAATTAGTTTACGTATTAATCTACTATTATTCGCATTATCACCCTAATTCCTATTCGTTAATTTGTTCATTTATTTCTTTTTTCAAATTATCCGTTTTAGAAGTATTTTCGACATAAATCAATTAACCCAATGTAATTATTGTAATTTTATTTATTATTGTAATTTTCTTTATTATATTTCTTTGTATGTCTCCACATGTAATTGAATCTTAATTCCAACTTCGACCCAATTGTATGATTAAATTACGTGTTCACCGACTTAGTATTAATTCTTCACATGTTAGGATTAATCTAATGGATGTTGCATTGCATGCATATAATCGACGATATATCGAGTATAGATAACTTCCCTAATCATTAGTAGAGGCCGCTATCGAGGCGGGCGGGATTAGGTGTTCGATCAAAAGAGCTTCCTAATACGTACCCTCACCCCTTACTCCAAATCTCTGTGAACATCCGTGTTCATTGGCATCCACGAGAGTCATTCTAGACATAGAATGCTAAGGGTAATGAGTTCTTGGTGTTCATGTCACTACTTTGTGTCTTGACATAACACGAGGTATTCGAACGGTTTCCAATTTTCCACAATAAATTGGTTGCGACTCCACAAATGCAAACGCTTGTTCCCAAGCGCCCCCGTGGCCTATGTCCACAAAGAGCAACTGATGTACCTCAAAGGGGATGACATTTACAGGAAAAATAGCCGAAGTATGAAGCAGTAAATGCCCAACTACCAACTAATTTCAACATGACTGGCATCCCGAAATTCAAGGGGCACGAAAATCCTCTAAACCACATTCGTGCTTTTAAAGATTACATGTCTATCAACGGCATCAAGTCGGAGATGTTCTTAAGGATCTTTCCTTCATCTCTCGACATTATTCCCAAACAGTGGTTTTACTCTCTAGACCACAAGAAGATCTCTACCTGGGATGATGCAGCCACCGAATTCACCAAGCAATACGCGGATAACACCGAAATTCAAGTCAACATGCGCACCTTAGAAGTTCTTACCCAAAATGAAAAGGAAGGGTTCACCGACTTCTTAAGTAGGTGGAGGAAGACTAGCACCCAACTAGTTGAGCATCCAGACGAGGCCACTCTTATAGAAAAGTTTGTTGACAATCTAAGGCCTATGTATGTAAACCATTGAGGTACCAAAACATTAAGTCTTTCAAAGACTTAATAATATTAGGTACAAGAATCGAAGACGATATTCACAAAGGACTCTTGTCCAAAATGGTAGGACGCGGATATCAAGGGTCAACATCAACTGGAAGTCATTCCTACGGTTCCACTAGCAAAACTGACGATGTCAACCTAGTCGAGCCATCCAAGAAAAACATTACACCAAGGAAGTTCACTGACATCAGTGACACATACACAAATGCACTAAATAGGTTGATGAAGCAAGGAATAATCCAACCAATAGGACCTACACCTGACCTGGAAAAGAAGTCTAAATACTGGGATGATAATGCCTATTACGAGTATCACAGAGGCAAAGAACATGACACAGAAAACTGTTATAGGCTTAAGCATGCTCTCAAAGACATGATTGAAGATGGGCGTTTGCCTCTCTCCTGCAAGCAAACCTAACAATACAAAGAATCCTCTTGGAATTCTAATGATCTCGGATGAGGAAACCACCTTGGATTGCTCACACCTTATCTCTCCAATCAAGAATGAGATCAATGGAGTTTGGGTAGATGACATTGAAGATATTTACCTCAGAGATCAACCTTTGATCAAAAGTGCAGAAAGTCTTACAGACGAAATTGTTTTATGGTACTTCGAGATGACCATTTCAATCCCGCAGCACTCATCACAGATGCAAACCCAGCCAATCAGTAAAAAGGATGGAGAAAGTCAATTAAAAAGACCAACAATCAAGGAAGACTCTTCAAGCTCACAACTGGAAAAGGAGAGATGTTAAAAGGAGAACCAAACAACGATGAGTTTGCATCTGAGTCAGAGTTGGAGTCAGAAACTGAGTCTAAGTCTAGGGAAGTCATTAGAGAGTCTCATCCTGTTGTCACTCCCCATCCCTTTGTTTCTCCTAGTTTAGCATCGTCTAATAACAGTAGCTTGGGGAATGCCCCAGCAACTGTCCCTTTACCGCCACTGACTACAACACAGATGGCTTCTTTGTTTCAGCTATTTTCAAACATTAATATGAATAAATCCGATTCTCCTTACTCTTCGTGTTATCTTGATTGCAATTGTGTTTATGATGATACTGAGGATGATCCTTACCCAGACTCAATCGAACTACCTCCCTACATAATTAAAGAAATACTGGAGGAGGGTAAAGGGGCACCAGTTATAAAGAACACTGAACCTATCAACGTAGGGACATATTTAAATCCCCAAGAACTTAGGATAGGGACGACCCTGGACCTAAACGAAAGAGCTCGCTTCATCGACATTCTTCACGAATTCGAAGACGTCTTCGCTTGGTCCTACAAGGATATGTCAGGGATAGACAGGGATATTTCATAACATTGAATCTCAATCAAACCAGGTTTCAAACCCGTAAAACAGAAGCTCCGTTGAATGACAACAAAATGGGATCTAAATATCAAGGAGGAAGTGGACAAACAATTCAAAGCCGGATTCATCAAACTTTCCGAGGATTCAGACTGGGTGGCTAATATAGTCCCTATACCCAAAAAGGATGGGCGAATCCGGGTTTGTGTTTATTTCAGGGACCTAAACAAGGCCAATCCAAAAAATTATTTTCCACTCCCACACATCGATATATTGGTAGATAATATAGCAGATCACACAGTCCTCTCTTTTATGGACGGATATGGGGGGTATAATCAAATCAAAATGGTTGAAGAAGATATGCACAAAACAGTGTTCGTCGCTCAATGGGGTACTTACTGAAGGAAATGTAGATCTTTATACATAAACATACTCATATATGTTATAAATTAATTTGTCATAAAACTAAGAGAAATTTGTTGATTACAGCCTTTTAAAAATCACTTTTTGAAAATTACAGCCTTATAAATTTTTTTTTGAAAATTACATCCAAAATATTACTTTTCTTCTAAAATTGCACCAACTTGAGGTTTTTGGTGAATTTTGATGATGTTTTTATGATGTTTGGGGTGATTAATTGGTTTGTGTTAAGGAGAGGTAAGAAATCTGGGTAAGTAGGCTCTCAAATAATAAAGGGTACATCATAAAAACATCATCAAAATTCACCGGAAACCTCAAGTTGGTGCAATTTTAGAAGAAAAGTAATATTTTGGATGTAATTTTCAAAAAAAAAATTATAAGGCTGTAATTTTCAAAAAGTGATTTTTAAAAGGATGTAATCAACAATTTTCTCTAAAATTAAATATGGATTTTATGCATGCAAACAAATGATAAAATAGAGGAGAAATCATGTTCTTACATTGGTGATTTCGGTTTTATGGGCACAAAAGAAATATCCTTTTCTTTTGTTCTTGTGCTTTTCTATAATGGAAGAACCAAGATCCAAGTGTAGGATCTCTCCTTAGGATTAATACCCAAAGCTTACCCTTAATTTAATTAATATTACATGAACTAGTATAATATTAATGTAGTAGAAAAATGACCCAAATATATTACAACACACTTAATATTTTCGGTTTTATGGAGAGAAGAAGAGGAGAATTATTTTTCTCTCTAGAATTAATTTTTGGATGAGTAAGTGAATGAATGAATAATCTACAACATTTTGTATGTTATTAGGTTAATTAGATGAAAAACTATGATGGTTTTCTCTTCTCAAAAACCGGGTGGAAGGGGGCTTTTTAGGGGAGCCAATGCATGCAAGTGTTGTTCTTTACAATACATAATAGGCTTGCATGGCTAAATAATAGGTAATCATTGTGTTTATTAATAAATTAAACAACACAATATTAGTCTAAAACCCCTCCTTTATTTCGGCACAATTATAATATGGAGTCCATATTATTTTTGTCAATTTGTCAATATGTAACATGTCATATGTCACATAAATTTGTTATGTATTTTTAACATATTAAAAATCAACGTATTGATAAAAATACGTCATATACAAAAACGACTTAGTAATTTCATAATTACTTGTACCAAAATATTTTACCGATTATAAATCACAACAGTTTGTATTTATAATAATTCATTCAAATTCAATTGTTTCTATAAACAATAATTTCATCCGAGTAATTATACAATTTGATTACTCAGACCGTATCTCATTTAATCACATTTCAATTTGATACGTAAATTTTACTTCCAAAATCGTCCGTCAATTTTCAAGTAATTTAATTAACTCGTAACATTATACGATTAATTAAATAATCAATTAAGAGTGTTGCCCTATAGGTATGACCTAGGGGTCAATCGATCACCACCGTCGGACGACGATAATGTCAAACTCTAGTCACCAATCATTACGATATATGTTGACCATTGACAAGAATAAAATTACTTCCCAATTGTATTCTATATAATGAGATTTAAACACGTGATCATCATGATCAACAATCGTGATCGCATTATTGTCGGAGGACACATATTCCAACAATCTCCCACTTGTCCTCGACAAGTGTGCGTCACCAATTCTCTTGTCCTATTACTATCTCCCACTCAATGCAAGGTGTCTTTCAGGTCGTACTTGCAAGTGATCATATCGAGAGTGGTTTCCTCGATCTGGAGAATAACTGATTGACCGGATTAATCTATCATAGATACATTCCGAGCGTGGCCACGCATTTCCAGTTCATTACTCCTCGAGTGGCCCTGAGATATTGTTATAACCCTGACTAGGGGTGGACAATTCCTATCGCACTCATTCCCTTCGACTAGCCAGAGCCATCATAACCCAAAATATGCCCATTTGACCCCATTTACGAAGGTCGTAGTAACACAAATCAAAGTTAATCTGAAACTGTGCCATCTTAGGCGAATAGTCTTTAGTCAAAAGAATCGACTCATTCGAATACTATAGTAGCTCTTGCCACGACCAGGCTATATAAATTTGCCAGAACTCTATAAGCGGTCATTAGGCCCGACAAAATGTTCCTAACAGTCTGCCTATGTGATCGACTAGTCATCTCACATGAGACTATGGCACTTGAACTTGCCATCAATCGCATCACACTCTAGTCACTTCGAGACGTCACCTCATACAAGTAACTATGGGCAAATACAATGTTAATCCATGTTCACTTTAACGGGGTTCAATTGTCTCCACAACCCGTTTGGATATAACAATGTACAAGGTGAGTTAATAATAACTCAAACGACAAATGTCGACATCACACTCGGGTAGTCAATATCATATTACAACCTTGTGATGTATATCGTTAGTGTAAACACTTATTGATTGCAATAGAAGTTTAACATCCCATGTGTCCATGTGTTCAAACTTCTTACACTTGCATTTTCCTTTACATTCATGTTCTCTCTCATAGCATGAACTTTACCAAGTACACATCAAAGTTCCCGACCTCGGTTTTGGTTCTTTATCTTGAAAGGACTTCCTTATCGATTATCACATAACGACCGAATTTGTGATGAATGATATAACTTGTACTGATCAAGTACCCCATCCACACACAATGCACTAGGTATATGTTTTGTAGAGTCTTGCAACAATTTGCCAAGACGATTGGCCTAGCACTTCTCACAAGTCCTAGCATAGTTAGGAAAGATTAGTATTGAGTAACTTCTTATTTAATTAAGTACCTTTCCAAAACTTCTTATTTCTCCTTCTAGCTTGAAAGGTCAAGGATTCTCATAAATCCTCACATGTGCTCGGATTTTCATTAATATGCGCAACCTCTGGACACATATAAGAGCATTCTGACAAACACCGAAATCGCTCATCGGATTCTACTCGAGAATTCATGACGTTTCTATTATGGCTTACCAATGATCATCATGCTCTGATGCATATGATTCATAATTGGACATGTGCATGATTATTCTAATGGCGAAAACATTAGTAGCTAATAATCATGAGACCAACCGTTCTTAGGTTCAATGAACTACCATGACTGCTAATGGTAATCCCATTTTCATTCATATGAATAACCTATGTGTATGTTGATACAATGAGTATATCATAATACAAATCCAATACCTCTCAATGTAATTGGATTCATCATAGTCCATGTTCATCCAGAATTGAAAACTCAAATACTTCTTTGTGAAGAAGATATTAGCTCGTCATTCCTTAATGAGTAATGAGTTTTATACATTCAAGGATGATAGCTCCCACTAAATTCCATGTCTTCACATAATAATTTCTAAACTCCCACTTAATTCCAGGTGTTTCGAAATTTATTACTTAATCGAAATAGCTCCCACTAAATTCCATGATGTTTCGAAATTTATTACTTAATCGAAAACAAAATGTATGTTGCTTTGCAAATTCATTTAGATGAAGCCTTATATGTGATGCGTGTCTTTTATATGATGTTTTACATCCCATTTTACACGCATTTCAGAGCTCATTCTTGTAGTTTATGCTACATTTCTCCCTATTACCGTCTACTTCCGTATTTTGTACATTATTGTAGAAATGTGAAGAATTCAACGGGAAATCAAGCCAAATCCGTCCCCGAGTAATCGGCATTGCAAATGACGTAAAGGAATCACTTAAGGAACGAGCTTGGTGCGCAATTCAAGGCCCAAAAGACGAATCCACGAGAATAAAGAAGTCAAGTAGCAGCTCATCCGGTCGATCGACCGGCATTTTCAGTCGATCGACCAATGCTCGGGTTCCAGAAGCTACTGTTTGCTGAGGAGCAGTCGATCGACCAGCATTATCAGTCGATCGACCAGATTTCTATTCCAGACGTGAATTGAAAGACCGTGAATCTTGAAGCCCGTGAAGTTTAGGTTTAGGAAATAAGATGTTGCGTTGAGTGTTATATAACGTAACATAAAACCATCAGTTTAGATATCAAGTTTTTATCCAAGTTTTGATCACAATACAGTGCTTTGAGTTTTAGTTTATTTCGAGTATCTAGGGTTTGGGATATCGATTTTTAGCATTGGAATTCTGCCCTTGTTCTTAATCTTTCCTCTTAAATCTCGGTATTCATTCTGCCCTAATTTCAATTTATTGTTTTACTTTCGTTATTAGTATAGATTTTATAGCTAGTGTCCCCAAAAGCCAATTATCGTATTGTCATTGTTGTTATTTACCTTAAGCATGAATTCAGTAATCATTATGAGTTTTGATACGTGCATTTTATATAGTCTTTTTAGCCTATTTTATGCACGTATTTCTATGCTTTTATCGTAGTTTTATGCTACGAAATGCCCCGAATATGCTACTTTGGGTTATTTTGTCTTATTTGCAGGAATGAACCATAAAGTAGCGGAATCAAGTCATTTACCGTCCATTTTGCATGCATTTGGAGGAAGAGTAGATTTGGAGCGGGAAATGTTGCTGTCTTGGGATGCGTGAAGGTGTTTCGGGAGCTAAAAGGACGAGTCAAGGCAAACTAATCAAATTTTAAGTCATTGAAGTCAAAGATCCACTCGATCAAGTGCTATTCTAGTCGATCGAGTGGTTTAGGAGTCAATAATGAGTCGATCGAGCTCTATTTCAGTCGATCGACCGGTTTCTTTTATAGCCTTGCTCGATCGAACAGTTCCCTTAGTCGATCGAGCTGCTTTCTCTATTGAGTTTGCTCGATCGAGTGCTTTCTCTACTCGATCGAGTGTACTTTGCTACGGGTTGGGCTTTTTAGTCTAATTTTCCGTCATTAGGTTTAATCCTACCCCTAATTTCTTATAAATAGGAGTTAGGGATGTCATTTGATATATCTCTTTTATCCGGAGAGACCCTAATTCTCTCTTTTCTTTCCCTTCTCTATACACTGTTACTTTTGTTCTTCATTTCCGGATCCATTAATTTAGTAATTATTTCTTCCCTTCTCTCTTTAATTTAATGTTTATTGTTTTTATTTCTTATATTCTTGTTTCCCCCATTCCCATGTCTAGCTAAATCCCCCTGGTATGTTAGGATTAGGGAAGCCGTGGTAGCGATGCCTTAACTGTATTAAATAGATTAGTCTTGCGATAGGAATTGTATTGGGCAATTTAACTGTTATCCGGTCGAATGAATGCATGGAGGAGACCATAAATTTAGTTAACCCCGACCTAGATCGAAAGATTGGAAGGGAAGGCTTGCTTAATTACAATAGGGTATTGCGGTGAGGGCGAAAGTTAAGTCATTTACACTCTAGGGCGGTTTAAGGACCGAAAGGTGACGACCATAGCTCTTCCTATCAATAGTCTAATCGCCTTAATATTCCTGATATAATAGATCCGATAGCTGCCACGGTGGACCGACTCTTAGCATACTACCCTTCTCTTTTTGTTAATTTCTCTTTTTATTTCTCTTGCTTAGTCTTTAGTTTAGTTAACACAAACCTTTCAACCCCCAATTGTGACATCAGACGGATAGAATAGACAAATAGATAGTACACCGCCTCCCTGTGGAGATCGACCCTACTTACCGCTGACTTCTGTTAGTTGTACTTAGGTATTTTATTTTTGGTGTAGAAACGACCGCATCAAATTTTGGCGCCGTTGGCGGGGAGGCAATCTATTTATTTATTTGTTTAATTTTATCTTTTTTAGCCTCGGGGATTTTTCCCTTGAGGCCGTTTTAATCTTTTGTTTAGTCTTTGTTTTGATAGGCCTTACAGGTACTACCTAGACAGTTCTAGGTGAAAGACAATCAAAGGGAAGGCTTGAGTACCTTTGACCCATCACCGATGTCCCATTATATGGAACAAAGGTGATCTACTACGGAGATGTGGTTCTGCCGAGCACAATGCAGCTGTAGTTGTGCCGCCACATCCGCCATATCAATGGCCGCCGCAACAAGATCCTCCTGATATACAAGAAGAAGAGATTGCGGAGCTGAAATCCTTACTGCAGACACTTGCATCTCAATTGCAAGATCGTGACCGAGAGAGGCAAGATCATGATAGACACACTTCTTCGCAACTTGAAAAGCTCGAAACTGACATTGCTCAGTTAGCAGCTGCGATACAAGAAGAAGAGGTCGCAGAACTGAGGTCTTTAATGGAGATTCTTGCATCTCAAATACAGAATTATGATCGAGCGAGGCAAGAGAGTGATAGACGTGCGGATGCTCAAATCATTGAGCTGGAGTCTAAAATTGCTCAGTTAATAGCTGAGTCGGATAATTGGCAACCGTAAGAGGTATACCTTCTTGAGAACGGTTTTTCCCATGAAGAAACCGTGTTGCCCAATGTTGAGGATGACTTTTATGACTCGGACGACGAGTTTCTATCACACTTCATTGCCCCACACGAGGATTTCAACACAGATAGAGGAATCACTCGATCGAGTGACAATTATTGGTCGATCGAGTGATTTTCCGAAGAACTTGCTCGATCGAGTGATATCACCGCTCGATCGAGTGAAATTCGGGGAGGAAGTTGGTCGATCGAGTTCTTGCCCTGGTCGATCGAGTGAATTGCGGGAAGAAATTGGTCGATCGAGTAATAATTCTCGCTCGATCGATCGAAATGGCCATTGGGAGCTTTGGTTCGTCATTTTGGTTTGATATGGATGACGATTCTGACAATGATGAAGGTTACGGTGAACCTCCCCTATTCAAAGCCGAGTCGGATACACTTGAAGCTGCGATCTACGGGATGGTTTCCACTAAGGAGGTTGATGAAGAAGCTGAGACGGTAATTACTCCTAGCACGGAAGAGGTAATGAATTCTTTTATCCATGATTCCGTCATTAAGAGTGATCAACTTTGAGGTAGCAAACGGTAATTTCATTATTATTTGTAAATTACCTCGTCTTATTCATGCTTCCTTTTTCAATGCTTTACCCCCTCCCATGTGGACATATAATTTAACTGATTTTCACCGTACATGTCATCTCAAAATCGCTAATTTGAATTCAAACCATAATGAATTGACGATTGCTCCCGCGCTCCTTTATTTTGTGGATAAATTTAGGAGCGCCCATAGGAAATTTGTTCGGCTTAAAAAGTTAAACATTTTTATTTCCTATTTCTGTATTCCACTCTGGTGCTACTTATCGCTTTTTTGTGTAGCACATGCGCAGCTATTTGACAAAGCCGCTTTTGCGCTTTGAGCTTTGTTTTGATCATGATTAATTATAGTGGCTCGAAGAAAAAGAAGGTCGAGCTGGGACCTGACTGAAGCTAGCGCTACCCGGGAGGCAACCCGGAGATTTTATTTTGTTCTTTATTTTATTTCAGTTGTAATAAATGGTTTTATACCATAGACTTTATCAGTTTGCTTGTCTAGTTAGTTTACGGGCTGTTTTTCATTATGTTTTGCAGGTACACGCTGAGATCCACTCGATCGAGTAGTTTCTCTACTCGATCGAGTACCTTTGCTGATGAATCCAGTCGATCGAGTGAAGATGTTACTCGATCGACCCCTCTGAATCGAAACTACTTGATCGATCGGTGCACCATTCGATCGAGCAGTTCTTGGATGCCCACTCACTCGATCGACCACTGTTGGACGGATATCGAGTGATATTGACTTTAATTAGCTTCCTGAGACGGTTTTCCGGGCCTTTAGCAACCTCCCATTTCATGGTCGGTTTGGGGAGGTCCCCTTATTTCGCGCTATCTTGTAAGTTTTCCGCTTTTACTCTCTTTCTCCTTTAGTTTGCATTTCCTTTCCATGTTTTGGTACAATGGGGGCATTGTACGGTTTGGTTTGGGGAGGTTATGCATCCATATCTGTGTCTGCATATTGTTTTACTGCATTTCAGTTATCACGTTTAATTTCAGTATGCATTGTATTTTATTTTCATAAAAATCAAAAATCTCATAAAAAATGAAAAATTTTCAAAAATTCAAAAAAATTCACGTTTATTTTAGCATATAGGTTGAGTCGGAACGGTAGATTTCCATGATGATATTGCTCTATATCTGTCTTTTTGCTTAAGCCTTGCATTAAACTGTTATCTTTTAGCTTTGTCCTATTGCATAATCTACGAGTTTATGTTTAAATTTAGCTGAACGAATAGACTTGACCTGAGATTTTGGCAACCTACTTATAAATTCTAAGGAATTAGAGCCTTATAAACTGGTGTCATTTGTGACCAGTTTCATGTAGGATTGTGAGTAGTTACTCCTTGCATAACATGTTCATTAATTTGCACATATATGAAATTCAATTGCTTTTTGCCGTCATACATTCGGGTTAGTGGTTGGTGTCACATGCAGGGAGGTGCTTACAAATTCCCTTTCTTTCATTTTTACCCATTTAACTCCACATTAGCCAAATTTGCCAGTTGACCCTTAGCTACATCCAAATTAGCCTGCCTTGTCAAGCTAGTTTAGATTGTTTTGCGGTATATTTTCTATTGTATCAAATATTGGCGCATATTCTATTGAATCGGAGTTGGTATTTTATGAAGAAAAGGAGGATGATGAGAAATGATGTGAAAAAAAAAAGAAAAAAAAGAATCGAAAAAAAAAAAAAGAGAATTCAGAAAAGAAAAGAAGAAACCAAGAAAAATGAAAAAGAAAGAAGAAAAATTATGAAAAAAGAGGTTCATGTTTGGTGATCGGTTTCTGCTCCTATGTTCTATCTTATATCATTTGAGGAGTGTTTGCAGTTGGGTTTGGTGAGATTTTATGCCAACTGAAGGGCATGTGCTTATTTCATAATTGAGTTGGAAATGGATGCTTTCATATGGTTTTGTTTAGGTACTAGCTTGATCACCTATACCTCCACATTCCCATAAATGTTTTGCCTTTTCTTACCCATTGCCTCACTTTACCATATTTTTTGTAAGCCCTCGGCTGTGACAGGACCTCGTTTGGTTGGAATGTGTGTACGGTAGTTAGAATTGTCTATCATATTAGTTGCATGCATGTTTATGTAGGTCGTAGTTTAGGTGAGCGACTATCTTTCTTTCTCTCTTATACATATATATGCTTACCCTTTGCTTCATGAGAGAAAGAGTGACCCGTGAGAGTCCATCATTAAAGGTCTTGCAAGGTCGACGGTTCAGCTTTATTTATAAACATCTTACAACTCGTTTGCATTTGACTGTTTAGCTATAAGTTTTAGTTTGCTTGCATTAAATTGGCTTAAGTGGGCATTTGTAGCTAGCTCTGAGTTATTTTTCCGTTCCATTAGCGTATAGTTTTGAGTTTACTCGAGGACGAGTAAAGGTTTGGTTTGGGGAGATTTGATACGTGCATTTTATATAGTCTTTTTAGCCTATTTTATGCACGTATTTCTATGCTTTTATCGTAGTTTTATGCTACGAAATGCCCCGAATATGCTACTTTGGGTTATTTTGTCTTATTTGCAGGAATGAACCATAAAGTAGCGGAATCAAGTCATTTACCGTCCATTTTGCATGCATTTGGAGGAAGAGTAGATTTGGAGCGGGAAATGTTGCTGTCTTGGGATGCGTGAAGGTGTTTCGGGAGCTAAAAGGACGAGTCAAGGCAAACTAATCAAATTTTAAGTCATTGAAGTCAAAGATCCACTCGATCAAGTGCTATTCTAGTCGATCGAGTGGTTTAGGAGTCAATAATGAGTCGATCGAGCTCTATTTCAGTCGATCGACCGGTTTCTTTTATAGCCTTGCTCGATCGAACAGTTCCCTTAGTCGATCGAGCTGTTTCCTGGCTGAGTTTGCTCGATCGAGTGCTTTCTCTACTCGATCGAGTGTACTTTGCTACGGGTTGGGCTTTTTAGTCTAATTTTCCGTCATTAGGTTTAATCCTACCCCTAATTTCTTATAAATAGGAGTTAGGGATGTCATTTGATATATCTCTTTTATCCGGAGAGACCCTAATTCTCTCTTTTCTTTCCCTTCTCTATACACTGTTACTTTTGTTCTTCATTTCCGGATCCATTAATTTAGTAATTATTTCTTCCCTTCTCTCTTTAATTTAATGTTTATTGTTTTTATTTCTTATATTCTTGTTTCCCCCATTCCCATGTCTAGCTAAATCCCCCTGGTATGTTAGGATTAGGGAAGCCGTGGTAGCGATGCCTTAACTGTATTAAATAGATTAGTCTTGCGATAGGAATTGTATTGGGCAATTTAATTGTTATCCGGTCGAATGAATGCATGCAGGAGACCATAAATTTAGTTAACCCCGACCTAGATCGAAAGATTGGAAGGGAAGGCTTGCTTAATTACAATAGGGTATTGCAGTGAGGGCGAAAGTTAAGCTGTTTACACTCTAGGGCGGTTTAAGGACCGAAAGGTGACGACCATAGCTCTTCCTATCAATAGTCTAATCGCCTTAATATTCCTGATATAATAGATCCGATAGCTGCCACGGTGGACCGACTCTTAGCATACTACCCTTCTCTTTTTGTTAATTTCTCTTTTTTATTTCTCTTGCTTAGTCTTTAGTTTAGTTAACACAAACCTTTCAACCCCCAATTGTGACATCAGACGGATAGAATAGACAAATAGATAGTACACCGCCTCCCTGTGGAGATCGACCCTACTTACCGCTGACTTCTGTTAGTTGTACTTAGGTATTTTATTTTTGGTGTAGAAACGACCGCATCAAGTTTTATTGTTGTTTTCATCTTTAGCATGAGTAGCTAATTCTTTAGTGCTACGATGTAGGCGATTTATGGCGTAGGCGGCATTAGATTAGGGAGAACTGTCTCGCGTGTTGGTCGATCGACTGACCTCGTAGGGTTCATTTTCGTTTTAATTGAATTTAATCTTGTATTTAACGAATCGAATGCATGCGACCAGTTAGATACCTTTTTCGTGACTAACCCATTAGATCGAAAGATAGGGAAAGTTATTTGACCATCAATTAAATCGACTAAACTGTGCTAAGATCGAAAGATAGGTATAGTTTAGACCGTTAGTCACTTTTCAGGACGAAAGTTAGTATTAGTGACATTAGGGACCTATAGCGAGATCGAGAGATGCTATTTGTTAAGAGTGGACCGAGAGGACCTCTTTATTTCCCGCCTTACCTGTGTTTGATTCAGACCGACTTAGTTTGCTGCCGCCGAAGCTATAATGAACCGACCATCCTAGTACCCTTCTTTTATCTGTTTAAATCGTATTTTTAGTTTATTATCTTTGTTTGCTCTTAGTCTTAGACCAATTCAAATCAACCCCCATAATAGTTACCTCGGATCAACATAAATCAACTAAAGTTTACAACTGCCTCCTTGTGGTTCGACCCTGTTACCACTAGCCTAGGTTAGTCTTAATAGGAGATTATAAATTTTATCTTTGGTGCTCACAACGACGGGTATCAAATTTTGGCGTCGTTGCCGGGGAGGCAATAGTCCTAATTTTAGTTGTTTTTATTTTTAGTCTTTCTTAGTTTAAGGGACATCTGTTCCTTAAACTTTTCTTATATTCTTTTTGTAGTTTCATCTTATGCACAGGTCACAGGGTGGAGAATTAGTACCGTTGAACCCTGAGCTTGAGAGATCCTTGCGCGAGTTGAGGCGAACACAAAGAGTATTACCGACAGAGGAAGAGCTGAGTACTCTGTCAAGCTATTACGAGAACGATTTGTTCGAAGAAGACCCACGATCTTCACTCGTTTCCACTTCTTCAGGTAGACACGTTACTTCTCCCAAAATTCCAGTCATGGCCGAGGAAGCAAGTATAGCTAGTTTTTCTGAGCCGACAACCGATAACTTATATAAGGGGTTCGAATTACCGGGAGATGCCAGGAAGTTCGAACCAAAGCCTGCCTATATTAATATGGTAGAGAGAAACCAGTTTGGGGGAGCTGCAAATGAAGATGCAGCTAAGCACATGGAGACCTTTATTGACTCACTCGCTTGCTCCATTCCCCCACCACCGGCATGACCCAGGATCAAATCAAGGAGACCATGTTCATCTTCTCCCTTCGTGATGCTGCAAGGGAGTGGTATAGAGACTTGGACCAGACCGCTCTAGGGATCACTGATTGGAATACACTGGCATTAGCATTCTACAAGAAGTACTTTTCTGCCTCAAGGACAATTGCTATTAGAGCTCAAATCACGGGCTTTAAACAAGGGCCAGATGAGAACTTCTACGAGGCATGGGTCCGATTTAAGAAGTTGGTGCGAACTATACCGCACCATGGGTTCGAAAAGTGGAGTTTGTGCAATCATTTCTACAATGGGTTGTACGATGATCAGAGGGCCATTTTGGATGCTGCTGCTAATGGCCGATTTGCTGACAATTTGGGAGCAACGAAGGGGTGGAAGATCATTGACGATCTAGCTACCCACAAGGCCGAGTATGGGAATTCGAGAGGGAACCAGAGGAGAGCTGC
Source organism: Silene latifolia (assembly GCF_048544455.1). Taxonomy (NCBI): domain Eukaryota; kingdom Viridiplantae; phylum Streptophyta; class Magnoliopsida; order Caryophyllales; family Caryophyllaceae; genus Silene; species Silene latifolia. Next base: position 39,773,409 of record NC_133534.1, on the reverse strand, counting down.
TGAATCTTCCTCTGTTGCTGCACTTGAGGCTCTCACCGCGAGATTTGACAAGTATGAGTTAGGAGGAGCTTCTAAAGGTGGGATATACCAAGTCAATGCTGTGTCAGACGGTCCCTTCGTCTGTGAAAGGTGTGGAGTTGAGGGCCATGTCTCGAAAAACTGCCCTAGTCCCTTTGAATCTTGTGCTGCCTTTCAACACTATAGGCAGACAAACACCTACTACGAGCCACCACATCCAAATTTGAGTTGGAGAAGCCAGAATGTTTTGAATCCTACTCAACCTCCGCCACAGCAGCAGCCATATGTGCCTCCTCATCAAAAGCAACAGCAATATCAAAAGCCTCCTTATGTGCCGCAGCAGCAACAATCACAAAATTCTGAATTTTCCGAGCTAAAGAATCTGTTGCTAAAGGAGTCCCAAGCAAGAGAGGCCGGGATGAAGTTACTAGAGAGCCAAATTGCTCAACTGGCTAGTAAAAGTAACACTCGAGCTCCCGGACACTTACCCACTCAACCCGAACAAAAGGAGACCCTAAATGCCATCACTTTGAGGAGCGGGTCCACCCTTGATGGTCCTGCCATGGTTGAAGATGTTGTTGAAAAAGATGAGCCGGAAACAAGTCAAGAGAAAGCTTCAACGAACAAATCAAAGAAAAAGACATCTGCCAGGTATTTCATTCGATCGACTAACATACCTAGTCGATCGACTGAAACACGAGTTACAAGAGCTTCTGGAACTGTACATCTCAGTCGATCGACCATCGCTGCTGATGCTGAAGAATTTCGTCCTTTGATGCCAAATAATCTACGAGACCACTTGTTTCGGGGAACCACCGCCCCGAAAATTTTGGGGGCAGACCCGAGTGCTGATGGGTCAGTCCCAGCTTCGAAGTTCGATCCAATGACGGTCAATGGTTCTCATTTGAGACGGTCCGAGGAAGGGTCTAGCTTCAACAAAGAGAAGGTAACGGACTTTCAGCCTAAGTCCAAGGATACCGGCACACGCGATTTAGAGGAGAGGGCTAAGGTACTCCTTACAGCCCCATATCCGGAGAGACTCGTGCCGACGAAGGAACAGGTATCTTTTAGTAAATTTGAGAAAGTTATTCGTAGCTTAAATGTTCAGGTACCCTTCCTTGAGTTAGTTAACCAAGTGCCAGCATATACTAAATTTATGAAACAGTTGTTGTCAAAGAAAAAATCGTTTGAACATGTTCACACCGTTGCGTTAACTAAAGAGTCTTGCTCCTACTTGTCTCACACTCCGCCCCATAAGTTAGAAGACCCGGGCAGTTTTTCAGTTCCTTGTAGCATAGGTACCTTTTCAATCGAAAAGGCATTATGTGACTTAGGAGCTAGCATAAGTGTCATGCCCTTGAGTCTAGCTAGGAAGCTTAAGTTGACCAGGTTTGCAATAACTGAGATGACAGTTCAGATGGCTGACCGATCTGCGGTTGAGCCTATAGGAGTCCTAGAGGACATACCCGTCCAGATAGGGAAGTTTTTCTTCCCTGTTGACTTTGTTGTCCTTGACATGCCTGAGAATGACCATATATCGATCATCTTAGGTAGGCCGTTTCTGCACACTGCTGGTGCAGTTATTGACGTCGGTTTAGGAACTTTGGCCTTCAAAGTTGGGAAACATTCTATCGTTTTTGCCCAACCTGCTAAAAAGAAGGACGCCATGTGGCCTGTTACTTGTAATACGGTCTCTGAAAAGAGATCGTACTTTGTGCTTCCCGAATCGACCGTCCCTATTACTATTCTTTGTGTTAACCCCTCCGCCCGGATTAGGAGCAAGAAGGAGGAAGAATCTGTTATTTTAGATAATGCAGGAGCTGGTTTGGGGAAGGATGAGTCGTTGGATGCTCCAGCTGCGACAAAGCCTATCATTCAAAGAGGAGGTCTTGGATGCCTAAGCTATGGGACTGATGAGGAAGTGGAAGATGAGCCAGCCAAGGTGAGATGGGCTGATCTGGACTCCGAAGATTCCGAGGGAGTCCTTGATTGGGGAGATGACGAAGTTGATCCATTGAGCTCTCCGACTGTCGAAGCTAAGAAGGGTGCAGCTGATGAGATAAGCACCATTGAGGCTACCTCTAGTAGCCAGAAGCCGACGAAGTGGGCCATACCGTGGTCCTTCTTGATCAACTATTAGTTGATCAATCTCGTTACAAACTTCTCTTTATTTGCTTTGTTAAGACAATTTTATTGCTTTTTGTGTGCGCGAAAACTTCGCTTTTATTTTATTTTGCTTAGGATTTTTAAGTACTTTAGACTTCGTTCTGGGTTTTGCGCAATTTTGGGCGCGTACTATTGTGCATTTGCAGGTATTTAGAGCTTGTTAGCTTAAATCATTGAGCAATTACGAAGAAATAAGACACTGAAGCAGTGTTTTCAGTCGATCAACTGGCCTATATGGTCGATCGACTGAATTGCAGGTTTACAGGAGCTTCTGTTCACGTACACCTGGTCGATCGACTGATCTCCTTGGTCGATCGACCACTGATGCTGCTATAATCGTTCACGACCTCTCCCCTGCTGTGTTTGGTCGATATGCGGACCTAAGGGAGTCTTCTACTCCACTTTATTTTCCGTCGATTATCTATTTCTTCTATTATCTCATTTGTGCACAATCTTTACGCTTCAAAATTGTTTTCTTCGGTCTTATGCGTGGTTTTTAATTGCCTTTTCAGGTACTTATTGGTAGCACTGCTGGCTACTGAAACCTCCTAGCTCACGGTGGTTTGGGGAGGTTTCCTTTGCTGCGCTTAGAGTCTTGTGAGTTCCATATCTTTCCTTTGTGTCTTGCTTATTTATTTTCTCGCAAATTCCCATTTCTCTTTTCTTCATTACATGATTTTGCACAATGGGGACATTGTGCGATTTGGTTTGGGGAAGGGTTTTGCGTCGCATATCATTTGCTTGCATTCACGTTTAATTTTGTTTTGCATTGTTTTTCATTTCTTTTATATATACAGAAAAATTCAAAAAAATTGAAAATTTTCAAAAATTCCCATAAAATGCACGTTTATTTTAGCATATAGGTCGAGTCGGAACGGTAGTATTTCTATGATGATTCTGCATTTGCAACTGTTTTGCCTGAGCCTTGCTAGATTAACATGTTATTAGTAGAATCGTATAAGTGCATACCTACGAGTTTTCGTTGAATTACTTGCTGGACTTGAGACTTGACTTTGAAAATTGGCAAGCTACATCATATTTCTGAGATTTAGAGCCTGTAATTGGTGACATTCATGACCGGTTTATTTAGGAATGTGAGTAGTACTCCTTATGAGACATGTTTCCTTAATTTGCATGAATATGAATTTGATCTACTTAACACCTGTATGCATTCGGTTTGTGGTTTGTTGACACATGTGGAAGAGGTTTCCTTTTCTCATTTTACCCATAAGCTTCACACTGCCAAAAATATCCCTTTTTGTCCCATTTACTACATCCTACAGATAGCCTGCCCTTGTCAAGCTAGTAGTCTGTGTTTTTGGGATTGTTACTTCGTTTTTGGTAGTATATGCTCTTATGAGATTTTGTTGGGAGAATGAAAAAAAGGAAAGAAAGAAACAAAAGAAAAAGAAAGAAAAAAATGAAAAAAAAATGATTCGAAAAAGAAAAAAAAAAAGAGGTTATGTACTGTTCAAATGGGTCGATCGACTGCCACACATGGTCGATCGACTGAGATTCGAGAAAAGAGATCAATTCGCATAATTTAATCCTTATCTTTTGGCGATTTTTTTTGCTCCCATGTTTCATTTACATCCTATGGGGAGTTTTATTGATTTGATAGTTTGGAGATTGTGAGTTTTGTGCTTGCTATAGCACCGTTTCATTTGTTTATGAGAAAGAAGTTGGATGTTGTCCTTGGTTCCGTTTTGGTACTAGCTTGATCACCTGTACCTCCACTTTACCATAAAATGTTTTGCCTCTTCTTACCCATACCTCACATATCCCATATATACCTCGGCATGTGTCATTGGTCATCTGTTCGGTTGGAGTGCATATGTACGGTTGTAGAGGTCATTTTCATATTTTATTGCTGGCATGTTTTCATAGGTCGTAGTTAGGTGAGAGTCACTACAAAACTACTTCTCTCTATCTTACATATATATCACCTGTGCTTATTGAGTGATTTGAGCGACCCGCGAGAGTCCAATTTGATAAGTCTCTACAATTGATTCGTGAGTTTTTAACGACTACATAACTCGTTTGCATGATTCACATTGCTAATTGATTGTTGGTTGTGCATTAAATCGGTTTAGGCTTAACAGTTTGCATTTCGCTCTGAGATTGAACTCGTTCCATTAGGTCATTAGATCGAGTCTAGTTCTTGCTTGGGGACAAGCAAGGGTTTGGTTTGGGGAAGTTTGATGTGTGTCTTTTATATGATGTTTTACATCCCATTTTACACGCATTTCAGAGCTCATTCTTGTAGTTTATGCTACATTTCTCCCTATTTCCGTCTACTTCCGTATTTTGTAAATTATTGTAGAAATGTGAAGAAATCAACGGGAAATCAAGCCAAATCCGTCCCCAAATAATCGGCATTGCAAATGACGTAAAGGAATCACTTAAGGAACGAGCTTGGTGCGCAATTTAAGGCCCAAAAGACGAATCCACGAGAATAAAGAAGTCAAGTAGCAGCTCATCCGGTCGATCGACCGGCATTTTCAGTCGATCGACCAATGCTCGGGTTCCAGAAGCTACTGTTTGCTGAGGAGCGGTCGATCGACCAACATTATCAGTCGATCGACCAGATTTCTATTCCAGACGTGAATTGAAAGACCGTGAATCTTGAAGCCCGTGAAGTTTAGGTTTAGGAAATAAGATGTTGCGTTGAGTGTTATATAACGTAACATAAAACCATCAGTTTAGATATCAAGTTTTTATCCAAGTTTTGATCACAATACAGTGCTTTGAGTTTTAGTTTATTTCGAGTATCTAGGGTTTGGGATATCGATTTTTAGCATTGGAATTCTGCCCTTGTTCTTAATCTTTCCTCTTAAATCTCGGTATTCATTCTGCCCTAATTTCAATTTATTGTTTTACTTTCGTTATTAGTATAGATTTTATAGCTAGTGTCCCCAAAAGCCAATTATCGTATTGTCATTGTTGTTATTTACCTTAAGCATGAATTCAGTAATCGTTATGAGTTTTATTGTTGTTTTCATCTTTAGCATGAGTAGCTAATTCTTTAGTGCTAGGATGTAGGCGATTTATGGCGTAGGCGGCATTAGATTAGGGAGAACTGTCTCGCGTGTTGGTCGATCGACTGACATTGCCAGTCGATCGACTGACCTCGTAGGGTTCATTTTCGTTTTAATTGAATTTAATCTTGTATTTAACGAATCGAATGCATGCGACCAGTTAGATACCTTTTTCGTGACTAACCCATTAGATCGAAAGATAGGGAAAGTTATTTGACCATCAATTAAATCGACTAAACTGTGCTAAGATCGAAAGATAGGTATAGTTTAGACCGTTAGTCACTTTTCAGGACGAAAGTTAGTATTAGTGACATTAGGGACCTATAGCGAGATCGAGAGATGCTATTTGTTAAGAGTGGACCGAGAGGACCTCTTTATTTCCCGCCTTACCTGTGTTTGATTCAGACCGACTTAGTTTGCTGCCGCCGAAGCTATAATGAACCGACCATCCTAGTACCCTTCTTTTATCTGTTTAAATCGTATTTTTAGTTTATTATCTTTGTTTGCTCTTAGTCTTAGACCAATTCAAATCAACCCCCATAATAGTTACCTCAGACTGAACATAAATCAACTAAAGTTTACAACTGCCTCCTTGTGGTTCGACCCTGTTACCACTAGCCTAGGTTAGTCTTAATATGAGATTATAAATTTTATCTTTGGTGCTCACAACGACGGGTATCAATATGTTCCTATCATATCCTTTCAAAATTCCTATTTTGAAGAGGTCTTATCTAAACCTTATGGAAAGAGATTTCAATCTCTAACTTGATCATGTCATAATGATTCGGTGCAATGTCATTTGTTTAAATAAAATAATAATATTTAATACACATCCTTCAAAATACCCTTTTAGAAGGAGGTTTAACCAATTTATATCATAATGAGGTTAAGTAATGAATTTTGCATGGTTTAACTTTTAGCAATTGAGGATATCGGTATATCAAATCTTGTAACCTCTAGTCATAAATGTCGCTTATTACTAGGATGTTATTATAATTCATTTAGGCTCTTAAGTAAATCTCAAGGTTGAAACTATTGGTTAAAATTTTCATAAACTTAGTCAAAAACTTGTTAAGACTTTACAATTAGTCATTTTTCTTCCAAAACTTTCTTTTGGTCTCCTCGTGTAGTTATCTTGAGAATATACTCTTATGATTACTTCACTTGGTCTCTTTAGTCATATAGAACTAACTTGAGACCATAGATCTCATCTATTCGGCATACTATGTAAATAAATATACCGTCGTTCAAATCATTCTCTCTTGCGTAGATCTTCATTTACACAAGTACACAATTTTATCTTGCCTTGTGTGTTGTGTCCTCATTTTTCTCCCACTCTATCTTTAGAATAAATACACTATAGATTCAAAGATAGCATATAAGACACAAATTAATGATGTTGAAGTATAAGGAGAACTATCTCATAGATAGACTAATAGTTATTGATTTCATATGTGTACTTGGTGATTGACATTCCTTTAAGAGAGTTCATAGACTCAAAATCGCTTTATAAATGATCATACACAAGCCTTAAGCATGTGGACATATAATGAAACCCGTCATTATATTTGTCTATTAGATCACTTTAAGTGAATAATCTTATGTTTCAAAGTGCAAGCATTTAAAGATGAATTTTAGAACATAAAAGGATAAATGATAAAACGGGTGACTTGGGTTGCAAACCAAGTCACCATCATCCAAAATACAAACCATTATCCAAAATACCTTTCCATGTCGAACACGGAAACTTAAAGTTCTAAAACTCCAAAACATAACTTAAAATAAGACAATGAAAAGCAAAGCTCCATAAAAGCTATCCATAGCTTCTCCATGGTTTCTCATGCTTGCTTTTCATTTCCCTTGTCTTTGCTTGGTGGAGGCCCTATTTACAATAAAAAGGGAGATACATTATCACAACTTTGCATCATAATACCATAGTTGAATTAGAAACATAAAAGAAGGATAGTCATTTACCTACTGGAGTGATCTTTCCAGCCTTAATGTCACCAAGGTATTTGGAACAATTTCTTTTCCAATGTCCCATACCATTACAATAATGGCATTTATCAAGAGGACCCTTCTTGATCTTTGAGGTGCTAGCTTCATTAGGCTTAGCTTTGGTGAATGTGGGAGCTTGCTTTTTACCCCTTCTTCCACTCTTCTTGAATTTCCCCTTACTCTTAGTGCTTATGTTAAGCACATCCTTTGGTGGGTTCACATTTAACCCCATGTCCCTCTCGGCTTGCACAAGTAACTTATGCAATTCTTCGAAAGACACATCCTTGTCATGCATGTTAAAATTCACCCGGAATTGCACATATGCCTTGACTTTGGACAAGGAGTGTAGAATCCTATCTACGATGAGTTCTTTGGGGATTTCAACCTTTTGAATTTTCAAGGTCTCGACAAGCTCCAATAGTTTGAGCACATGAGGGCTAACCTGTTGGCCCTCTTTGAAGTCGAGTTTAAAGAATGCCGCGGCCGCCTCATATTGGACGATCCGCGGAGTTTGTGAAAACATGGTCATAAGTTTGGAGTAAATCTCATTAGCATTGCCCATTTTAATGGCTCTCCTTTGGAGGTCCGCCTCCATCGCAAATATCAAGACATTTTTCATTGCGGCGGACTCCTTTTGGTAAGCCTCATATGCTTCCCTAGTGGCCGCGGTGGACCTAGTGGAGGGTTCGGGTGGAGAGGCCTCGTTAAGGTAACGAAGCTTGTCGTCACCTTCGGCGGCTAATTTGAGTTGGGCATCCCAATCGGAGAAATTTTGACCCATTCTTTTCAAGTTTACATCGATCCATAAAGGATCGGAGCCATGACGAACTAGCGAGAGGTGTGGCGTTAGGAGTTGGTGTTGCCATTTGTTATGAGAAAATAAGTGGTCTACAAAACAAAATAGAAGGAGTAAAATAAATGTCGTTTTAATAATAATACTCGTAAAAATGTATGATTTAAACAAGTTTTATGCATTTTTCTAGTGACCTCTACCCAACTAGATAAATGATTCCAAGACCCAAATTCATATTAACTTGGGCACGGTGTGGCCGATGAAACCCTTATCAATATAACTCGGTGGATTAACATTTAATCGATTCTACTTTTAGAACTCTTGGTCGATAATATTACAATTAACATATATCTTTAGCCCAAAACACATTCAACAAGGGGACGGTGTGGCCGATAAAACCCTTATCGAAAAACTTTTGTTGAGTTCAATCCAAATTTCGAATAAATGTGTCCATGATTAAAACCCATATTTAACTTGGGCACGGTGTGGCCGATGAAACCCTCATCAACATGAATTCGGTGGATAGACATTTATCACCCACTTCCCCTACGTAACAAGGTTTGTACCCCGGTGTGGCCGAGTGCACTCCCTCACGAAATAGGTTTTCATGGTTTCTACTCTTTGGTAAGGCTATGTCTCAATTAATTGTTTTAGCGAGAGGTTATGTCAAATTATTATCTATCACGTTTTAAGTGAACTAAAGCGGTGAACTACGATAATTATATTTGACACGGTCGACGAACTCGATAAGAAGATAATGCATGTTTTAGTTATGACGATTTAGCGATGCATGCGACATAAAATAAAATGCAAGCATAAAAATAAACAAATCCTAGTATGGCCTTTCCTAAAATAGAAAAACTATTTAACTATTACATATTCGGAAACCAACTCCATTGGTCCCTTGAACTTCGGTTGTGGCACGCATCTCGAGGTAACACCGTCTTTATGTATCGACATCTTGAAGAAATCCGTCTTTGGGAACTCCGAGATAAATAAAATTACATAATAAATTACATAATTTCCTATTATACATTTGTAACTAAAATAAAATAAATCTATTAAATTACAAAACGGTGATACGAGATCACAATAAATTACAACCGAATCGATATTCCCATACATTTCGGGAAATACCAATTAAAACTAAGGCCATACTAAGTAAAATTACATAATTCAAAATTACATAAATTAAAATTATGACAATCATAAAGAAAAATGCAGCATTATAATATGTATGAACATGCCCAATTTTATGCTAAATCGCCTTTAAATAGCCAATATCGTATATTACTCGGTTTTTACGGATTTGCGTGATTTCAACATTTTTATAATCACAAAAATACATAAACTCATATTTATGCATAAGTTAATTACCCTAACCTCTTAGGACTCAAAATTTAGTCTTCACTAATAATTTGACCATAATTAACCCATATTTTATAAAATTGTTCATAAATGGACCAAAAAATTACAAAAATAATCTATAAACTTCAAATAAATCACAAAATTTCAAATAAATTTGAAATTTGAAATTTAAACTTATGAACATTCTGGAAAAATACCATGACACTCATAATGTTCAAAATCTTAGGTTAAAAAATTACGAAATTTTTCCGGAAAAACAATGTTGCGGTTTATCGATTTTTAATAAAATAATCATAAAAACATGGAAAAATTATATTCATTAACTTTTCAATTTTAGATCTGAAAAAATATAATAAAAGGCAACATTAGACGTTTTTCCTAAGTCATAGATTATGTTTTATTAATTTTTCACTAATAATGTCACTATTTATGCTATTTTTCTTCAAAAATCCATAAATCATGCAAAAAGACTTCTTTATAGCCAATTATTTTACACACATCTTGTAAAATTTCATGTGACAACATATTAATGTTCTATGACCAGATTCAAAATTTAACTCATATTAACCCATTTTTCACCTAAATCCGAATTTAATAATGAAAAATCCATTTTTCGAGCATAACAAGTCCAAAAATTATGAAAATTTACAGGTTATCTCAAAATAATATATGTGACAACATATCCAAAAATCACTGGAAAATTCGAAGTATAGCTAATTCTAGACCAAAAATGACATTTTTACTCATAAAATCATATTTAAATGCCATTATTGTATAATATGAACAATAAAAATCCGTAAAATTAACCAAAATATCCTAAAACATTTTAGGACCAGAAATATTAACATGCATGAATTAATTTCGTGATATATCATAATAACACAAATTTTGCAAGTTTTATATGTTATTCTTATAACTCGGAAAAACTTTTAACCGATTTGCATGCAAACAACCGTGGCTCTTGATACCGATTGAAGGAAATGTAGATCTTTATACATAAACATACTCATATATGTTATAAATTAATTTGTCATAAAATTAAATATGGATTTTATGCATGCAAACAAATGATAAAATAGAGGAGAAATCATGTTCTTACATTGGTGATTTCGGTTTTATGGGCACAAAAGAAATATCCTTTTCTTTTGTTCTTGTGATTTCCTGTGATGGAAGAACCAAGATCCAAGTGTAGGATCTCTCCTTAGGATTAATACCCAAAGCTTACCCTTAATTTAATTAATATTACATGAACTAGTATAATATTAATGTAGTAGAAAAATGACCCAAAAATATTACAACACACTTAATATTTTCGGTTTTATGGAGAGAAGAAGAGGAGAATTATTTTTCTCTATAGAATTAATTTTTGGATGAGTAAGTGAATGAATGAATAATCTACAACATTTTGTATGTTATTAGGTTAATTAGATGAAAAACCATGATGGTTTTCTCTTCTCAAAAACCGGGTGGAAGGGGGCTTTTTAGGGGAGCCAATGCATGCAAGTGTTGTTCTTTACAATACATAATAGGCTTGCATGGCTAAATAATAGGTAATCATTGTGTTTATTAATAAATTAAACAACACAATATTAGTCTAAAACCCCTCCCTTATTTCGGCACAATTATAATATGGAGTCCATATTATTTTTGTCAATTTGTCAATATGTAACATGTCATATGTCACATAAATTTGTTATGTATTTTTAACATATTAAAAATCAACGTATTGATAAAAATACGTCATATACAAAAACGACTTAGTAATTTCATAATTACTTGTACCAAAATATTTTACCGATTATAAATCACAACAGTTTGTATTTATAATAATTCATTCAAATTCAATTGTTTCTATAAACAATAATTTCATCCGAGTAATTATACAATTTGATTACTCAGACCGTATCTCATTTAATCACATTTCAATTTGATACGTAAATTTTACTTCCAAAATCGTCCGTCAATTTTCAAGTAATTTAATTAACTCGTAACATTATACGATTAATTAAATAATCAATTAAGAGTGTTGCCCTATAGGTATGACCTAGGGGTCAATCGATCACCACCGTCGACGACAAGAAATGTCAAACTCTAGTCAGCCAATCATTACTGATATATGTTGACCAGTTGACAGTAACAAAATTACTTCCCAATTGTATTCTTCATAATGAGATTTAAACACGTGATCATCATGATCAACAGTCGTGATCGCATTATTGTCGGAGGACACATATTCCAACACTTACTGCTACACAGTTATGCCGTTCGGATTGATCAATGCTAGAGCAACTTATCAACATACCGCGACTACCCTGTTACACGACATGATGCACAAAAAAGTAGCAGTATATGTCGATAACATGATTTTCAAGTCCAAAGATAGGCAAGGTCACATCGCCAACCTTCGCAAGTTCTTTCTCAGATTGCGCAAGTACAACATGCGACTTAACCCTCAAAAATGTGCATTTGGAGTCACTTTCGGCAAGTTATTGGGGTATGTAGTCAGTCAAAGAGGTATAGAGATTGATCCATCCAAGATCAAGGCTCTAATCGAGATGCCACAGCCACAAACAGAAAAGGAAGTTCGGAGTTTCCTGAGTAAAGTACAATACATCAGTCGTTTTATTTCAAAGCTCACCATGATTTGTGAACCTATATCTAAGAAGTTCAAGAAAGCAGACCACACCATGTGAGATGACGATTGTCAAAAGGCATTTTATAGAATCAAGGAAATATTAGCTAAACCGCCAGTTCTAATGCCACAAAAAGATCAACCCTTATCTCTGTATCTCACGGTCACAGAGACCACCATGGGGGCTATGCTCGCACAAGTCGTCGGGAAGGAAGAAAGAGCTATCTACTACCTTAGTAAGAAGTTCTTGGAATATGAGACTAAGTATACACCACTTGAGAAGACACGCCTCGCTCTTGCGTGGGCAACCAAGAAGCTACGCCATTATATGCTTTGCTCTTCCGTCAAGGTGTACTCAAAGATGGATCATGTCAAATATATTTTCGAGAAGCCCGTCTTAAATGGACGTCTAGCAAGGTGGGCTTTGATGCTCTTAGAGTTCGATCTCAAATACGTACCCTTGAAGGTCATCAAAGGACGAGCAGTAGCCGAATTCTTCGCAGACAACCCCATTCATGATGCCCAAGTAATAGATACGTGGTCATTTCCAGAAGAAGACATTTTGCACACCAATGAAGAATCGTGGGACCTCTACTTCGATGGGTCTTCCAATATAAGAGGATATGGTATAGGAGTATTGCTCATTTCTCCTGAAGGTGAGCATACACCCATTTCTGTCAAACTCGACTTCAAGGTGACTAATAACGCAGCAGAATATGAGGCCTGCCTCATTGGTCTACCAGCAACGGTCGGTTTAGGCATAAAGACACTTCGAGTCCACGGCGACTTATCTTTAATCATCAATCAGATCACTGGGTCTTGGAAAATCCGAAGTGAAAGTGTTGCGCCATACCAATCCAGGATAGATCAAGTGGCTCAATTCTTCGACCAATTCATTTACTTACATCTACCTCGAGAAGAAAATCAGTTTGCAGACGCTCCTACGAAACTTGCATCCTTGATCAACATGCCCGACAACATGATAGAAATGCCGTTATGTATTGAACGACGATCTAAGCCAGCCTATATATATTTTCTCACTGACGAGAACGAAAATCAAGATGAGCCTTGGTATCAAGCCATTCTAAACTACAAGCTTAATGGCATATACCCACCCGACATGGATAAGAGGGGACAACGGGCGATTTGTCTATTAGCATCTTAATATGTTCTAAATCAAGGGAAGCTATGCAAGAGATCGCCACAAGGCGTCAGTTTGCTTTGCCTTGATCATTCAAAAGCAAAGAAAGTTATGGAAGAAGTTCATGATGCAGAATGCGGTCCTCATATGAGTGGACCAATGATGTCAAAGAAAATCATGCATTTAGGGTACTATTGGACAACGATGGAAACAGATTGCATCAAATACGTAAGGCATTGCCACAATTGCCAGATCTTCGCAAATTTACAACACGTTCCACCATCTCTGCTATATACGATGACATCTCCTTGGCCATTTTACACTTGGGGAATTGACATCATTGGGAAGATCACTCCAGCTGGGACGGGTGGTCATTGTTTCATTTTGGTAGTCATCGACTACTTCACAAAATGGGTCAAAGCAGCGTCATATATTACTCTGACATCCAAGCAAGTGGCTAAGTTCATACAAACCAATATCATTTGTCGATATGGGTATCCACATGAGATAATCAGTGACAATGGATCCCATTTTTAAGCCGAAACCGAACAGCTGTTGGCCAAGCACAAAATCAAGCATCATCATTCCTCGCCCAACTGACCTCAGACTAATGGTGCAGTAGAGGCAGCCAACAAAAATGTCCTCGTGAACTTCAAGAGAATGATCTATAATTATCGAGATTGACCTAGCAAAATACCCTTCGCGTTATGGGGATATCGAACCTCAGTCAGGACGTCCATTGGGGCTACTCCTTTCTATCTAACCTATGGCATGGAAGCTGTATAGCCAGTAGAGCTAGAGATCCCATCTCTATGTATTCTACTTGAAAGCCAAATCCCGGAAGTAGAATGGAATAGAGAAAGATATGAAGAACATGTCCTCTTGGACGAACGGAGACTACGTGCCCTGCATAATGTTCAAACATAGCATGAATTCGAAGAGCTTTAAACAAGAAATTTAAACCTCGGAACATCAAAGAGGGATATCTATTGCTTAAATCTGTTCGAGCTCTTCTACCAATCCACCCAAGGGGAAAATTCAAACCTAATTGGGCCGGTCCTTATTTAGTCAAATCCATACTCTCGGGGGTGCGGTTAGAATTACATATTTAGAGGGAAACGAGTTTTCAAACCCTACCAATCTAGACCAACTCAAACGGTATTACACTTAGAACAGGACTAAAAACGCGCCATGCGGGACCCATGTGCCGCTCTTGCGACACAAAATACACGGCACTCGCCAAACCTCGAGATTCGTGCCATCTCGCTCTTGCGTTTTGGCATTTTTATTTATCCTCAATATCATCAACATAACTTAATTGCATTTTTTTTAAGAGTAAATAAAGCACCATGCTTATTCCCTAAGTTCATTACAAGCTCTTGCTTCGAACATTTATTCTTTTACATTTTCTATTTTCGAACTACGTTCTGGGTTTGATTTCATTTTCAATGAATACGTAGGCAATCCTTCACAGGACACAACCCAATCAATTTCTAGTCAAAATGTGAATAGAAGGACATTTGCTTTGCCACTTGGAATTCGAAAGAATAAATAAACGGAGCTGATTTTAAGTTCCTAACTGAAAACGATCGATTTATTCATCCATTAGTAATACGCCGAATAATATATAAATGCTTAAATAAAATGATAGGCTAGGATTCTAAAAATCCCGCCATTTATTACAAACGATAATTAATAATAATAAATAATACAACGACTTAGGCTATTTCTATTCTCCCATCTTTCCTTTGCCTTTATCATTACGGTCATACTTCTTGTCTCGACCTCAAGGGGGACGCTCTTGCGTTATCTCCGATCTAATCACCAGTGGTCTTTCTCGAGGCCTAGTCTTTCCATTTCGATCTACAATCATCTTTTCAATAGGAGCATTCTTTGGTTTCTTCTTCGGGCGGACAACTCGGAATCCAGCTTCTTCTTCTTCTTCGGTCAAGTACTTCTGGTTCTCTTTCGCCACCTCGCGGATCTTATAGTCAAATGGCCCATGCTTTCTCAACTTCTCGCGCTCTTCCAAGGTGCTGGTCTTGACCCACTGTAAATAAGAGTCTGAGACTCACAACAAACCAATCAGGAGAGGCATAAACAACATGTTCCTTTGAGTCAGCGCAAAGCCCACCCATGGCAAGTCTCAGACGTATGCGCCAAAGCCACATGTGGAATAGTGTCAAGCTTCGGGATTTTCTGCCTCATGCTAACTTGCCTCATTAGCCTCTTCGGGAAAATATGGACCATGAACTCCAGGCCTGGGATACGAAGGGATCGAGTAGGATCTAGAGATGATACTCCTTTCAACGCTCTAAGATGCCACCAAAGGACAACCCATCTAATCAACGGACCTCCTTCATTCTTTAGTTTGTTCTCCCAGTAGTTGCAAACTTGAGTGAAATCAACCATATACAACCTCGTCCTCATCACAATCGATCGTGATCAATATCCAGGCACGTCAACTGGGGGCTCGATCAATTACAGCCTTTCCATCAGCCAAATCTGCAAAAAGGAGACAAGTATCAATGTCCCCGTCTCAAAACAAAAAAACAAAAAAAAATGAACGAAAAAGGAAATAGACGGGAGCATTTTACCTGTAAAATGATAGGACTTCCAAGATACGGGAGCTCACGATTAGCCTTCCGATTATCCAACTCTAAGATAGTCTCTCCTAATACAAGGCAAGTTGGGCTCTTGCGCAGTTTCATTTGCTCGATAATGCCCAAAAATCGTAGGTCACCTCTCATTTCTGCGTCAACATGGCCCTTTAAGACAAAACAATGAAGAAGGCAAAACCCAAAGGCTCCGCGCCTCGCAGCATAAGAAATAGAAGGGTCCTCAATATCTATGAAGCGGTCCATAAAATCAAAAATCCGTACACCCTTGGAACTTACAAGACGATCAACTTCAGCTTTGGTCAATCCAAGAAGATCCCTAAATTTATTCTTATACCCCTGGGACCTAGATGGTAAAGCCGGAAGACTTTCTGTATCCCATCCTCCAATTGCTGCAAATTCTTCGGGAAAAGGACAAATTTCACTTCCAGGAAAGGCGAAAACATGATACTCCGGATTCCAATATTCAAGACAAGCATCAAGAAACGGTCTTACCACTTTCACCTGTTTAAAGCTGATCATTGATCCAAAAACACCCATGTCATACTTCTCCGCGCTTGAAAACTCATTACTCCATTCTTTGAGTCGGGAATCGAAAACATCCATTTTTTTTCTTAAAAATCTTTTTTTAAGAGAAATATTATTTTTGATGAATTATGGAGTAATAGAAGGGAGAATTTTGAGAATAGAAGCTAACCCGAGGCCTCTATTTATACTATTCGGCCTTTCCAAAAATCACTCAGGAAGGGAACACCTGGGGAGAAAACGCGGTAAATGTTGCGCCCTTTGGAAGCATTGCAGCTCATACTGCGCCTCTTCCCCAGCTCGATTTTCCGCAATTTCCGCAATCCGCATTTGGCTTAAACATGCCTATTCCTATAGGAATATGTTTTTTAATATACGAAATTTTTATTTCCTTACTTTTATTCTGAATTCGTTGCGGAATCCTATTTTGACGCGGATTCGCTTTTCGAGACGATATCATCATTTCACATTTCGTCAAATGCACACTTACCCATTTTTATTCTTTTTTTAATTTTGGGGACTCATTTCAATCCCTCACTCCTCTCAATTTTTTTTCTAAACTCATTTTCTTTTATTTCTTTGTTTTAGGGGGAAGCACTCCCATTATCCGTCGCGCGTCGAGTCATTTTTTTTTTTTTTTTGCTCATTAAAATGGGGCATTTTTTTGATTTTCTTCTTTTTCGACTTGATCAAGTTACATTTTGTGCTATTTAAAGCCAAATTGTTATGCTATATGTGCTATGTTTGATTTTTCTATATGAATTTCGGCAGCATGACTGCGGAAACCGTCAAAATGCCAAACCTGTTTCCAAGCTAACCTCCAGGTACCAACACATTTCACACTTAACATCAGCGAATGGCTCGCAGGCCATGACATACATACAACAAAACATTCATATTTACAACAAAATTCGAGCTCATGCCCGAAAGCATAAAATGTACAAAAATACAAAACTAGCCGCAACGATCAGCTAGGCTATCCCTTAACTCAGCCACCATCGCCTCAAGGTTAGCGATGTCAGCATCTCGAACCTCCAGCTCCCTCGACAAGTGAGCCGTCTCCTCACGTGACTCCTCGAGCTCACGCTCCCTCTGAAAGGAAGGAAATTTATAAATAACAAAGCAAAAGAAGGCAAGTACTCTGAAAGTGCTTAAAATGTTCAAACATATCAAGAAAGAGAAAAGGGAGGTTCATACTTGCCGACTCGGGCCACCCGAAAGAGCCTCGACAGCCGTCGCTCACAGCCGGTTGGCCATCCGCCACAGCTCCGCGTGCCTCGATGGTGCCACCTGCATTTCAATAATAAGACAAGGATTAAAACCATGTTCTTACACAATTATTTCAAAAAGGAAGAACAAGCCTAAACTGGGGGCTTACCCTCCCCACGACATGCTGCCACTCGTCGAGTCCAACCTCTGTCACCGCCTCGGTAAAAGACGGGATCTCCATTAGTACCGTCGTACCAGCCAGCCCAGGGTACTCAAGTGTCTCGGGAAAAGCTGGGGGCTCGGCGCCCGCCACTCGATCTCCTGCCGAAATAAAATTATTATTTCCAAGCTATATTCGAATATGTCATTTTAAATGGTCAAAAGAAGGTATACTTACCACGATCAGCCAGTACGCCTGGCTCCTCCGTACAAACTCCGAGTACTCAAGCTCGGGAAGGAGGAGAGCGTCGCCACTTGCTCCAGCGAGGTCAGCCGTCCTCTCAGCCTCTGAAGGCTCCCTAAAAATCCGTGGAGGATCGATGGGAACCACAAAAGCGTCACGGAGGCACTGTCGGGCCAGCCGCTCGCCAAGGTACCACACAGGTCCCATAGGCATCGCCAAAAGCAACCTACTCGAACTCCTAGATCGGAGAACGTCGACTACGAAGGCTAGAGCGCCAGTGTAGTCCTCCGAAGGTCTCGGCACCCACTGAAAAGGATACCAGGGGGGTCATTCCTATGATCACCATTATTTCAAAACAAGTAAAAATCAAGAGTAAGGAAAAAATGCTTACACAGTCAAGCTGCACGGCGTTGACACCCCTCCTACAGGCGTCTTAAGAAGACCGTTGGCTCTTCTGCCGGCACACAATCCAGTCTCTAACTCTGGGATACTCTCTCTCCACGTCCGCAACCCTCTTAGGAGCAAGGTTAGGGAAGTACGAGTATACCCATGCCTGAAAAGCATAAATGATTACAGTAATCCTTTATTCAATTTCATTTTTTTTCAAATTCCTATCAAATCAAAATGATATATCAGTTTCAAAATTTCATCAAAACAATCTATCGTTTCTATCTCTACTCGTTCTATCAAATCAAATTCAATTCCAAATTTCAAACTTCAATTTCCAATTCAAATCCAAAATTAATAATTCTACTCAAATTCAATTCAAATTTTCAAATTAAATTCAAATTCAATTCAACTCAATTCAAATTTCAAATCAATTCAAATTCACATTCAAATTCAAAATTCCAAAATCAATTTCCAATTCAAATAAAAAAAAAATCAAATTCAAAAATTAAAAATTGGAAATTCAATTCAAGTTCAATTAAAAATTTCAAATCAAATCAAAATTCAAAATCAAAAAATCTCAGGTTAAATTCAAATTCAAGTCAAAATTCACAAATTCATTCAAATTCAAAAATTCCCAATTCATTTCAATTCGAATCAAAGTTCCCATTTCAAATCAATTCAAACTGATCTCTCCCATTCCTAATTCAATTCAATTTCAATTCAAAATGGCCTTTTGTTTCATGCTTCTAAATGATCTTTCATCAATAAGCAGTTCTATCATTTCTAAGAACCAAAGGAAAGGTAAAGGAAGGTTCATACCTCCAAAATGAGACCTGGACCGACAGTAGCAGGTTTCACAGTAGCTCTTGCTTTCAAGTCGTTATAAACTCGTTAAGGGTGGACCCAAGCCCTATATTTTCCCGCCTTGGGATGTTTGCATTAATGCAACAGGTATTTTTAATCTGTATATTTTCTACGGGTGTACTTTTTTTTTACCCATCTAGTCTACATTCTCCCCAGCGATTGCAATATTTTGTTCCCCAGCGAGAGTTCATTGCCACTATACAACCCATGTATTCTTCGACCAAAAGTTGATTATTCAGCGGTTCTCGCAAAGTCTCGCCTTCTATCAAGTCAAGGTTTTTATCGGCAGTTCTCGGAAAGTCTCGCCTTCTACCAAGTCAAGTTTTCTATCAGCAGTTCTTAGAAAGATCCGCCTCCTTCAAAGTCAATTATCCTTCAGTGGTTCTCAGAAAGTCCTGCCTTAGTCCCCGGTGGTTATCAAAGCATCCTGTCTTTGTCCCAGCGGTTTATTACATCGAGATAATCCTTTCAGCATACCTTTAGATAATCCTTTCGGTAATTTCAGAAGAGTTAATAAGTTCTCTTCAGAAGCCATGTAACCCCTAAAGCCTTCAGACACCAAGTTATCTTCAGATAAAAGAGTTTTGCCGAAACGCCTCCAATCCCATTTCACCCAGAGGTGTTTCAGGTATAATTTCTTCTTATGGCTGGCGAGCCTCTTTACGTAGTCTAATGAACTTTAAACGACCCTTCCCGATAGTCGATAGACTCTAAAATGTTCCCGACGACAAGTCCTTGGCTCAGACCCCTTGAGTTGCCTCGCGTCGCCATAGTCTTCAAGTGATAGCTCCCGACGACAGGTCCTTGACTCTAAAGTATTGACCTGGAGGCTATACTTTGACTTTTGCCTTGTCTAAGCTTCAGTCAAAGTGGGGGCTCTGTACACACCTCATTTCTGCATCTGCAGCCAACCACCGAGTGATAGTTGGGCCGCATATCTGATTATGCCGAGTGATTTATGACATTTCATAAGTTCGTCGACTCGTGATAGCTCAAACAGTCGAGTCAACCTCATGGTCGTCATGTACGCGCCGATACGGTTGTTTTGACATTAAGTAGAGTTTATTTGGAGTCCGGGTCAAAAACTGCTTCCATTTTCTAAACCGTCTTAAAACCCGAGTCGAAATATTCTGGAATTTTCCGGGGTAATATTCCTAAATTTTATCTATTATCACGAAAATATGTACCTTGCGTAATAAGGAAGCCTACATCTTCCCTAACTCCTAAAATAAATCGCGGAAATCTTTTTGCTGAGGAGGAAACTACCCAAGAGAAAACGCAACAGGTACTGCGCCTCTTGGAAAGATCGCAGTTCCTGCTGCGCCTCTTCTTGGGCTGATTTTTCTCCAGTTTTCGGATTTCTCCGGATTTCTTTCCTATTCCTACTTTTACCATGATTCCTCCATGTGATTAGTATAAATAGAGGCCTCTGCCTCACATATTCTTCACGCGAGTGTTCGCTCTTCTCTTCTCCCTTTGCATTCTAAGACCGCGCTCTTACTTTTCGACGCCTACGTGCTTGATCTATTCAACCATGTAAGCTCAGATCATTCTGAGTGCCAGTCACGTTTGCATGACCGACAAATTTGACCACTATACTTTAATCAACTCAATCAACTTGTTATAAATCCTCTTTAGAGGACACTTTCATATTACATCGAGTCGAGCAAACACTAATACGACAACTTAGTTAATCTCGCTTCGCCAAACATGTAAGTCTGAGGGTGTAAATCCCAATTTATTTACTGTATCTTTTTTTGTATCAATTAATGTACAAGTTTACGTCATAGGTATGCCCAAAACCGTTTTCAAAATAATGTTTTAAAACCCTTTTAACGGAACAGTAGAAAGGCACCGTCGAGAAGAAACGCAATAGCTGTTGCGCCTTCTGGAATGATCGCAGCACTTGTTGCGCCTATTCCAGAGGCTATTTAACCACTGTTACTCTTCTTCTTCTTCGTCGTGTTTCTTCATTGTTTCATTCGAAGGTCTTCTTCCGTTGTATTCCTTATTCCTTTCAAGTTTTCATCTTTTCTCATTTACAAATTTGCTTTATAAAATACTTTTCAATAATTCCGACTTAAATCCCTTATAATCGATATTTGCGGGTTTTCGTCATTAAATTCAACCCCGGATTTAAGAGGCTCGATTTGTTCATATCAAGTCCCTTGAATTCGTCTTTGATATATAATTTTAATTATATTCCTTCTTCAATTCTTTATCTTCTAGTTTCCGTCTCTAATTTGAAGTTTGTATATAAACCCGTTTCCGACATTGTATAATAACTAACTTGTAATACTTCGTTTAAATTCGTTTTTATTGCTTTACGACGGTTCCCGATGCACATAATCTGACTAAATCACCTTCACTCGAGTTGTATATCAATAATCCATACTAATCAATCAACCAACGATAACAATTAACGAGTGTGACTTTCACAGTCAGAACCCAACTCAAGAACAGTCGCATGAACTGATGCGCCTCTTGTAAGGGACGCAGCAGATGTTGCGCCTGTTCTAAGGTGGTTTCTGCCTCTGAACTCGTCTTGTTTTGACGTAGGCCTTCTAATTAGGTTTTAATCGGTTATTATCCTTATTATCACTACTAATTTGACGTATTTTACAATCTTCTAATTCTTTTATTCTTTTATTTTCTTTTCAAATCCTTTTTTCAAGCGTACTCATAACGTAAATTCAATTATCCATTGTAATTTCATCGTAATTTATTTATTTTAATGTATTTATTTAATATTGCTCTTGCATGATTTACTTACTTGGCAATTCACATGTAATTAATCTAAAGTTCCCCTTCGACCTTCAATTGTTTGCTAAATTGTCTGTCAACCGAGTTAGTCTAATCTCACATGCTAGGATTAATTTATTGGATGTTGCATTGCATGCATATAATTGACAACATATCAAGTATAAATAACTTCCCTGATCATTAGTAGAGGCCGCTATCAAGGCGGGTGGGATTAGGTGTTCAAATAAACGAGCTTCCTAATACATACCCTCGCCCCTTACTCAAGATCACTGTGAACATCCGTGTTCATTGGCATCACGAGAGTCATTATAGACATAGAATGATAAGGGTAACGAATTTCTTAGTGTTCGTGTCACTACTTTGTGTCTTGACATGACACGACGTATTCGAACGGTTCCAATTTTCTATAAAAATTGGTGGCGACTCCACAAATGCAGGCTTGTCAAACCTTTTACCGGTTTCAATGCCTTTCAAATCGGTAACGGCCCATGACGTGCTTTTGGCCTCACAACGGAGTTCCGTGGGAGAAGTGCCGCCGGCTCGAAACCAATGCGCGAATGCGCGCGGCGCGGGTGGCTTTGTCCACACTTGTTAGGTGATGATTTCATAGAAGAACAGTTTTAGCCTTGTGGTTGTGTTGATTGCAGAATTTGCGAATAAGGTAGGGGTCTCTACTCAGTCCTTTGTACAATTGTTGTTCAGTGATGTGGTGATTGTTTGATTTCCTACTGTGATAGTATCGTGGTGATTTGGTATTATTGGTATCATTGGTATTGATTTTGAAGCCATTTTCAGGAGATGGTCTTCACCCCCATGTTCGCCCCTTGTGGCTCCCGTCACAAGGAGGATGTACACATTAATTATCTGGGATCGCTCGTTGCGGTGAGCGGGGCTTAGGTGCCAAGGATGCGGTCTCCCACTAGCGATGTGGGTACCTGTTGCGATGGGTAACCTGACAGATTTGGGCTGCGGTTCAGATAATTTACTTGGAGGTTGGAAATTGTATTGTTACAAGATTAAATTGGATGGTTATTGTTATTGTCGTAGTTATGTTTTATCGTACAGTTGACTGACCCCTTTTTTGTTGTTGCAAAACCGGAAGTGATCCATTGGGGGATGGTGAGCAGATATCTAGCAGGTTTTGGTTCATTGAGCTCATCGTGGGATGGATGGGAGAATCACCAAGTCTAGCTAGCTTCAGTCGTTGTGTCGACTTTAGATGATCATTTCTTTATTGGATTTGTAATTTCAGTTTTGATTTTTGGTATTGTGGTTGTACCAGACTAAACTTTATTCACTTTAATATAAATGTTCTTTTATGGTCTATTTGATATAGTCTATCTCGGGCAACCGAGATGGTAGCACTCCCATTTGCTAAGGTAAGCCTTAATAAGACACTTTGGTAGATGAGGGTGTTACATTATGTATTTTGATGCATACATGGTCAATTAAATATGTGTGAAATTATCATTAGCTGAAATATCATTATATAAATTTGATTCATTCACTTTATTCAATAAACAAATCATTTATATAAAATAGATTAATAATGAGTCAAAAAAGAAATACAATAGTTGTAACAAAAAAATAAAATAATATGAAAGCCTTGTTTCTCAAACGGTAGAAGTAGATTCATAATAGCGGAAAACGTTAGTAAAATAGGGCTAGCAAATTTTAGTAACACATTTAATGACTATAAATTAAATTTGCAAAATTAAGAGACGTGTTTGAAAAACAGCAAATTATATGACAATTATTAGATTATTTCATATATAAATTGAAATTGTTGTTACAATATTGTGCCGTTAGAAGCATATTCAAGAATAGTAGATTTTGATCACTATGTCATCACACTATGCTATTTTCCAAACACGTTAAATTGGTAGATTGATTGGTTAATCTACTATTTAGACCGAAATCTACAAGTTTTGTCTAATATGTCATTTACCAAACATGGCCGAAAAGTTCATCCAAACTTAATTTCAACCCCTGTTGGTGAAAAATTCTTAGGTCCTCTAGGAGGACAATTAATGTGTCCTCCATAACCAATAAGAAGCCTTCATTGCTATATTTGCCTTATATTTACCTTTATATTTGTATATTTTAAATAGCCATAAAAACTTCTTATTGATTAGGGAGGACACATTAATGATCCTCCTAGAGGACCTAAGAATTTTTCCATGTTGGGAATTAAATTTAAACCAAATTAAATTTCAATTCTATGGGAAGAATTGAAAGTTAAGTCAAACCTAAAATTGAAATAATTTTAGTGCCCAAGCTCATATTATTAGAAATCATTTCAAGATAAATTTAAAAAAATATTAAATATATGTTGTATTAGGGCACACATTAAAAGATGGTACAAATAATACCAAGAAAGTAGATAACAACTTTATTAACTTACCTGCATAAAACATGGAGTAGTTGAAAAAAGTTAATGCCAAAATATGAATATTGTTTATGTTTCAAGGTAATTACACTTTGACCTAACGAAAATATCTATTGATATAGAAATGTAATATTATTAGGTCTTTATGAAAATTTACTTTTCAAAACATTGTTATTTCACAATTCATGGTATAACATCTTGTGATATATTGATGATCAAACTCCCAGTTTCAAGCCCTTTACACAAAGATTTCAGCTTTACGTTTTAAAAAGATTTCTAACATTTCCTACCATGACCTCGCTCGATTAAATGCTCTAAAACTGGGAAAAAAATATTGATTTGGGGATTCTTCTGTTATAAAACGGTAAAGAATCACGAATATAACATGCTATATAGTAGAAGAATCTTAGAAAGTAATTCACCCCAAAAAAAAAAGAATCTTAGAAACTATAGTAAGGACTGATTGTAATGATTCGACCTAATAAAATTATAAACTATACTCCGTAATAAACTACTCGTATTACGTAAAAAGGAAGCAAAAAAAAGACAATAAGTGTAACCGTAGTTTTTTCGATTTTTTTACCTTTAATTTGGGCACAAAGATCAAGAAAATGGGAGGAGACCATTTATAGTAGTTGTTAGTGGATGACAAGTGGACCATAATCGAGGTGTACGATCAAATTACTCATATAAAACTTTTTTAATATAAAAAGGTAAACAAATAAATAACACACCGAAAATGGAATAGGTAAACAAATGACCGACTGGGACGGAGAGTAATAAAGTAAAACGATATCTGATTTGTAATAAAGTAAAATGGTATCTGGTTTGTAATAAAATAAAATGAAATAGGTAAATAAATATCCAACACCTTATATTCGGTATCTAGTTTTGTATTTTTTTTTAAACTAATTGCTCAAAATATACTTCTTTAAAAAGTTTTCCCCACCAAAAAAAACCAATATATAAACCCCCCACATCTCTTATTTCTCCGTCATCTAAGTTGTAAGTCTCATTTCCCTCCATAATATTCATCCATTCCCCTTCTCTCTTATTTTTCGAAACAAAATTTGGCGAAGATGATTTATGAAGGGCAAAATGGAGAATTGAGAGGGAATGGAAATGGGAATGGGAAAGTGAAAGGAAAAAGGTTTGGAGTATTACTTTGTGCAGAAGAATCAGGGTATATAAAAGAGAAGTATGGAGGGTATTTTGGGGTTTTTGAGAGAATGTTGAGTGAAGAAGGTGAAAGTTGGGATGTATTTAGAGTAGCAAGAAATGAATTCCCAAATGATGAGGAAATACAAGAATATGATGGATTTGTGATTACTGGGAGTTGTAGTGATGCTCATTCTAACGAGCTTTGGATTTGTAAACTTTTGTCTCTTCTTCATAAATTGGATTTTCTGAAGATAAAGGTTCTTGGCATTTGTTTTGGTCACCAGGTAAATTATTTTCTTCCTTTACTTTTTACTTATCTACCATTTTTATAAAAGTAGACCACGTTCTGAATTTTACATTGTTAAAAAATATAAATTTTTTACATTATTAAAAAATACTCGTATAAAATTTGATATTTTTATTGTATGAAACTATAAAATTTTTACAATGTTAAAAAATATAAAATTTGATATTTTTATAAAGTAGACCACGTTCTCTTTTACACCTTTGTCAATACACAAATTATTACGTAAATATATGAATTTTACATTGTTAAAAAATATAAAATTTGATATTTTTATTGTATGAAAGCGAATCAAACAAGATTTCACGTGATTATACTTTCTCTTATATATTCCTGAGAATTTTGAAGATTTAAATAGTGTCCAAAAATGAAATGGTGTGTTTACTTTTAAATGGAGGGAGTATTATTTATTTAGATTTATTTGTATTATTCGGTCTTAGTCGAATTCGAGTCAGTAAAATTGTTTGGTTGTCTTTGGAGGTTAATCTATATCTAAGTTTGGAATTGATAAGTCTTTGATTTTGTTGATCATCGGGTAGTATTTATATACTCCACCATTTAAACTGAAATTTCTCACAAATATTTACTAGGTTGGCTAATTTGACGGAAAAATTATTAGTCGAGCGATATGCACTTCAGTTCATGAAGTTTCTATTGTGAGTACAAAATAACTCCGTATGATATTGCTTGACATGCATTGCATCTTTAAACGGTATTGAGCGTTTTTGTGTAATTACAATATGAAATAATTTAATTGTATGATTATGGTAAAATAAAATTATAAGTAAACCACATATTATAGTAAGTTAGCGAGAAATCGTCTCTTTAAAGTTTTGGTGGTCAAACTAAGATATACCGTGAGAAAAATGTATACACATTATTATTTGTTTCTATAATAAGTTTTGCTTGTGATCTCTCATAAACCTCCTTCGACTTGTTTCCCCACATGTTTGTGAGACATCATAAGCTTGTGACAAAAAATGTCCGTGACATATGAGAATTTGGGTTGTTTCTATTATACAACGTATTTTCTGCACACAACGTAATGCATGTTTGGCATTATGTTACTTCATTTCTAAAATATGTTTTATCATGGCCATGTTGCCCAATTGATGTCATAATTTGATGTAACTTGTCCCTTTCTAATCTTAATAAACTGAAATCAGAAAAGAACTTTTGTGAAATTCTAGTTGGTTTGAGTTTGATGTTAAACCGATCTTAAGTCATTCCTTTATCATATAATTAGAGATTTGTTTCGCTTATTGACTAATACAACTAATAATACTCTATGGTTAATAATTTACATTTGCTTTATTTCATGAGGGATAAATAAAACAAGTATAAACTATTGACTGAGACGAGGAAGTAATAATAATAACCGCAATGCGACCATACTTATTATCATTGTTGTAAGATACAAGGAGTGACATGCAGGCATGTAGCAAATTAATATTATTATTTTGCATGTAGTTCCATCCTTGAATGTCTTGAACATGTGTAAGTCTTGCTTGCAACGGGTCGCGGGTTGCGACGGGTAGTTTGTGAGAGGAAATGGGTAGAGGGACAAAGGAGGGTCCCCCCATGTGCTTCCCCCACTCAAGGCAAATGGGTAATTTGTGAGGGGATATGGTATCCGTCTCTTATTTGTGACGGATACCTTCCGTCACAAATAAGAATTTGTGCTTGAACATATCACTCCATATGTCCGCATGCACGTCCGAAAATTACCCTAAATCATTACAAAGTCTTATGTAAAATTGATAGGAAATTGGGAAAAACACAAAAGTTGTACATCAAAAGGTCATTTTCAGGAGAATGGAAGATGTGCTATGTCGGTTGTTTATATGTCTTAGACCATCCCAAGCAGTGGTGGCGTTAATTAGGTCGCGACCCAATTTTACTCTTAATCTCACCTTATTAACCTTGACCCATTTTCACCTCCCAAGCACAAAGTCGCGACCTAGGTCATCAACCCGGCCAATCATTTTTCACCTTCTAACCCTTTTTGTTTTCTTTACGACCAATGATAATTTGATACCTACTGAGTCACAAATTGACCTAATAAGATCAAGAGCAACCAAAGAGGTCACAAATTGACCTTATAAGGTCAAGAGCAACCAAAAGGTCAAGCTAATCTCATGCTTAATTGTTGGTTAAAGAGACCCAACAAGGTCGCGACCTCCCTCGTAACCTTTCTTGGGGATGGTCTTAAGTCTTCTTTAATCTTTACAGGTTTATTTGTCCCACCACACAATTTTTATTTTGTGTTATCGAAAAGACGAAAAGTAAACGATTATATACGAATTATGTTCTTATCATTTGTGTTAGTATTGATTTTTTTTATTCGGAAATACTATTATCAATCAGATTCTTGGCCGATCACTTGGTGGCCAAACGGGTCGAGCTAAATCAGGCTGGGACATAGGGCTAAGGACGATTAATTTTTCACTTTCGTCAAAGGAAGACTTGCCAAACCGCCAAATTTTTACAATGCTCAACATTATTGAATGTCACCAAGATGAGGTTAGTATGTTAAAAACTACAACTCTCTTTATTAATCTCAATTTTTTTTATCATTCCATTTACTTTTACGCAGTCTGTCTTGCGTATGATCGTCTCATTTACAGTGGTTATAAATGAGAAATTGTGTTGCGCAGTCTACTAGGTGTATTGACATGGGATTAATTAAATATGTTGTGTTATAATCAGATATTAGAACTGCCAGAAAAAGTGGAGGTGATAGGTGGATCGAATAAAACAGCAGTAGAGATGTTCAGATATGGTGATCATATGATGGGAATTCAGGGACATCCCGAATACAACACTGACATTCTTCTTCACCTTATCGATCGCCTTCTCCAAAAGGGTCTTATTGGGGTACGTCACCCCGCCCCATTATTTTTCTTATGACACAAATCAATTCACTATAGGACAATAAAAGTGGAATTAAGGGAATATCTAATTAGGCTTTTTAAAATTTTCTTTGAATCTTTGTGACGGAAATATGTTTTGTCTTAAAGAGTTTAAATGTACTTGTTGGACAGGTTAATTATGCTGACGAGTTGAGAGCTAAATTTAAAGAAGCAGGTGAACCGGACATGGAGGCATGGAGAAAGCTTTGTGTCGGGTTTCTTAAGGGAAGATTGTGATAATCAACCCTGATAAATAATCACACGCATTATTTATTAGTTTAATATCTTCAGATTTGTGGTGCATAAATAAACATAGGAGGCTATTATACGCTCCATAGCCACTTGATTTGTAGTACCCATTGTCAGCTTAAATTGCTCACAGATTTTCGGGTGCTCTCATCATATCATTCTCGTCTTAAGGTTTATTTAAGGTGATGATAGGGTAAATACTAGGTCGCTAAATACTAGAATTAACTATTAAATTAACAATTTATAAAGCCAAACTATACTCTAAATTACTCTAATTGATAAAGCAATATAGTGCAAGTAAGGGTCGATCCCAAGAGAAGGACTTTTAAGCTAAATACTTGAATTGTAAACTATTGAATACTAATGACAAGTTTATGAATAAACAATGGTTATCAACAATGACAAACAATCGATAAACATAGATAAGGGGGGTTGAGTTGATTGGTAACATGAAACAAAGTAAAATTGCAATCTTTGTCTAACAAGCAATATACCAAATACTTGGTGAGCAAGAACATTCAATATTAAAGAGGACTTAGTACAATCCTTCCTTAGTAACCAACAATAGTAAAGCACTCTTTTATAACTCTTCTCTTATTATCCACCCAATATTTTCAAATCAAGATGTTAACATACACAAATTAAACCATCCATGTATGTCCTTCAAGTTTAATCAACAATTCATTAAACAATGAGTGCAAATCAAACATGAGCATTAAGAGTTGTGCCAAGATAAGAAGGTAGGATCAATTCTCACAAGATTAAACCATACAAATGAGAAAAGACATGAAATTTCCTACTTATTGCATGAATCCTTTAAACCAAATCAACATACAACAAGCTTGCTCCAAATAATCCTAGATAGATTAAACCATTTCTCTAGAATTTGCAATAGTTGGGTAAATAAGATGCAAGAGTGATCAATTCTAACATTCATCTACTCCATATAAGAATTAAGCAGAAGGAAAGATCAATAGATAAATAAGAAGAGATTAAAAGAGTCTTACAATACCAAAGTTGGAGACTTTGGATGAATTGCACCAAGCAAAGAAGGATTAGCCTTCCATATCCTTAGAAAAACCCAAGATATGTGGAAAGATTAACATCCAATGCCAAAAGATTACAACTTTCCTCCTAAAATACCAAGTTCTCTTAACAAAACAAGTTTTGAAATTATTGCTAAACAAGATGATATGATTAGATGATGGTAGGAGTCTCTTTATGTGAATCAAGGTTATATTGCTGATGCCAGCCACTGAAGATGTTCTTTGTCTGACGCTATCATCCGCACTTCTGACCAGCTGGTATCTAGAGACTTCCAGATGGTTCCTCATTCTGTTAGAGCTTGTAACTAATTGTAACAAACTCCATAACAAACTTTGACTACAAATGTATAGTTGACTGATGTAGATATTTTATTATTGCTACTATATAAGCAATACTCCTGTACAGAATTCATTAATTTATTCAATAATACTCTTACTTTAATTTACATCTTCTACATTTCATTACAATCAATTCTCTCTTTGTTTCATTAAGCTTTTGAGTGTTCATCAATGGCGGCTTGTGAAGCCATGGCAGTGAGCTTCGTTTGTGTCTCACCTCAGTTTCACATGGTATCAGAGCAGGAATAGCATGTCTCTGCATATCTTTTCTTCCGCATTCACTCTGATTACGTTTTTTTTCGTATTCTTCTTCAGTTTTCTCGATTTTTCGTCATATTTCACTTGATTTGTTAGAATCTTCTTTCTTCAAATCATTTCTTTGATTCTTCTACAATTTCATCAAATTTTATCAAAATTACATCAAATTCTGATCAAAATGACTGAAACAATCAATACTACTGCCGATGCTTCATATAGCAATCCGTATGATGATCCTACCTTTGTTTCCAACTCTGATTATGCTGGAATGCTTCTTGTCAATACGCCCTTCTCTGGTAAAAATTTCATGTCCTGGAGTCACAGCATTTTCATGGCGTTAGGGATGAAGAATAAGCAAGGTTTTCTTACTGGAACCGTTGCTATGCCTCCTGTTACTTCACCTAAGTATCAGAGTTGGTTACGTGCTGATGTTATGGTTCGTTGCTGGTTGACAAATTCAATGATTCCTACAATCAAAGAAGGATATATGTCTTGTAAGACTGAAAAATTGTTGTGGACTGATGTGTGTGAAAGATATGGACAATCAAATGCACCGCTTCTCTATCAATTGAAGAAAGATCTGAAGAATATTGCTCAAGAAGATGCTCCAGTTGTTGAATACTTCAACAAGCTTAAAAGGCACTGGGATGATATTGAAGAGCTGAAGAGATTCCTCAGTGTACGTGTGGCGCCATGGATAAATGCTCCTGTAATTTGCAGAAAAAGATCCTGGATGCTTCAATCAAAGAGAAGGTTCTCACCTTCCTCATGGGACTGAGTGATGTTTATGACTCATTAAGGTCAAACATCCTTGCTATGGATCCTATTCCTCCTATCAATAAGACTTATTCTATTGTTCAACAAATAGAAAGTCAGAAAATGATTTCCAATGGAAGTGCACCATCACAAGATGTGAGTGCTCTAAATGCATCAAAATTTGCTGGCAAACAGCAGCTCTGGAATGTCTGGAAAAGAGGTGATAATACTAAAAAGCCTAAGACAGATGACAGGTGGTGTCCTCATTGTAATAAGAAGGGACATGTGATTGATAGTTGTTTCATCAAGCATCCTGAACTCCGAGAAAAGTTTTTGGCTGGAGCAGCTACTAAGTTCTCTAGCAATGTGAATTCTAAACCTGTAGAAGGACAATTTTCTGGTTATCAGTTCCAATCACAGGCTGCTCATCCTTTTCCTGCAGCAAATCAGGCAAAAGCATCCACTTCTACTCAGCATCAGGCTTTCTCTACTTCTGAATTTTCTGCTCCTGCAGCTCCTGCAGTTCAGTTTGATCCTGCACTGCTGAATGCTCTCTATTAGCACATGATGCAAATTCATCAAGCTAAGCAGGATACTCCTCTGGATAATTCTGATGCCTCAGTCAACTTTGCAGGTATAACTTTGGCCTCTAATGTTCAAAGTCATACTGTTAGCAATGATTGGATCATAGACTCTGGTGCATCAGATCACATGACTGCAAATAAGCATTTGTATACTGATTTAAAGCCATTACCTAGCCCTATATTGATAGGATTGCCTGATGGTTACACTCAATTAGTCACTCGTGGAGGTGATATATATATATCAAATCTGGTTTAGTCTTGCACAATGCATTATTTGTGCCAGTCTTCAAGCACAATCTCTTATCTGTTGGTAAATTGTTGTCCACAACCAATTTACTGATTAATTTTTCTGTTGACAATTGCATTACTCAGGACCCTGCTTCTAATTGTCCTGTTGCAATTGGCATTCAAGAAAGCGGCTTATACAAGTTAAAGTGCTCTCATCTGCAAAAGTGTTCTACTAATTGTTCTTCTATAAATACAAATAATTTGTTTCCTGTTGAAACATTACAATGTTGTAATTGTTCTGCTACTACTAGATGTAAGGCTCATGCTAATATTGATCAGCTGCATGCTAGATTGGGTCATGCTTCTTTGTCTAAAATGCAGCATATTGATGTAATCAATTGTAAAAGTCTGAAATCTTTTGATTGTGAAGCCTGTTTTCAGGCAAAGATACATAGATTTCCTTTCCAGAGGAGTACTAATAGAGCTTTACATGCTTTTGATTTGATTCATGTTGATTTATGGGGTCCTTACAAGACTTCTACCTTGACTGGTGCATCTTATTTTCTTACCATTGTTGATGATAACTCTAGGGTTACTTGGACCTTCTTAATCAAGACTAAGACCCAAGTGTGTTCCACCCTAGAGAGTTTCTTTGCTCAAGTAGAAAATATATACAACACATCTGTTAAGATTTTAAGGAGTGACAATGGTACAGAAGTTATTCAGGATACATGTTTAGGTCTTTTGCAAAAGAAAGGCATTGTGCATCAGAAAAGTGTTCCAGGTGTCCCCCAACAAAATAGCCGGGTAGAAAGGAAATATAGGCATTTGGTGGAAACAGCAAAGGCCATGTTATTACATGCTAAGCTGCCTAAGAAGTTCTGGGGTAACAGCATCCTGACTGCTACCTGTATTATCAATAAACTACCCACACCTGTATTGGATTGGAAGAGTCCTACTGAAGTGTTGTTGGGAAAATCACCTACATTTGATGAATTGAGGGTATTTGGGTGTCAATGTTTTGCTCCCATTCATACTCAGCCTAAAGATAAGTTTGGTCCAAAAGGGAGAAAGTGTATATTTATAGGCTATCCTTTTGGACAAAAAGCATACAAATTGTATGATTTAGAGACTCACAAAGTTTTTGTGAGTAGAGATGTCATATTTCAAGAAGATTTTTTGCCTTATGCCAAAGTTTTAACCAGTGTTCCTAGTTCATCACCTCCATCTCATACTTTTCCTTCTTCTAGTATTCCCATTTTGGAATCAGATGATGTGATTCAGTCTATTGTTTTGCCCAGTTCTAATAATACACCCTCTTCTGATTTTTTGGATACAACTATCATCAATCCAGATAATAATTCTACTATCTCACCTTCATCATCTGTTATTACTCCTGTTGCCAGTCTTGTTATCCCACCACCTGTTATAAGACAGTCTACCAGAAAGAGACATTTATCAAGTACCCTTCAAAACTTCCAAATTCCATCTTCTATTCAGTCAATATTACCAGCTTCTAATACTTTTTCAGTGTTTAACACAAATACACATCCTCCACATTTGACTGCTTCTGTCAATGCTGTTTTACATACTTTTGAACCATCTACATACTCCCAAGCTCAGTCTGATCCTAATTGGGTAGCTGCTTTGGAGAAGAACTTCATGCTCTTGAAGTTAATGGCACCTGGGATTTGGTTTCTCTCCCACCAGGCTGCAAAGTCATAGGCTCCAAGTGGGTTTATAAAGTCAAGTTCCACCCTGATGGCTCCATTGAGAGGCATAAGGCCAGACTAGTTGCTAAAGGTTTTAGCCAGGTGGAAGAAAAGGACTACAAGCATACTTTCTCCCCTGTGGCCAAGTTTGTGACAGTCAGAATATTATTGACAGTTGCTGCAACTAGGAGTTGGTCCATCCATCAGTTAGACATAAATAATGCCTTCCTTCATGGGTTCCTAGATGAATTAGTTTATATGGTGCCCCCTGAAGGATATGGCAAGGCTCTTCCTGGTCAAGTATGCAAGTTAAAGAGGTTTTTGTATGGATTGAAGCAGGCTTCAAGACAATGGAACTTGGAGCTCACCAAGTTGCTTTTATCTCATGGTTTTGTTCAGTCCAAGTGTGACTATTCTTTATTTGTAAGATTTACAGCAAGTTTGTATACCATCATCTTGGTATATGTAGATGATTTGCTGATCACTGGGAATGATACTGATTTCATTTCTAAGATCAAAGAAGCCTTGGATACTGCCTTTACCATTAAAGATCTAGGGCTCATCAGATATTTTTTGGGGTTGGAAGTGTTACAATCTAAGGAAGGAATTTTGATCAATCAACGAAAATATGTCCTTGACATTCTGAAAGACACTGGCTTAGAAGATGCTAAACCAGCTATTTTTCCCTTGCCCAAGGGACTGCATTTATCGACTGATGCTGGTATTCCTCTGCCTGATCCAGAAGTTTACAGAAGACTGGTGGGTAGATTGTTGTATCTAAATCTCACCAGGCCTGATCTTTCTTATGCAGTACAGCACCTAAGCCAATTTCTGAGTGTTCCCAGAGATACTCATTTTCAGGCTGCATTACATGTAGTCCGTTATCTTAAGGGAACACCTGAAGCAGCTCTTTTCTATCCTTCTGACAACAGTCTGCATCTCCAGGCTTACAGTGATGCAGATTGGAGCTCATGTACATTTAGTTGTAGGTCCTTGACAGGACATTGTATATTACTTGGTAATTCTCTCATCTCATGGAAAACAAAAAAGCAAAAAACTGTCTCAAAAAGTTCAGCCGAATCAGAGTATAGAGCTATGTCTTATACTACTTCAGAGGTTGTCTGGGTACATGCTCTATTACAAGATTTTGGCATAATGGTTCCCTTACATATTCAGCTGCATTGTGCATAACACCCCCTCATACCAAGGTACCTTACCAGGACTACCCCAGCATGAAAGGTTGTTACCATCTCGGTTGCCCGAGGTTAGTATATATCAAAAGCAACAGTCTAAACACATTTATTAATGTACGGTAGTTATAAAAGTTACATAGTCTCCAAAAGCTAATAAACGAATTATCCAAATGACAACAACTACCAAAACAATAACTAAGGCTCGTGGTGGTGTTATCTACTCCAGCGTGGTGACTCTCCCATAACTGCCCCAAGCTCAATAAATGTATCACCTGTCACAATCTGCTCACCATCCCCGAATGGATCACCGCAGGTTTTACAAAACAACAACACGGGGTCAGTACTACTCAATCAATATAAGACAGCAAACAATACAACCAGCTAATCATCGATTTCGCACACAGTAACCGACTACACACCAAAGTGTGTAGCCCTGCCAGATTACCCATCGCAACAGGTAATCCTCGCCGCCAGTGGGTGACCGCAGCCCATCCCCACCTAGTCCAGCTCATCAACGAGCGACTAACAATCCCTGTCCCTTAATGTGTACATCCCCTCCCGTGACGGGTTCCACGGAGGGCGAACTAGGGTGTGAAACCACTCCCGCAAGTGACTCCACCACAATCACAAACACACAACATCACACCTGTCACAACACCACAACTGTCACAACACAACCACACCAACACCGTCATCACAACACCCATACTCCGATGATCAGCAGTTAACAACAATTACAACACAAGCACAGTCTTAACTCAATTAACAGTAACTGAGTAGGGAAACCCTACCTTTTCGCAATCCGCTACGCTGCAATCAATCATACAAATGCACAACTAGTAACACATCATCACCTACAACAACGATAATCAACAATCAACGACATATGATGACCAAAACCCTAAACTCCCAAATTAACCAAATTAGGGTTTGTTAACTTATAAGAATGACAATAGATGAACAAGTATAAGACACTTACTACGGCGATTGACACGGAATGAGATGCTAGAACCAACAATCGACAACCTTTGACTTGGAATTGATGAAGATGATTAGAGGATAATGAACGTAGTTTATGTTTTTAGGGAGAAATGATTTTAGAAACTGACGAACGATGATATATAACCTCTAATCATTTTAACCAAAATCGCGGAAATAATACTCGTCAGGCCGGATACTCGGTCGAGTAAAGTGTATACTCGGCCGAGTATCCTCTACTCGGTCCAGTATTCACCATACTCGGCCGAGTATTCCTCGGCAGAACCCAAACAAACTACACTCCTGACACTACTCGGCCGAGTAGGCTCTACTCGGTCGAGTACTTAGCTTATAAAAATCCGTAGTATTACAATCTTCCTCCCTTAAAAAGAACTTCGTCCCCGAAGTTCCAACCCAACCTATAAAACCTGGACACCTAACACTAACTCCACAAACCACTCTTCATTCCACCATATGGCTCACGATATCGTCTCAACTATAGCATATGCTCCCAATACTTACTCCATAACATTACCAAATTAATAACCACAATATAATATTGCCAACTCTGTCTCACTTCTATAACACTCAATAGCACTCAATACCAAGACAATCCACAAAAGAAGATCAACCATCAAAACGGAATGTTACATTCTACCACCCTTAAAAGGAACTTCGTCCTCGAAGTTTACTCACACTCATCAACATCATCATCCAGCTGCCAAAACTCTCGAACTCATAAATATCATCATCCACTTTTATCAACACTATCAAAAAAAATTCTCACACTCCTAAACATCGAACTACTACAAGCACAGCCATGGCCTTTTAACACTATCAACCACTATATGTACCCATCCATTCCTTATGCTACACCAACACTCTACGTCCAATAATATTACAACATGCACAACCCTCAAACGCTCTTTGTCGCATCCTACTCCTCTTAAGACACATGTTACGTCCTCGTAACTCACTAATACTAGATCCTTAGCTATACCTCTAATTATCTTCATCACCACCACATGTGAAAGATACCCGCCTATAATCTAAACACTTACTATTCCTATATCCAAGGCTCTCTTACTTAAACAGTTTTCATACCTCAACTCATTCTGCACTCCATCTAACCAAAACCACACAATCCCGATCATAACAAACACTCTAACTCTTCCACATTACCGCGACATGACATACCTCTCTATATAAACTATATAAAACTCTTATCGCCAAAAGCATAACTCACGATCCACACTTGTTACGTACACTCACACTAGATCCTCAAGTTCCTTTCTTTCATTACCGCAAGACTCATACATAACTTAACACGACACTAATTACCCAACACCGTACACTCACTGTCTCAACAAGGATTATGAACCACCTGCATATATCAGATCATTACCACACATGTTCTACGAATCACTTGTCATTACCATGTCTACCAAAGCCTCATCTAGAACAAGATCAAAATTATCAGAACAACCTATCACAACTGTGTCCCATCAATGTAATATCACTATACCATGACAACAACGAAAACATATACAACTCTCTTTCATATCATACTCTACCCTCATTCCCAAACCGAAACTGGTAAGAAACATCAACAAACAAAACAACGATCTACATGTCTAACCGAAACTCATAAGAAACAACAAAGAACAAAACAACAATCTGTGCATAATCGGTCTCAGACTTTCGAAACTCAAATCGTAACCACCCCAGTATACTCCACTACAACCGGTGATGGCATCGCAACACCGCCACCAACAACCGCACCGCAGCCGCGAAAATGTCCGCATCACAACACGGGTACCGTGCCCGGATCACCACCCAAGGCACAACAACCACATCGATAAACATCACACCCACATATAATTCCCACAAACACCGACTCAAGATAACTCTCCTGGACAAGAAAACTTACTCAAAACTCGCTTTATTCGATCATAACACAACATATTATACGGAATAAACATACAAGAATCTCATGCATATCATCCATACCTTTTCACGGAATAAACATGTATCATCAATACACATACGATTTTAACTATCCATGCCAGATCAATCAAATTATTTCCTTTTGAACCTCATTCCATTAGATTGTCGTACCCAACATATATCACAAACATTCGTATAACAACTTTATGACTATCACACCATACCGCTTCTCGTGAGGTCGGAACCTCACACAAACATTTATACACATCATAGACCCATAATCACATCCAACTAGTCGATCCTGATCACGTAAGTTACCACCTGATAAAAGTTACCTCTCACCCGAGCTTAACTCGTACACCCCTCATAACATATTCTCCCATTCGCATAACCATCACCCCTTGCCAAATGTAACCATACCATTAATACTCAACTACTAACAACCGCCTCATATGACCACATCTTATACTCTCTCACAACCATACATATCAATCTGGTCTCTACAAAATCAACCTCATTAGAACAACTAGCTTCCCTAAAGTAACATCATCCTCAACCACTAGTGACAATACTATGACACCAACATCCTTCATGTGACTACTCTCTTACTATCACTTCTTAATATCGCAATCCGTTTCATCTCTTTGGTTAGCATCCTAAATAACGAACATCAAATCCATCAACAAAATTTACCCCAACGTTATTCCCAATTCTATCATTTATCATATTGTTACCTAACTCTCCGCCACAATCGCAGATCGTGCAAACACTCTACCAGCTTCTTATTCCCTTAATACCTCGAAACTCACGGCTAACATATCGTCCTGCTCTCCTATATAACTATTAATTCACACCCTCTAGTGAGGCTATCGTACATTTCCATGATTCCTTACTTTCATGTCCCATAACTTTGGTCAACGTTCTCTCACTTACTTCCGTCCAATAATAACGATTAATAAATCATCTCCTTCCTTCTCTACCTAACCCTTTAGTAATATGATTACCTTCTTGTTACTCCACGACTCACATTCCATTAATTCATATCAATTTCTTCTCATTCTTTCCTTATTACTTATCCCCTCTCATCTCGCTTCTCACACTCCCTTCTCACATACAAGTCCACACACCAACGGTTACTCTTCAATAGATCGTATCTCCCTTTCGTATCTCTAGAACCCAAAGTTCACCTCATGCCGTTAATTGTCCAAGGAATTTCACACTAGGCTCACCTCCATATATTCCAAATTCCCAAACTCGACCACTATCTACCCATCGCGGCATAACTCGATCTCATTACGCATCATTCGTTTTCGTCCCTCTATAACGACCTTTTATCACACATAATCCTAACCAACACAATCCTAACCATTTCCCTCCATAAATCCTTACACATCCCAATATGCTACTAGTCGTATCCCTCGCCTCAATCTTTAATTCTCACGTTTCTTTAAACTTGCATCACTTTTGCCCATATATGTACTTACTTTTATATTACTCAACACACGACTATCTTACTCACCATACCTCACAAAACATGCTCTTTACCTCGATTAACTCATCAATCTTCCCTCTCTTTTATTTCCACTATCCCTCACGACCACATATAACTCATGTCCTTTCTATCCAACACGTACTCCTTACAAGCCGGCATTCTCCCTATCATAACATTGGGTAACTTACGTATTAAGACCGTCATATATATAAAAGAATGCGTTAAGACTCAAAACGTACATGTGTACATACCCTAGAACTCAAAACAATGTAAGAGCATAGCTACCGACTCAAAACAAAGGTAAGAACATAGCTACCGACTCAAAATTAAGGTGAAAATATAGCCACCGACTCAAAATAGCCGCCCACTGAGGTACTCGGTCGAGTACATAACATACTAGGTCGAGTACAGGATACTCGGTCGAGTAACTATATTACTCGGCCGAGTTTTCGACTCCAGAAGCGAACGTAATTATCGCAGAAGGATTACTCGGTCGAGTATTGGGAATACTCGGCCGAGTAGACCTTACTCGGTCGAGTATGAGACTACTCGGCCGAATTCATGACTCCAGACGCTAAACAGTATTATCACAGAGAGATTACTCGGCCGAATATGGAATACTCGGTCGAGTATAAAAGATACTCGGCCGAGTAGGGACTACTCGGTCGAGTATCACAGCTTCTCAAGACCGTCCCAATTTTTCGTAAAACAGTCATATCTCACTCGTTACTTGGTCATTTTGGGCGTGTGACCTATCGTAAGAATCGTAAGAGGACAAGATATCACCTCAACTTGGAATCACAGCAATATCATTTATAGAACTCGACTTATGTCAGTTTTAAGACAACCCTTCCGTAATCGATCTTTATACAAATCAAGTTTCCTAAGCCAAAACAACTTGAACATACATAAACAAAAACAACTCAATACTTCAAAAAACCAGTATACAAGTGAACTCTTATCATACGTTCATGTATATAGACACCTGCCCGTAACCATATGCTACTACCAGCAATCAAGCATTAACATCATCATGATTATGTACGCTTGTTCCACTACCCTTTTGAAAGCCACATAATAAACACTTAACATGCCAACATATTTCATACCAAATCCGTTTCAACAAGTTTCACCACGTCTTACACATGGTTCCACACATCTCACTTCCTTTCACATGATTCAACCATTCAAGTTCCACATACCACACACACGCTTCGAAAAGACTCACAACAAATTCCCCCTGGTGACCGGCTTGAGATTGTGAGGGCCATAGTGCGACTTCGGGACGTCTCCCAGGTCTTTGCGGTAGCTCCAAACAACTCTCCTCGGGTTCATTTTATTTAGACTCCCTAAGTTCATTGGGTTCATTTGTTTTAGGTGCCGGAATCGTCGGCTCTGATATTACTTTGTAACACCCCCTCATACCAATGTACCTTACCAGGACTGCCCCAGCATGAAAGGTTGTTACCATTTCGGTTGCCCGAGGTTAGTATATATCAAAAGCAACAGTCCAAATACATTTATTAATGTACGGTAGTTATAAAAGTTACATAGTCTCCAAAAGCTAATAAACGAATTATCCAAATGGCAACAACTACCAAAACAATAACTAAGGCTCATGGTGGTGTTATCTACTCCAGCGTGGTGACTCTCCCATAACTGCCCCAAGCTCAATAAATGTATCACCTGTCACAATCTGCTCACCATCCCCGAATGGATCACCGCAGTTTTACAAAACAAACAACACGGGTCAAGATACTACTCAATCAATATAAGACAGCAAACAATACAACCAGCTGATCATCGATTTCACACACAGTAACCGACTACACACCAAAGTGTGTAGCCCTGCCAGATTACCCATCGCAACATGTAATCCTCGCCGCCAGTGGGTGACCGCAGCCCATCCCCACCTAGTCCAGCTCATCAACGAGCGACTAACAATCCCTGTCCCTTAATGTGCACTTTCCCTCCCGTGACGGGTTCCACGGAGGGCGAACTAGGGTGTGAAGCCACTCCCGCAAGTGACTCCACCACAATCACACACACACAAAGATCACAAACACACACAACACCACAACCGTCACAACACAACCACACCAACACCGTCATCACAACACCCATACTCCGATGATCAGCAGATAACAACAATTACAACACAAGCACAGTCTTAACTCAATTAACAATAACTGAGTAGGGAAACCCTACCTTTTCGCAATCCGCTACGCTGCAATCAATCATACAAATGCACAACTAGTAACACATCATCACCTACAACAACGATAATCAACAATCAACGACATATGATGACCAAAACCCTAAACTCCCAAATTAACCAAATTAGGGTTTGTTAACTTATAAGAATGACAATAGATGAACAAGTATAAGACACTTACTACGGCGATTGACACGGAATGAGATGCTAGAACCCACAATCGACAACCTTTGACTTGGAATTGATGAAGATGATTAGAGGATAATGAACGTAGTTTATGTTT
This sequence comes from Silene latifolia, assembly GCF_048544455.1. Lineage (NCBI taxonomy): Eukaryota > Viridiplantae > Streptophyta > Magnoliopsida > Caryophyllales > Caryophyllaceae > Silene > Silene latifolia. The sequence continues at coordinate 39,731,437 of NC_133534.1, read as the reverse complement.
TTGGGGAGAAATGAGTTTAGAAACTAACGAACGATGATATATAACCTCTAATCATTTTAACCAAAATCGTGGAAATAATACTCGTCAGGCCGGATACTCGGTCGATTAAAGTGTATACTCGGCCGAGTATCCTCTACTCGGTCGAGTATTCACCATACTCGGCCGAGTATTCCTCGGCAGAACCCAAACAAACTACACTCCTGACACTACTCGGCCGAGTAGGCTCTACTCGGTCGAGTACTTAGCTTATAAAAATCCGTAGTATTACATTGTGATAATAAGGCAGCTCAACACATAGCGGCTAACCCTGTATTTCACGAAAGGACCAAACTTATAAATATTGACTGTCACTATATCAGAGAGAGGCTACAAGAAGGTTTGATCATTACTTCACATGTAAAATCAAGCCTACAACTTGCTGATTTGATGACTAAGTCACTTGGACAACAACAGCATAGTTTTCTCTGCTCCAAGTTGGGCTTACATCTCAATCCTTTCCATGAAGCTCCAACTTGAGGGGGGGGGGCTGTGAATCAAGGTTATATTGCTGATGCCAGCCACTGAAGATGTTCTTTGTCCGACGCTATCATCCGCACTTCTGACCAGCTGGTATCTAGAGACTTCCAGATGGTTCCTCATTCTGTTAGAGCTTGTAACTAACTGTAACAAACTCCATAACAAACTTTGACTACAAATGTATAGTTGACTGATGTAGATATTTTATTGTTGCTACTATATAAGCAATACTCTTGTACAGAATTCATTAATTTATTCACTAATACTCTCACTTTTATTTACATCTTCTACATTTCATTACAATCAATTCTCTCTCTGTTTCATTTAGCTTTTGAGTGTTCATCAATGGCGGCTTGTGAAGCCATGGCAGTGAGCTTCGTTTGTGTCTCAGCTCAGTTTCACACTTTAGATCTCAAAATTCTAGATATATATAGGGAGGCACGAGAATCTAGGTTAAGTCCCTTAAGAAAGCCCAAAACACGAAACTAGATTTGCAATTTCAGAGCAGAGCGCAGGCTGCGTCATATCACGCAGGCTGCGTTTCAGACTGACAGCAACATCTTTCGAAGACCATATCTCCCTCGTTTCTTGGCCAAATGAGGCGTGTGACCTACCGTTGGAAAGCTAAGATCACAAGCTTTCACTTCCAATTAGCCTTGTGTCGATACAAGCTCTAGAACTCGAGATATACTCGTTTGAAGTTGACCCTTGTGAAATCGAGTTTTCAATTCTTCATTTTGGCTCTTGTTTGTCTTGACTTTGCCTTGCCAAGGCTTCAATTCTTCCTTTTACTAGTTTCTCTTGACTTTGCACTTATAACATTGGCTTACCTTTGACTCTCTTCCTTCACCTCGGTAAGTTATAAGCTAAGACTCTAAAATTACAACCAAAAGTGCAAACCGGCATATTACAACAAGTCCAACTAGAACCCGGTATCAAGCATGTTTATTCTGATAAAATTTACCTATTGACTCGTCACAATTTGACACTATCAGGTGAATACCTGCGTCTTAAGCAAGAATTTGTGTTGTTCTCAATGGTAGCAAAATAGTATAAAGAGAATAGTATTCAACCCATTTATTACACCGATGATAATTGAGCTAGATTTGTTCGAACCAAATGAGCATATTCCGCGTTATAGTAAAAATAAAATAAAAAATAACCTAACTCAATTTAACCAAATAATCATTAGTTTAGAACCTGGGCAATAAATGCACGACATATAGAGTTTTTTCCACTAAATTAGTTACTCCGTATATAAAGATATAATAGTGGTATTGTTAAATCATGCAACGGGCCTGGGCCGCACCCAAATGGAGGAGAGAGAGTCCGCTTCATAAGACAAGAAGGTTCCACTCTAAAACCAATTGGCAATAGAGGAAGTAGCCCCTTGCCTTATAAAGTGGTAACTTCTCTCCTCTTCTATCAATGTGAGACACTCACATGTGGGAATATATGGGTGGTTTTCTTCAGGTATCTTATTAGTTATTCATTTTTCTCGTCACTGCATTTTGCCTTGAGAAATAAAAAGTCAAAACTGAAAATTAAATAAGAGAATTGAGTAGCGTGTTGAAATGTATTTCAAATGGAAAATGAGATGGCGACACCAGGTGTTACTCAATTTGAGTAGTGTTACTCAATTTGAGTAACACCCGGGGTATTATTGTAATTTACTTAGGTAATTTGCTTTCCCTCTATCAAAATTCGAATTTCGAACTAATTAATACTTACTAAAGGGTAAATTAGGAACTTAGCTTTAATTAACTAATTTAACAATAGTGATAATAATAAATTTTAAAAAATTATGTTAAAAGATTCTGTGCGATTTTCGGGTGAGAAATTGGTGGAGCATTACATGTACATTATTGATCCTTTTAAGTAGTCGTGGATTACTCGATTATGAGTAATGATTTCAAGGGTAGCCTTTAAATCTTTAATTACCTTATTTTTTTAGTCTTTAATTACCTTGTTACAGACTTACAGCGACATTTGAGTTTTACGTGAGTTCCCAGTGAGAAGTGGGTAAGATGCATTTTAATAAATTTTATTTGTTAATTATAATAAATTATATTTCATCCTGCATTCATACAGTTAAACATACCTTAACACTTATGAAACTATTTGAGTAAATTTTCATAATGTATTTGTCGTTTTATGTTTGATACTAGAATTCTTCTTTTTTTTGTTAATTGGTAAACTATGATTTGATGATGAAGACAAAGATGTGTTTGTTATGATATGTATTTTTGTATAATATAAGATATATAATTTAGTTTTAATTATTATAATTTATATTTTATTTTATTGATATAATAGATTGAGAATTACGATTTTATCCCTACGATATTGGCGTAAAATCAAAAATTACTTTTTACTTTTTTACTTTTTTTCTATTATTTTATTAGGGTGTTACCGAGTTTCGGTAACACCCGGTGTCGCCCTAGCACTTCCCATTTCAAATTCTCTCAATTTCTTGTCTCAAAAGTAACTAAAATAGTATAAATTAGTATGAGTCAAGTTATTCTCAAATAATAGTATCAATAAAATATTTAGTCATTCATAGTTTTATACAACTTTTTTAAATTTCAATTATAATTTAAGAGTTTAGTGAAGAAAATATAATTTGATGAAAAAATAAATTTTAATGAAAAAAATTATTATAATTATTAGTTATCTTTTTTTTTTTTTGAAAGAAAGATCAATTCATTAATAAATCGCCAAACGACACTTACGTTACAAAGGATACAAAAGATAGGTATAATCGAAAATAAATCTAATAGAAGTCGAAGGACAAATTTCTCTTATAAAATTAAGGATCTCAAAACATGATATGACAATTCGCTCGCCCATGTATCGATCTCTTCACGTAGCTTTTAAGGGGATCCTTCGTTTGATTCATTGATAGAGAAAGTTTACCTTTTATCGGCACTATAGATCGCCGGCGAATAAGGCGTATCTATTGTAGAGTTGTATGACGAATCATCAACAAAACGCTCTTAACAAAATTTCCAATAAAATTAAACCCTAGAAAGATATAAAGGATAGAAAAAATTCCCGAAAATGGAGACGGACAAACGGAACTCACCAGAAGGGAGACTTTTATTAATTAATTCATAATTTTGCATACTAATAATTGATAAATAACGCTTTTATGGGGCTTACCATCGATTAATGGTCGATGAAAGTCTCGGATCTAATTGATGGAGGTTAGGATTTTTAGAGAGGAAAAGGAGAGGAGAGAAAGGTTTGGTATCTTTGCAGTACATTTTTTAGATTATTACTATTAGTATTAGTTTTCTTATTTAGTTAATGTACTTAATTGTTATTACCCGCCTTATTTAAAAAATACTTGTGGAAGGAAAAATTGTGAGAAATCATATTCTTTTAGGGTGTGTTTGGATAGCGAAAGTGGAGGGAAAGGGATGGGAGGAGGAAGAAGGGAAGAGAAAGGGAGGTAAGGGGAGGGGAGGGCAAATGGGAAGTGGGTATTTGTATACAATTTCCTTCCAAATTTTGCCTATTGTGGAGAGATTTTGATTTGCCTTGCAGGAGGGAAAATAAATCCCTCCAAATCTCTCCCCCTCCATTTTCTTCCACCCTTATTTGCTATCCAAACAAGGGATTTTAAATCCCTACTCTCCCTTCCTTTCTTTTCCCTCCAAATCACTCAATGCAAACACACCCTTAATAGACAAGGGATTGTCAGTGTAAAAGCTTAATTACATGTGATGGTTCTTAACGGCTAAATTATATTTGCATTTTTATTATAACTAGTTGTTGCGTCGCGCCCTCCCGGGCGCGGAGCCCCAATTTGGACAACTATTTATGAAATCCCGATAGGAATATCGTGTAGGTGTTATGCTTATGTGTATAAAATAGTTTGTGAATTATTTTGCCAATCTGGGTCAAAACCACGCAGTGGCCATATTGACTGCTTGACTGCATTATTGTGGGTGAGCATCATCGTATAGGATGAAATTCGTAATAAAGGTATGAATATACATGGTACATAGGATTATGATGGGACAAAGTGGAGAATGTATACAAGGAGAACAAGGTAGTCATGCAGAAAAGGGAGTTACTTCTACACAATATTTATTTGAAATGCCCTTTTTTTTCGGTTTTTGGTATTCGAGTCAATTTTCTTCTTCGCTGCAAGTTCTTGAATTGTTCATCTTTCTCATCATCACCCTGAGTTGACGAACCTTGAGCTGACGAGAGCAAAAATGAGAATGCTTGCAGATAAGGATAGACACATAATGCCAATCGTAATCTCTAAATTAAGGATACAATTTTAAAGGACAGAAGTTTAAAACCTGGATTGATGTGCGATGATGTTGCTAATCATTGCCACTTGTTGATTGAATCGTTCCTTAGCTTGCTACAGATTATAAACCTCAGGATACAAAGAGGAGAAGATGAGAAAAGGAAAGGAGAAAAGGCGGAGAATGAAAGGAAGAAAGAGGCTAAAAATGAAAGGTGTGAAGTGAAAGGAGAACAAGAGAGGCAAGATGAAAGGCGGCCTACACATTTCAGCTAGCATTCATTGAAGCAGGTCACATAAAAAGTGGTCATCTTAAGTCCAAATAACATTTTTCATAGTAACAACATAACTAAACAAAAAAAGTTGCATACTACAGTTAGTTACCTGCTCACTGTCCCTTTCGGCAAGGCTAGACCTATGAGTATCACCCATTTAACCTGAACAATCCAGCCTTCTCCTTGTCTCTGCCTCGTATAATACTCACTCATTTGAACAACTTCTCCCAAAATAAATAACAAATTAGTATCAAATTAACTCCAATACCAGTCAGAAACGGGTACGATCCACGCAGAAAATGAACAGGGAGATAACTTAACGATCCAATAACCAAACAACAGATGTTAAGTACAATCCCGTTTTAGTTCAATTTGTAACCAAACAGCACAGGTTAACTACAATACCATATTGAGTTCCATTATTGTTCCCTAAAGAGATACAAATCTAAGGTAACATATATACCACTTTATTTTTTTGAACATGGAATTATTGTGACCTACAAAACTCCACCCGAGTTCTATTTTCATCTCCTAAAGACACACTATCCCTCCCTCATCCTACCTGGCCTTCCACCTCTCAATTTTCATCATTTTTTGTGATTTCAGTAGGAATTGCTTTCCTCAATGGAGATTTGCACATACCTAGATATTATCATAAAGTTCAAACAGAGGCACATCCAACAACTTCAGATTCTTTGGTACAGCGAAGTATTCTCTTTCAGGCAAAACCATGTAAAGCTTTTTACACTCATGGCAAAAAAAAAAGGTTGGGGTCAATATATTTTACAAATTAAAAATAAAATAAAATAAAAAACAGAGAGAAAACAGTCCATCTTCAAAGAAATTATTTACCTTCAGTTTTGTTTTGTGAGTAGGGCAATATGGGTACATGACTGTTTCAAAATTTGGTCTCCACCAAGTAGCAACGCACTCCCCAATCTGCGAAGGAAAATAACACTTCATCTTACAATCTTAAGCATCAAGACTGAATAAAGAATTCGATTTAAGACAACAATATGACAGCGTCTTGACGCAGACCTGCCAATTAGGCTGAATAGAGGTGTTGTCACCAAATTTGCTAGAAAGTTTCCCCTTCAACCCGACAATCTCTGTTCATTATCAAATAGGAAAAAAAAGAGAATGATAAATAGCATGAAGTTAAAGGGTAAAGGAAAGCGATAATTGAACGGCAGCAAGTAACATACCATTTTCACGGGGTTTTACAGCAGAACGTGTTCCCAATTTGTAGAAGAATGTGCGGATGATTATGCTCTTGAACATGCCAAATCATGGCAAATGCCAAAAATTAAGGAAGTATAACTTTGTTATTAACATTGAGCTCGTGACTACTTAAAATACTAATACGACATATAGACGCTCGATGATGAGCTATTTGGGGAAAAGGAAGACCAATAATATCTAAATGTAGAGGGATTTTATAAGTCACTATTAGCTCATCTACCTGTCATACTGAAAGAGTGTATATGTGTGAGGACAAGCATTATACAACCAGTCCACCATGAATATCCTTCCTTTAAGATATACACAGCATGGTTTTAGATATCAGCTGACATACTGAAATGTCACAGGGTTATCCAAATTTTGAAGTTTAACGTGGTCGCATATTACACTGATATTAGCCTCGTATGTAGAGAAACGGCCGAGATTTAGCTGAACGACTCAATTCTTATATTAGTATCAAGCCTACATTTAATACTATGAAACGTAGTACATCACTGGACAACAGCCCACATCAAGTGATCATCCTTAAGTTGTAAAAAGTGCTTTATATGAAAATAAATGAGAATCAGGTGATTAAATTGATTAGAAGCAAAACAATGCCATGACTTTTGACAAAGCTAACAGACTTCTGAGGGACTTGAAACAAATATACTATGCCTCCAGAAATCTATAAATATTGAATAAATCACACAGAACCACAAGAATTGACAGCATAATTGGTACAACAAAGGGAGAAAGAATATAGGAAGTCATAATTTAACCCAATTATCCATTTGTACCACACAAAAAAAAAACATATGGAGCATAAGTTTGATACTGACACACATCTCATATGACAATTAAATTAGAATGCAAAGAAACCACTCCTAGAAACAATAATTCCACATGAAAGTGTGTTTGCCCAGTTGTTAAATGCCATAGAGCTAAGTAACAATTCCCAGTTAAAACTCACCACTAAAATTCCTGAAAAGTGTATTGGTTGACCTTTTTCGGAGAATTAAACAAAGTTCCAGCTTGAGAAAAAATTATATTGTTGACCGCACTTCCAGTCCCAGTAAATAATTGGCCTAGAAACTCAAAAACACAATAATAGACGATAAGAAGGAGAAACAGGTAGACAACTGAACTTCGTAAATGAAACATACAACCAACTGAACAATCAAACGAGCTAAATAAAACATCAAGCTAAACAAAACACTAAAGATACACAATACGATAGGCAAACCGCTTACCTTTACCTTTTAGAATCAAATCAGAAGTTGGAAGAGATTCCAGCCCCGGGAGCATCGCCATGGCTCTAATCAACTGACCAAAATACCAAAATGAGAAAGAGAAAGAGGTTAATAATCTAATCTAATATAATAAAAAAAGAACGACGAAAAAAAGGAAAAAACTAGAAAACGATGAGTAAACTGACCAACAACAACAAGAAGAAAAAAATAGATAATGAAAATAAGGAAAAACCCCAGTAAACAAGAGTAAACTAAACCAAAAAGGATAAAGGAAGTCGTGTATGGCCTAGGAAAAATCAGTCGCCGGCATCATTTGCAACGCCGCAATCGTAAAAGTTGGATGAGATTCCAAACCCAAAAGGTAATTCGACATGTCAGAGGCCGGCTAAAAGACACCCTGGTAATTTGTAAGCTAAGGATTGAAGTCTATGGTTCCAATAACGTGCACCACTTAGAAATCTATAAAAGACATGTTGATCGCAATACCAAAAGACCCAGTGTCAACAGGCTAAAATATATATACGCAAGTGACTCACTAGCGAAGTACACCGGCCTGCCACTTATAGCAAGTGGCACGTCAAAATCCATTCTGCCCTTATTTATATTAACACCCTTGACAAACCTTGAATCCCAGCATGTTCCCAACCATATTCGGTTCCTAATATCAAAATGAAACTCAGTGGTTAAACCAAAAAGCAGCAGAGATAAGAAAATATTTAGACATTAGTCGGCAAACCAATCACCATACTCAGCCACAACACCTCATACCTATTACCATTACACACACCAAGTATTGTTGCAGCAATTAAAATGAGGCTCGGTTGCCGCCTTGTACTCCCGATCTCTAGAATTAACGACAACTGCAATTAGAACAACAACGAATAAAATTTAGAACCTTAAAACGAATACAACAATACTGATAGTGACACGATAACAAGCATAAAGCCGTAAAGGCAATGATGACGATAATAATAATTTCCTCCTGAGACCACTCCCCAACAACAACCTCATGCCCCGTAAGCACATACCCGGAAACCCTATACTCAAAAACAATGAAGAGTTTGACAGCCACACTTCCCCCACCATCACCCCCACCACCACCACCACCACCACAACAACAACAACAACAACAATAAGAGCTCTGAACAAAAATTCTTTGACTAATAAACTCAGAACAAGAACTCTGAGACGAGCAACAATAAATAATAACAATAATAATCTAAACTATTTGCATGGTTAGATCAAACAATAACCAAGAACGACCAATATCCAACAAAGGAATCATTATAACTCCCTAACAAAAATAATAATTAATTCAAACTGAAATGAAATTCAGAAGAAATACCTTGAAGATCTTCGATTTTTTCGATTAGGATGAGATCTAGGGTTTGCTAACAGAGAGGTGTTGAGAGAGTGGATGAGAATGTGCGGGTTTGAATGTGGTTGTGAGTTAAGGAGAAATGGAGGGAGGGGATCAAAAAATAGAATCCAACGGATGAGGAGGAACTTGGTTGTGCACTATTCATTGCTACAGTGCAGCCAAGTTCTCCCTTTTTAAGAAGTAAGGATATCTACTAGTAGGTATTTTTCTACGTCACTCTAGTTCCGATTGGAGGTTTTCATTTTATTGCCACAGTCCATCTCATTATAGATGATCCGTGTCTTTTATATGATGTTTTACACCTCATTTCACACGCATTTCAGAGCTCATTCATGTAGTTTATGCTACATTTCTCCCTATTTCCGTCTACTTCCGTATTTTTGTACATTATTGCAGAAATGTGAAAAATCCAGTGGAAATCGAACTAAATCCATCCCCGAGTATCTTGTATTGCATTTGACGTGAAGTATTCGCTTAAGGAACGAGCTTGGTGCGCGTTTCAAGGCCCAAAAGACAAGTCCACGAGAGTAAAGAAGTCAAGTAGCAGCTCAAGCAATCGATCGACCACTACCATCAGTCGATCGACCAACCATCGGGTTCCAGAAGCTACTGTTCATTGTTATTCAGTCGATCGACCAGTCCTAGCAGTCGATCGACCAAACTGCTATTCCAGACGAGAATTAAAAGATCGAGGAACTTAAAGCCCATTATGTTTAGGTTTTGGAAATAAAAGTTACGTATACTTTCTATATAACGTAACCTAGAAACATCCAGTTTTTACATTAAGTTTTACATACGGTTCTTAGAAAGAATTAGGGTTTGGAATATTGTTTAGCATTAGAATCTTCGCTCTTGTTCTTAATCATTCTTCTGCTATTCTCGGTATTCTTCTGCCCTATTTCAATTCACTCTTATTTCGTTATTAGTATAGAATTGCTAGTTAGATTCCCGAAACCATTTTATTGTTGCATGTTAATTGTTTGTCTTACCACTTTAATTATGAATTCAGTACTTTTATGCCCTAGTTTTATTGTTGTTATCACCTTCAACATGAGTAGCTAAATCAAGTGTACTAGGATGTAGGCGAATTATAGCGTAGGCGGCGTAGTATTGTTTTGGACTGAATTCGCGTGTCAGTCGATCGACTGCCATACCTGGTCGATCGACTGACCACGTGAGGTTACCTTTCGTTTTAATTGATTTTAATGTTGTATTTAACGAATCAAATGCATGCGACCAGTTAGATGCTTAATTTAAAACTGACTCATTAGATCGAAAGATAGGGACAGTTATTAGACCACCAATTAAAATGACTAAACTGTGCTGAGATCGAAAGATAGGTATAGTTTAGACCGTTAGTCACTTTTCAGGACGAGAGTCAGTATTAGTGATATTAGGGACTTATAGCGAGATCGAAAGATGCTTTTTGTTAAGAGTGGACCGAGAGGACCTCTTGTTTTCCCGCCTCACTTGTGTTTGATTCAGACCAACTTAGTATCTTTGCCCGTCAGTAATGAACCGACCATCCTAGTACCCCTTCTTTATCTGTTTAATCCGTCTTTTTAGTTTACTGTCTTTATTTATTCTTAGCTATAGACCAATTCAACTCAACCCCTACACTCGTTACCTTAGACTAGAATTAGACAGCTAGAAATTACGTCTGCCTCCTTGTGGTTCGACCCTGTTACCACTAGCCTAGGTTAGTCTTAATAGGAAATTATAAATCTTATTTTTGGTACTCACAACGACGGGTATCAATAGACGGCCACTATTTGTTTATAGCTATAGATGGATAGTGGCCCTCTCACAAAATTAAAGTGGGAGGGCAAGTGGGGGTATCGATTTCCCACCCACTTGCACTACCCACTTTCATTTGTGATAGAGATAGTATCCGTCTATAATGAGAATTTGTGTTATTGCCAACTTTTTCCTTATGAGCTATTTTTCGTCGGCTTCCTCCTCACCAATTTCCTTTAAACTAAGCAAAGTTAGTATCGTAGTTGCACACTTCTTCCTTTATGTTAGGGTACAAACTCATGTCCCACATCGCTAGAATAAAGATGGAAGATCGTCTTTATAAGTGCCCAAAAAATATAATAGTACGAGGCCTTTTGGGAAGGAGCCCAAGATTAAATCAGTGAGGACTTGGCCGAAAGCGGACAATATCGTACTATTATTGACAATGGACATAGATACAGCAGAGGCCCAACACTGGATATTCATGCTTCCGCACAACAAGTGGTATCAGAGCCCAAGGTTCAGCTTGGGCTAGACACAGAGATTCATCAGGCCAAGACTTGAAGGTCGACGTACACTATAAGGCGTGGAACTCCTATAAGGGCTATAGCTCGAGGGAGAGCTAATATATTCGCGAGAAGCGACATGGGTCTCACGGTGTTGAGACAGGGCCGTCCAAGAGAAGATCGTCAATGACCCGGCGAGGTGGGCTGAGGCTTAATGGAGGCAACAAAAAGGGCTTTTGGTACGTCCAAAGGCGGTCCGGTGTGACGCGCTGGGCAATGGATTCGGACCACTCCAGGGTATATTGGATGCAGAGGAATTTGGTACGCAAGTGTAGCACAAGCCCTGTGAGACACATGGTGTGTCGTTTAAGGGGAGGTTATCAAGACTTGGTGATGCAGGTGTCTAGAAGTTGGGGCTGTAGAGTGTGGGAGTTCTTCATAGAGGTCAAGGCCCGAGTCAAGATGATGGTCCTTGGTTTGAGGGGAGGATTTTTAGGGTCCAAACTCATGTCCCACTTCGGTAGAATAAAGATGAAAGTTCATCTTTATAAGTGTCTACAAAATATAATAGTACGAGACCTTTTGGGAATGAGAGCCCAAGAGTAAATCCGTAAGGGCCTGGCCTAAAGCGGACAATATCGTACTATTATGGACAGTGAACACAGGTACAACTGAGGCCCAACACAAGATATTCACGCTTCCGCACAACACTTTAGCTACGAGATCCTGAGTTCCATAATTGGTTAATTGTCCATGAGAATAAAGTCAAATTTTTCGCATACTATTTGCCACTACGCAGAGCACTTGCAACATAAGGGGGTTATATTGTTGTCAACGGTACACCTCGAATTACACAAAGAAAAAAACAATTTTTGAATTAGTTGATTTGAAGGTTTTAAAATATAACGCCAAATAAATACTTCGTAGTTAAAAAGAAGTTTCAACTAATTATGTTACTTATAACAGAATTCTGTTATGCCTTTGAATCAGCATAACAAAATTGGCTATGCATTAGATACTAAGTGTTGTAGTATGATGTACGAGAAGTATTTGTTGGACTAGCAATGTGAACCCCCGCGATTATATAACAAGTAAATTAAACCAAGCAACATGTAGCGTAATTAAATACGATATTTTAAAAAAAAAAATCAAAGGTAAGTAAACTTCGGAGTCATCAGAATAAAAACCAAAGTGAAGATGTTTAGAATGTCATGCTAATCAAAATGAGACATGAAATATAGATGCGAAATGGGATTATAAACCCTCCAAATCAATTAAAACCAATCCATAAGTAGCGAGTTTAAACCATAAAGGTAAACATCGACTAGCCAATGTCCGTTGACCCACTCTTGTCACTCCCCCGACAAGCACCGACTTCCACCTATTCCACACTAAAAAAATGAATGTCACGGCTCAGAGTCACTACGGCGTAACTCAGGTATATAGTAGTGTCCTCCTAGTTATATTACATCATATTCACAACATAAAAAGCAAATTAACTACTCCCTTTGTCCTAATTATTTATTTGTCTTTTTCATTCTTTATAAGAAGTATTTTAATCAAAAGCAAACAGATAATTGAAATGGAGGAACTATCAAGCAAACAACATATGGAACCTGGGAACACAATAAAGAAAATAAGGAACAACCATCATAATCAAAGTATAACAATTCATCCTTACGTGTCATGAGTAATCAACTAATCAAAAAAAAAAATCACTCATTCTCATTAGTTAATTACATTGATGGTTAATTGTTAACAACATTCATTGGTTATCCAAAGGTTCTAAAATATAACGCCAAATAAATAGTTAAAAGAAAGTGAGCTTCATCAAAACCATCGATAAAAAAGCTTAGCTTGCTAGTATTTTCAGGAAGAAGAATGCGTAAAGAAGAAAAAATCTAAATAAAATGGATTTTATTTTTAGGTAAATAATTATGTTATTTTTTAGTTATTATTAAATATAATATTTTAATAAAAAAATTTGACCCAAAGGGTCGACCTATTCGGGTCTGGTTTGACTCTAAATTAACAGGTCATTTCAGGTTCTGTTGAATGGGTCGGGTCGATTCGATTCAGAAATTGACAGGCATGTTCGTATATAATATGATTTTTTTTTTTGATAAGGTAAGGAAACTAGGATGACTAGTTTTAATCTCGTGCACGAAATGCACGGGTTGTCTTTTTAAATATGTTTTTGAGTATATGGTAGTCGATCCTTTAATAGTTAGCCGTAATTTTTTTTATTAAAATTTGAATGACACTGAATTAAAATGATATATCGTCTTATAGTTTCAAAGTTGTGCAAATCTAATTGAACATGATTAATTGTCCAATTGTTCATCTAAATAAATAGGTATTCAAGAGTTTTGTTATAGTGAATATCAACCGTTTAAATATATTACAAATATTCACATATTTATTTGTAAAAAAGATTTCCTTGTTGCTTATTTCGATAATAAACTTGAATTATAATATGCGTAGTCTATTTCTCTATTTGTCCTCATCGTTTGTTTTTTTCTTTTATTCTTTGTGAGGGGTATTTTAAGCAAATGCAAATTCTGAAACGGAGGGAGTATATAATTTTAATGTCACGTCATTGTTGTATGATTAAATTTTTTATAATTATTTTTATAAAAGATTAAATTAACGAAACTGAAGTCCAAATGTCAACACAAATGTCAACACCGTATCCGCTAAATACCAATCAAATAAAACAAAATCATCACAAATCGAGTTAATGAGTATAAAATTTATCCGAACCAAATAAAAAGACATACTCCTTCGAGTAAGTCTCCTCTAAAATGGATACATCTTTTTAATTATTAAAACTGGTAAAATACCATCTCACTTGTGTATATAAGACAAATCTTATGTTATTCCCTATGCACTCTAGTCTCTACTTTTGTTTTATTCTAACTATACTTGACTCGTCTTAAGATAAAAACGGATATTAACCGTATTAACTGAGAAATTTGTGTAAATCTTTCACTCACTAAAAGAGCGCGCATATATTTGGGTCAACTCATACATTTACGGTCCATATATTATATGATAATATTTAAGTCGACTCATTCATCTCATATAGGTCCATATTATATACCCTAAATTTTTGCACAATATATATACACTCCCTCATTCACTAATTGCCCTAAATTTAACACTTTCAATCACTCTCTTAGTCTTCCCACTCCCTCCTCCCCCTCCCCCCCCCCCCCCAATAATCAATTTCATCTCATATTTTCATTTATTTGCTCCCTCATCATTTTTAGTCCTCTCTCATCTCGTTGATTACCATCACCCGTTTTGTTTAGAGATCTGCAAAGTTCTAATCTTATCATTCAATTTAATAGATATAACTATACTCCCTCTCAATACTTTGATCAATTTTTCATAAAATTATTTTTATTAAATTTTAATCTTATCACCTATTTTGGATGGCCATGCAATTACATGATAAATAAATATTGAAGAATAATATGAAATTGTTATCAAGATTTTAGTATTGTATATTATCTCAACGAAAACCGAGCTTTAGTATTTTCGAGTATTGATTTTTTAATCCTTATTTCTTTTTTTTCTTTTTTTTGCATGTAGTATTTTATATGATATTTTGGTTTTCTTATATATTTTTTTAGTTACTTTTACACTAATCTTCAATAATTATGATGTCTTTCAGTCTTATTAAAAATTTTATTTTTACATATAATGATTGTTGTTTTTGAATTACTTTTTCACTTTTTTTTTTGCGTCTTGAAATGTATTTTCTGATATTTTTTTCCCAAGAAATGAGTTTTTTTTTTACCTTTTTCGATTTTAATAATTTTTCACTTTTTATTTAATGTTTTTTTTGCATATATTTCGATTATTAATATTTTAAATTCATTATAATTATTTTTTTATGCAAGAGTTTGCAGATCTACAAATTACTTTATTGTTTGCAAATCTACCATTCAAGTTAAAGACGATATAAATTTTGTGGTCTAATTTTGTTGTTTTCTACAATTTTCAAATTCGTGGTCTTAATTTTTTTAATATTTTTTACGATTTTTTTTTGCCAAGGAATGCTATTTTGTTTTAATTTTATGTTTTCTACCGATTTTATCAACCAAAAACAAAACCATTTTCGATAACAATTTTTTTTTTATACTTTGTTCTGATTGGTAACATTTTAGGAAGTGTAATTGTATTGCCTATGATTCTACATAGTTTGTATGTGATTATATAATCTATAATTTTATATAATTCCTATAAATTAAGATAATAAGATAAATTAAGAGATTATGCATTATTTATTACTCCGTAATAATTTATATTTACGTACAAACATAAACATAAACATTTACGTACAAAACATGGGGGTTTTCGAGAAATTAATTCCAGATTGTTTGATGTGGGTCCCACATTAACTATTTATAAAACAAGAAAAAAAATTGTATTTGATGACGTGGGTGAATATGGATGCTTTAAATGTTTCTGTATATTTAAAGATAGGATTATAAATCAACCTATAACATCCTTGCGGATGTGAACGGTAAGCGAAATTCAAAAAAATTTCAGTTACCACGAGTAACCATAAGATAAAAGTGTCTAAAAAAAGACTTTCCTCAGGAAAGTACGACACTTTAATAACCCATTAAGGAATTAAAAAATAAACTTCGCTAAAACTTAACACCATACAAAATCCCACAAAAAAGAGCACAAATTATAGTATAAGACGGTCTCACACCGTGAGACGGTCCGATCCACTTTTGTAAAAAAAGTTGTTCATTTATTGCTAACAAATGAGTTACCTTTTTACGTAATGGGAATCATCTCACATCGTCTTATACAATAACTAATAATAATCAGCTGCTCTCCTATAAAACCGTCTTATAACATAGGACGGACCCAATAAGAGGTATTAGCCCAATAAAACCATCTGCATTGGCCATCACTTTCTACAAAATTATGGAGAAAAGAGAAAAGTGATGGTGGGTATGACATGCAACGGTGCATGAGAGGAAAACAAAAAGTGATTGCCATCACTATATTGAAGGAAGAAGTGGTGGACAAGTGTGGGGCCTTTTTCAAAAGTAATATTATTTTAACAAAATTTTCACAAGTGCCAAGTTAATTGTTTGCATTTGTTTCCTGATGATGCACATACAACGGCTATAATTATTTCCCAACGGCTAATTGTTTACCAACGGGTAATTAACAACGGCTATTTTTTTTTTTGTTTCATTGTCCATTTTGCTATAAATAAGTGTTAAATTTTCTTATAATTTTCCATCTTATTCTTCTTACTTATCTTTTATTATATTTTTAATTTACATATTACTTATTATTCTCTCATATTTATCCATTTTATGGATCCAAATAATCCAAGACCACCTTATTATGAAAATCTCGATCCTAGAATATTAGAATTGTGGAATGAATTTCAACAAACACATAGTAATATTATACAAGAAAATTCATTGCCCTCACAAAATCCGTATCTCCGACAAAATACGTCACCCACACAAATTCCATATCCCCCTCAAAATCAATATCCCTCTCGACAATATAATATTAATCCATTTCAACAAACTCATTCTAATCCTCCACCGCCACCGCCATTATATCGACCAAATATTAATATTTTACCTTTGAGTCATAATTTCTCATCACATGAAAATAATTACCTCCCATTTCTTTCTCAAACACCTCCGAATTACCGAAATACTCCTCAAAATAATGTTGAAATTGAATAACTAGAAGACAGTAACAACAATGAGGAGGCATCGAGTCATATTGTACATTTTACTCAGGAAGAGGACGAAGCTTTGATTTCGTCATTTATGAGTGTCTCTCAAGATAGTATTGTTGGCAGTAACCAAAAGAAAGATGCACTTTGGGCGCAAGTCTCATCTTTGTATAAAGAAGCTCGTCTTACCAATCCACTTAAACTTAGACAGAAGACTGGCAATTCTATTGGTGGTAGAATGCGGCGTATATGCAAAGCCGTCATGGCATGGGGTGATTGTTTTGCAGAAGGTAATCGAATCAAGAGAAGTGGGATGTCAGAAGATGACGTCATTCAAATGGCTCATAAGTTACATAATGTAAAATTCAACTATGAACATGCTTGGCGCTTGTTAAGACATTATAGAAAATGGGAAGATCACATTGCTCCATATGCCGGAATTAATCCGGGGTAAAGAGCTCAACAAGAAGATCCAACCACTCCTACAAATGTTGGTACACCCGAAAGCGGTAGTAGTGGTAAGAGAACTAGGCTTAATGATGGAGGGTTCTCTCCAGCTTGCTCTGTAGAAGAAGGAAGTGCATCTAATACTCGTCCAATTGGTAGAGATGCAGCTAAAAAAGGTAAGGGAGCGTTGAAAACTATTATCGAAGAGGTGAGTCATTTCAGTAACGCCGTGATGAATTTGAATTTTAATATGACTAGTGACAAAGATAATGAGGTGAGAAGGCTGGCCATAGATGAAGAGAAAGAAAGGGTCAAAGAAAAGAAGGCTAATTGGTCAATACTTAGCAAACTAATGGATTGTCCGTCTTTAACTCCGGAAATGGAAGAGATGAAGGCTAAACTCATAAGAGAACTATTATAGTAATTCGTACTATTTTAGAAAATATTATGCTCTTTTATTAGAAAGTAATGTATTTCGTGCTATTTTAATTTATATTATGCACTTTTATTAGAAAGTAATGTATTTCGTACTAGTTTAGTTTATATTATTCTCTTTTATTATAAAGTAATGTATTTATATTATGTAAAATATTGTCTTGTAATGTAATATATTAAATTTTATGTACTTGTATTATATTACAAAATCTTATCGTATCTCTTATCCACATAAAATCTAACATTATCCATATAAATCCGAAGAAAATCTTACACTATCAACATAAAACATTATCTTATCCTCATCAATTTCCTTTATATAAAGCACTCACCCTCACTATCTTTAAATCACTCAAATAACTCTAAAATATTCTCATATTTAACCAAAAAATGTATCCCTCAAGTTCTTATCATCTTTCTCCCCCAGGCTCACCACCATCATCTTCTTCCTCATCATCTACCTCGTCAGAAGAGAATGCTAGGCAGGAGAGGCGGAGGCAGAAAATAGTTGCAACATACGAAGCAATCAGGTATATGGTAAATTATATGGCAAATAATATTATACCACTTATATTGGTAA
This sequence comes from Silene latifolia, assembly GCF_048544455.1. Classification (NCBI taxonomy): domain Eukaryota; kingdom Viridiplantae; phylum Streptophyta; class Magnoliopsida; order Caryophyllales; family Caryophyllaceae; genus Silene; species Silene latifolia. The sequence continues at coordinate 39,713,091 of NC_133534.1, read as the reverse complement.
ACTATATGTCAAATAATAAAGAAAGAACATATATTGAGAGAAATCTAGAAGAGGGCCATGTCCGTCTCTTTAACGATTGTTTCTCGGAAAACCGAGTTTACCCTCCACAAATGTTTAGACGTAGGTTTCGAATGCGCAAACATTTATTCTTGCGTATTGTAGAGGGTGTAGGGGCTTATGATAGGCATTTTCAACACAAACCTGATGCTACAGATAGGTTAGGTCTGTCACCATTAATTAAATGCACGGCAGCACTTCGTCTCTTAGCATATGGAGAGGTTGCTGATAGAGTGGACGAGTACTTGAAGCTTGGAGAATCAATCGCAAGGAAGGTTCTAGTTAGATTTCTTGAAACTGTTATTCACCAATTTGGGGATGAGTATCTAAGACGTCCAACTGTTCAGGATCTTCAAAGGCTTTTACAGGTTGGAGCGTATAGAGGATTCCCGGGCATGTTAGGAAGTATCGATTGCATGCATTGGAAGTTGAAAAATTGTCCTAAGGCTTGGAGAGGTCAGTTTCAAGGATGAAGTGGAGAAGCGACTGTGATATTGAAAGCAGTTGCATCACAAGATCTATGGATATGGCCTTCATTTTTTGGTGTACCTGGATCGTGTAATGATATAAATGTGTTACACCGGTCACCTGTTTTTGATGACGTATTAAATGGGCGAGCTCCTCGGGTTAATTATATAGTTAATGGTCAACAGTTTGACACGGGTTATTATATGACCGACGGTATATATCCTCAATGGTCAACTTTTATACCATCAGTCTCTCTTCCACAAACACCCAAGGATAAGTTGTTTGCTGAAAGACGAGAGGAAGCAAGGAAGGATATGGAGCGTGCTTTTGGAGTACTTCAGGCACGATTCGCAGTTATTCGAAAACCAGCTTTAACATGGAAAGAGTCCATGTTAAATAAGGTAATAATGACATGTATTATACTGCATAACATGATAGTGGAAGATGAACGTGATACATATGCAAATTATGCTGATTATTCAGAGTATGAGAATCTTCATTCACAAGTTCAAGAAGCTGAGTACGGAGCGGGATATCAGATTGAAACTGATAGATATATAGTAAATCGTGGCAATTTGCGTTCTAGAAACACGCACAAGTCCTTAAAAAAAAATTAATTGAGCATATTTAGCAAAGGTTTGGCGCTGGAAATTGAAGTATTTAAATCAGGAACTTGTACTCATAGTTTCTTATTATGTTATGTATTATTGTCTTAGAATTTGTAATGTTTCCAATTTTTTAATGAAAATATTTTCTCTATTTTTAATAGTACGATTATTAATTAACTTACACAATTATAAAAATAAAGTTAATGTTAGGTTTTTGTTAAATAAAGAATGTGTGGGTGATACATGCATATTGTATAGTCTTTTTAGCCTATTTTAGCACGTATTTCTATGCATTTTTGTACTGTTTATATTGCATTATGCCCCGTATTGGCTACTTTCGTTCGTTTTGTCCATTTTGTAGAAATGAACGCGAAAAGAGCGGAATTGTACCATTTTTCGTCCTTTTTGCATGCATTTAGAGGAGACGGGATTTTCCTGAGTAAGATACTGCATTGGAGTGCGTGAAGGCACGGTTTACGAGGCAGTCGGGCATGGATTTGAGCTGAATTGAAGACAGAAGACTCGATCGAGTGGTTTTGTTACTCGATCGAGTGGTTTCTACATCCTTGGTTGGTCGATCGAGTGCTTTTCTACTCGATCCAGAAGTGCTGTAAAGAGGGGTTACTCGATCGAGTAACTATTCTACTCGATCGAGTGGTTTTATCCCACTCGATCGAGTGGTTTCTGCTGGCGTGGGCTTTAATTAGCCCGTGAATTTATTTTAGCTTATGGACTTAGTTGTTTTTCTATTTAAGCATTACGTTACTAGGTTATTGGTATCTAATTTTTCGACGAAAAAAGTTTATCTATCATTCAAGACTGCGTACTATTTTCTCCTTCACTGTAACTTTATTTTGGGATTTATTTCGCTCGGATTTGATTGTTCTTTACGCCGGATTCGCACGATTGTAATCTCTTTCTCCTTTCTTACTAATAAACTTCATTTCATTTGCTTTAATTCTTCGTCTTGCTTTATTTACTTTTTGCCCTAATTTACTTTTATGCAATTTGATTATCGTTTTAATATGTTGAATGCTGGTTATTTATCTGCTGTTATTTTTGATAGTTTAATTAGCGATATGAGTAGCTAAACTTCTTTCATGTTGGAATTAGGGGATCTACGGTAGAAATGTGATGATGTAGTAAATAGTTTAGATGAGTTAATTGTGAGACTCTGTCACCATGGCAATTTAATTGTATTTTTACCGACTTAGTTGAGTGCACGCTTCTGAGTCATCCCTTTAATCTGGCTAAAATTAATCCTAGATCGAAATATTGGACTAAATAGGCCTGCTATGAATAGTAGACTACCCTGACAAGGATGAAAGTTAAGTTAGCGGTAATTTAGGATAGAAAGTGGACCGAAAGAACCTTTCCACTCGCATTAATTTGTCTAAGTTGTTTACAGTTGAGTCACTGGACTACCGTAGTGAACCGAAATCCTGACATGACCCTTCTCTATCTGATAGTTTAATTCTATTTCCTGCCAACTGCTCTATCTCTGCTTCTCTTTCCTTTAAACCTTCTAGTTTAGAAAACCAATTCAAACAAACCCCCCATTTGTGACCAAATAGACGGACTTCTACAGATATCTTGCCTCCCTGAGGAGATCGACCTGACTTCCCTAGCTATACAGTTAGTTTAGTTAGTTTATTTTTGATAGGTACACGACAGACGTATCAAATTTTGGCGCCGTTGCCGGGGAGGCAATTGCCCTATCTATCTTTGTTTCGTTTATTTTATCCGTCTCAGGGAATTTTTATTCCTTGAGGCAGTTCTTATTTATTTTCTTTCAGTGTTGTTTATGCCTAGGTCAGACAGGTTTGAGTTAGTATCAGCTGATTCAGAGCCAGAGATCCTATTCAGGCATAGACTCCGTCTGCAGAGAAAATCGCGAAAGGAAGACTTGAGTACTTTCGAGCCAGAGCTACATCATTCTCTTTTCGCAGAAGACATTCCTATTTCTGCCGATCAACAAGTAAAGATGCCAAAACTTTCTAGTCACTCGGTGCCTAAAGCATCCTCAATTCCAAAGGGTTTCGATCTCCAGACTGAGGATGGGAATACATTCGACATCCGTCCTTCCTACATCAATCTGGTGGAAAGAAATCTCTATAGAGGTGTGGCCGGTGAAGACCCGAGGAAGCACATGGAGGTCTTTACAGACTACTGTTCTACTATCCCCGCCACAAAAGAGGTAACTCAAGACAAGATTAAGGAGGTTCTGTTTCCTTTCTCTTCGACCGACTCAGCCAGGGAGTGGCTGACTGATTTGGACCGCACAGCTACAGGAGTTACAGATTGGGAGTCTCTTGCTCTTGCCTTTTACAAGAGATATTTCCCTCCACAACGCACCAATCAGCTGAGGGCCAAGATTACCAGTTTCAAGCAAGCCCCCGATGAGACTTTATATGAGGCATGGTCCCGATTCAAGAAATTAGTGAGGTATATTCCTCACCATGGTTTTGACCCATGGTTTATATCTAACCAGTTCTACAATGGTTTGTACGATGACCACAGAGCCATACTTGATGCGTCATCTAATGGGAGATTCCAGAAAAATACCGACGATGATAAGGGATGGGCCCTTATTGAAGAGATTGCGAATCACAGTGCTGAGTATGGAAATCCGAGGGATGGTATTAGATCAGTTCATGCAGTCGATAAGCAAGTTGTGGCTCAGCTGGAAGCCAAGAATGCTAGATTTGACAAGTTGGAGTTACATTCTGCTGGGGAGCCTCAGACGGTCCATATTCTTACTAGAGGGGAGACCGTCACATGTGAGAGGTGTGGGAGCAATGATGGCCACACTGCTGTTGGCTGTCTTATGGAGAAGGAACAAGTCCTTGCCTTTCAACAATATAGGCAAGGAGGGGGTTCCTATTACAACAACCAAGGGTCAGTCCATCCCAATTTGAGGTGGACTAGTCAAAATGTGCTCAATCCTACTCCTCCTCTGCACCAGCAGCAGCCATATGTTCCTCCACATAAGAATCAACAAGGCTTTCAGAAGCCTCCTTCCTTCCCTCCTCCCAATCACGGAGCATCATCTTCTGGAGGGGTGAGTGAGATTGGTGAGCTAAAGACCATGTTGCAATCTTTTACAAAGCAGTGGCAGTTGAGTGATCAACAGAAAGATGCATCCATCAAGGCACTTGAAACTCAAGTTGCCCAATTAGCCGCGAACCAATCTGCAAGGAAACCGGGTCATTTACCGTCACAAACTGATAAAAATCCACATGAGACGGTAAATTTAATCAATTTGAGAAGCGGTCGTTCATATGAGGGACCAGAAGTGTTGATATCAGACCCGAGGAAGGAAATAATAGCTGATGAACAGTGTTCTGTCAAAGGAAATGAGCTGACGGCTAAGAAAGTACTCGATCGACTAGTTTCTGGAGGTCGATCGAGTAGATTTGCTGAAGAAAGTGCTCGATCGAGTGGAATTTCTACTCGATCGAGTGAACAGGAAAAGCCAACTGCTCGATCGAGTGAATTAGCTACTCGATCGAGTGATGCTAGTGAAGAAACTACTCGATCGAAAGGGAATTTTGGTCGATCGAGTAGTATGGACGACGGACAGCTTGATCGAGAGCCTACTAGTGCTCGATTGAGTGAGAAATCACCTGAAAGACCTCGTTCTAGAGTAAAGAAGCGTCCAAAGGATACGGAGCTTGATCCGGCTGACACATTGGAAGAGAGAAACAAGGGACTCGAGATACCCATCACGGTTCCCTTCCCGAGGCGTCTGCAGAATACTAAAGCTAATCAACAATTCGGCAAATTTGCCGAGATCCTGAGAAGCTTGCAGGTCACCGTACCATTCGCCGAGTCCGCCGACACGGTACCCTCTTACCTTAAATTTATGAAAGAAATTTTATCGCGTAAGAGGCATATTAGTGATAATGAGACGGTAGCCTTGACCGAGGTAGGAACGGCCCTAGTTCGAAATAAGTTACCTCCCAAACAATCGGACCGGGTAGTTTTTCGATTCCGTGTCATATCGGTACCCATTTGATTGATAACGCGTTATGCGATCTAGGCGCTAGCGTGAGTGTCTTACCGTTGTCTCTGGCTAAGAGACTTGGTTTGACAAAATTTAATTGCACCAACTTGACTGTTCAGATGGCCGACCGTAGCATATCACGGCCACTAGGTGTAATAGAAGACGTACCTGTTAAGATCGGGAGGTTCTTTATTCCCGTTGACTTCGTTGTACTTGACATCCCCGAAGATGCACATACCCCTATTATTTTAGGGAGACCATTTTTATCTACTGCCCGTGCAGTAATAGACGTCGGGGGCAAGACATTGACTTTTCAGGTTGGGGACGAGGAGTTGATATTCCATCAGTCTAAGTTCCGGAGGGCTCCTATACAAGCTCAGCCTTGCAATGCCCTCTCTTCTATTGACCCTATTATTGACACTCCAAATAAAAATTTGGAATATTGCGCTGCTATTGTTACCCCTCCGCCTCAGATTGAGAGCAAAAAGGAGGAAAGTTAAATCTGTTTTCCTTCTTTGCAGTACGAGATGAAAACAATGAAGGAGCTGTCAAAGGGCATTGTACAATTAATGTCAGTCAAGTTGGGAGCGACAGTGTTACAGCCGGTGAGAAAGGTGCAAGGGTGAGAAAAGTTCGCGCATATGTGGATGTGAACTATTGTCCTCCGAATGATTCAAGTTCAAGCTCGATGAAGCTGAAGAGGACGATCAATGTTGCTGAGGTGACGTCTTCCAGTCAGGAGCCCTCCGAGGGGCTACTGAATTGCTTTGGGAAGTGAGCGGGGAAATGCCCCGTGTACCAACTTGTATAAACAATTTTTGAATTTCCGTTGAATTTCTTTTATTGCTTTTAATTAGGACAATTAGAATTTAGACAATTTTTAGCGTAGATAAAGACTATAGACTGTTACTTTTCGTATTTGGTATTTTGGGATATTTTTGCAAGTGTTTCTATGCAGGTTTGGGGAAGTTTACGCAAATATAAAAGAAGAATGAAGAATTCAGGAGCTTACACGGGAAAAAGAGCTCGATCGAGTACTTTTTGTACTCGATCGAATGGATTCTGTTCAATCGAGTAATGCCATACCAGTCGATCGAGTAAAGCAGAAATGGGGAGTTCTCGATCGAGTAAATTTTTACTCGATCGAGTAGATGGATTATTAAAGTGCTCGATCGAGCAGTTCTAAACCACTCGATCGAGTAAAATGGGAATCGACACGCAGGGAGTTTCCTTTAACTCCTTTAATTTTGATTCTTAATTCATTTTTTCACAAATTTTCGATTCTCCTCCCTTTTGGCGATTAAAACACCCCCAAATTCTTTTTTTTTCTTTCCCATTTGCCAAATCCGTCACCTACATCTTAATGCTTGCTAATTAATAGTCAAAAGCCCTCCACTTTCCCTCTGATTTTCGCCATTTTACTCGGTCTGTTGGGGATTTTAGGGTTTGCGGTTTTTCGAAAAAAAATCGCCAATTTATGCTTGTTGTTTGTCGTTTAATTGCAATTTGTAGGTTTATTCTTATCAAGTAAGTGATCCTTATACTTCTAAGCATTTAAATTTCATTTATTTTGCATTTCATGAAGTGTATTAGGAATTAGGGCTTTGATTTCGGTTTTGGGTCGAAATTTTCGATTATAATTTCGACCCCATGCTTAATTTACACTACTTGATGCTTAATTCCCTTGCCTCGTTAATTTTTGCTTGTTTAATTCGAGCTTTGCGCGAAATTCGCGATTAGGGCTGATTTTCAGTCGAATTTTTCGACTGTCAACTGGGTTTTACATGCGGTCACATGCTTAATTTACTTTAGTTGTTGCTTAATTGCTGCCATTGATGCCTGTCCCCGCCCCTATCGTTGTTACCCGCTGTCATTCGAATTTTTGAGGAAATATTGGGAATTTTTTGGCTGAAGTCGAATTTTTTTCGACTATTTGAGATTGTCATGCTGTTACCATGCTGATTTTCATGCTGTCTAGCTGCTTTTCTTATCAAATCCCCTGCCCTTTGTATACAGGATGGATTCTAGCCCTCTGCCCTCCGCTAGCTCGACTTCTAGTCCATCCTTACCTGAGACGGTGGTCCCTGCTGTTACCACCGCCTCCACTTCTGTTAGTACCGCAGCCCCTGTGTTCTTAGTTTCACCGCTTGAGTCTTTTTTTTTACGCCACTAGCACTTCTTTGCTAGCTCTGTTTCGCCGCCACTTGATTCGGCCACCCCCACTGCTAGCACTGCTGCTAGTCTTTCTTCTTCAGTGGTGGCCACAGCAGCCACAGCCTCTACTCCAGCCGCTGTTTTCACACATGTGGCGGACTCACTTGTAGTTGCAGCTCCCTTTAAAGCGGCCCTAGTTCCTCGCACCGTCACTGGACGGGCTTTTACTTCGGGTTCTAGAGGTCGGGGCCGAGGTCGTGGACGTGCTCGTGCTACAGCAGCTCCTGCCACCTCTACTTCTGCCACTACCTCCACTTCAGCTGCTTCTCCTTCTGGCACGGTCACTGTTCGAGGGGATAACTCCCTCGACTCTCACCCAGACTACCCGCGGGTAATTTTTATTAACGGTGTACATCGTAAGAGGTTTTATCACCTCCTAGGCTGTGAGTTTGTACCTTCCCGGTTTTTAGATAAACCGGCACTTGAGAGACTCGGCATCTACGAGTCAGTTTGTGAGCTTATACGGGGCACGGGGTTGACCGGACTCATTACTATGAGTGGTCGTACCTTTCTGGAGCTGAGTCTTGAGTTCCTCAGCTCCTTCACCTTCTCCTCTGAGGCACACGACGCTGCCCCCACTAGTACTTCTGTGTCTTTCCGGTTGTTCAACCGGACCTTTCCGATGACTTTGGAGGAGTTTGGTCGCAGACTTGGCCTTTCCTCTACGGGTGACGTTACCGCCCCTAGGAGGGTCATTCGTCAGCTTTGACGGACCTTGGCCCAGACCACCTTTCCCGAGCGAAAGCTCGCACAGGTCCACCTTCCCCTTGCCCGTTACTTTCTTAGATTGATGGGGAGCACCATTTTTGGCCGAAAGGAGCCAAACAACATCACCAACACCGAGCTCTCCATCTTGGGCGGTTACCTAAACATTGACTTTGAGGGTCCTTTTACCCTCAACATTGCCTACTTGACCGCCCAGTACTTTCTGACCCAGGGGCTGAAGGAGACGGGATCTATTGCCTGCGGTGGCATAGCCACCATTCTTATCCGTTCCCTTTTCCCCGTATGGCCTCGTGACTTGCAGTACCTCGAGGAATAGAGGTATCTGAGTCAGGATGCCATGCTTTCTCAGCATTGGCTGACCACAGACTACCAGACATGGAAGATAGACGGTTCCTTGTCTGTGGACCTACCTTGTGACACTCTCCCCCGTCTAGCCCCTTTGCCTACTGTCGCTAGGGGCGACCGACTGCCACCTCCACCGGACTACCACCTTCCACTCCAACACCTCCCACCTTACCCGCCGCCAAGAAGCGGCGTAGACTGGAGACTGGAGAGGGGTCCACACCTTCTGGGAGTGCCCAGCCTTCCACGGCTACTCCCATCCCGACCCCTACTCCCACTCCTACTCCTGCACTCACCGACCAGACACAGCCATAACCGGTTTTTCCGGCTACTTTCGTTCCACCTCCACCCTTTGTGGCGTCCGCGGTCATGGACCAAGGGCACCGTGACGGTTTGTTGCTTGAGATTGCAGAGAGACAGGCTCGTATGGAGAGGGACTTAGCTCTTACCTTGCACCCTCTGTACGAGTACCACTTGAGGCGACACCGTTCGATCCTAGAGGGTTGGCCACACCCTTCCTTTTACCGGTACCCAGCTGAGGGGTACCCGGAGTCTGCTGAGGAGGAGGAGGACGAGGACCCGGAGGTGGCAGTGGAGAGAGCTCAAGCTGAGTAGAGGAGGAGGAGAGAGGAGGAGGAGGATCCGGAGTTTAGGGTGGAGGACATCCGTGATGAGTAGCTACTGGTCTACTCACTTCCCCAGTTTTCTGGCTGGTTTGGGGAAATTCGTATTTTGTATGTACATCTTACTCTTTTATTTTTGTCTCCTTTTTATTTTTTATTTTTTTTCTTTATTGGTTGTATATTCCCGTTCCCCTGTATATATCTGCTGGTGTATGCTGGAGGACAATGAGGGCGTTGTCCGTTTTGGTTTGGGGAGGGTATTGCATCCTTTTGAGTCTGCATTTGCATTTGTTTCGCATTCACGTTTATTTATTTCAGCTTGCATTGTTTATTTATTTCATTAAAAAATCAAAACAAATTAGAAAATTTCAAAAATTCAAAAATATTCACGTTTAATTTTGCAAATAGGTTGAGTCGGAACGGTAGATTTCCGTGATGAAATTGCACTATAACTTGTCATTTTCACTTGAGCCTTGCACTTCTGTTGATAGTTATTAGCTTTTTCATACGCATAGTCTACGAGTTTCTGTTCAAATATAGCTGACTGTTTAGACTTGACCTGATAAATTGGCAAACTACTCCATAAATTCTGAGTTTTAGAGCCCATAACTGGTGACATTCATGACCGGTTCATTAGGAAATGAGAGTAGTACTCCTTGCATAGCATGCTCATCATTTTTGCACTTTTATGACATTCAATTTCTTGTCAAATGCACACATTCGGGTTTGTGGTTGGTGTCACATGCAGGGAGGTGCTTGAAATTTTTCCCTTTTCCTTATATTTTTCACCCATTTAGCTCCACATAAGCTAAAACTTGCCTTTTTGACCCATTAACTACATCCCAAAATGAGCCTGCCTAGTCAAGCTAGTTTAGTATGTCTTTTGTGGTATGATTTTCCATCTGCAGTTTGGCCCGTATCTTTTTGTATGGAGTTGGTGAAAATTAAGGAAGGAAAAAAAAATGAAAAAAAATTCACGTGTACAGTGATAGAAAAAGAAAGAAAAAGTTGAAAAAAAAAAGTTTGATTTATTTCATTTGATTCATTTAGACCGTGTTAAAAAGGGAAAGTTTGTGACCGTCTAACTCCTCCATTCTTATTCCATATTTTTGAGGAGATTGTGTTTGAGTTTAGTGAGCTGTGTGCCAAATAAAGGGCACTTGTATTCTATTTTTCAGTCAGTTGAGATTCGGATGGTCTTATATGGTCCTGTTAGGAACTAGCTTGACGCTTTTACCTCCACATTACCATAACTTGTTTTGCCTTTTCTCACCTGAACATCACTATTCCCATATTATTTGTAAGCCCTCGGCTGTGATGGACATTATTGGTTGGAGTGTGTGCATTAGTACTTGAATTGTCTTTCATTTTTGTTGCAGGCATGCTATGTAGGTCGCAGTTAGGTGAGTGACTGTCTTTTCTTCTCTCTTTTACATATAACATTCACCCTTTGCTTCATGAGAGAAGAGTGAGCACGAGAGAGTCCGATTTTGTTGGTCTTGCAAGGTCGATAGGTTGGCTATATTTCTGAACAGCTTATAACTCGTTTGCGTATTGACTGCTTAGCTATAACTGTTAGTTTTTGTTGCATTAAACTGGTTCAAGTAGACAAGTTAAGCTAGCTCTGAGTTATCATTTCCATTCCATTAGTTGCATTTTAGTTTACTCGAGGACGAGTAAAGGTTCGGTTTGGGGAGATTTGATACGTGCATATTGTATAGTCTTTTTAGCCTATTTTAGCACGTATTTCTATGCATTTTTGTACTGTTTATATTGCATTATGCCCCGTATTGGCTACTTTGGTAGGTTTTGTCCATTTTGTAGAAATGAACGCGAAAGTAGCGGAATCGTACCATTTTTCGTCCTTTTTGCATGCATTTAGAGGAGACGGGATTTTCCTGAGTAAGATACTGCATTGGAGTGCGTGAAGGCATGGTTTACGAGGCAGTCGGGCATGGATTTGAGCTGAATTGAAGACAGAAGACTCGATCGAGTGGTTTTGTTACTCGATCGAGTGGTTTCTACATCCTTGGTTGGTTGATCGAGTGCTTTTCTACTCGATCCAGAAGTGCTGTAAAGAGGGGTTACTCGATCGAGTAACTATTCTACTCGATCGAGTAGATTTTCTGTGGTTTTGCTCGATCGAGTGGTTTTATCCCACTCGATCGAGTGGTTTCTGCTGGCGTGGGCTTTAATTAGCCCGTGAATTTATTTTAGCTTATGGACTTAGTTGTTTTTCTATTTAAGCATTACGTTACTAGGTTATTGGTTTCTAATTTTCTGACGAAAAAAGTTTATCTATCATTCAAGACTGCGTACTATTTTCTCCTTCACTGTAACTTTATTTTGGGATTTATTTCGCTCGGATTTGATTGTTCTTTACGCCGGATTCGCACGATTGTAATCTCTTTCACATTTCTTAATAATAAACTTCATTTCATTTGCTTTAATTCTTGGTCTTGCTTTATTTACTTTTTGCCCTAATTTACTTTTATGCAATTTGATTATCGTTTTAATATGTTGAATGCTGGTTATTTATCTGCTGTTAGTTTTGATAGTTTAATTAGCGATATGAGTAGCTAAACTTCTTTCATGTTGGAATTATGGGATCTACGGTAGAATGTGATGATGTAGTAAATAGTTTAGATGAGTTAATTGTGAGACTCTGTCACCATGGCAATTTAATTGTATTTTTATCGACTTAGTTGAGTGCACGCTTCTGAGTCATCCCTTTAATCTGGCTAAAATTAATCCTAGATCGAAATATTGGACTTAATAGGCCTGCTATGAATAGTAGACTACCCTGACAAGGATGAAAGTTAAGTTAGCGGTAATTTAGGATAGAAAGTGGACCGAAAGGACCTTTCCACTCGCATTAATTTGTCTAAGTTGTTTACAGTTGAGTCACTGGACTACCGTAGTGAACCGAAATCCTGACATGACCCTTCTCTATCTGATAGTTTAATTCTATTTCCTGCCAACTGCTCTATCTCTGCTTCTCTTTCCTTTAAACCTTCTAGTTTAGAAAACCAATTCAAACAAACCCCCCATTTGTGACCAAATAGACGGACTTTACAGATATCTTGCCTCCCTGAGGAGATCGACCTGACTTCCCTAGCTATACAGTTAGTTTAGTTAGTTTATTTTTGATAGGTACACGAAAAACGTATCAGTGGGGTAGGATAAAGAAAGAAAGGGAAAAAATTGATGGTTAATTGATGTGGGGAAAAATGAGTAAAATTTGGTGATGGTAGAAAAGGTGGGGTGGATATGTGATTAGGATAGAGAAATGATGAAAAAGAGTAAAGTGATGGAAAATATGTGATGATGGATGCGAATGGTCTAAGACCATCTGCATTGGCCATCACTTTCTACAAAATGATGGAGAAAAGAGAAAAGTGATGGTGGATATGACATGCAACGGTACATGAGAGAAAAACAAAAAGTGATTGCCATCACTATATTGAAGGAAGAAGTGGTGGACAAGTGTGGGGCCTTTTTCAAAAGTAATATTATTTTAACAAAATTTTCACAAGTGCCAAGTTAATTGTTTGCATTTGTTTCCTGATGATGCACCTACAACGGCTATAATTATTTCCCAACGGCTAATTGTTTGCCAACGGGTAATTAACAACTGCTATATTTTTTGTTTCATTATCCATTTTGTTATAAATAAGTGTTAAATTTTCTTATAATTTTCCATCTTATTCTTCTTACTTATCTTTTACTATATTTTTAATTTACATATTACTTATTATTCTCTCATATTTATCCATTTTATGAATCCAAATAATCCAAGACCACCTTATTATGAAAATCCCGATCCTAGAATATTAGAATTGTGGAATGAATTTCAACAAACTCATAGTAATATTATACAAGAAAATTCATTGCCCTCACAAAATCCGTATCTCCGACAAAATACGTCACCCACACAAATTCCATATCCCCCTCAAAATCAATATCCCTCTCGACAATATAATATTAATCAATTTCAACAAACTCATTCTAATCCTCCACCGCCACCGCCATTATATCGACAAAATATTAATATTTTACCTTTGAGTCATAATTTCTCATCCCATGAAAATAATACCTCTCATTTCCTTCTCAAACACCTCCGAATTACCGAAATACTCCTCAAAATAATGTTGAAATTGAATAACTAGAAGACAATAACAACAATGAGGAGGCATCGGGTCATATTGTACATTTTACTCGGGAAGAGGATGAAGCTTTGATTTCGTCATTTATGAGTGTCTCTCAAGATAGTATTGTTGGCACTAACCAAAAGAAAGATGCACTTTGGGCGAAAGTCTCATCTTTGTATAAAGAAGCTCGTCTTACCAATCCACTAAAACTTAGACAGAAGACTGGCAATTCTATTGGTGGCAGAATGCGGCGTATATGCAAAGCCGTCATGGCATGGGGTGATTGTTTTGCAGAAGCTAATCGAATCAAGAGAAGTGGGATGTCAGAAGATGACGTCATTCAAATGGCTCATAAGTTACATAAAGGAAAATTCAACTATGAACATGCTTGGCACTTGTTAAGACATTATAGAAAATGGGAAGATCACATTGCTCCATATGCCGGAATTAATCCGGGGAAAAGAGCTCAACAAGAAGATCCAACCACTCCTATAAATGTTGGTACACCCGAAAGCGGTAGTAGTGGTAAGAGAACTAGGCTTAATGATGGAGGGTTCTCTCCAGCTTGCTCTGTAGAAGAAGGAAGTGCATCTAATACTCGTCCAATTGGTAGAGATGGAGCTAAAAAAAGGTAAGGGAGCGTTGAAAACTGTTATCGAAGAGGTGAGTCATTTCAGTAACGCCGTGAAGAATTTGAATTTTAATATGACTAGTGATAAAGATAATGCGGTGAGGAGGCTGGCCATAGATGAAGAGAAAGTAAGGGTCAAAGAAAAGAAGGTTAATTGGTCAATACTTAGCAAACTAATGGACTGTCCGTCTTTAACTCCGGAAATGGAAGAGATGAAGGCTAAACTCATAAGAGAACTATTATAGTAATTCGTACTATTTTAGAAATTTTATGCTCTTTTATTAGAAAGTAATGTATTTCGTGCTATTTTAATTTATATTATGCACTTTTATTAGAAAGTAATGTATTTCATACTAGTTTAGTTTATATTATTCTCTTTTATTAGAAAGTAATGTATTTCTATTATGTAAAATATTGTCTTGTAATGTAATATATTAAATTTTATGTACTTGTATTATATTACAAAATCTTATCTTATCTCTTATCCATATAAAATCTAACATTATCCATATAAATCCGAAGAAAATCTTACACTATCAACATAAAACATTATCTTATCCTCATCAATTTCCTTTTATATAAAGCACTCACCCTCACTATCTTTAAATCACTCAAATAACTCTAAAATATTCTCATATTTAACCAAAATATGTATCCCTCAAGTTCTTATCATCTTTCTCCCCCACACTTACCACCATCATCTTCTTCCTCATCATCTACCTCGTCAGAAGATAATGCTAGGCAGGATAGGCGGAGACAGAAAAGAGTTGCAACATAGGAAGCAGTCAGCTATATGGTAAATTATATGGCAAATAATGTTATACCACTTATATTGGTAAACTATATGTCAAATAATAAAGAAAGAACATATATTGAGAGAAATCGAGAAGAGGGCCATGTCCGTCTCTTTAACGATTATTTCTCGGAAAACCCAATTCACCCTCCACAAATGTTTAGACGTAGATTTCGAATGCGCAAACATTTATTCTTGCGTATTGTAGAGGGTGTAGGAGCTTATGATAGGAATTTTCAACACAAACCTGATGCTACCGGTAGGTTAGGTCTGTCACCATTAATTAAATGCACAGCAGCACTTCGTCTCTTAGCATATGGAGAGGCTGCTGATAGAGTGGACGAGTATTTGAGGGTTGGAGAATAAATAGCAAGGAAGGTTCTTGTTAGATTTCTTGAAGCTGTTATTCACCAATTTGGGGATGAGTATCTAAGACGTCCAACTGTTCAGGATCTTCAAAGGCTTTTACAGGTTGGAACGTATAGAGGATTCCCCGGCATGTTAGGAAGTATCGACTGCATGCATTGGAAGTGGAAAAATTGTCCTAAGGCTTGGAGAGGTCAGTTTCAAGGACGAAGTGGAGAAGCGACTGTGATATTGGAAGCAGTTGCATCACAAGATCTATGGATATGGCATTCATTTTTTGGTGTACCTGGATCGTGCAATGATATAAATGTGTTACACCGGTCACCTGTTTTTGATGACGTATTAAATGGACGAGCTCCTCGGGTTAATTATATAGTTAATGGTCAACAGTTTGACACGGGTTATTATTTGACCGACGGTATATATCCTCAATGGTCAACTTTTATACCATCAGTCTCTCTTCCACAAACACCCAAGGATAAGTTGTTTGCTGAAAGACAAGAGGCAGCAAGGAAGGATGTGGAGCGTGCTTTTGGAGTACTTCAGGCGCGATTCGCAGTTATTCGAAAACCAGGTTTAACATGGAAAGAGTCCATGTTAAATAAGGTAATAACGACATGTATTATACTACATAACATGATAGTGGAAGATGAACGTGATACATATGCAAATTATGATGATTATTCAGAGTATGAGAATCTTCATTCACAAGTTCAAGAAGCTGAGTACGGAGCGGGATATCAGATTGAAATTGATAGATATATAGTAAATCGTGACAATTTGCGTTCTAGAAACACGCACAAGTCCTTAAAAAAAATTAATTGAGCATATTTGGCAACGGTTTGGCGCTGGAAATTGAAGTATTTAAATCAGCAACTTGTACTCATACTTTCTTATTATGTTATGTATTATTGTCTTAAAATTTGTAATGTTTCCAACTTTTTAATGAAAAATATTTTCTCTATTTTTAAAAGTACGATTATTAATTAACTTACACAATTATAAAAATAAAGTTAATGTTAGGTTTTTGTTAAATAAAGAATGTGTGGGGTAGGATAAAGTAAGAAAGAGAAAAAATTGATGGTTAATTGATGTGGGGAAAAATGAGTAAAATTTGGTGATGGTAGAAAAGGTTGGGTGGATATGTGATTAGGATAGAGAAATGATGAAAAAGAGTAAAGTGATGGAAAATATGTGATGATGGATGCGGATGGTCTAAGACCATCTGCATTGGTCATCACTTTCTACAAAATGATGGAGAAAAGAGAAAAGTGATGGTGGATATGACATGCAACGGTACATGAGAGAAAAACAAAAAGTGATTGCCATCACTATATTGAAGGAAGAAGTGGTGGACAAGTGTGGGGCCTTTTTCAAAAGTAATATTATTTTAACAAAATTTTCACAAGTGCCAAGTTAATTGTTTGCATTTGTTTCCTGATGATGCACATACAACGGCTATAATTATTTCCCAACGGCTAATTGTTTGCCAACGGGTAATTAACAACTGCTATTTTTTTTGTTTCATTGTCCATTTTTTTTTTGGTGACGAGGGGTTGAATCCCCCCGGGCACATGCAATACCCTGCAAACCACGTGTGCCATGTAAGACATCCTTTAGGATGACAGGTAACCGCAGCACTCCCGTGTAGGGAGTCGAACCCGGGACCTCTCAATTCGTTGCCATTGCAACGCTTTGAAGCACTCCCACACTCCACTACACTCAAGCCTCCATTTTGCTATAAATAAGTGTTAAATTTTCTTTAATTTTCCATCTTATTCTTCTTACTTATCTTTTACTATATTTTTAATTTACATATTACTTATTATTCTCTCATATTTATCCATTTTATGGATCCAAATAATCCAAGACCACCTGTAGATACCCGTATCCGTCGATATTGGAATTTATAGAGAACCCAACAAACACCCGATGATGATAGGACACATGTATTTATTAGTTGTCATTGTTATTATTTGGGTTCGTTTTACGATGTAGAATGAGCGTTGTCGATGGAGTATTTTAATTTAAATGATATTTAAATTAAAGCTTTTTAGAATTTATTTTCTCAAATTTATTTTATTGAAAATAAAATAAATAATTGATTTGAAAAATCATTTTATGAGTATATTTGATTTGAAAAATCATTTATTTTAATGTGTTAATTGATTTGAAAAATCGATTTAAAAATCGAGAAAAACTCGTTTTAAACATGTATTTTGAAGCCCGATTTTAGCTCGGTTTTTGAGCCCGTTTTCTTTACGAATAGGCACGAATCTCGTGTACACTAACCAACCTAAGCCTCTACCCATCCAACCCCAGTTCGAACCCCATATCCACGGCCCAAATCATGCCCCAAATCACCCCCAACCAGCCCGCATACACAAAGCAGCCCCCCCCCCCTGTTTTGCAGCTCAATCCCGAGCCCAAAACCCGCTCCAAATACCACCAAAACCCGTGCCCATTAACCCTAACCCATACCCTAATATCCTACCCATATTACCTTACCTTAATCACCAAGAAAACCCCCCAAACGAACCGTAGAAAACCCCCCAAAAGCTGCTGGACTGCAGCTATGCTCAGCCAAGCCCGTCTGCCTCTCCTCCCTTTTACCCTACTTTAACTCCTTATAAATACCCCCCCTTCACCATACATTCATTCCTCTAAGTTCTCCACACATCCTACCTTCACTTACAAGCTTTAAACCTCAGAAACAAACCCTAATTGCCTCTCAAAAACCCTCCACAAAACCGAC
Organism: Silene latifolia; assembly: GCF_048544455.1. Classification (NCBI taxonomy): domain Eukaryota; kingdom Viridiplantae; phylum Streptophyta; class Magnoliopsida; order Caryophyllales; family Caryophyllaceae; genus Silene; species Silene latifolia. Next base: position 39,695,351 of record NC_133534.1, on the reverse strand, counting down.
ATACAAACTGAAACAGTTTGTGTGTCCTCTTCGAAAAACAACTCGTTCCTCCATCAAACCTCCATCAAAATTCGAGTTTCTTGTTCCTAATTAACCATAAAACATCCATCTACACATTAGACAAAGATTTACGAGCCAAATTGCCCTTGAGAGTACACAAATTCCCTCGAAAAACAGAGTGTTATACACTCTGTTTTTTCCTTTCTTCTGTCTGTCCCGATTCTGTTTGTGCTCGTTTTTCGTGCCCAATAACTCAAAACGAGCAGGGGTTGCTTTAAGCTCTCTGTTCTATTCTCTTTCTAGTTTTCAAAACATCTTTTAAATCGAATTTTCATCGTGAAACGAGAGAGAAATCGCTGTTTGAAAGTTGCTGTCCAGATTCGATAAAAACGTGTTGTTTGCTTTGTTTCTTCGTCGACGACGGCCTCTCCAGATAAAATCTACCATCGATTACGACCCAAGACGGTGTCAACGATACATGTAGGTTGAGGGTGCATCAAATCCTCTTCTTTCTCCCTTTTATTTCGTTTTTTATGTTTGTTTTTTTTTTTAGTTTGTTTTAGTTTGTTTATCGTTTTTTTGTTTATCGATTGTTCTAATTAACTACGAAACTAGTTTAGTCCGAGTATGAGTTAAAGTACCACCATGAACACCCGCGTTGACTTGAGATGGGAAAGAAACCGCTACATCAGTCGGTCGTACACCCCCGTCTCATTTACATATCCTCGTGTTCAAGGTAGGGCATTAATAAAACGAATTCTAACTTCGCTCTTCGCTTTTGACCCCTCTTTTGTTTCGTGTGATTCGACCCACCTTAGGACCCGTCACATGTTAGTATGACCTCTGATTGTTAACATATAACTCATTTAGATGATATTAGATTAATTTAACAACCTAATTAGACACTTTAGGGTACATCGACATAGCTTTAAAAATCAACTAACAATTCTGTAAATAATTGAATGCATCTCTCTCTTTCACATGATTTCTCGCTAGTATAAGAGTGCGTGATTAGCACCTTCTTATTAACACTCGATGAGTTAATTTAATTAGCGAACTTGACCTGATTTGACCCCTTTTAGGCCGTGTAGAATACACCTTTGCACGACATCCTCTCAATCGATCAACGTCGTTTCTAACTTGTTTTCTAACTCGTTTCCTAACCCGTTTCGCAATTATCTATCTAACCTAATGAATCTAACCTAAGAATTAGGGTATGCTAGATCGTGTAGGCCATGTTTGGCCGTGTCCTTGTAGTCCCTTTTCTCGTTATTTTCTCATCTTTATCTCGTTATTTCGTATCTTGTAATTACTTTGTTTATCGAGTCGTGTTTGCTAGTTTGGTTGTAATTTTCAAGTTAGCTTTCTTTTATCGAGTCAAAACCTTTTCTAAAAACCTTAGTCTTGTTTGGTTAGATGGTTGTGCCCCAATGCAAGTAAGAGCGTAGTAAATCGCATGTTGTTTAAAGCAACATGGCCCGATTTATGCTAATGCATGCTTTGGTGTGTGACCCAATGTCTAATTCGATGAGATTAAGTGAAAGCACACATTACGAGGAGTGACCCAAGGCCGTGAGTCATGTAAGCCGTGGGCCACCCCTTTGTGCACGGTTTCCTAGGCCGAATGGCCGTGTATTGCGTCGTGTGTGTAGCGTTGTATTTTAGATCGAGTTGTATCTTTAATTTCTTGTTGCGTCGACATGAAATGCCTGGGTTGTAATAGGATAGATCCCAATGGCTCCCCCATTCCCGTTAAGCCTTGTTTGTTTTGTATGTTATTAGATCAATCAACCCACATGCTAAATTACAACTTTGACAAAGTTAGTTTAGTAGCATCTAAATCGACATAGAAACTTCACATGCTAGGGTTTTAAAACGATGTTTGCATATCATATATCGTAGTAGCTATGACCTTGTTTGAAATCCGACACTTGACTTAGTAGAGGCCGTTATTGACGGGCGGGGTTAGGTGTCCTTATGGGCTTCCTAACACGTACCCTCACCCCTTACTCAAGATCTATGGTTTGTGGATCCGTCTAAATACCATTGGATTACGAGAGTCATTCAAATCGAGTGATATAGGGTACAAGTCATTATCTTTAATCACTCGTAGTCGATTGGCTTTGTGCTTTTCGATGAAAGGTGTAAAGTTGACTTGAACGGTTCAAAGTTCCCAAAAAACTTGGTGGCGACTCTAATATGTCTTAATTCGATTCGAAAGAACCTCGAGTCGATTATGCCTAGTGTGGATCCCGCGGACGCAGTTTTTCAGGGCCTTGTCCACAGTTTGGCGACTCCGCTGGGGAAAAGAGGACTAGTTACACTTTGTTTCTAGGGTCTTTTCCTCCGAGGTGAAACTTGAAAAGAAAGTGTTGGAAAGTAAAACATTACTCATAGTGCTACGATTCATGCATAAACCCTTAAGGATTTTCCCGACCGTCCCAAATAAGCGTTTCTTTGTGATGCGTGGGGGCGACGTCCCACTATGCTAGGAAGCTGCACATTGCTCGCTTCCACTTCACCTCGCGTGGTTCTTGATGGTGGGGACGCTCTTCTAGGTACTTTACCTTAAGGCCCTTGCTCTATAAGACCGCAAAAGGATGGAGGGCATAGACCTTCTTGTAGAAGACTTGCCGAGACTTAGAGATGTCTAGGAGCATACATCCTTATAACATGAGAATGACAATGTGCAAGTTGTTTCCCGAGTCTTTTCAAAATTTTCCATGTCCATTTCAAAACCGAACTTTTGAACAACTTACTTTCAAAATTAGCATGGTTTTAAAAACGCGTAATGCTGCCCAAATAGGACTAGAATTTTCGGCCAAAATGAGCTTTTATAGCCGGCATGCTGCCCATTTCAAATCTCATTTTCAAATCGATTATTCGTTTTTTCCAAATTCAATCCAAAATGTTTCTCGAACCTCAACCAAGCATGAAATGCGTCGAGTCGTGTCCGGGTCATGGCCGTGTTAGGCCGGGTGTGTTTCGTTCTAAGAGTCTAGAACACGACCTTGTTGGGTCACCCAAGCTCACCTCTTGGGCCTTGAGTCATGTTGGTCGACCTTTTGGTCTAGGATAGTCCACAGAAACGCCCAAGCTAGGCCATTTAGGGCGTTTCACCCGAACCTATGGGCTATGTTAGTCCAATCACGGGTTTAGTCACACCGAGTCCGGTTTATAACCGATTTATGATAGTTTGAGTCATGTCATTTTGTCGAGTCCGAAATGAATCGAGGTCTAAATCCAACCGTGAGTCGAACCTTTTGGTGTTGAGTCAAGTTGGGGTCGTGTCCTTAAGTGTGCAGGGGCTCTTACTTTAAATATTGACTCAGTATGGGGTTTTCTTGTAGAAAGGCCGCCAAAAACCCGACGTCAAGCAATGGAAGATGCTGTTAACAAGCTCACTGAGGCCGTGAACCTCATGATGACCCGAATGGATGCAATCGAATCTAAGCTGGGTGAAGATTCCCCTCCACCTCTGACTGATCTGGAGAAACGGTTCAAGTTCATCGAAGACCGTTTGAAACTCTCCCAATGGAAGAACATCCACTATGAGAATGCTAGGGCCTATGCCCCAGTTTAGGATAAGTTGCCCACGAACATGGTACTCACTGACATCCCAAAGTTCAAGGGCACCGAAGATCCAGTCCACCATGTTAAGGCCTATAAAGGGTACTTAGCACTGAAAGGAGTACCTGCTGACATGCTCTCTGAAATTTTTGCCCAATCTCTGGATGAACACCCGAAGGCGTGGTTCTATAATCTTGACCTTAAGAACTTCCCCACTTTCGAAGATATCACGGTGGAGTTCTGTAAGCACTATGCTGACAATGTTGAGATTCAAACCAACATAAGGACTTTGGAAGTGATGACACAGAAGGAAAAAGAGGGCTTTACTGAATTCCTCGCAAGATGGCGCGCTGAAAGCGTGAAGTTAGCCAAGAAGCCTGACGAAGTTGAAATGGTAGATAAGTTCGTAAAGAATCTACGACCTATTTACCGTAATGCTCTGAAATACCAGAATTTCGGTTCTTTCAAAGAATTGATAAGAATCGGGATAAAGGTAGAAGATGACGTCCGAATGGCAGAAGTTGAGAAGCCAAAAGGATACCAAGGGGCCTCATCGTCTAGGACCAAAGCCCCAACAACGACCCATTTAGATGAAGCCATCAATCTCTTAGAAGGGCAATCGAAGAAGTCACAACGCCAAACACCTAGGGCATTCACCGATATCGGATGCACTTATACATATGCTCTCCAAAGGCTCATAGCCCAAGGAAAGCTGAAACCTATTGGTCCGACTCCGGACCCACCCGCTGAGCAACAAGGTAAATGGTATAAACCAAATGCCTACTGTGCCTTTCATCAAGGGAAAGGCCATGATACTGAAAGGTGCTATCGACTAAAGCACGAAATTCAAGACATGATTGAGAACGGAACGCTCTCGATCCCAACTGTTAAACCCAATAACATCACCAACCCATTTGGCGATCACTCCAACTTTGTTTCTGTCGAAGACAATGTCGATTATTCCCATCTTATACGCCCATGTCACTTGAAAGGGGTGTTTATCGGGAAAATATTTGTGGATTGCTTTGAATTCTTGCCAAACCCAAAAAATGAAATTCAAGTCGGGAGTCTTGCTCTAGAATGTACTCCTCTCGTTAACGAAGTTAATAAAGGACAATTCGATTCACCAACGTTCATCACTGGCCTAGATCCTCAGAGGACTACCTCATGATGGAGGCAGACCATCAAAGGGATCAAGGACAAGAGCCGAGCATCTAAGTTGACAGCTGAACAAGGGAAAGCTCAAAACTAGATTTGAAAATTATGAGTCGGATCTGTTTTCTTATCTTAGTCGAGTCGAGTCTAGGACTTTCTTTTCTTAAAGTTGAGTCGTTTGTTCCGCGATGACCTAGGGTGTGTCCTAGGAATCGTTCTTTCGAGTCTGTTAAACTTTTGCCATTCCAATAAAAAGTTGCAGTTTCGTTTCCAAATATATTTTGTTTCCAATCCTCAATCATTCCGAAACACGATAAAATGCACAACACACTCAAAGGCATCCCTGGGGTAGAAATATGTCCCGTTTCAAAATGTAAGGTACACTAGGATCCTGTGTTTGATTCTTTTACCTATTCCATGTCTGGCGGTAGAAAACCTCCATCAGAACCAGTGCTTATGACAAGCTTTTAGATGATTCTATGACGAACCCTAACTAGCTCCTTGTTTCCCCTATCGATGACGGAAGACAAGCCTTTCCCCAACAAAATCATCCCATCTCGAAGAGAGAAGATATCAACCCGTTCTAACAAGGAGTTGTTAGTTCTTACCCAAATTAGTTGGCGAAGCCCAGTTTTCAAGGTGTATCCATTTGTGACTAAGAGAATGAATAGAAGATCATTTTCAAAGAAAAAAAAAGATGAAAAAGAATGAAAAAATGAGAAAAAAGAGAAAAATTGGAAAAATGAAAAAATGAAAAAAAGATGAAAGAAAAAGAAAAAAAGAAAAAAAAGATGTTGAAGTTATTGCAAAAGGTTTTTGGTTGAATGTCGAAGTTACGGAAGCCAGAAGTCAAGTCAAGTACCTATAGTTGAAGTTCAATGGGTGAAGCCCAAAAGCTTAAGTAGTAACCTCTTTACCCCGAAGTCCTTCCTGAGACAGTTACAAGGGTATAGTCGGGAATTTTGAGAATCATTCCGCTTGTGTTGTTATACCTAGCCTTTAGGATCCAGACATGGAAATTTGAACCCACATCATTTTCCAACCCATTTGTACTCGGGTTTAATCAAATCTGAAACACCATTTCCAACCACGTTATAAGCCATAGCCCTTGGCCTTAGCACCACAAAACGAACCTTCAGAATGATGGTTTACCTTTCAAACCTATTTTTACCAAGCTCCACATCCCAAAAGATCCAAGCCTTTTGTACCAACCCTAGACACGGGATTTAACAGTACTTTACAGGCTAGAATGGGATACGACATGATACCTTAGGTGAAACCTTCGAGTGTGTACACACAATCAAAATGCCAATTTAATGCACTTCGATCGAACTACGTCGGATTTGATTTCGCTCCACGCGAATACGTAGGCAGTCCTTCAGAATAAGGGATTCAATCCACTCATCAACCAAGTTGTCATCTTGTCGGTTTCTTACGGGTCTTAACCAAGTCCAAATGAAGCCACCTTTGTTTGAGTCGGTCTTAGCACTCGATGTAGGCTAGGATGAGGATATAGGTTTGGATGAATAGTATCGAGTCTCAGAATGAGCTTTATCTAATGGTTTAGGCAAAGATGTTGAATCATACAGATGTAGGTTTGTGTTGGGAACAGAAAATATGAAAAACCCGCTAAAAAGAAAGAAGGCGGTGGCAAGAAATGATGAATACTCGCTAAAAAGAAAGGAGGCGAGGAGAAGAGTGACAGAATGTTCCCGACAAAAGTCATGTGTGATGTCTAAGTGTTCTCATAAAATCAATCTGTGTTTAGTGTCTGGGCGAAGCCAACGTTGTTGCTCCGTGAGTTTAATCCACCCTGTCAATACCAAGTGATCTTGATTCCCATGTGCCCTCGGGAGCACGACCATGCCATACGATATCTCCGTCCCAAGTTCGACGACCTTGTGGTTCCCATTTGCCATCTTTTGGCGACGGAATGGCCAATTTACATTTCTACCCCCCAACAAGTCAATAATTGAATTAAAACCCGGGCACACTTACGGTTTTATTTTCCTTTTTTGTTTTACGGTAGCGGGCTACGCCCACGTTGTTTACGGGTCATACGGAGTGTCTGAGTCGTATTTCATGCTCACCCATCAAGGTTCGATTTCGAAAAATTTCAAAATTTCAAAATTCCAAAAACTTTTTGCGAATCTTTGTGGGTCGATGACCCAATCTTTCGAAATTCAAATATTCAAATTCAATTTTTTGGGTCGATGGCCCAATATTCCAAGTGATGTCAAATTCAAAATTCGGGTCGATGGCCCAATTATTCAAAATTTTCAAATTCAATTTTCGGGTCGATGACCCAATCTTTCGAATAATCCAATTTTAAGATCGATGATCCAAATGTGCTTATGTGATGATTATTGCTAGTACATTTTCTATGTTTCAAATATAGCAGGATATGCTTAAACTGGGGGCTCTAAAGTCTTCGACTTTAGAGCCATTGCAAACTGGGGGCTTTGAAGCCGTTGGCTTCAGAGACCATTATCAGGATGTAAAGGATGATATCCACCAAGAATTCAATTCAATACAAGAGTACGAAATGGAAGAATTCCGTAGCTGAAAGCAAACGATGAAAGCGGCGGCAACCTCCTTGGAAAGTCCCGTCCCATTTGGGCACCTGCCAGCAGATGATAAATTTTGGGCAAATGTCAGCCGATGATGAATTTTGGACAAACGCCAGCAGATGATAAACTTTGGGCATGTGTCAGCAGTTGCCGAACTACGACGCGGGTTTGATTCCGTCAGAAACGGATACGTAGGCGCCTAAGGATAAGGCTCAATCCACCATATATGCAATTTAGGGGTCCATGACCAATGATTATAATTTGACGCAACAGAAGCAAGAGTCAATCCCCAACGAAGTTTCAGGTATGATTATCTCTTATGGCTGGCGAGCTTATATACGCAAGTCTAATGGACTATAAACGACCCGAAGAATCCTCAGGTCGAGAGGGGTCTGGGGTATACTTTGACTTTCGCCTTGTCCAAGCCTCAGTCAAAGTGGGGGCTCTATAGATACCCGTATCCGTCGATATTGGAATTTATAGAGAACCCAACAAACACCCGATGATGATAGGACACATGTATTTATTAGTTGTCATTGTTATTATTTGGGTTCGTTTTACGATGTAGAATGAGCGTTGTCGACGGAGTATTTTAATTTAAATGATATTTAAATTAAAGCTTTTTAGAATTTATTTTCTCAAATTTATTTTATTGAAAATAAAATAAATAATTGATTTGAAAAATCATTTTATGAGTATATTTGATTTGAAAAATCATTTATTTTAATGTGTTAATTGATTTGAAAAATCGATTTAAAAATCGAGAAAAACTCGTTTTAAACATGTGTTTTGAAGCCCGATTTTAGCTCGGTTTTTGAGCCCGTTTTCTTTACGAATTGGCACGAATCTCGAGTACACTAACCAACCTAAGCCTCTACCCATCCAACCCCAGTTCAAACCCCATAACCACGGCCCAAATCATGCCCCAAATCACCCCCAACCAGCCCGCATACACAAAGCAGCCCCCCTGTTTTGCAGCTCAATCCCGAGCCCAAAACCCGCTCCAAATACCACCAAAACCCGTGCCCATTAACCCTAACCCATACCCTAATATCCTACCCATATTACCTTACCTTAATCACCAAGAAAACCCCCCAAACGAACCGTAGAAAACCCCCCAAAAGCTGCTGGACAGCAGCTATGCTCAGCCAAGCCCGTCTGCCTCTCCTCCCTTTTACCCTACTTTAACTCCTTATAAATACCCCCCCTTCACCATACATTCATTCCTCTAAGTTCTCCACACATCCTACCTTCACTTACAAGCTTTAAACCTCAGAAACAAACCCTAATTGCCTCTCAAAAACCCTCCACAAAACCGACATACAAACTGAAACAGTTTGTGTGTCCTCTTCGAAAAACAACTCGTTCCTCCATCAAACCTCCATCAAAATTCGAGTTTCTTATTCCTAATTAACCATAAAACATCCATATACACATTAGACAAAGATTTACGAGCCAAATTGCCCTTGAGAGTACACGAATTCCCTCGAAAAACAGAGTGTTATACACTCTGTTTTCGCGGCTTTTTCCTGTCTGTCCAGTTCTGTTTGTGCTCGTTTTTCGTGCCCAATAACTCAAAACGAGCAGGGGTTGCTTTAAGATCTCTGTTCTCTTCTATTTCTAGTTTTCAAAACATCTTTTAAATCGAATTTTCATCGTGAAACGAGAGAGAAATCGCTGTTTGAAAGTTGATGTCCAGATTCGATAAAAACGTGTTGTTTGCTTTGTTTCTTCGTCAACGACGGCCTCTCGAGATAAAATCTACCATCGATTACGACCCAAGACGGTGTCAACGATATATGTAGGTTGAGGGTGCATCAAATCCTCTTCTTTCTCCCTTTTATTTCGTTTTTTATGTTTGTTTTTTTTAGTTTGTTTTTGTTTGTTTATCGTTTTTTTGTTTATCGATTGTTCTAATTAACTACAAAACTAGTTTAGTCCGAGTATGAGTTAAAGTACCACCATGAACACCCGCGTTGACTTGAGATGGGAAAGAAACCGCTACATCAGTCGGTCGTACACCCCCGTCTCATTTACATATCCTCGTGTTCAAGGTAGGGCATTAATAAAACGAATTCTAACTTCGCTCTTCGTTTTTGACCCCTCTTTTGTTTCGTGTGATTCGACCCACCTTAGGACCCGTCACATGTTAGTATGACCTCTGATTGTTAACATATAACTCATTTAGATGACATTAGATTAATTTAATAACCTAATTAGACACTTTAGGGTACATCGACATAGCTTTAAAAATCAACTAACAATTCTGTAAATAATTGAATGCATCTCTCTCTTTCACATGATTTCTCGCTAGTATAAGAGTGCGTGATTAGCACCTTCTTATTAACACTCGATGAGTTAATTTAATTAGCGAACTTGACCTGATTTGACCCCTTTTAGGCCGTGTAGAATACACCTTTGCGCGACATCCTCTCAATCGATCAACGTCGTTTCTAACTTGTTTTCTAACTCGTTTCCTAACCCGTTTCGCAATCATCTATCTAACCTAATGAATCTAACCTAATAATTAGGGTATGCTAGATCGTGTGGGCCGTGTTTGGCCGTGTCCTTGTAGTCCCTTTTCTCGTTATTTTCTCATCTTTATCTCGTTATTTCGTATCTTGTAATTACTTTGTTTATCGAGTCGTGTTTGTTAGTTTGGTTGTAATTTTCAAGTTAGCTTTCTTTTATCGAGTCAAAACCTTTTCTAAAAACCTTAGTCTTGTTTGGTTAGATGGTTGTGCCCCAATGCAAGTAAGAGCGTAGTAAATCGCATGTTGTTTAAAGCAACATGGCCCGATTTATGCTAATGCATGCTTTGGTGTGTGACCCAATGTCTAATTCGATGAGATTAAGTGAAAGCACACATTACGAGGAGTGACCCGAGGCCGTGAGTCATGTAAGCCGTGGGCCACCCCTTTGTGCACGGTTTCCTAGGCCGAATGGCCGTGTATTGCGTCGTGTGTGTAGCGTTGTATTTTAGATTGAGTTGTATCTTTAATTTCTTGTTGCGTCGGCATGAAATGCCTGGGTTGTAATAGGATAGATCCCAACGGCTCCCCCATTCCCGTTGAGCCTTGTTTGTTTTGTATGTTATTAGATCAATCAACCCACATGCTAAATTACAACTTTGACAAAGTTAGTTTAGTTGCATCTAAATCGACATAGAAACTTCACATGCTAGGGTTTTAAAACGATGTTTGCATATCATATATCGTAGTAGCTATGACCTTGTTTGAAATCCGACACTTGACTTAGTAGAGGCCGTTATTGACGGGCGGGGTTAGGTGTCCTTATGGGCTTCCTAACACGTGCCCTCACCCCTTACTCAAGATCTATGGTTTGTGGATCCGTCTAAATACCATTGGATTACGAGGGTCATTCAAATCGAGTGATATAGGGTACAAGTCTTTATCTTTAATCACTCGTAGTCGATTGGCTTTGTGCTTTTCGATGAAAGGTGTAAAGTTGACTTGAACGGTTCCAAGTTCCCAAAAAACTTGGTGGCGACTCTAATATGTCTTAATTCGATTCGAAAGAACCTCGAGTCGATTATGCCTAGTGTGGATCCCGCGGATACAGTTCCCGAGGGCCTTGTCCACACCACCTTATTATGAAAATCCCGATCCTAGAATATTAGAACTGTGGAATGAATTTCAACAAACTCATAGTAATATTATACAAGAAAATTCATTGCCCTCACAAAATCCGTATCTCCGACAAAATACGTCACCCACACAAATTCCATATCCCCCTCAAAATCAATATCCCTCTCGACAATATAATATTAATCCATTTCAACAAACTCATTCTAATCCTCCACCGCCACCGCCATTATATCGACAAAATATTAATATTTTACCTTTGAGTCATAATTTCTCATCCCATGAAAATAATTACATCTCATTTCCTTCTCAAACACCTCCGAATTACCGAAATACTCCTAAAAATAATGTTGAAGTTGAAGAACTAGAAGACAATAACAACAATGAGGAGGCATCGAGTAATATTGTACATTTTACTCGGGAAGAGGATGAAGCTTTGATTTCGTCATTTATGAGTGTCTCTCAAGATAGTATTATTGGCACTAACCAAAAGAAAGATGCACTTTGGGCGAAAGTCTCATCTTTGTATAAAGAAGCTCGTCTCACCAATCCACTTAAACTTAGATAGAAGATTGGCAATTCTATTGGTGGCAGAATGCGGCGTATATGCAAAGCCGTCATGGCATGGGGTGATTGTTTTGCAGAAGCTAATCGAATCAAGAGATGTGGGATGTCAGAAGATGACGTCATTCAAATGGCTCATAAGTTACATAAAGGAAAATTCAACTATGAACATGCTTGGCGCTTGTGAAGACATTATGGAAAATGGGAAGATCACATTACTCCATATGCCGGAATTAATCCGGGGAAAAGAGCTCAACAAGAAGATCCAACCACTCCTACAAATGGTTGTACATCCGAAAGCGGTAGTAGTGGTAAGAGAACTAGGCTTAATGAGGGAGGGTTCTCTCCAGCTTGCTCTGTAGAAGAAGGAAGTGCATCTAATACTCGTCCAATTGGTAGAGATGCAGCTAAAAAAGGTAAAGAAGCGTTGAAAACTGTTATCGAAGAGGCGAGTCATTTCAGTAACGTCGTGAAGAATTTGAATTTTAATTTGACTAGTGATAAAGATAATAAGGTGAGGAGGCTGTCCATAGATGAAGAGAAAGTAAGGGTCAAAGAAAAGAATGGTTAATTGGTCAAATACTTGGCAAACTAATGGACTGTCCGTCTTTAACTCCGGAAATGGAAGAGATGAAGGCTAAACTCATAAGAGAACTATTATAATAATTCGTACTATTTTAGAAAATATTATGCTCTTTTATTAGAAAGTAATGTATTTCGTGCTATTTTAATTTATATTATGCACTTTTATTAGAAAGTAATGTATTTCGTACAAGTTTAGTTTATATTATTTTCTTTTATTAGAAAGTAATGTATTTCTATTATGTAAAATATTGTCTTGTAATGTAATATATTAAATTTTATGTACTTGTATTATATTACAAAATTTTATCTTATCTCTTATCCATATAAAATCTAACATTATCCATATAAATCCGAACAAAATCTTACACTATCAACATAAAACATTATCTTATCCTCATCAATTTCCTTTATATAAAGCACTCACCCTCACTATCTTTAAATTACTCAAATAACTCTAAAATATTCTCATATTTAACCAAAAAATGTATCCCTCAAGTTCTTATCATCTTTCTCCCCCAGGCTCACCACCATCATCTTCTTCCTCATCATCTACCTCGTCAGAAGAGAATGCTAGGCAGGAGAGGCGGAGGCAGAAAAGAGTTGCAACATACGAAGCAGTCAGGTATATGGTAAATTATATGGCAAATAATGTTATACCACTTATATTGGTAAACTATATGTCAAATAATAAAGAAAGAACATATATTGAGAGAAATCGAGAAGAGGGCCATGTCCGTCTCTTTAACGAATATTTCTCGGAAAACCGAGTTTACCTTCCACAAATGTTTAGACGTAGGTTTTGAATGCGCAAACATTTATTCTTGCGTATTTTAGAGGGTGTAGGAGCTTATGATAGGCATTTTCAACACTAACCTGATGCTACAGGTAGGTTAGGTCTGTCACCATTAATTAAATGCACAACAACACTTCGTCTCTTAGCATATGGAGAAGCTGCTGATAGAGTGGACGAGTACTTGAGGCTTGGAGAATCAACAGCAAGGAAGGTTCTTGTTAGATTTCTTGAAGCTGTTATTCACCAATTTGGGGATGAGTATCTAAGACGTCCAACTGTTCAGGATCTTCAAAGGCTTTTACAGGTTGGAGCGTATAGAGGATTCCCGGGCATGTTAGGAAGTATCGACTGCATGCATTGGAAGTGGAAAAATTGCCCTAAGGCTTGGAGAGGTCAGTTTCAATGACGAAGTGGAGAAGCGACTGTGATATTGGAAGTAGTTGCATCACAAGATGTGAACCCCCGCGATAAAGAGGAAAATTTAAATTATAAATTCAAGCGGAAATTAGGAAATTTTCAAAACTTTTAAAATTTAAAGCGCGGGTTCTTTAAAACATAAAACACCAACAAAGAATGTGAAAATAAAATTGAATTATACAAACGTGATAGTCAAGGTGAGGGAAAATATATCCCTCGAATGACAAATGATAAAAGGTGAGTCTAAGCAATTCTACTAAACCGACTACTAGTCCAAGGTGCTCGCTAGCTCACACGTCTAAACCCCACAAATGCATCTTCACGAACCTGTCATTCATGTAAACATGAAAGCCACAGTCAGTGGGGAGTAACTCAGGGTTCTCCCAGCCACATTATGTCAAAACGAACATGACAAAGAACATGAACAAATAATCATATTAGATAAGTTATGAGTAAATCGACTTATAACTAAACATGGGATTATACGTGTTTAAACCAACAAGGATAAAAGAAATGATGGAATAAACAAGTAAGGCATAAGCAACAATAAAATAAATGGAGAAGAAAGACAAGGAAACAGACACGACCACTTAGCCACGAACACGTATTTCAAGGAGATATGACCAAAGTAACCATCCAAATAATGCAAGACATTTACTACTCTTAGACTATAATTTTCCCGGGTAGGACTACGATAATGATACGGTCCTAGTCTAAATCTGCAGATTCTCGGGTGTACATCCCGATTCGACGTGCGCCAGCACAGCATGCACCCAAGACTCGACTACTCATGGAGATCGAGTACCCCAATCGCTAGAACAACACGAAAGTGGCGGAAAGACTAAAGATAAGATTCACTTGCCAGCACAGCACAAGTGGCCCAAAACCACACTTGCCAGAACAGCACAAGTAGGCCAAACCCGTACTTGCCAGAACAGCACAAGTAGGGCGTAAATGTATGTCAAGCACATACGATGGTAATATGGCATTTCTAAAAGAATACGACTCTTACAGGTGTAAGACAAACACAAAGTGCAGACGGAGTATCCGACTCAGAGGCTACCTTTAAAGCATGTCCGAGATACCATACACAAGACTACATCCTAGACTCCAACCTCCTGGTAGGACGACGATCATATCGCAACTAGAGGGCCTATGGCTCACCCCTAGTATCCGATAGGACCAAGACTCAGGGACGGAATTATTAATGTCACATTCATACTTATGGCCTGCATCACCATAAGTACGGATGGGAACATCAATCCCGATGATCATATTGTAACTAGAGGGTCTATGGCTCACATCTGGTATCCGATACGACCAAGACTCTCACAACTAAACAATACAAGACGTTATCAAGGATATGACTCTTACAAGTACATATTTATAATAAATATCTCATACTTGTATTATATTAATAAATATTCCATTTCATAATTTAATATGCCGGTTAAATAAAATATAATAAGTGATAATGAATAATTTACGTTGTGTGAAATTTACGGGATAAAATGTGACCAACTCAAAGACTCATTTATGAGCCCATAAAACAAGTCATAAAAACCCAATACTTGAAGTCACAAGAAATCCATCAAGTTAATCATGCAAAGTCCAACCATGTAATCATGTGAAGTTCAACATATAAAACATAACAAGCCCAAAAGAAGGAAGTATGTAAATTCCCCATATAAATTATAGTGAACCCAATCTATAAAATATAATGAGCGGTAATGAATAAACGTTTTATTTCTCACTCACATGTTACTTGAACAAAATATAAATAACTGATAACAAATGAATTAACTAATACGGAACACGAGGCAAAATGTAAACAAACCAAAATCCGAACCACCCATAAGCATATACGAGTCAACAAAGGAAAACTTTGGT
Organism: Silene latifolia; assembly: GCF_048544455.1. Taxonomy (NCBI): domain Eukaryota; kingdom Viridiplantae; phylum Streptophyta; class Magnoliopsida; order Caryophyllales; family Caryophyllaceae; genus Silene; species Silene latifolia. Next base: position 39,680,202 of record NC_133534.1, on the reverse strand, counting down.
CATGATACGAATAAAAAGCATAAACAACCATCATACACAATGGATATATATATTTATAGAACTTGAAACGGTAAAACGGGCGCCATTTACTCATACGGACTCCGAATCGAGTGATTCAAGTGGCTAAACCACCTAATTTTTCGATGCCGTTCCATCTCACATTTTCAGTGGCATTGGAGCTCGTCCCGGTCAGGTACGACAGGTATCCAGGCCAACACGGGTGGTTTATAACGGGTTTCTAAGCATGATTAAAACGTTATTCATCCATACAAATGATCCACATTCATACATGTATATACATTTGAGTCGGGCACAAGAAAATTAACTCAAACACATGTAAATCACGCCCCAAAACAGCATTTATACGCCCAACAAGCCATATATAAAAATGTTGAAACGGTCTTAAGATAGATTGTTAAGCATGTAAAAGATGAAATTCACCCAATTAAACTACCTAGTTCATAAATATATTCCACCATGAATCCAAAGTTGCAACCTTTACTCAGTTTAAACATGGAAAACATGTATAAAAACGTTTCAACCAACACCACATGAACAATTCGTAAAGACTAACAATTTATATCAACAAGGAACAATACACAACATACAAACACACAAATTGACATAATACCGAGTAACCCATCACCTCATTAGCTCTTCAATAAGTATTTTTCTGACCCAAAGCTACTCTGGTTGCCCAAATCCGCAACTTGACACACAAATAAACGAAATTAACACGGGTACTCGTGCCCTAAAGGTCACGACTAGAGGAGAAATATGGAGAAAGTTAAGACCTTTCTTACCTAGAAAGATGGAGGACGGAAAGTGGAGAAGATAGATGCGAAAATCACTTGAATCGGATAAAAATTGAGCAAGTTATGGGTGTTTTAGTGGAAGAGGTGTAAGATGCAAAAATGGTGTTTGTGTTTGTGGTGGTGTTGCTGAAATTTGTTGTTAGATGGAAGAAGATAGGCTTTCAAGCATTTATATGGGTGGAGGAAAGAACATAAGAGAAAACTCCATAGTTGCCTTAGGCCCAAATTGACATTTTGGGTCGATATTACACTAGAAATACGCCTTAAGCTTACTACAACTCAAGACGGATATTTTTATCAACATAAATATTATTATACATGTAAAGTCGTATTTTATAAAAACGGATTTAAAAATATAAATAAAATAATAAAATGGCTAATTAAATTATAAATGCCAACACGGAAAATTCGTGGGTGTTACATAAGATCTATGATATGGCATTCATCTTTTGGTGTACCTGGATCGTGCAATGATATAAATGTGTTACACCGGTCACCTGTTTTTGATGACGTATTAAATGGATGAGCTCCTCGGGTTAATTATATAGTTAATGGTCAACAGTTTGACACGGGTTATTATTTGACCGACGGTATATATCCTCAATGGTCAACTTGTATACCATCAGTCTCTCTTCCACAAACACCCAAGGATAAGTTGTTTGCTGAAAGACAAGAGGCAGCAAGGAAGGATGTGGAGCGTGCTTTTGGAGTACTTCAGGCGCGATTCGCAGTTATTCGAAAACCAGGTTTAACATGGAAAGAGTCCATGTTAAATAAGGTAATAACGACATGTATTATACTACATAACATTATAGTGGAAGATGAACGTGATACATATGCAAATTATGCTGATTATTCAGAGTATGAGAATCTTCATTCACAAGTTCAAAAAGCTGAGTACGGAGCGGGATATCAGATTGAAATTGATAGATATATAGTAAATCGTGACAATTTGCGTTCTAGAAACACGCACAAGTCCTTAAAAAAAATTAATTGAGCATATTTGGCAACGGTTTGGCGCTGGAAATTGAAGTATTTAAATCAGCAACTTGTACTCATAGTTTCTTATTATGTTATGTATTATTGTCTTAGAATTTGTAATGTTTCCAATTTTTTAATGAAAAATATTTTCTCTATTTTTAAAAGTACGATTATTAATTAACTTACACAATTATAAAAATAAAGTTAATGTTAGGTTTTTGTTAAATAAATAATGTGTGGGGTAGAATAAAATAAGAAAGAGAAAAAATTGATGGTTAATTGATGTGGGGAAAAATGATTAAAATTTGGTGATGGTAGAAAAGGTGAGGTGGATATGTGATTAGGATAGAGAAATGATAAAAAAGAGTAAAGTGGTGGAAAATATGTGATGATGGATGCGAATGGTCTAAGTGCTTCTTTGTAAAAAGAGAAGGAACAACCACTAAGGGCATTAGCAATAGATGAACCTCTAATAGGTTTGTTCTCGTACCACATAAGCTAGTATACAAAATCATTTACATACAAACATCATTCCAACAATAAATAAACCTCTTCAAGGTTTATCACATGGCCCACTATACTATTTCTTCTCTCATATTCTCTCTCCACAAACCTACATACTATATTGTAACCCCTCTCATCCATGAACCTTAACACCCATGTCCAACAATAGTGGGTTTGTAGACAAACCACTAAGATATTTGACACATCATCTTACAAACCTATTGACAAACCTCTATTGCTAATGCCCTAAGTGTTTGACATTAGAACGTGAGTTGGAAATTGGGAACAAATAAAAACCGAAAATTTACTCACTACGGGCCCCACCATTCTTTGATCACCTTTCATGGACCACGTTTCTTTTACTCTCCTACTCTTCAGCACTAGAATAGCCATCATGAGTTAACCTCTTTATGTAAAATTTTGAAAGCAGACCCGTGAATTTCACGGGTTTAAACCTACTTATTGATAACAAATCAGTATATAATAAAAACTACATAGTAATTTCTTAACATAAAAGGACAAGTTATTAACCTTAAAACCAAAAGCACTCAACTTATAAGCTTAGCTTTACAACCCGAAAACACAAGTGTATATATAGTGTATCTCGTTTTAGTAAAATTCAATTTGGAGTTTATAGCTTAAATTCCTTAATTTTGAAGTTATAAAGATTTAAAGGTATATCTCTAACAACTTGTGAAATTAAATTAAAAGTTATTGTATTTAAATTAAAACTAAAAGTATTTAGCTTGAAACTATAAGTTAAGCTGTAAAGTTAATATTGTATTGTTAGATATTAAAGTTTTTAACTTAAAATAAATACTTTCCAAATTTAAAACACTAGTTTAATGTAACACCCCAACTATCCAGGTATCCAGCCAAGATAATTGGGGCGTTACTGTCTCGGTTTCCCGAGGTAGTGAAATCGGATATACAATCCAAGAACAATTTTATAAATAGAATGTTTAATGTTTTACAACGAATAAATGAATAATGAAAGATTACAAGTCATGACTTCTAGGCTAATCTAATCAATCATGTCCGACTCGGAGATCACCAAGCCTCGTCCCTTCTCTCGTAGCTACCAAAGCTAACCTGTATACAACTGCTCCCCCTATGATCGGAGATATCATATGGATCGACACAGGCCACCCCAGAAATAGGTGAGATTACACGGACACAACAAATGTCAGTTTCAATGATAAATGCAAGACATGACATAATAAGGAAATATGCAACATGTTGATTATATGAATGAGACACGAATAAAGCAACATCATACCGGTACCGGGACACGCCGAGACATACCCTCAGTTTCTACTCCGGTACCGGGACACGCCCAGACGTACCGGGTCCGGAAGCCAACCGGATCCCCTGCTAGATGTCGTGTCTCAGCCACACGCGTACCTCCGTACTCAAGCCATTAATGTGCACATTCCCCTTGGAGTGGGAAGCTCCAAGGGGCGACCCGACGTATCCTCAACAATCAAGTACCGCCATCAAAGGTCTCCAACACAATCCATTCTCAACTATACATAGAAAATGGAAGAGCCACAACAAGCATATGACCAATTCATGAATTCCCTCCCACATGTTATGAATAACAACCCTTCCAATACCCACATGACACACTAACCAATTTATGAATGCATATGACGAAGGAAGACATACAAACATGCTTATACAACATTGAAACCGAGTAGGATAACCTACCTTTAAGCATAATCCTCAAGCTAATCGAAATCACCAAGTATCCATCTCATAAAACCGTCTCATCCTATATAAACCATGTAATAACTATCACAATTCACTGTATACTAAATTACAACATAAAATCCCTCATTATAAGTTACCAATTACTCATTTTATCTAATTAAATACTAATTAACCTCTCTTAGTAAACCATAACTCGAATTTACTCATAAGACAAAGAGGAAAGGGTGAGATTTCTACTTACAAAGGTAGATCGGGGCATAGGAGGCATGTTCCACCATTAATCCAAGCTTGAAGGCCAAGGGAAAGGCATTTGGGGGTATTTTAGAGAGAAGGGAGAGGGTTTTTGTGTAAGAAGGAAGGAGGAAAATGAATGGAAGAGGGTTGGATAGAATGAAAATCCCGAAATATCATCTCTCGGGTACAGCTCAGCACACTCGATCGAGTGACCGGTTCACTCGACCGAGTGGCTCTCACTCGGTCGAGTGTACCCTCACTCGACTGAGTGCCGACTCACTTGGTCCACTTGGAATATTACTCGGTCCACTGGAAGTTCACTAAGTCTAGTTTAGGTCTTACTTGGTCCTATCCGAGTACGCGTGGGTTCCCTCACGCGTCCCTAGGTCTAAGTACGGGTCCCACAAATACCGGGTATTACAATATTCCCCCCTTAAAATGAATTTCGCCCCCGAATTTCACCACTCACTCCCTTTTCCAACACACCCTCGGTCTTCTCTCAAGCCTCATTCTCGATCCTCTTGTATTTTCTTACCCTTATTACTCTTATTGTTACACACATGTGTCCTCTCTATCCTAAGTTTATTTTTTACTCTCATTACTTTCCTACGTATTACGCTCTTTGTTTCTAAATTTCTTCACTCCCCCTAAAAGGGAACTTTGCCCAGAAGTTCGCTATAATTCTCGCATGGCGCTCTCCCGGTAACCTAACATTATTACCACAAGCTGTGTATAATTACCATATGTGTGTGTGTGTGTGTGTGTCTATATATATATATATATATATATATATATATATATATATATATATATATATATATATATATATATATATATATATATATATATATATATATATATATGAGTACTCTTTATGACTATACGCAACCACTTTTAACATTCAACATATCATTCACATATCGTATCGGACCGCCACAACACGTATTAGTGTTACCAACTCGTCACGTGGTGTGTACTCACTATTATTATTTACCTTTTCACTATTATTATGGAATATCTACATGTTTTCATGCACTTTATGCCATCATGTAATCATTTGTAGCTCGATTATTTCTTATACCGTCCAAACAACTGACAAGGTTAAGAGTAAACACTTCATAAAAGTATATCGTGTGGGTTTTCTATAGTCAATCGACTCTTAGTAGGTCGGCATAGTTCAAAATCAAGGTCAAATGTGTCGTAAATGGTCTAAAATTCCCAAAAAGGATCAAATTCCACTATACTCGGTAGACCTTGCATAGTAGGATGGGGGTTCCCAGAACATGTTTTTAAGCCTACTCGATCGAGTGAGGTGGGGAACTCGGTCGAGTGAATAGGGCACTCGACCGCGTATCGCTGGGTAGTCCCAATTTCGGCCATTAATGGCCTCTAAGCTTCCTTATGGTTGAAATACATGCAATGGGGTCCAAATAGTGATCACTACACCATCCTACTATGCAAGGTCTACTAGTCTTGGCCTCATGGCCGGCTTACAACATAAAAATTAAATTGTTCAAAGTCTCAAATGATAATTAAAAGTCTCAAGGAATCCCGAATCATAAGGTAACCACTACTTGGAGGACTTCCTCTTCTTGCCAATGTTAGGCATCCACCTTGCCCATCCGGAGCGACTCTTCACCGTCTTGCTTCCTCCTTTCGCTTGTTCCTCCTCCTCTTCTTCATTTTCCTCTTCCTCTTCCGGTCCCTTGCGAGCCGTCACCTCCCACACTTCATCAAGGTTCATGGCCTCCGCCGCCGCGGACGTTCCCGCCTCACTTCCACTCCCTTGGGAGGCATAGCTAGGATAGATCCCGGCATCACCCATGTATGGGTCACGCAAGTGTCCCACGCCAAAAGGAAAGTTTATCTCCCAATCCGATGGTTGGATACCATAGGCCTTGAAGACTCCAAAACTGTCTCCAGGTCCAGACCAAAAGCTAGGGCGGTGGGCGGGTCGTACTCCTTGATTATAGGCCGCCTTATACATGTCTCTCAACACAAGGTCGGTTTTCACTCGGTGTATGAGTTACGACATGGGATAGTTGGAGTCGAAGGTGGGTGGGGCTTGGGCAAAGTTCCCGGCATAAGGCGGGGGCATCATATTTGTAAGCATGGAGTGGGGAAAAGATGTGGGAGCTTGGTCGACGGGACCACGAGATGAGGGAGGTAACGGGGGTGCCTCCCGTTTCTCGGTGGCATCCTCAAGGTCAAAGGTGAGGTTACTAGGGATGGTATACATTTAGGCCTCGGGGCGGGGTGATCCCGCTCTCTCTAAAGGGGAAGTCGGGTGTAGGTCCTCGCTGGCGGGAATCTTCATGTACCACTCATCATCAGCCTTCCAAGAATAGGTGCTGTCCTCCTCTCCATCTAGCTACTACCCAAGACTTAGATTTCAACCAATCAAAATCAAAATAAACCACTTCCTTAGACATGAGTGCATCCACCGCCCCCGCTTCATAAGCTAAAAATGTTCTTGGTCAATCGAGTCACTAAGGCTCCACAATCTAAGGAGCATTGGTCCACCTCGGCCATCCTCGCAAAGGCAAGACACACTAAAGACACGGCACTGAAGTGGAGACGGTTTTCATGGCGGGGGTTAAGGTAGGAGCTCAAGATTAGTACCTCCATGGAGTTGAGCTTGCCCGGGTCCCTCCTCCCATAGATGAGGTTAGTCAAGGAGCGCAAGAAAATCTTTATGACGGGGTGCTCAATGTCACTAGTCTTCATGTTACTTACACTAACCTTTTCCTTGCTTGTGTAAAGGCGGTAATACTTTGAAACTTTCACGTCCTTCTCAATTTTGTTATGGTGGCCTACAACTCGCTTACCCACCCCTAGATGGTCAGCAAAAGCATCACTACCCAAGTTGAAAGAGGTATTCTTGAGCCTAAAACTCGCCTTATGGGTCCCCTTGTCATAGGTGAAAGAGCTCAAAAAGTCGAGGGTGAGGTTGTGGTAACTTATCTCCTCCAAGGTGTACAAACCCTCCAATCCAAGAACTGAGAAGATGTTATACACCTCCTTCTCTATTCCTAGGACTTCCAAGGTACTTACCGACATACACTTGATCGGAGCCATCCTCCTAGTGGCTAGGACCTCAAACTTGTCCCGGTGCTCCTTTCTCTCAAAAGCTATGGACGGGTAGTCCGGGAGGGTGATAGCGGGTGGTACTTCTTGTTGAGGTTGACGACTGTTCCTTCCACGGCCGCTTCTAGCGTTCCTTTCCAAGCTACAAGAGGAGATCACACAAGGTATGGAACGAGAAAGGTAAGAATTTGAAGCAAAGTTTTGAATATGGATAGAATTTTCCCAACTTCTCAATTTTATAGACACCAAAAGAAAGGGGATTTTTGTTATAGTTTCTTGTAATTTAATTGACCTCTCCAAAATTTTCTTATGTTACAAAAATTATTTTCCGGAATTTAAAGATCCTTGTGACATAACACTAGTTTAAGCATGTCCTTAATTACATGTATTATCCTAATTCATCACCCGACTTGTCAAATTTCGACTCATCCAAGACACACTACACTTCAAAGTTTCACTTAAGTGACCACATGACATTACCATCAATCAACAATTTCGCTAAAGTTGGTGAAATAAATAAAAAAAAAAAAACAAATTTAGTTTGTCAAGATTTAAAAAGGAATTCGGGTGAGTGAAGTATTTTTTTATCATAAGAAAACCTTTTAATTGAACAAGTAAGTAGTAACACAAGTAGTGAGTATAAATTAAAATTTAATATGGTTAGTGTCGAATTTTCAAGACTTTGAGACAAAATTTCTTTTAATCCCTCTTATAAGGTGGTAGTAACCACAAAATCCTCAATACTACAACATAGGAAAATCATCATTAAGGTACAAGAATGCATTATTCATGAGAATTTTAGAAGAACTTAGAAGAGTTTTCACCCAAGTTTTAAGACAAAAATTGATTTTATTTTGGTTTACATAATGCATTATTAACCAAGATAGTAGTCCTACAAGGCAATTAAACTAAGTTTTGCTCATGAAAAATCAAAATTTGGGCATGACTTGTCTAAAATTCGAAAATTTAAGACGGAGTTTTAAGATGAAATTTACACATATTATGGAAGATCCATCCATGACAACAAAAGTTAAGCCTTTGACAACTATACACAACAACAATCACCAAAAATCCAATCATTGACTCAAGAACACCCAAGTCGAGTCCTACAATGGTGAACAAAAATTTTCTACAAAAATTTGATTTTTATCCACAACAATGGTATTAAAAGCTTACTAATATCATGAATTAAGCAAAAGGAACAATTAATTAACAAAACTTGTAGGATTTAGAAGTAGATCTAAGAAATTCAAATTTGGGGAAAGATGGAAGAAGATGAATTAGCTTACCTTGACCAAATTAGTGAGACTAGATAAGAAAGGTGGAGAAATAGGATGAATTCCAAGCAAGTTAGAGCAACAATGGAGGTTTTTGGGAGAATATGGTGTTGGAAGGGATAAAGATATGAAGGTATGAAGATAGGAATGGAAAATTGGGAAGAATAAGGGCTTTAAGCCGAGTAACTCCACCCGTGTGGACCTACTCGGTCGAGTGCCGAGTGCACTCGGTCGAGTATAAGCTCACTCGGTCGAGTGGATGACCCACTCGGTCGAGTTAAGGGTCCACTCGGTCGAGTGCTCTCTTACTCGGATGAGTTGACTCTCGCACTCGGTCAAGTTACCCCGTTGGGTTTCAAATTCTCACTAAGGGCTTATTGACGGAGTTCCTGCAAGACAATACAATGTTCACTAGTTCCCCACTCATCGGTGACTCGTCCCGAGTTAGCTCATGCCACACCACAGTTGTCAATCCCTATTCCCTACATCCACACTTGCACTTACCTTGCCGAAATGTTGCCATATATATACTAACAATAACTCTATCAAGCATTAGATAACCGCACAACATGCATCAAGGGAAAGAGGATTATCATTTTCTCAGAGATGTCGAGACATGTAAATTCCTCTCTACACATATGAAATTTCATAGCATGCAAGAGTCTAGCAACAACCATATCATTCATGCCATCATACCACATTGCCAATATCGTTCACCCTTACTTGTAACCACCCATGTAGTGACCAACCGAGGCAATAGGCACTAGTTTTGATATGAGGGCTGTGGACAAGGCCCTCGGGAACTGCGTCCGCGGGATCCACACTAGGCATAATCGACTCGAGGTTCTTTCGAATCGAATTAAGACAAATTAGAGTCGCCACCAAGTTTTATGGGAACTTGGAACCGTTCAAGTCAACTTTACACCTTTCATCGAAAAGCATAAAGCCAATCGACTACGAGTGATTAAAGATAAAGACTTGTACCCTATATCACTCGATTTGAATGACTCTCGTAATCCAATGGTATTTAGACGGATCCACAAACCATAGATCTTGAGTAAGGGGTGAGGGTACGTGTTAGGAAGCCCATAAGGACACCTAACCCCGCCCGTCAATAACGGCCTCTACTAAGTCAAGTGTCGGATTTCAAACAAGGTCATAGCTACTACGATATATGATATGCAAACATCATTTTAAAACCCTAACATGTGACAACAATTTCTATGTCGTTTTAGATGCAACTAAACTAACTTTGTCAAAGTTGTAATTTAGCATGTGGGTTGATTGATCTAACAACATATAAACGAAACAAACAAGGCTTGATGGGAATGGGGTAGCCGTTGGGATCTATCCTATTACAACCCAGGCATTTCATGCCGACACAACGAGAAATTAAAGATACAACTCGATCTAAAATACAACGCTACACACACGACGCAATACCCAGCCATTCGGCCTAGGAAACCGTGCACAAAGGGGTGGCCCACGGCTTACATGACTCACGGCCTTGGGTCACTCCTCGTGATGCGTGCTTTCACTTAATCTTATCGAATTAGACATAGGGCCACACACCAAAGCATGCATTAGCATAAACCGGGCCATGTTGCTTTAAACAATATGCGATTTACTACGCTCTTACATGCATTGGGGCACAACCATCTAACCAAACAAGACTAAGGTTTTGAAAGAGGTTTTGACTCGATAAAAGAAAGCTAACTTGAAAATTACAACTCGATAACAAACGATAAATTACAAGCGACAAAACAAATAAAAAACGAACGATGTAAAATAAACGAAACAAGAAAAACCAAAGGACACGGCCAAGCCTCACGGCCTAAAGCCATGTCCAACCCTAGGTCCTAGGTCAGGTTCATTAGTTAGATCGATTGATTGCGAAACGAATTCGAAAGCGGGCTAGAAAACAAGTTAGAAACGACGTTGATTGATTTGAAAAGATACCTTACAAACGCGCATTCTACACGGCCTAAAGGGGTCCAATTAGGTTAAGTTTGCTAATTAATTTAACTCATCGAGTGTTAATAAGAAGGTGCTAATCACGCACTCTTATACTAACGAGAAATTAGGTGAAAGAGAGAGATGCATTCAATTAAGTTACAGAATCGACAGTTGATTTTTAAAGCTATGTCGATGTACCCTAAAGTGTCTAATTAGGTTATTAAATTGATCTAATGTCATCTAAACGAGTTATATGTTAACAATCAGAGGTCATACTAACATGTAAATGATCCTAAGGTGGGTCGAATCACACGAAACAAAGGGGGGGTCAAAAGCGAAGAACGAAGTCAGAAATCGTTTTATTAATGCCCTACCTTGAACACGAGGATATGTAAATGAGACGGGGGTGTACGACCGACTGATGTAGCGGTTTCTTTCCCATCTCAAGTCAACTCGGGTGTTCATGGTGGTACTTTAACTCATACTCGGACTAAACTAGTTTCGTAGTTAATTTAAACGCTAAATAAAAAACGATAAACGAAATAAAACGAAACAATAAAAAAACAAACATAAAAAACGAAATAAAGGGAAGAAAGAGGAGGATTTGATGCACCCTCAAACTACATGTATCGTTGACACCGTCTTAGGTCGTAATCGATGGTAGATTTTATCTCGAGAGGCCGTCGTCGACGAAGAAACAAAGCAAACAACACGTTTTTGGCAAATCTGGACAGCAACTTTCAAACAGCGATTTCTCTCTCGTTTCACGATGAAAATTCGATTTAAAAGATGTTTTAAAAACTAGAAAGAGAGGATAACAGATATATTAAAGCAATCCCTGCTAGTTTTGAGTTATTGGGTACGAAAAACGAGCACAAACAGAACTGGACAGACAGGAAAAAGCCGCGAAAACAGAGTGTATAACACTCTGTTTTTCGAGGGAATTCGTGTACTCTCAAGGGCAATTTGGCTCGTAAATCTTTGTCTAATGTGTAGATGGATGTTTTATGGTTAATTAGGAACAAGAAACTCGAATTTTGATGGAGGTTTGATGGAGGAACGAATTGTTTTTCGAAGAGGACACACAAACTGTTCCAGTTTGCAAGTCGGTTTTGTGGAGGGTTTTTGAGAGGCAATTAGGGTTTGTTTCTGGGGTTTAAAGCTTATAAGTGAAGGTAGTATCTATGGAGAACTTAGAGGAATGAATGTATGGTGAAGGGGTCGTATTTATAAGGAGTTAAAGTAGGGTAAAAAGGAGGAGAGGCAGACGGGCTCGGCTGAGCATAGCTGCTGTCCAGCAGCTTTTGGGGGGTTTTCTAGGGTTCTTATGGGGGGTTTTCTTGGTGGTTAAGGTAAGGTAATATGGGTAGGATATTAGGGTATGGGTTAGGGTTAATGGGCACGGGTTTTGGTGGTATTTGGAGCGGGTTTTGGACTCGGGTTTGAGCTGCAAAACAGGGGGGGCTGTTTCGTGTTTTGCGGGCTGGTTGGGGGTGATTTGGGGCATGGTTTGGGCCGTGGTTATGGGGTTCGAACTGGGGTTGGATGGGTAGGGGTTTAGGTTGGTTAGTGTACTCGATATTCGTGCCAACTCGTAAAGAAAACGGGCTCAAAAAGTGAGCTAAAATCGAGCTCAAAAACGTGTGGTTGAAACGAGTTCTTTTCGATTTTTAAATCCATTTTTCAAATCAATTAACACATTAAAATAAATGATTTTTCAAACCAAATATACTCATAAAATGATTTTTCAAATCAAGTATTTATTTTATTTTCAATAAAATAAACTTGGGAAAATAAATTCAAAATAAATTAAATTAAATTGAAATCACCTTAAAAAAGACTTTAATTTAAATATCATTTAAATTAATAAAATGAACTTAAAAAAAACATTAATTTAAATATCATTTAAATTAATAAAATACTTCATCGACGACGCCCATTCTACATCGTAAAACGAGCTCCAAATAATGACCATGACAACTAAAGAATACATGTGTCCTATCATCATCGGGTGTTTGTCGGGTTCTCTATAAATTCCAATATCGACGGATACGGGTATCTACAGAGCCCCCACTTTGACTGAGGCTTGGACAAGGCAAAAGTCAAAGTATACCCCAGGTCCCCCTCGACCGGAGGATTCTTCGGGTCGTTTATAGTCCATTAGACTTGCGTATATAAGCTCGCCAGCCATAAGAAGAGATCGTACCCGAAACTTCGTTGGGGATTGACTCTTGCTTCTGTTGTGTCAAGTTGTCATTGCTGGTCGTCGACCCATAAATTGCATATATGGTGGATTGAGCCTTATCCTTAGGCGCCTACGTATCCGTTTCTGACAGAATCAAACCCGCGTCGTAGTTCGGCCACTGCTGACACTTGCCCTAACTTTATCATCTGCTGGCGTTTGTCCAAAACTCGTCATCTGCTGACATTTGCCCAAAATTTCTCATCTGCTGGCGCTTGTCCGAACGGGACGGGACTTTCCGAGGAGGTTGCCGCCGCTTTCATCATTTGCTTTCAGCTGCGGAATTCTTCCATTTCATACTCTTGTATTGAATTGAATTCTGAGTGGATGTCATCCATTTCATCTTGATAATGGTCTCTCGAAGCCAACGGCCAGAGCCCCGATTTGCGATGGCTCTAAAGTCGAAGACTTTAGAGCCCCCAGTTGAAACATATCCTGCTATATTTGAAACACAGAAAATGTACAAGCAATAATCATCACATATGCACATTTGGATCATTGATCTTAAAATTGGATCATTTGAAAGATTGGGTCATCGACCCGAAAATTGAATTTGAAAATTTTGAATAATTGGGCCATCGACCCAAAGTTTAAATTTGACATCACTTGGTATGTTGGGCCATCGGCCCTTCAAAAATTGAATTTGAAAATTTTGAATGATTGGGCCATCGACCCGAAAATTGAATTTGAAAATTTTGAATGATTGGGCCATCGACCCGAAAATTGAATTTGAAAATTTTGAACGATTGGGCCATCGACCCGCAAAGATTCTACTACTTGGATCATCTATCCACAATTCGCAAAAGGTTTTTGAAATTTTGAAATTTTTGAAATTTTGAAATTTTGAAATTTTGAAATTTTGAAATTTTTGAAATTTTGAAATTTTGAAATTTTTAGAAATCGAACCTTGATGGGTGAGCATGAAACACGACTCAGACACTCTGTATGACCCGTAAACAACGTGGGCGTAGCCCGCTACCGTAAAACAAAAAGGAAACTAAAACCGTAAGTGTGCACGGGTTTTAATTCAATCATTGACTTGTTGGGGGTAGAAATGTAAATTGGCCGTTCCGGCACCAAAAGATGGCAAGTGGGAATCACTTGGCATTGACAAGGAGGATTAAACTCACGGAGCAACAACGTTGGCTTCGCGCAGACACTAAACACAGATTGATTTTATGAGAACACTTAGACATCACACATCACTCTTGTTGGGAACATTCTGTCACTCTTCTCCTCGCCTCCTTTCTTTTCAGCGAGTATTCAGCATTTCTTGCCACCGCCTTCTTTCTTTTCAGCGGGCTTTTACTATTTTTCTTCCACGCCTTCTTTATTTTCAGCGGGTTTTTCATATTTTCTGTTCCCAACACAAACCCACATCTATGTGACTAAGCATCTTTGCCTAAACCGTTAGATAAAGCTCATTCTGAGACTCGATACTATTCATCCGAACCCATATCCTCATCCTAGCCTACATCGAGTGCTAAGACCGACTCAAACAAAGGTGGCTTCATTTGGACTTGGTTAAGACCCGTAAGAAACCGACAAGATGACAACTTGGTTGATGAGTGGATTGAATCCCTTGTTCAGAAGGACTGCCTACGTATTCGCATGGAGCGAAATCAAATCCGACGTAGTTCGATCAGGTTGCATTAAATTCGCATTTTGATTGTGTGTACACACTCGAAGGTTTCACCTAAGGTATAATGTCATATCCCATTCTAGCCTGTAAAGTACCGGGTTAAATCCCATGTCTAGGGTTGGTACAAAAGGCTGTGGTTCTTTGGGATGTGGAGCTTGGTAAAAATAGGTTCGCAAGGTAAACTATCATTCTGAAGGTTCGTTTTGTGGTGCTAAGGCCACGGGCTATGGCTTCTGATGTGGTTGGAAATGGTGTCTCGGGTTTGATGAAACCCGAGTGCAAATGGGTTTGAAAATGATGTGGGTTCAAATTTCCATGTCTGGACCCTAAAGGCTAGGTATAACAACACAAGCGGAATGATTCTCAAAATTCCCGACTATACCCTTGTAACTGTCTCAGGAAGGACTTAGAGGTAAAGAGGTTACTACTTAAGCTTTTGGGCTTCGCCCATTGAACTTCAACTATGGGTACTTGACTTGACTTCTGGCTTGCGTAACTTCGACATTCAACCAAAAACCTTTTGCAATAACTTCAACATCTTTTTTTCTTTTTTTTTTTTTCCTTTCATCTTTTTTTCATTTTTCTTTTTTTTTTTCATTTTTCCAATTTTTCTCCTTTTCTCATTTTTTCATTCTTTTTCATCTTTTTTCTCTCTTTGAAAATGATCTTCTATTCATTCTCTTAGTCAGAAATGGATACACCTTGAAAACTGGGCTTCGCCAACTAATTTGGGTAAGAACTAACAATTCCTTGTTAGAACGGGTTGATATCTTCTCTCTTCGAGATGGGATGATTTTGTTGGGGATGGGCTTGCCTTCCATCATCGATAGGGGAAACAAGGAGCTAGTCCAGGTTCGTCATAGATTCATCTAAAAGCTTGTCATAAGCACTTGTTCTGATGGAGGTTTCCTACCACCAGACATGGAATAGGTAAAGGAATCAAACACGGGATCCTATTATACCTTACATTTTGAAACGGGACATATTTCTACCCCAGGGATGCCTTTGAGTGTGTTGTGCATTTTATCATGCTTTCAGAATGATTGAGGATTGAAAACAAAACAAATTGGGAAACGAAACTGCAACCTTTATTGGAATGACAAATGCTTAAAAGACTCGAAGGAACGATTCCTAGGACACACCCTAGGTCATCGCGGAACGAACGACTCAACTTCAGGAAAAGAAAGTCCTAGACTCGACTCGACTAAAATAAGAAAACAGATCCCGACTCATAATTTCAAATCTGGTCATGAGCTTTCTCTTGGTCAGCTGTCAGCTTAGATGCTCGGCTCTGATCCTTGATCCCTTTGATGGTCTGCCTCCATCCCGAGGTAGTCCTCTGAGGATCTACGCCAGTGATGAAGGTTGGTGAATCGAATTGTCTTTTATTAAATTCGTTAATAAGAGGAGTACATTCTAGAGCAAGACTCCCGACTTGAATTTCATTCTTCGGGTTTGGCAAGAATTCAGAGCAATCCAAAAATATTTTCCCGATAAACACCCCTTTCAAGTGACATGGGCGGATAAGATGGGAGTAATCGACATTGTGTTCGACAGAAACAACGTTGGCGTGATCGCCAAATGGATTGGTGATGTTATTGGGTTTGACAGCTGGGATTGGGAGTGTTCCATTCTCAATCATGTCTTGGATTTCGTGCTTCAGTCGATAGCACCTTTCAGTATCATGGCCTTTCCCTTGATGAAAGGCACAGTAGGCATTTGGTTTATACCATTTACCTTGTTGATCAGCGGGAGGGTCCGGAGTTGGACCAATAGGCTTCAGCTTTCCTTGGGCTATGAGCCTTTGGAGAGCGTATGTATAAGTGCATCCGATATCGGTGAATGCCCTAGGTGTTTGGCGTTGCGACTTCTTCGATTGCCCTTCTAAGAGATTGATGGCTTCATCAATATGGGCCGTTCTTTGAGGGCCTTGCCCTTAGACGATGAGGCCCCTTGGTACCCTTTCGGCTTTTCGGCCTCTGCCCTTATGACATCATCTTCTACCTTTATCCCGATTCTTATCAATTCTTTGAAAGAGCCAAAATTCTGTATTTCGAGCATTGCGGTAAATAGGTCGTAGATTCTTTACGAACTTATCTACCATTTAAACTTCGTCGGGCTTCTTGGCTAACTTCACGCTTTCAGCGCGCCATCTTGCAAGGAATTCAAGTAAAGCCTTCCTTTTCTTTCAAGCGTCATAACCTCTAGCGTTCTTATATTGGTCCGAATCTCGACATTGTCAGCATAGTGCTTACAAAACTCCACCGTGATATCTTCGAAGGTAGGGAAGTTCTTAAGGTCCAGATTATAGAACCACGCCTTCGGTGTTCATCCGAGAGATTGAGCGAAAATTTCAGAGAGCATGTCAGTAGGTACTCCCTTCAGTGCTAAGTACCCCTTATAGGCCTTAACATGGTGGACTGGATCTTCTGTGCCCTTAAACTTTGGGATATCAGTGAGTACCATGTTTGTGGGCAACTTATCCTGAACCGGGGCATAGGCCCTAGCATTCTCATAGTGGATGTTCTTCCCCTGGGAGAGTTTCAAACGGTCTTCGATGAACTTGAACCGTTTCTCCAGATCAGTCAGAGGTGGGGTAGATAGAGGGGAATCTTCACTCAGCTTAGATTCGATTGCATCCATTCGGGTCATCATGAGGTTCACGGCCTCAGTGAGCTTGTTAACAGCATCTTCCATTGCTTGACGTCGGGTTTTTGGCGGCCTTTCTACAAGAAAACCCCGTACTGAGTCAATATTTAAAGTAAGAGCCCCTGCACACTTAAGGACACGACCCCAACTTGACTCAAACAAAGACTCGACTTGAGACTGACTAACCAAAGGTTCGACTCACGGTTGGATTTAGACCTTGATTCATTTGGACTCGACAAAACGACACGACCCGAATCATCATAATTCGATTCTAAACCGGACTCGGTGTGACTAAACCCGTGATTGGACTAACATAGCCCATAGGTTCGTATGAAACGTCCACAATGGCCTGGCTTGGACGTTTCTGTGGACTATCCTAGACCAAATGGTCGACCAACATGACTCAAAGCCCAAGAGGTGAGCTTGGGTGACCCAACAGGGTCATGTTCTAGACTCTTAGAACGAAACACACCCGGCCTGACACGGCCATGACCCGGACACGACTCGACGCATTTCATGCTTGGTTAAGGTTCGAGAAATATTTTGGATTGAATTTGAAAAAAACGAAGGATCGATTTGAAAATGAGATTTGAAATGGGCAGCATGCCGGCTATAAAAGCTAATTTTGGCCGAAATTTCTAATCCTATTTGGGCAGCATTCCGCGTTTTGAAAATCATGCTAAGTTTGAAAGTAAGTTATTCAAAAGTTCGGTTTTGAAATGGACATGGAAAATTTTGAAAAGACTCGGGAAAACACCTTGCACATTGTCATTCTCATGTTATAAGGATGTATGCTCCTAGACATCTCTAAGTCTCGGCAAGTCTTCTATAAGAAGGTCTATGCCCTCCATCCTTTTGCGGTCTTATAGAGCAAGGGCCTTAAGGTAAAGTACCTAGAAGAGCGTCCCCACCATCAAGAACCACGCGAGGTGAAGTGGAAGCGAGCAATGTGCAGCTTCCTAGCATAGTGGGACGTCGCCCCCCACGCATCACAAAGAAACGCTGGGACGGCCCGGGAAAATCCTTAAGGGTTTATGCATGAATCGTAGCACTATGAGTAATGTTTTACTTTCCAACACTTTCTTTTCAAGTTTCACCTCGGAGGAAAAGACCCTAGAAACAAAGTGTAACTAGTCCTCTTTTCCCCAGTGGAGTCGCCAAACTGTGGACAAGGCCCTCGGGAACTGTGTCCGCGGGATCCACACTAGGCATAATCGACTCGAGGTTCTTTCGAATCGAATTAAGACAAATTAGAGTCGCCACAAAGTTTTATGGGAACATGGAACCGTTCAAGTCAACTTTACACCTTTCTTCGAAAAGCATAAAGCCAATCGACTACGAGTAATTAAAGATAAAGACTTGTACCCTATATCACTCGATTTGAATGACTCTCGTAATCCAATGGTATTTAGACGGATCCACAAACCATAGATCTTGAGTAAGGGGTGAGGGTACGTGTTAGGAAGCCCATAAGGACACCTAACCCCGCCCGTCAATAACGGCCTCTACTAAGTCAAGTGTCGGATTTCAAACAAGGTCATAGCTACTACGATATATGATATGCAAACATCGTTTTAAAACCCTAACATGTGACAACAATTTCTATGTCGTTTTAGATGCAACTAAACTAACTTTGTCAAAGTTGTAATTTAGCATGTGGGTTGATTGATCTAACAACATATAAACGGAACAAACAAGGCTTGATGGGAATGGGGTAGCCGTTGGGATCTATCCTATTACAACCCAGGCATTTCATGCCGACGCAACGAGAAATTAAAGATACAACTCGATCTAAAATACAACGCTACACACACGACGCAATACCCGGCCATTCGGCCTAGGAAACCGTGCACAAAGGGGTGGCCCACGGCTTACATGACTCACGGCCTTGGGTCACTCCTCGTGATGCGTGCTTTCACTTAATCTTATCGAATTAGACATAGGGCCATACACCAAAGCATGCATTAGCATAAACCGGGCCATGTTGCTTTAAACAATATGCGATTTACTACGCTCTTACATGCATTGGGGCACAACCATCTAACCAAACAAGACTAAGGTTTTGAAAGAGGTTTTGACTCGATAAAAGAAAGCTAACTTGAAAATTACAACTCGATAACAAACGATAAATTACAAGCGACAAAACAAATAAAGAACGAACGATGTAAAATAAACGAAACAAGAAAAACCAAAGGACACGGCCTAAAGCCACGTCCAACCCTAGGTCCTAGGTCAGGTTCATTAGTTAGATCGATTGATTGCGAAACGAATTCGAAAGCGGGCTAGAAAACAAGTTAGAAACGACGTTGATTGATTTGAAAAGATACCTTGCAAACGCGCATTCTACACGGCCTAAAGGGGTCCAATTAGGTCAAGTTTGCTAATTAATTTAACTCATCGAGTGTTAATAAGAAGGTGCTAATCACGCACTCTTATACTAACGAGAAATTAGGTGAAAGAGAGAGATGCATTCAATTAAGTTACAGAATCGTCAGTTGATTTTTAAAGCTATGTCGATGTACCCTAAAGTGTCTAATTAGGTTATTAAATTGATCTAATGTCATCTAAACGAGTTATATGTTAACAATCAGAGGTCATACTAACATGTAAATGATCCTAAGGTGGGTCAAATCACACGAAACAAAGGGGGGGGGGGGGTCAAAAGCGAAGAACGAAGTCAGAAATCGTTTTATTAATGCCCTACCTTGAACACGAGGATATGTAAATGAGACGGGGGTGTACGACCGACTGATGTAGCGGTTTCTTTCCCATCTCAAGTCAACGCGGGTGTTCATGGTGGTACTTTAACTCATACTCGGACTAAACTAGTTTCGTAGTTAATTTAAACGATAAATAAAAAACGATAACGAAATAAAACGAAACAATAAAAAAACAAACATAAAAAACGAAATAAAGGGAAGAAAGAGGAGGATTTGATGCACCCTCAACCTACATTTATCGTTGACACCGTCTTGGGTCGTAATCGATGGTAGATTTTATCTCGAGAGGCCGTCGTCGACGAAGAAACAAAGCAAACAACACGTTTTTGGCAAATCTGGACAGCAACTTTCAAACAGCGATTTCTCTCTCGTTTCACGATGAAAATTCGATTTAAAAGATGTTTTGAAAACTAGAAAGAGAGGAGAACAGATATCTTAAAGCAATCCCTGCTCGTTTTGAGTTATTGGGCACGAAAAACGAGCACAAACAGAACTGGACAGACAGGAAAAAGCCGCGAAAACAGAGTGTATAACACTCTGTTTTTCGAGGGAATTCAAGTACTCTCAAGGGCAATTTGGCTCGTAAATCTTTGTCTAATGTGTAGATGGATGTTGTATGGTTAATTTGGAACAAGAAACTCGAATTTTGATGGAGGTTTGATGGAGGAACGAATTGTTTTTCGAAGAGGACACACAAACTGTTCCAGTTTGCAAGTCGGTTTTGTGGAGGGTTTTTGAGAGGCAAATAGGGTTTGTTTCTGGGGTTTAAAGCTTATAAGTGAAGGTAGTATATATGGAGAACTTAGAGGAATGAATGTATGGTGAAGGGGTCGTATTTATAAGGAGTTAAAGTAGGGTAAAAAGGAGGAGAGGCAGACGGGCTCGGCTGAGCATAGCTGCTGTCCAGCAACTTTTGGGGGGTTTTCTAGGGTTCGTATGGCGGGTTTTCTTGGTGGTTAAAGTAAGGTAATATGGTTAGGATATTAGGGTATGGGTTAGGGTTAATGGGCACGGGTTTTGGTGGTATTTGGAGCGGGTTTTGGACTCGGGTTTGAGCTGCAAAACAGGGGGGGCTGTTTCGTGTTTTGCGGGCTGGTTGGGGGTGATTTGGGGCATGGTTTGGGCCGTGGTTATGGGGTTCGAACTGGGGTTGGATGGGTAGGGGCTTAGGTTGGTTAGTGTACTCGATATTCGTGCCAACTCGTAAAGAAAACGGCTCAAAAATCGAGCTAAAATCGAGCTCAAAACGTGTGGTTGAAACGAGTTCTTTTCGATTTTTAAATCGATTTTTCAAATCAATTAACACATTAAAATAAATGATTTTTCAAACCAAATATACTCATAAAATGATTTTTCAAATCAAGTATTTATTTTATTTTCAATAAAATAAACTTGGGAAAATAAATTCAAAATAAAATAAATTAAATTGAAATCACCTTAAAAAAGACTTTAATTTAAATATCATTTAAATTAATAAAATGAACTTAAAAAAAAACATTAATTTAAATATCATTTAAATTAATAAAATACTTCATCGACGACGCCCATTCTACATCGTAAAACGAGCTCCAAATAATGACAATGACAACTAAAGAATACATGTGTCCTATCATCATCGGGTGTTTGTCGGGTTCTCTATAAATTCCAATATCGACGGATACGGGTATCTACAAGGGCACCCACTCATATAAAACCGATCTCCCACTGGACTCGTGTCGGGTTCATTTTTAATAAACGCACCTAGTTCATTTTGGTTCATTCGTTTAGGTTCCAAAATCGTCGCTCTAATACCACTTTGTAACACCCCAACTATCCGGCCAAGATAATTTGGGCCTTACCGTCTCGGTTTCCCGAGGTAGTGAAATCGGAGGTACAATCCAAGAACAATTTTATAAATAGAATGTTTAATGGTTTACAACGAATAAATGAATAATGAAAGATTACAAGTCATGACTCCTAGGCTAATCTAATCAATCATGTCCGACTCGGAGATCACCAAGCCTCGTCCCTTCTCCTGTAGCTACCAAAGCTAACATGTATACAACTGCTCCCCATATGATCGGAAATATCATATGGATCGACACAGGCCACCCCGTAAATAGGTGACATTACACGGACACAACAAACATCAGTTTCAATGATAAATGCAAGACATGACATAATAAGGAAATATGCAACATGTTGATTATATGAATGAGACACGAATAAAGCAACATCATACCGGTACCGGGACACGCCCAGACATACCCAGGCATATCGATCACCACACTAGGTACCGGGACACGCCCAGACGTACCGGGTCCGGAAGCCAACCGGATCCCCTCCAGACGTCGTGTCTGAGCCACACGCGTCCCTCCGTACTCAAGCCATTAATGTGAACATTCCCCTTGCAGCGAGAAGCTCCAAGGGGCGACCCGAGCGTAAAACGGTTTCCCAACCGTCTTACGTCTCCTCAACAATCAAGTACCGCCATCAAAGGTCTCCAACACAATCCATTCGCAACTATACATAGAAAATAAAAGAGCCACAACAAGCATATGACCAATTCATGAATTCCCTCCCACATGTTATGAATAACAACCCTTCTAATACCCACATAACATACTAACCAATTTATGAAAGCATATGACGAAGGAAGACATACAAACATACTTATACAACATTGAAACCGAGTAGGATAACCTACCTTTAAGCATAATCCTCAAGCTAATCGAAATCACCAAGTATCCATCTCATAAAACCGTCGCATCCTACATAAACCATGTAATAACTATCACAATTCACTCTATACTAAATTACAACATAAAATCCCTCATTATAAGTTACCAATTACTCATTTTACCTAATTAAATACTAACTAACTTCTCTTAGTAAACCCTAACTCGAATTTACTCATAAGACAAAGAGGAAAGGGTGAGATTTCTACTTACAAAGATAGATCGGGGCATAGGAGGCATGTTCCACCATTAATCCAAGCTTGAAGGCCAAGGGAAAAGCATTTGGGGGTATTTTATAGAGAAGGGAGAGAGTTTTTGTGTAAGAAGGAAGAAGGAGGAGAATGAATGGAATAGGGTTGGATAGAATGGAAATCCCGAAATATCATCTCTCGGATACAGCTCAGCACACTCGATCGAGTGACCGGTTCACTCGACCGAGTGATCGGCTCACTCGGTTGAGTGTACCCTCACTCGACCAAGTGCCGACTCACTTGGTCCACTTGGGATATTACTCGGTCCACTGGAAGTCCACTAGGTCTAGTTTAGGTCTTACTTGGTCCTATCCGAGTACGTGTGGGTTCCCTCACGCGTCCCTAGGTCTAAATACGGGTCCCACAAATGTCGGGTATTACATTTAATTAAAAAGTATCCTAAAAGGACATTTTACTTTCTAAATAGAAAATCCTTAGTTTTCAAGTCATAATACATTAATACCAAGTTTTAAGCTAACATACATCAATTTTCTAATTAGAAACAAGTGTTCTCTAAATTTAAGACCAAGTTTTCAATTTTAAAATAGAAGATTTCAATTTAAAAGCCGGAATTTTTAAGCTACGTCTTAAATTCTAAGTTTAATCCTTATATTTTAGAAATTGATCGACGTGGGACTTCAATCTTGCATTTCCATCTTAAGACACACGTTTTTCAAATTCAAACTATGAGACTTCAAGTTAAAACACCAATTTTCAACTTAAATCACCAAGTTAGTATATAGATAGCCAATATGAGAATCGAACCCACACCTTATGTATTACACACGCTCTACAATTTGAGCTAATTGGCTCTGATTTATGTAAAAAATATAGATTACAAGTCAGAATTATAAGTCCAACTTAATACATATAAAAAACATGAGTTACTCACAACCATAATCTTAAACTTTTTACAATTAAATCCAAAACTAGAAAATTTGTATGATCGATAATGGTGAATTGAGATATTTTACCATCTCGTTCCTATGAGAGGATTGATTTTTCAATGTACAAATCAAATTACAAATTAATTAAAATTTGACAAAAAAAAACTTTTAATTTTAACACACAATAATGGATGAACATTAAACACGACATCCTTAATCACCCGTAAGAAAATAAAGGCAAAAACTAACCTTGTTTACAAAAATATTCTTGACGTTGTTGCTGGAGGTTCAAGAAGAAGATTTGGAGTATGAATGTATGATACTTATGAAACTGTGTGTTTGAGGGAAGATTAAAAAAGAAAGTTGAAAAAAATAGAAATATAATACTCACTGACAGCAAAAAAAAACCATAAAAAAAAGAGTCAGATTTGCTACTTTATTATCATGAGCAGTTTAGTGATGAAAAAAACTACAATTTGGGCTTCAGTGCAAGTTTGGGCTGGTCTTATACTTTTTTTTTTTTTTTTGACAGTTGTAAATGAAGGTTTTACAAGTTCATGGCTTGCTTTGCTAGATTATGCGCAAAGCCATTGAAACGTCTTGGAATAAAGTTAAAAACTAAGCAGTGAAAAAAGCTAAAGGAAGCCCGAATATCTTCAAGGATGCCCGTAATCCTGTGATCCTCCTTTTCAGTTTCCGTTGATTGAGTGACAAGTTGTAGACGGTCCGAAGAAATATCCAAGTGGACAACCCGCCGCTCTTGTGCCCACATCACAATATCTCGAATCCCCAAAGCTTCAGCCTGCAGAGCCGATTCCGCCCTGATACGTGCCTGCCTCCGTTCTAGCTCCCTCCCTGTGCCATCAGAAGCAATCCATCCGAAAGCCGCCTCATAATTACTATTCCAGCTAGCATCAACCTTCACACGTACCAACGCACAACCGGTCGGTGAGCCCAGAATACACACCGGGCGACCATTCCGAATAGCCAAAGCTTCCGTTTGAGGTGTCCCTTCCTCAATTTCTTTGTCAGCTTGATGCTGTCTCGAATTGAAGGACTTCCACAAGATGTTTGTTTGCTCCCGGATAACTTTGAAGACCATATTGGTGATACCTTGCGATGTAAGGACCTGCTCCTGAAATTTGATCTTGTTTCGCACTGTCCATATAGCCCATAAGGTAGCTATAAAAAGGATCACCTCATGAGTCCCCTCATCTCTTTTAGAGAGAAAGCGAATCCAGTTGCATATCCAGTCGGATATAGACACGCCCCATGCTCCCTCCACCCGAATGCCTAAATCCGAGCCTGCCCAAATTCGGCTGGAAAGACCACAGTCTCGAAAGAGGTGTGCGGATGTTTCCATCGCTCGTTGATCACCACCACACATGCTACAGAAGGTATCCACCTCTATATTCCGCTTATGGAACTCTTGGTCGATAGGCAAAACATTGGTGATAATCTTCCAAATTAGAATTTTCCACATTTGAGGGACTGGTAAGTTCCAAAGCACTGTCCGACATAAGAGTCGGCTCCGATCAGTTAGTCTACTGTTGTCTTTAACAGTTCCTACTTTGTTCATGAAGTCCTCAAATATTAAACCATAACCACTCTTCACCGTATAAACTCCCGTCGTCGTGTGTGGCCAGTATATCTTATCCCTCTGCCTTACTTCGCAACGTGGTATAGCAAGAATTCGGTCTGCCCATTCCTCCGTAAACAAGCCTTTTATAAAGACTTCATTCCAGTTACCATCAGAAAGAAAAAGATGTTGGACCTGTAGAGAAGCCAGATGACTAGAATTGTGGTCCAACCACTCAGTTCTAGGTTCCGTCCGGTCTCCCCCCACCCATCTTGCGGTCCAAATATTTATCACCGAAGTAATACCAGGTTTCCATCGACGCCCCACGAACATCCGGATCCCTTGATAGGGGTCATCCCATGAAGAAAGATCTGTGTTCCAAACGAAAATCCTACTGAACAGAGATTTTTCCCCAGACACAATTCGCCATCCATGTTTAGCCAACAAAGCCTGATTGAGGCATTGAACATTTCGAATGTCAAGCCCACCCGCACTCTTTGGTAAACTCAGAAAATTTTTGCTACTCCAGTGGAGTTTATTCCCCAACTTACATCCTGTCCACCAAAATTGTGTCAAAAGAGAGTTTATCTTCTTTGCCATACTTACCGAAACTTTAAAGACCGATAGAAAGTAATTGGAGAGATTGGATAGAACCGATAAAATCAGAGTAAGTCTTCCAGTTTGTGATAGAAAAATCCCGTTCCATGAAGATATGCGCCTGATGACATGTTCAATGAGAGCAGTAAAAATCCCTTGTTTTGACTCTTTGAATTCCGCCGGGATCCCGAGGTATTTTCCAATGCCATTGTTCTTTTTTATATTGAAAGCTCGCATAATCCTCTGGGCCCTGGTCAAAGTGGTGTTAGGGCTAAAAAGTATCCCAGATTTCTCAATGTTTAGCCTTTGGCCTGAGGCTTCGCAATAGTCATTTATAATACGCACTATCTAGGTCACCGCCTCCCCCTTATCCTTGAAGAAGAACACCGAATCATCCGCAAAGAAAAGATGTGTAATTGGCTGAACCCCCCTGACTAATTGAATTCCATGGATTAACTTTTGCTCATTAGCGTGCTCCATGTTTCGCGAGAGGACTTCCATACACAGAATGAACAAAAATGGAGATAAGGGATCACCTTGTCTCAGGCCACACCGCGGACGAAATTGTGGCAGAGGGATCCCATTCACCAGGATTTCATAGCTCGCTGACGTAACACAATTCATCATAAGTGTTATCAACTTTTGAGTAAAACCATACCTAACCAAGACCGCCTCCAAGAAGTCCCAACGAACTCTGTCATACGCTTTACTCATATCCGCTTTGAAAGCACATAATGCTTGTCTCCCATGCCTATGCATTGAAATTTTATTAGTGGCCTCATGAGCCACCAGAATATTGTCACTGATGTTCCTCCCCGGGATAAAAGCATTCTGTGTTTCACTGACTAACTAACACATCACCTTTGACAAGCGATTGGCAATGCATTTTGTCACAATCCTCATCACCACGTTACAGAGACTAATTGGACGGTAATCCGAAACCCCTTCCGGGCTTTCTTTCTTTGGGATGAGTGCAATGAATGTCCTATTAAGTTCTCGTAGTACCCTCCCAAAATTCAGAATGGATAAGACAGCCTTGGTAAAATCGCCTTTGATCATAGACCAACACTTTTGGTAGAAGATTGCAGGGATACCATCAGGGCCCGGGGCTTTAAGTGCACCCATTTGAAAAACTGCAGCACGAACCTCTTTAGCGGAAAAAATCCTGCTAAGACGGTCCACCTCATCCTCTGATAAAGAGTGGTGAAGATGTTTAAGCGTATCTTCAAAAACTGAGCGATCTCTCCACTCCATGTTGTCAGTCGATGATGAGTAAAGGTCCATAAAGGTATTCTGGAAAGCTTCCCGAATATGATCCATATCATAATACCAATTTCCATCCGACCCTTTAATCCCATGTATGTGATTTCTCCCTGCTCGTCCTTTGACCCAATTAAAGAAATATTTAATACAAGTATCTCCATCAACCATCCATTTTACCTTTGCCCTTTGTTTCCAGAATGCTGCCGCCGCCCTTGCAAACTCCGTAACTTCCTCATTTATTTTGGTGTACTCCTCATCTCCGTTCCTCGAGATGGCCAGAGACATACCATGTTCCAATTTCTGATCGAACTCTTCCCATTTCAGTCTCCATTCTGCTCTTTTGTCGAGGGCCCAATGCTTAGCACACGTCCGGATTCTGGAAAGTTTCCTATTTACTTGATACGCCGGCGATCCCGTGACAACTCTCTTCCACTCAACCCTAATTTTTTCCATGCACTCCTCATGTTCCAACACCCAAGCATCAAGTTTATAAGGTCTACTTCCAGTTGTGGTTACAAGATTCAAGTCTATTTCTATCGGCGCATGATCCGAAATTTGGATAGGATAATGTTTGATACCAGTACCTGGGAAAACAGTAAACCAATCTTTCGACCCATAGGCTTTATCAATGCGTTCATAAACCCTCTTTTCACCCTTTCGATTGTTGCACCACGTAAAACGTGGTCCTTTAAACGGGATATCCAAGAGTTCATTGCGAATTTTCCATAGGTTAAAATCATCCGCCCCTCCAATAGGTCGTTGACTCAAACTTAGTTTGTCACTTCGATAATCAACTTGATTAAAATCTCCCACCATTATATATGGATCCTTGCAAGACCCAATCCATTCATCAACCTCATGTAACACCGAGGCACGTTGGCTTACACACGGCGCCCCATAAAAAAGCACAAGATACCAAGCTAAACCATTATATTTTTGAACCAAAAGGATGATAAAATGATTACAAGCCTTAACTACCGACATACGGGATTCTTTCCGCCACCCTACCCACAGTCCACCCGATGCTCCCACCACATCAACCCCAAAAAACTTATCAAACCCGACCTTCCTAAACATAGGGAAAATCCGACTAGCATTACATTTAGTTTCTATTAGAAAAATAAAATCATAAAACTTACTACCTACCAACACTCTTACTTTTGGAATTGTAGGGGCGAGCGTGTTATTGAGACCCCTACAATTCCAAATGAGGCCCTTCATGGTGAACGAGGAGGTTGTGAAGGCCTAACCTCCGCAAAGCCATCCAAGTCAGGATCAAAACCCCCTCCATTCACCGAGGGTAGAGAAGAGTCACTAGACTCCACCATCACCACATCTTCCACATTCACACGAAAACCCCAAGTGGGCTGCTGCTTACACTGTTTTTCCTCCTCATTTCTTGGTGACCAGCATCGTCTTTTTGCCATTTGATGGAGATAATCCTTGGCCTCCTCCAAGGACTGCTTAGCCGAATCTGGAATGATATAGTCCCCAGCCTCAGTACAGCATTTACGCTTCCTTGCTCCTCTGATTTCTTCCTTGTACTCCTCTCTCTGATCAGAAACATGATAGACATCAATTAATCCCAAGCATCCATCAGATGAATTACCGTCCTTCCTAACAATTTGTGTTAAGATATATTGTTAACTTGTCCTCATAGTTTCAAGGAATAAATGACAACAATAATCCCACCTTTAACTTATCTTCTCCAAATAATCTCACCTTTGCTTAATCTCATAATAACCTCACCTTTATACCCAATCTTCTTAAAACAAGCCATATGACTTATTACCTATGTAATCGGTCATTTTTTCATTAGTCAATCCCCATTTCCCTACTCTTTTTAGTCAACCATCAATCCTTCACCCAATTCACCCAATTTGTAGCATTTCCTAGGGCTGTAAATAAACTGAGCCTGCTCGATAAGCCCTCGGAATCGGCTCGGTCAAAGATCGGCTCGAGATCGGTCAAACTGAGCTCGAGTTCGGGCTCGAACTAAGCTGAGCCCAAACCGAGCCGAGCTCGAGCACACTAAGGCTCAGCTCGGGAGCTCGTTTGAGCTCGTTATTTTTAAAATTACTTAATGTTTTTCAATATATTTACTTAAATTGTATCAATTTTAAAATAAATAAATTAAAATATTAATTTATAAGATAAAATTACATAATAATTGTTATTCTAAGCTAACAAAAAGATAATGTTCTCGTTTGAATTTGAATTTTTAATCAAAAATTACGTTATAATTAAAATAATGATCGAAGAAATGGTACGTAAACAAAGCTTGGGCTCGGGCTCGTAAAATATCATATGAGCCGATCCCGAGCCTTGATTTCAAGAGCTCGGCTTCGGACTCGAACTCGATTTTTACAATATGAGCCGAGCTCGATCATAGGTAAGCTCGAGCTCGGCTCAGCTCGTTTACACCCCTAGCATTTCCTCCTTCGTTGCTTCTTGATTTCTACGTTTAAACCTCTTTCAATTACAACAATTTCATTTGTTCTTATTTAATAATTTGGTTCTCTAGAAAGGGTAAAAATGGAAGAGTAATTTGCTTAAATGACAAAATTTACAAAAACATATGTCCAGAGGTTTGTGGCGTCTGGGATTGACACTTGCCGCACTTCACCGTTACGACACACATCTTGCCACCTCGGTGACAACGGAAGACGATTATCTAATTTCAAATGCCGCCATGGAATTGGGTACTAAGAGTGTAATTCATGAATAGCGTATGCAATCAACAACCCATAACAAATGTTTAGGGTTGATAGAAATTTAACAAGACGCAAAACAATACTCTGATTTTACTTTGCTAAGAATCCGAGAGTGTTGATTTGGGCCTTGGACTTCAATTTCTCTTCTTATTTGAATCTATTACTTCAATAACCCGGTTGCAAAACGTCGCCGACGTTTTATAACGAATCGTCGACGTTTTAAAAAAAAAAGACAAACATACCCTTATTCTCTCACATTCACTCCTCCCTTTTCTCTCTTTCACTCTCAACGTCCCTATACCTCCCGCCCACCACACCACCACCACACCACGACCTCCGCCAACAACTCCCCCACCGCAACACCTCCACCACCACCGCAGCAACACCAGAGACGACATATCAGCGCCAACAACTCCCCCACGGCAACACCTCCTTGTTTGAATCAAGTAAGTCGGCTTTTTTTTTCAATTAGCTTAGTTTTAGTTGTTTAATTTGATTAAATTCATCCTTGTTTCAACTCCCCCACGACATATAAGCTAGTAATGTTTGTCTTTGTTTGTCTTTGTTTAAATTTCTCGTTTCAATTTTGTTATTGTTGTTTTGTTTTTTTCGATTGATTTGTTGTTGTTGTCGATGTAGTTGTTGTTGTTGTTGTTTGTTGTTGTTGTTTGTTGTTGGTGTCGAGTTGTTGTTATTGTCAATGGAGGGACGTTGAAAGCATCCGTCCAGAAGGGGGAGGGACGTTGAAACCATGCGTCTGGGGTGGTTATGGACGCTGCAATTCAATGTCCAAGCATGGTAAGGACGTTGAATGTGCACGTCTTGAATGGGCAGGGACGTTTGGTTTCAACGTTGGCATTAGAGGAACGTTGAATTCCAGGGGCTGGGTTGGCAATGGACGTTGAGTTTCAACGTCCTACATGGTGATGGACGTTGAAATTCAATGTCCTAGCCATGGTCGGACTTTGAATTTCAATGTCCATCCATGGTTAAGACCTTATTATTTCGTTTAAACCGTATATTTTCAATTTTAATGTGCAATTTTTATTTTTCTTGTTTTAGAAGTTGTGTATTTTATTTATAATGGTTAAATTTATATTTAATTTTCATTAGAAGTTGTTAGTTTTGTGTTATTTTGAATTTATTTGTATTTAAAGTAATTTTAATGTGTAATTTATATTTTTTTAAATTAAAAGTTGTTAATTTTGTATTTAAATGTGTAATTTGTATTTATTTTGTATTTAAAGTTAATAATTTTTATTTTAATGTGCAATTTTTATTTTTCTTGTTTTAGAAGTTGTGTATATTACTTATAATCGTTAAATTTATATTTATTTTTTATTAGAAGTTGTTAATTTTATGTTATTTTTTTATGAAAACTTGTTTTTATTTTATTTAACTAACTTTTTAATCTCGTAAATGCAGATGTCGAACAGCGAAGATTACATTATGACTTCACTAGGTCGTACGAAAGATCGAAGGGTAACGAGCTCTAAGCGGTGTATCCCTTTACCGTTAGCTCCTCGTCGTGGTCGGGGTAGGGGCAGGGGTAAGCGCTCCTAAACTCATCAATGGTGGATGCATTGATCACGCGGTCCCAACCGCTTTCTGGATTGTGCAAAATGATATCTTTGTACCACATCAAATTCTGCTTTGAGAGTGCTTGTTTCTCCATAGCACGGTTAATGTGCCAACGACACAAAAGGTGAGGAGTGCTCGGATGAAGGGACTCAAGAGCGGCGATCAAACCCATCTCCCGATCAGTGACAAAGGCAGAAATAGATGAACCCGTACAAATTAATAGCTCCCCTAATCTCAACAACATCCACCCATAATCGTCTTCCGACTCTGACGGAAGGAGCACCGTAGCAATTAAGAAGGAAGAACCACACGGTGTTACACCAACAACCTCAACAAGAGCAATTTTGTATTTATTTGTCTTGTATGTCGAGTCAATAAGAACCACATGTGGATAAGCACGGAACAGTTTAACCGCTTCCGGATGAGCCATAAAAACATGAGTAAGCTCCTTTGTCTCGGAATCTGTTTTGTGCCATTCCACATAATTAGCAAAGAACGGCTACGACCAACATTTGTCGAGCGGTATTGCGTGTTCCTCTAACTTCACGCCGAAACTTGTTAACCGCACTATAAATTTGGATGCTTGTAGGTTGGGGTTTATCGGGAGTTCTTTGATGAAGACCATTTTTAATATCTTTCGGGGGAATCGACGCCCGAACTTGTTGCCTCACGAACTCTTTCTCTTCGGCATTCAAACCAGCAAAATGCCTATGACCGTCTTTGTACTTTGTTACTTCGTGGTTGTGATATCCACCTTTCTCTGAGGTCAAAATGTTCCAAACAATCAACTCCTTTCCATTTATATCATTAGCCCTGTTACAACGCTCGAACCCGAAACAAACACTCACACTTAGGTGTCCCTTTCTTCTTAGGCTTCTCGGGAATATCGGGATCGATCTTCTTTCTAGTTCGGCCGTACCTTGAACAACGAAAGTAAGAGCCTAGCAACTCGGGTTGTTTACGATTTTTGGCCCCATTTGATGCTTTTATTAAGGCAAACCCGTTATCAAAAGCTATTTTTTGAGCCCACTCAAACGCCTCATCCCGACTCGCAAAACATGTAACCGTCTCAAATAGGTGGTTGTAATTAACATCGTTTCCACCAAATTCCTCGAATGAATCATGTTAAAACACAAAATTAATAATGATTACATGCTAAAATATGATAAAATTACTAAACTTACGAAAAAAAGTAAATAAAATGAAGAAAAAACAATTTCATAGTCTGAACCAGGAGCGGACTTTGAAACTCAAAGTCCTTCACCATGACAGACGTGAAGAATCAACGTCCAAACCATGCATGGACGTGAATCTTCAACGTCCCTCCCCATGATGGACTTTGAGTTTCAAAGTCTATCCATGGTGGACATTGAAATTCAAAGTCCCTCTCCATGACGGATTTTGAATGTTCACGTCTCTGTCCATGATGGACGTTGAGTTTTCACGTCCCAGTCCATGGGGGACTTTGAATATACACGTCCCTCTCCATGAGGGACTTTGATTTTCTAAGTCCTAATTGACGACTACAACTATTTTCGACGGGTTTGGGCGTGTTTGTTACATTCATCCTAATTTTATGAAGACTTAACATGTAATTCAATATATCAACTTAACATCTAATTCAATTATCATACTAAATCGATTGAAATGAAAATAGATTGTGTAATTACGTACCTCAGATTCGTTGTTAGCATTTGATGTGGATTGCTCATTGTTTGACATTGAATTGTTGTTTTGTTGATGTCGATTTTTCGTGTAGTGTTGTTGATGTCGAGTTAGAACATCATTTTTTTTTTAGTGTTTTTTGCTTGGGAGAGAATTGGGTAGAGAGAGAAAGAGGAAGGGTATGAGGCGTCTTTTTTATGAAAAGCGTCGACGATTTGTTATAAAACGTCGACGACGTTTTACAGCCCTCTTCAATAAATACTCCATATATTACTTCTAGAAATCTGTGCCAAATACTTGAGTGTTGAATCGAATAGTAAATGTAAACATGATCCTTTAAGTTGGAAAATGGCGAAGGGATGGCTTGAATGCAGCATAATGTTCATATTTATAATTTACATAATATCCCTTGTATAAGTTTTATTCTTATTAAGAAAACAAAAGAATTGTTTATGGGATATTTTAGAGCATGGACATTGAAGAGTATGTAACAATCCTCTTATTTTTTCCTTCTCCCTCTATCTTTTTGACACATCACATTCTCTTTCATCCAACACATTTTCCACTATCTCAATCCTCCTCCTTCTCTTCTTCTATTTTTTTTCCCACATCAAAGAGGATCCTCTCTAGTTCCTCTTTCATATTTTAATTATTTTTTCTATTGGAAAACAAATAAAATAATGTGCAAATGCAATATTTTTATAGGTGAGTGAAGAGAGTGGGCACAAGGGCCTATGCTGTATTTTCTCTAAAAATAGAGGAAGACTTCCTCTTCCTCCTTCAAAGAGGATGTTTAATAGTAGTTCCTGAAAGAGATTAATGGATGATTATTATTGATATGCTCAATCAGTATAAATACAATATGTGTCCTATAATTATGCAATTAAGTTAGGAACTAAATATACATTAAAAGGCAACAAATAATCTAGTAAATAATTTACATATTTACGGTTATTCTATCACTCCCCCACAGTCGAAACGGGAGGTAAACGGACATTGAGACTGTTTCGAAAATCATCAAATAGCACCAGTGGGAGTCCCTTAGTAAAGATGTCCGCTATCTGAAATCGTGAAGCAATGTGGCTGACACGGACTTCACCTTTTTCAACCTTCTCGCGTACAAAGTGAATGTCCATTTCAATGTGCTTCGTTCTTTGATGTTGAACCGGATTACCGGCTAGATAAATAGCGCTAACATTGTCGCAATAGACAAGTGTGGCTTTGGTCATTGGGACATGTAACTCAACAAGCAAGTTACGAAGCCAACACGACTCGGCAACAACGTTCGCGACTCCCCTGTACTCGGACTCTGCACTAGACCGAGACAAGGTGGGCTGTCTCTTGGATGCCCATGATATAAGATTGTCGCCCAAAAACACACAGTAACCCGAGGTGGACCGCCGGGTATCCGGGCAGCCACCCCAATCTGCATTAGTGTATGCTGTTAGCTTATTAGGGGAAGACTTTTGGAGCCATAAACCGCCAGAGACGGTTCCCTGTATATAACGAATGATACGCTTCAAGGCAGCCATGTGTTCCTCCATAGGATTATGCATGAATAAACACACCTGCTGAACGGCATAGGAGATGTCGGGTCTCGTAAATGTGAGGTATTGGAGAGCCCCAGCGAGACTTCGATAATGGGTAGGGTCCGGGTAAGGTGTATAGGACGAGGAGGCACTCAACTTAGGCTTAGTATCAACTGGAGTGGCCGAGGCTTTGCACGATGTCATGCCGGCACGATCGATGATTTCTTTTGCATACTTTGTTTGTGACAAAAACATACCCTTTTTGGCGTGCTTAACGGAAATGCAAAGGAAATAGTGTAATGGACCGAGGTCTTTCATTGCAAATTCAGCCTTGAGACGGCTCATGATAGACTTACAAAGAGCATCGGAAGAGCAAGTGAGAATTATATCATCAACATAAAGGAGTAAATAAGCCATTTGAGTACCTTGTTGAAAAATAAATAATGAATGATCGACCTTGCTATGAGTAAATCCGATTTGAGCCACATAATCCGCAAAGCGCTTATACCAAGCGCGGGGAGCCTGTTTTAAACCATAAAGAGATTTCCGCAAAAGACAAACGTGATCAGGCCGATGTTTGTCCCGATATCCAAAAGGTTGATACATGTACACCGTTTCATTGAGCGACCCGTGAAGAAAAGCATTCTTCACATCAAGTTGGTTAATCGGCCAATCTTTGGAGAAAGCAATGCTAAGAACCGTCCGTATGGTAGCGGGCTTAACCACCGGACTAAATGTCTCACCGCAATCGACACCAACTTATTGAGTTTTGCCATCACCTACAAGACGAGCCTTATACCTTTCAAAAGAACCATCAACATTAAACTTATGACAAAAAATCCACATCGACCGTATAACATTAACATTAGACGGACGCGGAACCAAGTCCCAAGTCTTATTATTAATAAGAGCATTATACTCATCATCAATAGCCGTTTTCCAATTAGGGTCACGAATGGCCGACAAGGGGTCACGGGGAACCGGTGTTGGAACGATGGAGTGACTTAAATTTTGGGCAGGCTTGGGTGTGAAGTATTTGGGATTTGGTTTGTAGATTCCGTGGTCAGCACGAGTGGTAGCTTTATAGGTAGGTGGAGGCTATCGTGGTGGAGGTGGAGGTGGCGTGGGAGGAGGCTGACGAGGGGTCGTGGCTGGAGGCGTTGACATGTCAGCGGTTTGGGAACCAGGGGTTCTAGGGGAGGTCGGTGATGTAGGAGTGGCTGGCTGGTTGGGTGTTGTTGTTGCGGTTAAATGTCGCAAAACATAGGGAGATAAACCAGTGTCCAAAAAATCATAGGTATTGTTGTCGGGTTGATGTATTTTTGCAAAGGGAAAAATAGTCTCATCAAATATAACATGTCGACTAATAAAAAATTTATTAGACGAAATATCAAGACACTTATACCCTCGGTGATTTTTGGGATAGCCGAGGAACACACATGGGAGAGACCGAGGTTGTAATTTGTGAATGGTAGTAGAGGGAATAAGGGGAAAACATAGACAACCGAATACTCTAAGATGACTATACAACGGGTCGCGTAAATATAGCATAGAAATAGGTGTATAATAATCAATTGGTTTATTTGGGAGAATATTTGTTAGATAAGTTGCCATGTCTAATGTGTAATGCCAGTATTTGACGGGTACGGAGGCGTGAAAAAGTAAGGTTCTTATCATGTTGTTAACGGTTCTAATTTTGCGTTCGGCTTTTCCATTTTGGGAGGAGGTGTGAGGGCAAGAGAGGCGGAAGGCCAGACCATGAGAGGCACAAAACTCCTTAAAAATTTGATTGACAAATTCAGTTCCGTTATCACATTGAATAGATTTAATTTGACGCTCAAATTGGGTTTGGATGTAAGTATGGAATTTGAGAATAATGGGGCTAACTTGATCTTTTGTGGCTACGGGAAAGGTCCATAAAAAATTACTGTAGTCGTCCAAAATAATCAAATAATATTTATCACCTGCAGAACTAAGTACTGGAGATGTCCATAAATCACAATGAACAATGTCAAAAGGCATGTAAGTATGCGAATTAGATGTAGCAAAAGGTAAACGAATATGTTTTCCCAAAACACAAGATTGACACACACTATTACGAGTATTCGAATTACAATCAATAAAATTGTATTGTCTAAGTTTATTCAAAACAGGGAGTCCGGGATGACCCAAACGGTCATGCCATATTCCGGAGGAAGTAAATGCAGCAAACGACGAAGGCTGATAGGCTGAGGTATTATTGTTGGAAATAGGATAAAGTTCGCCCCGACTCTCACATCTCATTAGCTGATTCCCCGTCCGCAGATCATTCACACAAAAGCCAAAAGGATCAAATTCAACAGTGACCCAATTATCAGTTGTAAATTTTCTCACGGATACTAGATTTTTGACTAAGGATGGAGCATATAGGACGTTTTTAAGGACGAATGGTGGATGTGGTTTCGGTAAAGTGGTATGACCGTAACCCTTAATTGGAACCGTATGGCCATTTCCGACAAGAATACCTTTACTAATACTCGAATTAATAACAGACGAGAGTGTACCTGGGTGGGCCGTCATATGCGAAGTAGCTCCTGTATCCATGACCCAGGGCTCGGGTGGAGCGAAACCGAGGGTGTACATGGCGGCTTCAATGTCCGTTTGAGACGGAGTTGTCCCATCAGCAGTATACGCCTGTGCCGGACGTGGACCCAAAATCCCATGTTGCTGCGGACGATGCGCGCCTCCTGGTCGTGCCCATGGACAGGTGGGGTAGGGGCATGGTGGATATCCCCAAGGTGAGGAAGGCCACTGCCACGCGCCATAGCCTCCTGGCCACTGACCCATCACCGGAGCAGGGATATTCGACCCCTGCATCGAACCAGAATCCGTGCCCTTACTGCTGGAGGTGCCTTTCCCTTTTCCTTTCTTCTTGCCGCCGGAGCCGTTACCACCACGGTTACCCTTGCCTGTATGCGAACCAGTGGTTTTAGACGAACCACTATTATCGCCATCAGACGAGCCTTTGGCGTACATAGCAGAGGGAGAACCCATAGTAGCCTGCTTCGCTAGTCCGGCCTCCTCTAAGGTGAACATGGACCGGGCTTTAGCAAAATCAGGAAGCGGGTCGCGCTGTCGGATAATCGTTCAAACTCCGTAATACACCGGCGTAAGCCCAGAGACCAATTGAAGCACAAGTCGGCTGCTAGAGACAGGGGAGCCAACATTTTTCAATTGATCGGCCAACGATTTGAGTCGCTGGCAGTAGGCGGTGGCGGAGGGGAAATCGTGCATATCGACATGGGAGAATTCTTGTTCGAGTGTCACCGCTCGAGAATTCTTGTTGTCTTGGAAAATGTCAGCAAGACGATTCCATGTGGTCATGGCCGTCGTATATGCTTCGACGATGTTTTCCAAGAGTTCGGTGGTGACGGTGGAATAAATCCATTGTAAGACCGTGGCGTCAAGCGTATCCCAAAGTTCCTATTCTTCGGCAGATGAAGGGGTTTTCGCAACAACGCCCTTCGGTGGAACGATGTGATGAAGCACGCGATTTGATTTTGCGTGATTCATGAACAACGCTGCCCATAACGGGTATTGGTCATTGTCCATGCCCAAAAGAACCGTGATGTGGTTCCGAATACTGTTGACGGCGAGGGCAGGGTGAAATGTCGACGCCGGCTTAGTATCGTTGGTCATGGTGATGAGATGACGTGAGGTCTTTGTGTAAGGAAGAAGAAGAAGAAGAAGTAGAAGAAGAAGATCTAGGATGAGCGGAAGCGATTATAGATCGAACCCTAGACTTGATACCATGAAAGATATTAATGGATGATTATTATTGATATGCTCAATCAGTATAAATACAATATGTGTCCTATAATTATGCAATTAAGTTAGGAACTAAATATACATTAAAAGGCAACAAATAATCTAGTAAATAATTTACATATTTACGGTTATTCTATCAGTTCCACATTGAAGAGGACATCCTCTTAGCACCCTCTTTCATCTAAGAGGATGGTCAATCCTCTTCAATGTGGATGCTCTTATGGAGGAAGATGGGGGGTTGAAGATGAGAGTTAAAGGGAAATTAAACGAGGAAGTGAGAAACGGTCACATGACTTGTTATTGTAGGTAAGTTTTTTGTATGGCTTGTTTTTAGAAGATAGAGTATAATGGTTGGATTATTATGGGATTAATGAAAGATGGAATTACTTTGAGAAGATTGGTGAAAGGTCGGATTATTCCTGTCAATTATTCCTTTTTTCAAAGCTTTACTCTTACTTACATTCTACCCCGCATATCTGCCAATCATTAGAAAAAATCAGCAGAATTATGACGATTTTAGAAATATTATTTTATTATAATTAAGATATATTGTTAAAATGACTATTTTATAAAGTTTTTTACTAATTCTTGTTGAAAATCTAAAATTATAAAGATAAATAAAAAAACTTGTAAATTATAGTAAACATACTTTCAAAAAAACAGAAAATTATCAAATTAAATTATGGTGTAACGGTT
Source organism: Silene latifolia (assembly GCF_048544455.1). Lineage (NCBI taxonomy): Eukaryota > Viridiplantae > Streptophyta > Magnoliopsida > Caryophyllales > Caryophyllaceae > Silene > Silene latifolia. Next base: position 39,641,096 of record NC_133534.1, on the reverse strand, counting down.
AATGGGTAAGTGGAGGCGTGTACAGTTTTATATTTTCACCCGTTGAGGTGGGTATGGTTTTCGAAACTTGTGCCCGGCATGGGTGATGGGGCGGGTTTATGTACAAATTCTTCTTGGTGGGTGCGGGTACCAGAAAGTCTATATCCACCACCACCCGATTACATTCCTACCCAAACCCGGTATTTGTTTCATTGTGTGTGGTATAAGTTTATAATTCAATTAAAGTTGAAAAATCTGTCAAATAAAATATAATAAAATCATGCAAATAAAAATTTAATTTAATAAGTATTTAAATGATAGTACCATTTACTATATGTCATAAAAAAATCCACTTTTTTTCCTTATTTGATATCCATGGTATTAATCTAACAACCCTTCTTCCCTCTGTATTGGTATGATTCCTTACTCTTGTTAAACAAACACTGGTATGAGTTTGACTTAGAGCTGATTGCGGGTTGAGTCGAGTCGGGTATGGTTTGAACCAGAGAAATCAAAATATATGAGTAGAGCCTAATATGCGGGTCTATTGTGTAGGCCTAGGTTTAAGCTTGGCCCGTATTCAGCCGCGCCCTGACCCGCCCCTTACTCCGAGCCGGTTTCGGATCCTCCCACCAGGCCCGACCCTGCTTTAACCTGAGCTCGCCCCTCAAACCTATCTCGGCCCTTTTGGGTCCATTTCCACCAAACCTAACCCCTATCTCAGCCAATTTCGGGTCCACGTATCGAAAAGCGTGTAGTACCACGCCTAACGCTAAAACAGGGCTTCATTTGAAACGACTTAGCCAAGCTCGGCCCGCCCGTTTGACCACGCCTAATAAATAGTAAATACCACGTAAATCTTATCTTTATTAATTCAGAAGACAATACTCAATCCAGGACGTGTCACGTCATTAATACAACCTTTTTTTTTGGAAATTCATGTTATGGTGGGACCGTTAGTGTGCAAAGTATTTATTTCTTCAGAATTCCGTCAATACAAACATGCGATAAATTCCGTCTTAGAACAATTACTATGAAATAATTTTATACATTCCGAATAAATGAAATCAATGGCATATAAGCGGTATGAATTACAAATCGGAATAAATGAAACTAATTACAAATTATAGAATTTACATAATTTTACAAAAAAATTGAATAACAAAAAAATTACATAATTACGAGAAGGATTTATATTTAATTATGTGATTGAATTACATATAATGCGAATAAATTACAAGCATACTTTTTTAAAACTAGATAGTACGATATATTTGAAAAAAAAAATCATGACGGAGTATTTACTTACAGTTGAAAAATCGGCAACTTAACTACTAGCCGCGCACATCGAAAATGGTAGGTGACAATGATAGGCTACCGAGTAAATTTACTCTTCAACAAACGTCGGGAATGTTCATTTCCAGTTAGATCACTGATCTATATTAAACTTGTAGATCACTGATATAGAACTATTAGATAATTACAATAGAAATGTAAAAATTAAATATTCATCAAAAAAATTCATACCGTCCTAAATACATACCCGTGCAATTTTACACGGGTTTAAAACTAGTTTTCCGAAATAGAAAACACCCCCTCTCCATGTTCCCTCCAAACTCCAACTTTCTCCGAACCTAAACCCACTACAACGCGAAAAACACTATTACCTCCTCCTCAAGAAATTTACTTTTTACCGCGATTAAAAAACACACCCGCAATCATCTTCTCCTCTACACTTCTACCCTCCTTCCTTACCCTCTCCCTTAAGACTTTCCATTAAAACCTCTCCAAACTTCAAACTTCAAACTTCAACCTCCAAAACCTCCCTCTTTCTTCTATCTCCTAGGGTTTTGAGCTCATCAATGGCGGCAGCATCACCGACACCGCTAGGAAACTCGGTCATTCCAATAGTTAACAAGCTTCAGGACATAGCCGCGCAGCTAGGTTCCACTCCAGCATTCGACTTACCTCAAGTTGCCGTTGTCGGTAGCCAAAGTAGTGGTAAATCAAGCGTCCTTGAAGCTCTTGTTGGACGCGATTTCTTGCCGCGTGGTTCCGATATTTGCACGCGCCGTCCGCTTGTTCTTCAGCTTTTGCAGACTAAGAATGGTAATTCTGATGAGTGGGGCGAGTTTCTTCATCTTCCTGGAAAGCAGTTCTTTGATTTTAATGATATTCGTCGCGAAATTCAGGTGATCTTTCTCACTATATGTTAATATGTTTAGGATTGAGTTTTTGAAGATGACTTGGTGCAAATTTTCGGTATTCGTATGTTCTGTTTTGATTGTAGTCGATGAATTTGACTTCGTTGCTATTATGCTGACCTGAGTGCGATCGACATTGTCGATTTCCATGACAATTGACGACAAATGATATTAGTAATTTGAGTTCTATGCACTGAGCTCGTGTGATTAATTTGTAGAAATTGGAACGGAAATAGGGGAGGGACATGCTTGATTTAGATTTTGTTGGAAGAATTGGATTTTTGGTTGCTATAAGCCGTATAATGTTGATTTTAATGGAATTGGCAAGCAAGTAAAAAAATTAAACGGTACTTGATGAATGCTTCACAATTAGATTTGTCTGAAATTTGATTAGGCTGTGCATTCTGGATTGCGCCGGAATGATTTTATGAGGCTTCATGAAATGAAAGACTTGAGACAGTTTGTGTGCAATTGACGTTGTTTAATTGATGAACTATTAGTTCTTCTCATTATGTAGAATCAGAGTTGCATTTATGCACTTTTAAAGTCTGTCAGATTCATTTGTGTTGAGGAGTATCGAGACTTTAAAAGCATTGGCAATTCCAGAATTTGCCCTCCATGTCCTTTCATTATGGACTTGTAGTCTAAGTTCTGTTGGGTTTAATGTCTAAACTACTCACGATCCCTCTGCATTTTTGGTAATTATGTCTATCATTTATGTTGAATCAATCTGCACTTGCATGATATATTGATATGACTTTTATGGAATAATCGGGGTCTCTGATGTACTGTTTGTATTTTAGGCTGAGACTGACAGAGAAGCTGGAGAAAACAAAGGTGTCATAGATAAACCGATCCGTCTACAGATTTTCTCACCTAATGTTCTTGATATTACTCTAGTAGATCTTCCAGGGCTAACTAAAGTTCCAGTTGGTGATCAGCCTTCTGACATTGAAGCAAGAATAAGAACCATGATAATGTCCTACATTAAGATTCCAAGCTGCTTAATATTAGCTGTTACCCCTGCAAACTCCGATTTAGCGAATTCAGATGCTCTACAGATGGCAGGAAATGCCGATCCTGATGGTAAGTTGTGCTAGAAAATTGCTGCCAAGTATTTAATGAACCCGTCTGAGTTGTTTCTTGGTTTTTTTTTTTTTTTTATCTTATCTATCGTCGTATTTATGTGCAGGATATCGGACCATTGGTGTACTCACAAAGGTGTGTTAGATGTTAGCCAAATTTTTTCTTTTTGTGTTATTTATAGTTTTGGTTATATGCTGAGGCCTGCATTTTTTTTATTGTGTCTCAGCTGGATATTATGGACAGGGGCACAGATGCTCGCAATTTTTTGCTTGGGAAAGTTATACACCTTCGACTTGGTTATGTAGGTGTGGTGAACCGCAGTCAAGAGGTAATTTTGTCTCTTTCTTGCTAGACTTCAGCTTACATTATCAGAATTCTGAAGTCTTTGATTCAACTAGTTTTATCCTTAATTTTGTGCTCATTAAAAGTATTCATCCAATATTGGATGATAAGGTTACATTTTTCAAGATCTGGCTTCCTTCAATAGTTCATATTAGATGTTTCCAATTTCTATAACTCTTTATCTGTGCTTTTTATACTTTGTAGATAATTTGGCTGCTTCAACTTAACCCGCTTCTTGAATTTGTTCATACGAGCTATACTTGCGTATAGTAATCTTAGTAATGATTTTTTGTTTTGGCTTTTACTTTGGATCATAAAGGGGTCCATACTGACAAAAATTGGGTCTGGTTAGCTTCGGATTTTATTTAGCCTGTGGCCTAAAATAGACCCAAATATTTTCTAGGTGTAATATCATATATACCTGGCTGAAACTTCATTTTTTTTCTCTATCCCACTAGTGTCTTTCTACCTTTGTTTACCTAGAAACCATTATATAATTGAACATGAAAATTACAGAGAAGGGGCAAAGTTCACAAAAACGGGAAAAGACATACTCCATTAGTTTTTATAACAGAAAATAATATCATAGTGGTGAAATGTTCAGAGAATAATAGTGGGACAGTGGAAGTATATATTTAGGGTGAGGCCGATGGCTTGGCAATGATTTCTCGCAGTTTGAATAAAAACTTTGAAAAAGTACACAGTTCTATATTACATTGTATGCAGTGCACTTTGATTAAATAAGATGAATAGGCTTGATTTATGGTAGCATTTTAAATGGGAAGTAGGAACAAAGTTTCTGCGACGATTTTTTCTTATTTTTTGAAATGTTGCAATCCTTGTTGAGGTTTGATGTCTCATGATGCTATAAATATTATAAGTCACTTTTCTGTAATTTCAATAGGATATTTCGCTGAATAGGAGCATTAAGGATTCTCTGGTGGCCGAGGAAAAGTTCTTTCGTAGTCGACCGGTAACTGATCTCGAACGATATGCTCTCTCTTTTTTTTTTTTTGGTGTGTGTCTGATACTTACGGAGTTTCTTGAATGCTTTAAGTTCCTGATCTCTCTTTCACTTGTACCTGGCTCATGCAGGTGTATAATGAAGTTGCAGATCGATGCGGTGTTCCACAGCTGGCAAAGAAATTGAATCAGGTAAAGAATTTTTGCACATGTGCTTTTATAGTTTTCCCAATCTTGTGATTTGGACGTTTGGTTCCCACTTCTTATGAACTTTTCCTTTTTCGGCAGATCTTAGTACAACACATCAAAGCTATTCTTCCCAATCTAAAAGCTCAAATTAGAGCTCAACTTGTTTCAGTTGCTAAGGAGCATGCAAGCTATGGAGAAACTGTTGAATCTAAGGTATGGATAACTTGTCGTCCATGCTGTCAGTTATTCTTAAACAAATCGCCGTACTTGACATATGGTTTGCCATTCAGTTGTTTTGATACTGCTTGTTAGGGATCTTTTTTGTGTGCAAGATGATTAGTGCTAATTAAAACACTGCATCTTGGCAGACAATTTAACCATTGTCACAACGAACACTGATATTTTCAGTTTCTTTTTTCCTGAGAGTATGTTGGTGACTATGATTTTGATGTGCTGATGGTACTTGTGTGCGCTTTCTCTTTGAATACAGGCTGGACAAGGATCTGTCATCTTGAACGTTTTGTCGAAGTATTCTGAGGGTTTGCTCATAAGTTCATTCAGTTTTCCATTTATTTTGCTATTCATTACGGTTAGTTCATTCTTTAATGGTTAGTTTTGTTTGCACAGCTTTTGGTTCTATGATAGAAGGAAAGAATGAAGAAATGTCAACATCTGAGCTGTCAGGTGGAGCAAGAATTCATTACATTTTCCAATCAATATTTGTGAAGAGTTTAGAGGTACACTATATCTACTAAATATAATTAATCCTGTCGATTGTCATAGGTGCCGATGTACATGCTTATATACTTTTTATTGTTCACTATCATAACTTAATACACTACTAGGCCTAGCTTTTAACTATGACAATCTACACTTGCAAGTTGTACTCTCTACTGGTGTGTAGATTATGTCTAGCAACTTTGTCACACGCAAAGTAAATTCTATTTTATGTTCATTGTAGGAAGTGGATCCTTGTGAGGACTTGAGTGACGATGATATCAGAACTGCTCTTCAGAATGCAACTGGTACCAGGTCTGCATTATTTGTTCCTGAAGTAAGTGCTGTAATGATAACGTCACTGGAAGACTTCTCCGTAATATGTACTCTGATATTTCTGTTAAGACTGTGTTCATATTTTATGTTTACATCTCCCGATCTTCGTTTCAAACTATTCTTCTTTTTAGGTACCATTTGAAGTTTTAGTCAGAAGGCAAATTGCCCGTTTGTTAGATCCAAGCCTCCAGTGTGCGAGATTTATATATGATGAGCTTATCAAGGTTAGCAAGATTCAATTCTACTCCCTGTTTTGAGAAATGACAAGTATCTGTCAAATGCTAATTACCCAAATTTTAATGTAGATGAGCCATCGCTGTCTAGTTAATGAACTGCAGCGATATCCCATTCTGAGAAAACGAATGGATGATGTTATAAATAGCTTTCTGAGAGAGGGCCTTCAACCTGCTGAGGAAATGATTGGACATATAATCGAAATGGAGGTATGATTGTAGTGGCCATGTAGCCTCCCCCACCCCCATCATTGACTGGATGATAGATTGCTAGCTGTATGGATATTTTACTTGCCCTCTAAATTTGCACAATTTTTCTGTGTTTACTCTGGTATTGCTCAATGCCTCGTCAACTTAGGGTCGAAACCCGACGCAACCGGGTTCAGTTTTGATTAAATGTGAATATAAGCTGCAATTAAAATTTTAATATTTGTATATGACATGTTATCCATATTTTTCGTGGAGCCAAAGAATCATTACTCTTTGGTTCCCGACTATAATGGAATAAATCAAAATGATTCACAAAAGTAGTTGTGCTTCTTTCTCTTGTGAAGTAGTGGTCCTTTAATGCAGTTCTCAACGCAATTTTCATCTTAGATCATTTGGAAACATCCTTTTTGTGTTGCTAAAACAAGGGGAAGGCTGCTTACACCCCCCCACCCCCCGCGCGCGCGCACACACACACACAATTTGCAGGACCCATGGAAGCACGGGCAACGTTGTTGTGATATTTATATACGAAATGTAAAATAGTAATTTTAGTACTTTAAATTACTAATATTATTTAAAAAACCATTTTATATAATTTTCATACAATTTAATAATAAAATAAAGAGTAAATTAAAAATAACTCCTTTTTAAAATTCAGTTTTTTAAAATTACTCCCTTATATAATTGTTTTCTAAAATTACTCCCTTAAATAGCATTTTTATCAAAAATTGCTTCAAAATTCCAATTTAGGTGACTTATTTCGTATGTTTTTGATCTTATTCTTCATTGTTATACCTTTCAAAGTATAAATTGGCTAAGATACAAACGAAATAAGTTCATAAACATACGTAATAAGACACCTAAATTGGAGTTTTGAAGCAATTTTTGATAAAAGTGTATCTTAAGGGAGTAATTTTAGGAAAAAATTATATAAGGGAGTAATTTTTAAAAACTGGATTTTAAAAGGGAGTTATTTTTAATTTACTCATTCAAAGAACTTAATTTTTATAATTATTTTGATAAAAGTGCAGTAACTAATTTTTAAAATGGAAAAAAAGGCATCGTAAACTTTCACATGTTCTGACCCTACCTGTATGAGACAACCGGTGACACAAAACCCGCTCGACTTGTTTGACAGGTATAGTAATTAGGATTCATATTTTCATTTGTATTGTTGCTTGCTTCTATAGAATATAGATAGAATATTGTGGTTGGTCACTCGGCCTCTTGTGTAGAGCACTGAAATTTTGTCATCGTTGTAGATGGATTATATAAACACATCTCACCACAACTTTGTTGGTGGGGCCAAAGCGGTGAAAATTGCTTCTCAAGATATTAAATCCTCAAGACCTCATGTATCTATGTCAGTGCTAAAGGTATGTCAATGCTAAAGGTGCTCATTAATGACACTTAATTACCGGGCTGGTATTTAATCCAATATACTCATGATTCGCTTTTCACAAAGTAGGATGGTGGGGATTTTGATAAATTATCTGCGACTGAAAAGACGAAGGGGAGCCTTGGCGCACCGGTTAAGGTGTTGCTTTGTGACCGTGAGGTCACGGGTTCAAGTCCTTGGAGCGGCCTCTTGCCAAAATGGCAAGGGAAGACTTGCCCCAATTACACCCTTGTGGTGGCGCCCTTCCCCGGACCCTCGCCTAGCGGGGACGCCATCGTGCACCGGGCTGCCCTTTTTTTTTTTTTTTTTTTTTTTTTTTTTTTTTTTTTTTAATCTGGGACTGAAAAGACAATCAAATCACTAGTAATTCCTCCTAGACCTGCAAACGGAGTAATTATGGAGCGGGTAAAGCTGTTTTGGAATATAGTGCACTCTCTCCTATTCACTCATTTCTTCCCCCTTCTATTTTGCACAAGAATTAAGAAAATGATTTTGGACCACACAAAACACTTTATTCTACTCTACCCCACATCTAATTAAATTTGAACCACACAAAAGTTACCAAAAAAGGAAAGAGGGAAGAAAACCCGACTTACCCAAAAAGGAATGAGAGAGGAAATGAGTGAATAGGAGGGAGTATATGTTATGAGTTTTGTGTCTTTATTCTGTATACAAGGTCATTTATATAATCAAGACACCACATTGTCATATTGGTTAGCACGCTCGGTGTAAATGCTTATTAACTTCATCTTTAATTGTTTTACTACAGAACACCCGTCTTGCGTCAGATAGTGAAAAGGTTACTCATCACGGTAAGATTGACCATTTGTTGTATGGTAACACTTGACTGCATGGTCAAGTTTAAATATGAAAGGAGTATTGTGATTCTGATCTACCCTTTTTGGACAGGAGGTGTAACTAACTCTAGTTGGGGAACTACATCTTTTATTGGTGTTAATGACAACCGCATGTCTTCTAAAGAAAGTCCAGTTTCCAAGTCTTTTAGTGAGCCTGTTCATACCTTGGAGAACTCATCTTCATTGATACATTTAAAGGAAGTAAGTTACTTTCAAAAGTTTCAATGATACACAATTTTCTTAACCAACACGTCTTCTGCAAATCTGTATTAATATACTTGCATTTGATACCCTTTTGAAGCCCCCATCTGTATTGAGGCCTACAGAGAGCCATACAGAGTCTGTATCAATTGAAATTGCCGTCACCAAACTATTGCTGAAATCATACTATGACATCGTTAGGAAGAATGTTGAGGACTCTGTGCCCAAGGCAATCATGCACTTCTTGGTAAGAAAGGATAACTGCAAAATCACATTAAAAGCTCGCCTTTTTTTTTTGGTTTCAACTTGTTGTTGGGATTTTGTGAGGAATTGTAGATATGCTTCCTAACGCTCTTAGCTGACGACTGTGTAGTTTGTGCTTTTCATGACAGATTTATGTGGCCACAGCCTGAGTTTTTAAGAATAATTCCGCTATTTAATAAGTAGTCATGTGGTTTAGACTTTAGAGGATCTTGTTCTTCTCATCATTGACCAACTATGTACTTTATTTCTGTATAGCCCCTGATTTGATGGTTTGACATTTTGAGGCATCAGACTACATTTATGCCTTTCAGATTCTTGGGGCCTGTTGCTAGGTAACTGTCAGTTTTACTTGGGCAATGGATTGGTTTCTGCTGGTAATATGTGCTCAAAGCCTCAAATAGGGTTTTGAGCAACATGAGCTACCAGATCATTATGTTTTATAACCGTATGGTTCCTAATTTCCTACCTCTCGGCTCTACTCACACTACACAATATTGATTTCTACTGCTATGTGGCAAAATCCACCTTGCGTCTCTCAAAAATGAGAGGACAGTGGTTTTCTGAACAGCTTGACTGAGGCAAATTGTGTTGCTATGATGGATTTACCACTTTTATCTTCTCATTTCTGTATTCGGACGTTTAAATACTGGTTAGCATTTCTATAGAGTGAAACTTAAGTTGTTAACCTTTTCCTAAGAACGTCTTACCTAGTTTTTTGTGTAAGAAATTACTTGAATTGTGAATCTTGCCTTTAGGCAATTGAAAGGGCACTGTTTTTCATTTGGATTTTTTTTGCTATTTTCTGTTAGGTCTCTTTCTGACAATATAACCCATTCTCTTTTATGGGTTTCCATTGTTAACAAGGGCACTATTTTTTGGCTTTCGGATTTGATGAAATATAATAAAGTTTTCCCTTAACTGATGGGACTTTATCTATTGTGAAGTGGAGTTAGGCAATGCAGTTTTCATATGGGTCTTCCGGAAACAACCTCGTACAAGGTTAAAGCCGGATATGTTTGGCCCTCTGTACATCCGTAAGCGGGAGTCCTTAAGACACTATGGTGACGTTATTATTGGCATACTCAGTTTCTTATATTACTCGCATGCAGGTAAACCATACGAAGAGGGAGCTGCACAATGTCTTTATCAAAAAGCTTTACAGGTGAAAATGCTGCCTTAAGCCATTAATGCATTGTTGGAATATCCTCTATTTTATACCCCTCCAATTCTTTGGAATTGCAACAATTTCTTTTGGCATGACTTGAAGGTTGTGAGGAGGAGGTGGTCTCAATGTCTCACTCAATAATGTGACCATCGTAGAAATATAGCAATTGCATGATAATGTCAAATAAGGAATATGTTGCAATTTCAAATAATTAGAGGGAGAATTACCTCCATTCCAAATTTGTTGTCTCCATTTGACTTTGGTAGTTAACTAGTGTGGCCATTAATTTGTTCAAGTATTAGTACAATGCAAATTGTCGTCTTTGATTGATCAAAACAATTACTCCATGGAGCATATTATTTTATATTTAAAAAGTTGTAACTAATGCTAAGTGTGAGAAAATATTGGTGAAATATGACATCGTTGGACCACCAAATTCTAACGGAGATAATATAAATGGTATGGAGGGAATACTCTCTATTTCAATTCGGTAGTATATTTTTTTTTTACTTTGAACATGTCTTGTGACATTTTGTATGTGATGACCTACTTATCAGGGAGAATATTTTTGAGGAGATGCTGCAAGAACCTGGTGAAGTTGCTATTAAGAGAAAGCAAATTCGTGAAAAACTGCGAGTTCTCAATCAGGCCTTTCGGGTAGGCTCCTGTAACTAAATTGTTAACTCTTCACCGTTGTCTATGCTCTTCCCCAATTTATTTATGATCTATTGTTTTCTCTTAAACGCCCTCCATATCCATCCCCTTTTTCAGTGATGTGGCCTTCAAGGCTTTCAAGGATCATGATTGTAGTTTAGGTGACGATGCCTTAAATATGTTTTGGATGTGTTGACAGTCTGAATGTCTAAAGTCTTCATATGGAGCATGGAGTGTATTATTACCTCCATACCAAATTTATTGTCACCATTTGGCTTTTGTGGTCAACCAATGTCAACATTGACCTCCATACCAAAATTATTGTCACCATTTGACTTTAGTGGTCAACCAATATCGACACTGACCTTTAATTTCTCGAAATATATGTAGAGTAGATATACAATGCCAAATTTTGTCATGTTTGCTTAACAAGAGTCAAAACGGTTTCTGTAGTATCATACTATCATTTGTAAAAGTTTGCAACTATTGTATACTGTTATAATTGGAAGGAAGGTATTGGTGAAAGTTGATACTATTTTTTACCAGTAGTGACAAACAAGATGGTATAAAAACAGAAATGGGATGGACTACTGAGTAAGTATTCAAACTTGTAGGTACTGGATGAGTTGCCGTTGGAGGCAGATACAGTTGAGAAGGGTTACAGTTTGGGGAGTGATGCTATTGGTTTGCAAAAGAGCAACCTTTCAACGTCTAGCTACTCCAGCAGTCTTTCAGGTGACTCCTATTCTACCTCCCCTAAAGCTTACAAATCTCGAAATTCGTCTCATTCCGGGGAACTATAGTCACCAGTATATACCAACACAGATTTTAGCTGAAGTGGACAGGGCTCTTTCCCTGGTTTTTGTCCTAGTGTCCATACATAAAGATATCATTAATTGGTTTTATAACCCTAGGATTAAATTCATTTCTTTTTGAGTCGTTTGCCAAGCATTGTTGGATAAGGTCTTCAGTCAAAGGAAATCAAGTGTGGGGTTTGGCATAGGTGTTCTTACCTGAAATTACGTTCCGCATTTGCTGTCGTAATTTGCAAAGGGGATTTGTCCTCTCTATTCAGTTTTGCCATATACGAATAAAGTGTTTGTTTCCTCTGGAAGGGCGACAAGAAAGGTGACTTATTACTTACTGTGATACAGCTGTACATACTTCAGACGTTTGTGATTGAAGTGGTTAATATTGATTCTGCTTCAGACTTCTGGGTATTACTACTTTAAATGCACTGCAGAAAGAATTTTTCGCATTTTTCATGAACTTGCAATCTTTTCATGGGACTGTAAATGCTTTGCATTCAATGGTATAGAACAAGCCTAGGCTTTGGCTGCATAAACAGAGAAGGTACTGCACCTCTGCCTTAATCCCAACATGAATCGGTGACCTCCGTGACCCGAGCTCGATTCCGAACTAATATCTGCCATCAAACCGGCAAACCCGATTTGTGGTAATCCAACAATTTAGTTAGAGTGGTGATATTGTTTCTCCTTGCAAATTTATCAAACCAGAAGGCTGAACACCGTGTACTCGAGACACAAAACAATTTAACACCTTTGACAATAAACAAATCCACTGAACAACAAATCGGTAATCAGAATACAAACTGAACGAAACGCTCTCTCTGTTCCAAATAACACTTCCAAATCGCTAAAACTCGAGTGATTATTCCCATAATCCAAGGCTCAATCCAACGCTTGGAGCCTTGGACTTTATCTCGCGCCGAAAAATTCATACCCGATGAAAGTCTCTTATTCGCTTAACTACCCTATTATAAAACACATTCGACATTAGTACAAAAAGTAGAGGTGGCAATTGGGTCACTTGGGTCGGTTATGGGTTGGGTCAAAGTGGGTTGGGTCATATTGGGTTTGGGCCATGTCGGGTCAGTGACATGTTTGGGTCGGTTAGGTTCATGTCGGGTCATCTTCGGGTCGGTTAGGTTCATGTCGGGTCATCTTCGGGTCGGGTCAGTGTCGCGTCAGGTTATCAGCATATATTTATGTTATATATATTTAGTTTTAGATGGTGATTTTATGTTTAAATAATGGGTAGGTGTATTAATTGTAGTTTTAAGTGAAAATAATTGAGATGAATGTCAATTTGGTGTTATTTAAACCCTTATTAAGCTAGTTTGTTATCGGGTCTAGAAAATATCGGGTCACGGGTCGGGTCAGTTTCCTTGGATCGGGTCAGCTTTTGCCAGCCGTAACAATGAGCGTCGTTCTATTATCCAAATAAGTTCATGCTTTCTAGTGCCACATCCCAATTACGGAGTATTTATTTACCTATTTCATTTTAGGGCCCATCATTCATTTGCACCTATGTATATTAATCTTGGTCAAGTTGTACACCTCTATATATAAGCAAGATTTATGATGGATTATTTGATCATCCTATTATTATCATATTGTCCACGGTAACTACAATGATCTTCATATCAAAAATAAAGGTAAATAAATGAACGAGACGAGAGACGAGATGGAGGGAGTGGATAATGGAGCAATAATACTGTGATAAAACACGAGGAGTGGCCTACCACTAAGTAACTCGACAGTACACATGTCTCTTTAATTATCTTGCTCAACATATCATTACATATACATTCATACCTAAGATAAAATTGCAATTGTCTAACCGTAACAAAGAAATAGAGACAATGAATGTTGAGGAAGAAATTGAGAAACTTAAAGAAGAAATCAAACGTCTTGGACAAACCCAATCTGATGGATCTTGCCAGGTATTCTTATATTTTGATCATTGCTTAATGTCGCAATTTATCTTGATCTACCTTTTACAAATTGTTATTACGAGTCTGGGTTTTCCTGGTATTCACGTATAAGTCTAGATCCCAAATGCATCATCTTTATTCAGAATTACACAATCATTTAAATGACCCAGATGAAATCCCAGCATTGACGATTTCAAATGATGATTCATGTTGTCGATCGCAAATGATTTTGGGACTCATGACACTTTATTGTCATTGCTGTGAAATTTGTAGAACGAAAACCTTTTGCCGTTACTAAACAAGCTGAGCTCGACACAATTTTCATCTTGGATCATTTGGAAACAATCTGTTTGTGTTGCTAGCACAAGAGTACCCCGCAATTAGGGTAATGTTGTCAAAAATCATAAAACTAATCCTTTTATCAGAAACTTTAATTTAGATGCGCCCATAATTTCAATTGATGTGCATTTTCTGTTTCGCCGGAATACTTCTGACTTGTGAGGTAAGGAAATGGTTACTTTTCATTCAAACTATGAGCTCTTACCTTTGTTTCTCGGACATTTCATAATATCTCGCTTACCAGTTGATGGCCATTTGTGAGACATTCTCTCCCGAGATTAATTGCTCCTCTAGCATTGCACATGTTACTAAATGAAAACTGCTTGAATATTTTATGATCCTTGTTTATATAGGTAACATTTGGAGTCCTGTTTCACGATGACCGCTGTGCAAATATATTTGAAGCTCTGGTAGGAACCCTACGAGCTGCAAAAAAGAGAAAACTATTGACATATGATGGAGAGCTACTTCTACAAGGAGTCCATGATAATGTGGTCATTACCCTTAAACCCTCTCCAGCTGCATCTTCTACCGATGCATAATTGAACAGCTCAAGTGCTCAGCTTTTGGTGTTTTATTCTGTCATATTAATCTGAATTTTCAGTCTGATGCGATCAACTTCTATTGATTACTATATGTTTTATTCCTAATCTTTTCAATGTAATGTTTTCTGAATACTGGAAAACCACACTTATGATGTGGGCACTTAATGTATCTTGTGTTTCCTGGGTGCAATGAATTTCGAGGTCAAAGTAATGTGCCTCTTCTATTAGGTATTATAATTTGTGTAGTCTTTTGCTTTATCCAAGGTCTATCCCTTTTGCAGATGCCAGCTAGCTTAGTTGATTGACTTAGGATAATTTCAAACTCCGTCATCATATTCGCCTTTGTAGCTCCCTTCACAACAAAAACAAGTCCGTCACTTCTTACACCTAGACCTGACAAACCGATCGAGCAGACGGGTTACGAGTTTGGTCATTTCGGAAAGTGTTGGGTTTGGAAAATATGAATTTGTAGAGGTTGGGTCTATACTTTATGCTACTTGTGGGTCCGGTTAGGGTTAAAATACCGGCCGGATTAACGCCTTTTTACAACTATTTATTATCTTTATAATGTTATTAGTAAGAATATTGTTACTACATGGATATCACAAAGAGTGACTTGATTTATATGTTCATTTGAATAGTTACTAGTTTAGATCAGGCGCAATGAATGCGCGATATTTATAGAGTTTTTATTTTTGTATTACTTAATCATGCTAAATTAACACTTCAATAATTTTTCACATTTCACGTCATTTTACTTGATTTTTCATATTTCACGTCTTTTTGGCAATGATTTTATATATTTAGATTAGTGAAAGATATATTTCGAGATTTGTAATATATGAACCCAAATTTTTTGGCAATGATCGAGGAGTTTTTACTTCGAGATTTGTAATATATGAACCCAAATTTTTGGCAATGGTCGAGGATTTTTTACTTGTAGCAATATAGCAATGGATTGACGGTATATTTTTTTTTTTTTTGGCAATGATTGAGGATTTTATACTTATTTTTTGGCAATCAATTTTTACGTTATTTTTGGGCAAATCTTTGATATGATCTAGATTTAACACATAGTAGAATAGGACGTTATACATATTTTTGGAAATCATTTTTTACATTAGACTTAGCTCATAGTTGAATGCAAAAATTAAAAGCCCAATTAGAAGATAATATTTTAGGCGGAAAAAACGTAGATGGGCCTATTCATTGAGTAGTAAATAGGGGATGTGGCAACATTTTTTTTAGGTAAGAAACCTAGGTTGATCCTCTAGGGTAGGACCAACCTATCTCATCCTTCGAATGAGGGAGGTAAGTTGAAGCCACCGGTTATCAAACCACCTCGAAAGTGATGAACATGAATGTCCAATAGAAGCCATAAAGTCAGCAACTTTGTTGGCTTCACGCAAGCAATGTTTAATTATCACTTCATCGAAAAAATGAAGGTCTAATTTCGCATCTTTTATAATACTAGAAATTTCTCAAGGAATTTGCCAAGTACCTCGAATCGGGTTAATAACACATAAATTATCACCCTCCACAATTAACTGCTGGAAAACAAATGTAATAATATTATATCTCAAAATTTTGAAATTCAATAGATATTACGGAGTGCATAATGTCTATCTTGAGAAATTTAATCAATCAATAATAATAGTGAAAATTGTTAATTATTACCTACTATTTATGGTATTTTGCAAATTATCACCTTGTATTTCGTTTATTACAACTTACCACCTACTTTGCACCGTATATATCCCATCCACCACCGTATGACCGTATTTCAATTCCGATCATCATTTCACTTAAGTCCCGACTCCCGACTCATTAAGGCGGTTAATAAACTAGAAAAGGACCAAAATAGTCTCACTTTAATTCACTCAAAACACATACTACACTACAAATAAAAAGATCAAGAAGTAAACAACCCATTTATCACCAATTCACCAACTCCTCAATAATTCATCATCATCATTCATCATCATCAAATTGCCGGTTAAAAAAAAATCATCCTCCTCAAATTACTAAATGTTACTGTATTACCCACCACCACCAACAACAAACTCAAAGCATCGCTGGCCACCGGCACTTCACCACATGTCCAACGTGTTGGGTTATTCTCTCTTTAATTGAGGGAATTTACACAACAATTAAATCTAAGATGTTTCATATGAGATGAAACTCATCTATTGAATGTGTGAGTTAGATGCATTATTTTCTTCAATGCTCAAAACGCCATCATCGAATGAATGTGTGAAACATTCATTTAAGCTTTTAAGGAAGTAGTAACTCTCTCCTCATGATCACCTTTATATACGTGAGATTAGAGAGTTCATTTCATCAATCACAACAACAAAACATATATTATTAATCCACAATAATTAGTACTATTATTGTGAGAGTTTTGTGAGAGAAGAAAGTCACTATTAATAGTGAGAGATATCCACCTTATTAAGGTGACGACTTGTAATCCTACTAGAAATATTATAGTGGAAGAATTGGACACTCGTCCCGCGGTTGTTTACCTATTTGGGTTTTTCCGCGTAACCAAAAATTCTATTGTGTCTTTGTCTCAATTTAATTTACTCACTTTATTTATTTTTCCCGTAATTACACAAAGAGGGAAATACGAGTTTTTTCCCAACACAACAATCTACTCAACCACCGCCGCATTAACCCTTAAACAAACATCGACTTCGAAATGTCGCCCGTCATCGGGGCTCCTAATCCCTTCCCCCACTATCAAACTCTCTTACAAGTCGACCACTCAACCACCCAACCCCATCAATCGTCTCCACCACCCACGAAAATCCCAGATCTATGGTTTTTGTGGGATGGGGGTGATGGTGCCGACAAGTTAATGGTGAGGAATGTGACAAATTTCGTGGTGCGATGAGCAAGTAGGTCTAGCTTGGCGATGTGGAGGGTGGTAGTGAGGTGGTGGTCAGGTGATGGATCGGAGTTGTATTATGTGGAATGTTGATAGCAATTCAACCTAATTATATACAAATTCCTCTTTGAGATTGTGTAACAGTGTAAGATGGATCATGAATGATTGTTGGTTCTTTTAAAAGATGAGTTTTGATTATTGGATTTTGATTCTTAAAAGATAAATCCATTTTGATTGTACTTATTTTGGGTCTTGATTTTGTTTGGAGTTACTAAAAGTAAGGGTATTTTGGTCGTTTTCTAGTTTATTCACTTAATGAGTCGGGAATTAAGTTAAATGATAATCGGGAATAAAATACGGTGGGAGTCTGGATATATATACGGTGCAAAGTAGGTGGTTATTTGAAATAAACAAAATACTAGGTGGTAGCTTGCAAAATACGATAAATACTAGGTGGTAAGTAGTAATTTTTACATAATAATAATATTTTTTCTAATTTATTTCTTATAATGAGATAATTGCTAAATTTAGTTTTTTTTTTTTATCATTTCTATATAAACTTTATATGCTTTAAATACAAAGGGACATACTTTTTCACATTCGGATTTTACTCTTTCACATACGACTTTTATAATATTACCCTTATCGTTTTTATTCCCTCACCTCACCCAATTAATTTTCTCCTCTCTTCCCTCATCTCCCGGCACCACTGCGATCCAGTCGTACCCCTAATCGACAATCGACTCCGACGCAAACCAATCGCAGTACTCCGTATTCAAGCCATCCTCTTTCCTCACCAACGCACCACCCACATCGCACCACCGTTAACACACCAACCCCTAGCCACCGCGCTCAGAGAAACCGAAAACCACCCTAATCACCGTGCCTTTAACCACCCATAAACCCTAATTAACAGTCATAATTGGTTTGCATATTAATCTACATAGTATAAAAGATGAGTTTTTTCTTGGCTTCTCATTGGTTGTTGGTTTTAGGACTTGAAAAAATATTTATTTAAGTAGGGTCCTCCATGTTCTTAATACACATTTAATTACTCTCTCTCCCAATTTCATTAATTAAATACCTTTTTTTCTACCTTCTTTAATTAAATACCTTACACCTTATCCTATTCTTCCACCACTCTCAACCCAAATTAAAATACATACAATCAAAATCATGCACGAAAATGATAATTTGTTGAAATATTACAAATACATTATGAACATGTAAAATTAGATTGAAAAATTACAAATAATCACCGACTTGGAAAATAAAACAAGTTTCAATTTTTAAATTACAGAAAACTAATATAAAGTTTATGAAAAATGTATATAAAAACCGGAAAATTAATAAAGGACAAAGATCGAAGAATAGTAAAAAAAACCAGACGTGTTTGGTTGAAAATTAATGAAGGACAAAAATCGAAGAATATATATGTGTAACTAGTTTTGTACCCGCGAAAATCGCGGACTTGTTCTATTTGTCCCATTTATTTGCTTTTGTTGACGTCCATCTTTAACTAAAATATAAAATTTTTTTTTTATCGCGAATAAGCTATAAACCAAACATTTGTAAATGTTTACTTCTTTTACATTATTTTTCATGATCATAGTAATATAGATAGAAGTTTTAATTTGAATTTTATTTCCAAATATTTTAATACATGTTAATATTATTCATGAATATTTTTTAGTCAACAATTTAATGTAGCTAATTTTATAACTATAAATGTTTGTTTAATTTTTTTACAAATTTGTTACTTTTATGTATTTATGATGTACGTCATAAGTAACTAAGCTAAAAACGGCTGCGTCGTTAGGTCGATAAACAAAACACTCCAAGATCGCTGTTGTAACACCCCCATACTCCAAGTGCCTTACCAGGACCACTCAGGTATGAAGACATTACCGTCTCGGTCACCCGAGGCAATGATAATCAAACAACAATAAAGAAACAACATTTATTATAAATAGTTTAACGAATAGTTACAATCCATGAAACTAACTAAAAGTGCGATACATTATTCTCAAATGATTGTTTAACTGAAAAGTAAATAAACTAAGGCGACAGCGGAAGACTCCTAAGGGCATGTCGTGGCATCCCAGCTATCCCAGTACTCATCTCAATACCTGCTCAATATCTGCTCACCATCCCCGAATGGATCACCGCAGGTTTACAAAACAACACCGGGGTCAGTACTAATCACACAATCAATATAGATAACAATAATAAGATAAACAGACAGCTGGAACGGTCACACACACACACACACACACACACACCAACTCCCATCATCTCAATACTCGACCGTCCACTTTGGACCCATTACGCCAAAGGGGGACCGCAGCCGTTTCCCACCTAAGCCCCGCTCATCATACCGAGCGATAACCCCGTCCCATTAATGTGCACATCCCCTTCCGTGGCGGGTTCCACGAAGGGCGAAAATAGGGCGTGAAGTCACTCCCGCAAGTGACCCCACTCGGAGAACGCATCTCGAGAACCATCAACAAAGAATCACAACCACAAACACAAGACAATCATCATATCAAACAACTAACTACAAAGACATCACCAATATCCCATTATGGGACTAATACCGAGTAAGAAATCCTACCTGGAAAGCACAACAAGCAGACGGTATCTACAGCTGTATCAAAACGCCTCTTCTACGAATCCTCCTCCTATCATATAACACATATAGGCTATACATCACATACTACACACAAAAACCCCCAATCCCTAAATTAGGGTTTAACCAATCTTAACAAAGCATTATAAAAATTATGTTAAAAGCTTACCCTCGACGCAAGGAACTCAACGATACGAATTACGACAAGAACTCGACCGTCCGAACTCCGGGAATTGCTAAGAATGCGATTAGGAAGATGAACTGGCTGCTTTCTCTCTTAAACAGGGTTTTAGGTTTTGTAAAAGTGATTTAAAACAATGACGATTATGTTTAAATACCTTAATCGCATAATTAACAAAACCCGAGAAAACTCCCCGTAAAACCGGACACTCGATCGAGTACCCAAGGTACTCGATCGAGTACCGCCTTACTCGATCGAGTACCCCAGCTACTCGATCGAGTACCCAACAGGTCAGAAACTATTTTATTTCGCAACTTACCCTTACTCGACAGAGTAAGGGCTACTCGATAGAGTACCCCAAGACATATAAATACGGAGTATTACAGCTGTTACATATCTGATAGGTTTTTTTAAGAAAGTTAAATAGATACTATTAATTTAACTTTTCCTCAAAATCTATATTTTTTATCAAAAATATACATGTAAAATAGAGAATCTCGCCGATGATGAATGGTGATGCTTTGTAAGCCAACTAAAAGAGTAAAAAATATATTTTCGTTTTTCACATTTAGATCCAAACATGCTTTGTAAGCCAACTAAAAAATTAAATAAGCATCATCTTAATTACAAAACTAACTATATAACTTATTAAACGTTTAAAATTTTAAAATCTTAAAAGATAGAAATATGGAGTACTTTTAAGAAGACTATGAACGTTTGAATCACATGCACATATACACCTTATTTTTCAATTTTTCGCAAGTGTGCTAATTACAATATTTAAGATGGTTTTGAAATAAATCAAAAGTAACAATATGAGAAATTGTGAAGCTTTATAATCCAAGTTATTAAATTTTTCATTTACCACATATAACACCTTTTAGCTACTATCTTTATTACTAATGAAGAATTATATGGATAAATTTTACGATTTAAATTTTAAATAATGAGAGTAAATTCTTTTTTCTTTTTTTATTCAGTACATGATCTTATGGTTTCCACTAAAAAATATTTTAGTAGCTTTATAATCCATATTATTAGACTTTTTATTTACTACATATAAGACCTTTTAACTACTATCTCTATGGTTAATGAAGAGTTAGATGGACAAATTGTACATTTAAATGATGAGAGTAAATTGTTAATTAATTTTTATAATTTAAATCATGATCGGTACTATGATTTCCATCAAAAAATATTAGTAAATCTTATGAAGAATTTTTATAAATAAATTTGATGTAGCCTTAATATTAACCAATATAAAAATGACATGCGAATTAATATTAGATGTTTTAAGTAGCCTTTTAACTATATTGTATTTTTTTTTACAAAAACAATTATAAAAAAAAACAATTTACTAAGATCCTCTAAATTCGAATTAAAAACTAAAAATATTTTGTTTTGATATCAAGTGAGATAATTACGTACCAAATAAGTTTTAATATCATTAGAACATGGTTCAAGGATGGATATCAAGTTTTTGTTCAACTAAATCCTTCTGTTGCCTACACATTTCCCATGTAGTTTTTTTTAACACACTATGTTAATATTATGAGAAGACAAAGGAAGCATCACCTACAAAAATAGAATAAGAAACAAACATACATTTAACGATAATTCAATTAATCTTGTAAGAGGGTTTACATAAAGATAGTATAAAATAAATCTACCACAAAGCGATATTAGTGGATAAATTACAAAAAACTGTGCATTTTACAATAAGCTTATATAAATTACACAAACAAAACTCGTAGAACATACCTTATGTATAACGTAATTAACTGCACAATCCAACTTTGCAATAATAAGAAAATTGTACCATTCCATCTGCAAAAATAAATCAAGGTGAGAAATACAAATTGACATCAATAAAAGTTATTTAAACAATACCAAATAAAACACAAATCTTATGTATGATATAACTTTATTTTTTTCACAAATGCAAATGATTAATAAAAATTATATGCAATGGAAAGTTTCAATAACATATGAATATGCCAAAAGGTTAGAAAAGGAGGGTAAAAAATAAAAAGTGCTTATTTTAAAGACTTTACTTATATTAACTTAGCATCAAATAAGGAGTTAAATTTTAGGGGGAGAAAGGAATCATCAAAAAGGAAAAGGAAGAGCTAAAGAGAAAATGAAGAGTTAGAGATGAATAAGGGGTCATAAACGTGATAATAAGTATTCTATCTTAATTCTATGAATGATTATTAATTAGTCACATATTATCAAATGAAAGTTTCTTAGTGATTCTACGATGTCGCATGTCTTATACATATGCTCAAGGTAGCGTTTTTATATTATTGTATAGATATGACATGTAGATTATGATAGGTAATTTAACATGCCTTTAAGTTAGATATATAGATTTTGTATTTAGATTATAGAGTTACTGATTTTACATACATAAATATGGAGCAAGGAGAAATGTAATGTAAAAGGTTTGCATGAGAGTGGTTTATAAATTATCTTATGAAATTAAAATAAGACATATAGTTGATGGTTGATAGTTTGGCTTACTTTTTAATTATATTTATAGATTATTATTATTAAATCCACTTTGCATGAGAGTGATTTAAAAATTATCCTATGAAATTAAAATTATCTAAATTTAGTTTTTTACCATTAATTATGAGAGTAACTTTTAAATGTGGAATTGATAATTTTTTTTTCATGTGTACTACTATGCTAGTATTTCCACGTGGACTATATTTTGCCACGTCACAATTAATTATTGTCATGTCACATTTGTCTACGTGGCGTTTAATGTCTAGTCTTTTAATAATATTTATAGATGTTGATGAATGGATATTTTTATATGTGAGTCCGCGCCAATTACTTCCACCACCACGAGTTCATAAAAAGTATGTATCATAAATAAAATACTATTTAGCATAGTGAGTACACGTTTAAATACTAAACTATTTAGCTCCTGTATCAAATGATATGATTAATAGCGCTTGCTATTACGGCAATACAACCCGTGCATTTTTTGCACGGGTTTAAAACTAGTTTCACTAAAAACTTGACCTAATAATTTCAATAAGACATATTCATAATTGATATAAATGAAAAATTACTTCAAATCTCATTTTAGACGGCAACTATCTGTCTATAACTAAAGACGGGACAAGTAACATACCACATTACTCATAAGACAAACAACAACTTGCGTGGTGGGGCAAAAAAATATCACCACTTTAAAGGTATTTGACCCGTCTCTTGCTATAGACGGATATATCCGGCTATAGCAAGACTTGCTGTTAGATTAATTAGATTGGATTTTAGGAAAAGTGTATAAAGAGTTGATTTGACTATGATTAGGGAAAAGGATATGATTTGAAAATTTTATGAAAAAATGTATGTGAAAGAGTAAAGTCCGTATGTGAAAAAGTAATTTCGAAATACAAATTAACCCCAAATTTAACTATTACGAGTCGGGTCACAGATGTGACGAGTCTTAACCATAAATATGCGGGTTATATTAGCAGGTCGGATTTTTTTTCAGTTTTGGGTTGAAAAGAACTTGTTATTTCAGGGAGGGTTTTAGTCGGGTCATATTTCGGTAGGTTTACACCCCTAGTTGACCCTAAATATGCGGGGTTATATTAACACCTCGCTTTTAGGTGTCCATTAATTAACACTCCCTCCTATTCAACCTAATGTTCCCCTTTCATTATAATACTCCTCACATATATTAGAGAAAAGGGAACATTAGGCTGAATAGGAAATTTTAGTTGAAAATTTTAATAATCTATCTATATTATTAAAGGAAATTTTTTCGAGCGTTATTAGAGTCTCCAACATTAACAAAACACCTCAGTCAAATAAATAATGCTATATAATAATAATAATAATAATAATAATAATAATAATAATAATAATAATAATAATAATAATAATAATAATAATAATAATAATAATAATAATAATAATAATAATAATAATAATAATAATAATAATAATAATAACTATAACTATAACTATAAAAGAAAAATAAAATAAAAATCAACCGGATAAGAATTTTTAAACAAATCTTTCTATAAGAACACAAACACTAATATTGATAGGATTTTCCCATGCATTAATACGTCATGTTCAATGTTCTCTCTAATAAGAATTTTAGTCATTGTAGAATTCCTTTCTCCTTCCTATATAAATAGCGCTTTCCACAAAATAATTTTTACTTTTCTTTTAATCATACATATGCCTCCATTTATAAAGCTTTGCACGTTAATCTTTTTTTTTACCCCTCATTGAAATTGAAAGGCTTATTTATATTTTATTGTTGTGTTTGCTGGTATTATGGTTGTGCGTATATATACATGAACATTGTGTTGGATTAAGTGTCATCCGACAATAATGCGATCACAACTGTTGATCATAATGATCACATGTTTAAATCTCATTTTAAGAATACATGTGGGATGTAATATTTTACAGTCAACTGGTCCACACATATCGGTAATGATTGGTTGTCTAGAGTTTGACATTACTGTCGTGCGACGGTGGTGATCAGTTGATCCTCTTAGGTCATACCTATAGGAAAATACTCTTAATTGATTATTTAATTAATCGTATGCCGATACGAGTTAATTAAATTGCTTAAAAATTGACGGATAATTTTATGAGTAAAGTTAACGTGTCTTATTGTAATTCGATTAAATTAGATACGGTCTAAGTAATCAAATTGTCTTGTTACTTAGATTAAATTATTGTTTACGAAACAATTGAAATTGAATGAATAATTTATTATAAATACAAGACGTAATTTATAATTTGATAAACCATTTTGGTACAAGTAATTACGAATTACTAGTCGATTTTGTAAATGACATATTTTATGAGTATGTTGATTTTTAATATGTTAAAAATACATTACAATTTCACATGACAAGTAACATGTCACATTTGTCACATGTGACATATTGACAAAATCACAAATAAAATGGACTCATCCATTTTATGTGTGTGTACCGAAATGGAGGGAGTTTTAGGATAAAAATTGTGTTGATTATTTTTAAGTGGAGAACACAATAATTACCTATAGTCTTAGCCTTGCATGCCTATCTTTTCTTGGGTAGAAAAACTAGCCCATGCATTGGACATCATACTCCCTCCAACCGGTTTTACCATGGTAATAGAGGATATTTCCTCTACAATTATTCATTCACTCTTATCAAAAAATTTCTAGTGTAAGAAATTAATATACTCTCTACAATTTGTGAAAATTCTAGAGAAATAAACTCACATAATCACTTCCTCTTGAACCGATTTTTCAAGAGCAAAACTATAATTTTTGTGTCAATTTTATAGTAAGACTTATATTATTTCTAGTACAAAATAATATTAGTTATTAAATGGTTTCCTTGGGTATATGCTTTTGGGAGAGATTCTAAACTTGAATCTTGTTCATCCATTGTTGGAAAGCTCAAGAACTAACAAGAAGGAGATCTTGTTGGTGCCCATAAAACCGAAATCACATAGTAAGGAAAATGATTTCTTCTCTATTTCAATTTATGTTTGCATGCATAAGATCTATATTTAATTTTATGACTAAATTAAATGTCACATATATGAATATGTAAATTAATGAGATTAATATTTTCTAACAAGCGGTATCAAGAGCCTTAGGTTGTTTGCATGCAAATCGGTTATTGTTTTGCCGAGTTATACGATTAACAAACAAAACTTATAAATTTGTGTTTATTATGAAATATCACGAAATTTATTTGCATGTTAAAAGTTTCTGACCATAAGTGATTTTTAGGATATTTTGGTTTATTTATGGATTTTATTGTTCATTTTATATAATATTGACATTAAAATGTGATTTTTATGATAAAAATGTCATTTTTGTTCGAAAATTAGCTAAACTTCGATTTTTTAAGTGGTTTTTGGATATGTTTTCACATATATTATCTACTGATGGCCTGTAACGTTTCATAATAAAATGAGTTGTTATGCTAGAAATATGGATTTTTCAAGTTAAAATCGTATTTAAATGGGAAAATAGGTTAATATGACATATATTTCGAATCTGGTCATGAAAATTTAGTATGTTGTCACATGCAATTTTTTAAGATGTGTGTAAAATATTTGGCTATAATGAAGTCTTTATGCATGATTTATGAATTTTTTATGAAAAATCACATAAATAGTGACTTTAATTAGTAAAAATTGCTAAAACATACTTCATGACTAAGGAAAAGCATCACATATTGCATTTTATCATATATTTCAGATCTAAAAGTGAAAAGTTAATAAAAATAATTTTTATCATATTTTTATGGTTATAATTGATAAATCCGATATACCGCAACATTGTTTTTCTCGATAAATTTTCGAAATTTTTAACCTAAGTTTTGAACATTATGAGTGTCATGGTATTTTTCCAGAATGTTCATGAGTTTAAATTTCAAATTTTGAAATTATTTGAAATTTTTATGATTTAATTTGAAGTTTATGGCAAAATTTTGTATTTTGAGTCCATTTATGAACAATATTAAGAAATATAAGTTAATTATTGTCAAATGTTAGTGGAGACTAATTTTGAGTCCTAAGTTGGTTAGGGTAATTAACTTGTACATAAAAATGAATTTATGTAATTATTGTGATTATAAAAGGTTAAATCACGCAAATCCATAAAAACCGATTAATATACGATATTGGCTCCTTAAAGGCGATTTAGCATAAAATTGGGCATGTTCATACATATTATAATGCTGCATTTTATTTATGATTGTCATAATTTTATTTTATGTAATTTTTGAATTATGTAATTTTACTTTGTATGGCCTTAGTTTTTAATTGATATTACCCGAAATGTATGGGAATATCGATTCGGTTGTAATTCATTATGATCTTGTATCACCGTTTTGTAATTTAATAGATTTATTTTTATTTTAATTACAAATGTATAATAGGAAATTATGTAATTTGTTATGTAATTTATTTATTCCGGAGAAACTTGAAGACGGTGCCACTCGAGAAGGCCATTAAAGACGATGTTACCTCGAATGCGTGCCAAGACCGAAGTTCAAGGGACCAATGGAGTTGGTTTCCGAATTTGTAATAGTTAAATGAGATTTACTATTTTAGGAAGGCTATACTAGGATTTATTTTTATGCTTTGCATTTTATTTATATGTTGCATGCATCGCTAAATCGCCATAACTATAACATGCATTATCATTTTAATCGAGTTTATCGACCGTGTCAATTACAATTATCGTAGTTCACCGCTTTAGTTCACTTAAAACGGGATAGATAATAAATTGACATGACCTCTCGCGAAAATAAACAATTGAGACTTAGCCTTACCAAAAAGTAGAAACCATGAAAACCTATTTCGCGAGGGAGTGCACTCGGCCACCCCGGGGTACAAACCTTGTTACGTAGGGGAAGTGGGTGATAAATGTCTATCCACCGAATTCATGTTTATGAGGGTTTCCTCGGCTACCCCGTGCCCAAGTTAATGTGAATTTGGATCATGGACACATTTATTTGAAATTTGGATTGACCTCAACGGAAGTATTCGTGACCGTAGTCGCATGTGTTCCGGGCTAAAGATAAATATTAGAGTAATTTTATCGACCAAGAGTTCTAAAAGTAGAATCGATTAAAGAGTTAATCCACCGAGTTATATTGATAAGGGTTTCATCGGCTACCCCGTGCCCAAGTTAATATGAATTTGGGTCTTAGAATCATTTATCATAGTTGGGTAGAGGTCACTATGTAAATGTTTTACTTGTTATTTACAAGTATTAATAAAACGATAGATGTTGAGTTTTCCACTATTCCGTTATCATATTGTTCTATTTCTTTACCGCAATTCATATACGATATCATTTCGATTTTTGATTCAAATCTCCATTAAAACATCGTAACTAAAGACAAATATGAATTTTCTTCCAAAAACCTCGAATTATCCATTGTAAGGATCTCTTGTGAAGAGTATAGATGAAAGTTATTTGTGATCAAAAGGGTTTTTGATTCTTGACTAACATATCTACTTACAATTGTTTCTCATGTGCTTAATTGAGTTAAGTATTTTGAAACGTTAAATCATTTTGGTGACTAGATTTGTTGCAAATCGTAATAGACCAAAATACCGCAACCACTTTAATGAAAGTTTTAAGACTAAACAAACGAATGAAGAGTAGTCTTCATGAATATAATTTTGCTTCTCAAAGCAAAGACTCATTGAAATGAGTGGGAGCATTCTCTTAAGCCTTTAAAAAAAGGATAAGGTTTTAAAGAAATAAAATTAGAATGGAATTGATACAAGGTAATGTTAAAAGTGAAGTTATTGAGAATAACGATACTAAACCTATCAATCCCGACCGATAAAGTTTCCATTGTCTTAATTGTTGGACGCTAGAAATGAAACTACCCCAAATTATTGAAGAATCAACAAGTTAGTCGTGGGACATCTAATGGGACCTTCTTCTTTAAATGTTTATTTGATTGACATAAATTTTGCTAGTACTACTTCGTCAATATTAGAAACCGGTGGTGATTTTCATCATTGTACTTGATACATAGGATGATTAGAATATGAGACTAGCAACAATGATGTTGAGAGGTAGTCATTGTGTAATCAATCTAGTTTTGGGTTTATAGTTGTACTTAATTATGACTATTAAGTGCATAAACTCTAAATAAGAATATAAACTTGTTAAGATACAAAAGAGGTTTCACTTTTATGACCCTATAAACCACGATTTGATGTATGGCTAGCCCATTATCAAGGTGATTATATTCTAAACCAAACTAGAATGATATATCATGTAGATGATGCAAGACTAAAATTGGTAACCCAAGATTAAACCTTAAATTCTCGAATGATGAACGCAAAGAGTTATCGAGTACTCTGGAAACCATTAGATCTTATGGTATATGCGTATCTTGTATTCAAAGCAAGATGTCTCGTGTCTTTTGGTTGAAAAGGAGATCGAGGTTGTAAATCATTGATCCAAAATAGGTTGATCATTTTCTTTTACCAACGATTTAAGTTGACGCTAATGTGTGTGGGTCAATATCCGTATACTACCCTTCGAATTAAGGATTATAACGTAAAATTTATATGTAGTTTATAGTCATAAAACGAAAAACATAAAGAAACGATAAAGATATAGAAATAACCTTCGGTCCTAGTGCAAAAGGCAATGAGAGATCAAGTTAGATCCCCTCCTAATCGTTGCACCCAAGATGTCCGAGTAATGCCCTTGTGCTAGAGAGAATCCCCTAATTGCCTTGCAATATCGAGGGGATAGTTTTGTGAGTTTGTGTTGGATGAGAGATCCGGAATTCAGGAGGCACAATTCCCAAAAACCCTAATAATTTTTAGCAAAATGAATTAGGTTAGACAAAAGGAGAAGACTCCCCTTTTGTCTATTGAGAGCCTCGGCCAAACCGAGTGAGAGGAGCCCAAATGGGCATTTCATTTTCTCTTCACTTAAACTCGTGGTCCGGTCCATAGCTTACTAAGTGTATACGACGCGGTTTCATTTTAAACTGTTATCGGTTATCGGAAATTAAGGCATCAACTAATAATACGGGTTAGTTGAATTATTAATACATGTCCGACAAAACAGTATTGTATAATTATATTCAATATACATTTAATTAAATATAAAACGTTTGTATTTAATTTTACGAATTAACTGGTTAATTCGCCTTTAGCCCATGATATTTAATCCGTATTAAATATAAAATCTCAACATCACATTTTGACTAATTTATTAGTTAAATAACTCGAACTAACCGGTTAGTCAAATTTGGCATCTACATGACCGTATTTTCATACCGTCACATCACTCAAACGTATCCTATAGGTGTGACTTTTAGGGACCAGTTGATCACCGCCATCTGTATGACAATAACGTCAAACTTATCTAGCAAGCCAACCGTTATTGATAAACGTGGATCAACTGATTATGATACAAAGTATACCCTTTGATCCTTTTAGAGGTTTATAAGTCCTTGCACTAATCATTAAGGACACCAACCCCAACAAGCTCCCACTTGTCCGTGCAAGTGTATGTGCAATGACGTTATCCGCACTAACTGGAGGACACAAGCTCCAACAAACTCCCACTTGTCCGTACAAGTGTATGTGCGATAACCGATTCTCATATTCATTTAAAATTTCTCCCACTCAATGTAAAACAATTTGCGGATCTGGATCCGCAAAGGTCGTATTTTACAATCGATCTGTATCTAGAGTGGTTTCCCCGACTAGAGAGTAACTCAACCGATAAAACGAATCCGTATCCGAGCATGGCCATGCATTTCGATTCTGACTCCTCGAGTGGCCCTGAGAAATATCGAGTACCTGATAAAGGCTGAATATTTCCTTCAACTCGAACTCCTTCCGATCTAAGCACAGCATGAAATGACCCAGAAAAAAATCTACTTGGCCCCCTGTTACGGATGACCGTGAGAAAGAAACCAAAGTCACCCAAAATCTGCCTTAGTCTCAAGAGACAGTCGATAGTCAAAAGAATCGACTCTTAGGATCACCATGGAAGTCCTATCCACGACCAGGCAACGAATGTTATAAAACATTTAGGACTCCACGTCGATGTCACAATTGTGTCCTACGAAATATCCGTATAAATCGCCTCTGTGATTGGTCACCAACCTGTTGACTTATGGCTCGTTGAACCCACCATCAACCAACGTCACAAAATAATTGCCTGAGTTATCAGCTCATGAGGGCAATTAAGGACTGAAAAATATAATGTTCGTTCGATTCACTTTGTGGTGTTCAAAATTTGTCGTACAAAACCACATGAAAAACAAAATATATAAATATCAAAACGATGATGTTGTATAGAGTACAAAAGCGAATGAATCTAATCCATAAAAGAGTACTACAACTTAGGAACACGTTTAATTCCCATGGAATTAACGTGCCCTTCATGCTTATCTTGTCGTAATGGTTTAGTGAGAGGATCTGCTATGTTATCATCTGTAGCAATCTTTTCTATCACTACTTCCTTTTGCTCCACGTAATCCCGGATTAGATGAGCTTTCCGTTGTACATGTCTAGACTTGTTGCTAGACTTTGGCTCCTTAGCCTGGAAGATGGCACCACTATTGTCGCAATAGATGGTGATCGGGTCATTCAAACTAGGCACTACGGATAGTCCATGTAAGAATTGACGCATCCATATCGCTTCCTTTGTAGCTTCAGACGCGGCATAGTACTCGGACTCGGTCGTAGAATCTGCTTTGAATCGTTGCTTGGAACTTTTCCAGGTGATGCAGCGCCATTAAGAGTAAAAACGAATCCAGACCGAGATTTCGAGTCATCTCGATCCGTTTGGAAGCTAGCATCTAAGAATCTTAGGTTGCGCATAGCTTTTGAGAGCCTCCATAAGTCAATGCCCAATCTTTAGTCCTCCGGAGGTACTTAAGAATGTTTTTGACAGCGAGCCAATGTGATTCACTTGGATGCTGTTGGAATCGACTTGTCATACTCAATGCATATGCCACGTCGGGACGTGTGCATATCATGGCATACATGATTGATCCTATAGCCGAAGCATATGGGATCCGTGCCATGCGCTCTTTCTCTTCCGGTGTCTCTGGTGCCTGAGACTTGCTCAAATGCACCCCTGGAGCCATAGGAAGGAACCCCTTCTTGGAGTTAGTCATGCTGAATCTCTCTAGGACTTTGTCTATATAAGACTCTGATCGAGAGATAACATCCGACGTGATCTATCTCGATAGATACGGATGCCCAGAATTCTTTGTGCCTCACCCAGATCTTTCATCTGGAAATGGTTCTTCAACCATACTTTCACCGAAGTTAAGAGAGGTATGTCATTCCCAATCAGGAGTATGTCGTCAACATACAATATTAGAAAGACAATCTTGCTCCCACTCGACTTGATATATAGACATGGTTCCTCGACCGATCGAGTAAATCCATTTTCTTTTATCACTTGGTCGAAGCGATGATTCCAACTCCTTGATGCTTGCTTAAGTCCATAAATGGAACGCTTAAGCTTGCACACTTTCTTAGGATGTACTGGATCGATGAAACCTTCGGTTTGTACCATGTACAACTCTTCCTCCAAAAAGCCGTTTAAGAAGGCGGTTTTCACGTTCATTTGCCAAATTTCATAGTCATGGAAAGCGGCAATCGCTAAGATAATCCGAATGGAACGCAGCATGACTACGGGTGCAAAAATCTCATCGTAGTGCAAACCTGGCACTTGGGTGAAACCTTTAGCAACTAGTCGTGCTTTGTAGATATCTTGTTGACCTTCCACAGAATGCTTTATCTTGTAAAGCCATTTGCATTGAAGGGGACGAACCTTAGCAGGTAAGTCAACAAGATCCCACACGTTGTTCTCATACATGGAGTCCATTTCGGATTGCATGGCCTCAAGCCATAGCTTTGAGTCAGAACTAGTCATGGCACCTTTATAGGTTGCGGGTTCACTACTCGTTAAGAGTAGAACGTCATCTATGTCATGTTTCTCGACCATACCAATGTATCTGTCTGGAGGAATAGAGACTCTTCCCGACCTCCTAGGTTCCTCAGGAATGTTAACCGCAGCCGGGATTGAAGGAATAGGTTCCTCCAATAGTTGCTCGGTATTTGGTTCTGGAATCTCCGACAGGTCGAAGGTTCTATCACTCTTTGCATTCTCGAGAAATTCCTTCTCTAAGAATGTCGCACTAGCCGCAACAAAAACACGTTGTTCGGTTGGCGAATAGAAGTAATGACCAAGGGTTCCTTTAGGATAACCTATAAAGAATGTCTTGACCGATCGCGGGCCGAGCTTATCCTCGTGTCTCCACTTGACATAAGCCTCGCAGCCCCAAACCCGTATAAAGGACAAGTTAGGGACCGTTCCCTTCCATAGTTCATATGGAGTCTTGTCAACAGACTTTAGACGGACTTGGTTAAGTATTAGAGCGGCTGACAAAAGAGCATAACCCCATAATGAATCAGGTAAAACCGTGTGACTCATCATGGATCGAACCATATCAAGTAGTGTTCGATTTCTCCGTTCGGACACACCATTCAATTGAGGTGTTCCAGGTGGAGTTAACTGTAGGGCAATCCCACAGTCTTTGAGGTGATGATCAAACTCGTGAGAAAGATACTCGCCACCACGATCTGAACGTAGTGTTTTAATCTTTCTACCCAATAGGTTCTGCACCCTATTCTGGTATTCTTTGAATTTCTCAAAGGATTCACTTTTATGCTTCATTAAGTAGACATAGCCATATCTACTTAAATCGTCCGTGAAAGTGATGAAATACCTATAGCCTTCTCGTGCGGTGATTGACATAGGTCCACATACATCCGTGTGTATGAGTCCTAATAGGTCAGCAGCGCGCATTCCAACACCTTTGAAGGAAATACGAGTCATTTTACCGATGAGACATGATTCACACGTGCCAAATGATTGAAAATCAAAGGCCGAGATAGCTCCATGTTTGATGAGCTGTTTTACGCGTTTCTCATTAATGTGTCCCATACGGCAGTGCCATAGATACGTTTGATCTTTGTCACCAACCTTTAACTTTTTATTCATTACGTGTAATATTTCCGTGGTCTGATCTAAAACATAAATTCCGTTCATGGAGACTGCCTTGCCATAAATCATATCGTGTAAAGAGAAAATGCAAGCATTATTTTCTATTACAAATGAAAAACCAAGTTTGTCAAGTGCAGAAACTGAAATAATGTTTTTCGAAAGACTAGGAACATAATAGCGATCATATAATGACAACTCAAATCCATTTGGGAAGCTGGATCACATATGTCCCCTTTGAGATGGCAGCTACTCTTGCTCCATTCCCAACACGCAGGTCCACCTCACCCTTTACGAGGGGTTCGATGTTTCGGAGCCCCTGCACATGATTACACAGATGAGAACCACAACCACAACCAGTATCAAGTACCCAAGTTCCGTAACTTGCGTGGTTAATCTCAATCATATGAATAAAAGTAGTAGAGGAAGAAGACATACCAACAGCTTTAACACGACCTGCCTTTAAGTCCTCATGGTATAAGGGACATGTACGCCTCCAATGCCCAGTCTTGTGGCAATGGTGACACTCCATGTTACCATCCTTGCTCTTTGTCGCGCCTGATGAGTTGCTCGACTCACCAGGTCCACTCTTACCTGAACCCGACTTCTTAAACTTCGGTTTACCTACTGCTAGGTTTGCCTGAGCTTTGCCCTTACCTTTCCCTTTGTTGGACACAACGAGAACATCCTGTTTCAAGCTCCCACTGAACTTCATGTCCTTCTCGGTGCATGCGAGAAGGGAGTGCGATTCATGGGGAGTCTTCTTCAAATCATTCATATAGTAATTCGCTCTGAATTGCGAAAAACCATCGTGGAGTGAATGAAGCATGCGGTCGATAACAATGTTCACGCTGATGTTACAATCAAAGGTCTCCAGCTTCTCGACATTCTCAATCATGCTGAGAATGTGTGGGCTAACCGGTTGGCCCTTCTGGAGTCTCGCATCAAAGAAGCGAGTGGTATGCTCATAGGTCACGATTCTCGGTGCTTTCGAGAATTCCTTGGTGAGCGTGATGAAAATCTTGTTCGCACCATGGGCTATGAAGCGTTTCTGCAAATTTGATTCCATTGCAAAAATGAGTACGTTTTTAATCGCACCCGCTTCCATACGAAAATCATTAAACTTGGTGATTTCAGCACTCTAGCCGTGGGACTGGGTTTTGCCGGGAGGGGCTCTAATAGATATTTGAGCTTCCCATCGGCGGCGGCGGCATTCCGTAATGCCGCCTCCCGGTCTCAAGTTGGATCCATCATTCTTGATCGAGTAGGCGATTCATCCGATTCATGAAGATCCGAAGCCGGGACTCACGGTCCAATGTGGCACTTGGCATTGGGTTATCAGTAGAACCAGCCATTTGTTATAAGCAGTTTTAAAATTCGTGATCTACACTGAAAAAGAAAGAAAAACAAAAACGAAATAAGCAACTCATCGAGGTGATTTAAGTCTATTAAAATACATTTTAATCGTGTAGACTCATTGCACTTGCATAATTGATCTCCCTCAAGAATGATACAAGTGATCCCAAGACTCAATTTCTGTAAATTGATAAGCCAACTGTTTAGCTAATTCTTCCGGAAGAACTCTTGGTCGATAGATTTCCGTAAATCCTATCTATAGTCCACCATAGTCACAGGATCGTACGAGTGACCATAGTGTTGAGATAAAATAGGTCAATCAGTTCCAACTTACCCGACGTAGAAGGGGTCATAGTATGCCTACCGACGAAGAAGGGACTCATTGGAGTTTGACCTATAAAGACCGTTCTCAATTTTTGTTTATACGAGGAAGATCCCATCAACTTAATTATAATTCATTTTAAGTGAACGAATAACTAGCGTCTGCGTGAATGAATCAATTTAGGTGATGGCTTAAAATCGTGTGACATGAGAATGTCAATGAAAACTAACTCGTGACCTCTATATGCGTCAGTTTTCATGCAATAATTAGGTGGTTTGGTTTTTAGGCGGAAAATGATGCATGTTATCGTTACAAAAAAAATAAATGAATGCGATACGTAAATAAAAATAAATGAATGCGATACGCATTTTATTTTTCGTTATTGTTAATTTTGAATGTTTTGAATGCCTTTTATTACGTATTTATTAAATTTTGCAAACGGTTGTAACTTAGTGTGGCCTTAGTAGAACGTGTTACCGAAATGATGGAACACGGTCTTGGTTGTATTTTGAGATCTCGCATCTCCATTTTATTTCTTTTAATTACAGTTTTTATTTAGAATGTAAATAGGTTTATATTTGTAAATTTTAAATTGTAATTATTGAGAAGACCAAAGATGGAGACCGGATGCTCACTCCCGCTACATGGATCAAGATGGAACATCAAGACAAGCTTCTCGGGTCCAACGGTGGATTCCAAAGTTGTTTTATGTTTTATTTTACTAGGATAGGCCACACTAGGAATTTTTATTTACGTATCGCATTCATTTATTTATTTTTCGTAACGATAATATGCATCATATTCCGCCTAAAAACCAAACCACCTAATTATTGCATGAAAACTGACACATATAGAGGTCACGAGTTAGTTTTCATTGACATTCTCATGTCACACGTTTTTTAAGCCATCACCTAAATTGATTCATTCACGCAGACGCTAGTTATTCGTTCACTTAAAATGAATTATAATTAAGTTGATGGGATCTTCCTCGTATAAACCAAAATTGAGAACGGTCTTTATAGGTCAAACTCCAATGAGTCCCTTCTTCGTCGGTAGGCATACTATGACCCCTTCTACGTCGGGTAAGTTGGAACCGATTGACCTATTTTATCTCAACACTATGGTCACTCGTACGATCCTGTGATCATGGTGGACTATAGATAGGATTTACGGAAATCTGTCGACCAAGAGTTCTTCCGGAAGAATTAGCTAAACAGTTGGCTTATCAATTTACAGAAATTGAGTCTTGGGATCACTTGTATCATTCTTGAGGGAGATCAATTATGCAAGTGCGAGAGTCTACATGTTTAAAATGAATTTTAAAATAGACTTAAATCACCTCGATGAGTTGCTTATTTCGTTTTGTTTTTCCTTTCTTTTTCAGTGTAGATCACGATTTTAAACTGCTAAACAACAAATGGCTGGTTCAAGTGATAACCCAATGCCAAGTGCCACATTGGACCGTGAGTCCTGGCTTCGGATCTTCATGAATCAGATGAATCAGTCTACTCGACTGAAGAATGATGGATCCAACTTCGCGGACTGGGAGGCGGCATTACGGAATGCTGCCGCTGCTGACGGGAAGCTCAAATATCTCTTGGAGCCCATCCCGGCAAACCCAGGTCCCACGGCTTAGAGAGTCAAATCGCCAAGTTTAACGATTTCTGTATGGAAGCGGGTGCGATTAAAAACGTACTCATTTTTGCAATGGAACCCAATTTGCAGAAACGCTTCATAGCCCATGGTGCAAACAAGATTTTCACCACGCTCACCAAGGAATTCTCGAAAGCACCGAGAATCGTGACTTATGAGCATACCACTCGCTTCTTTGATGCGAGACTCCAGAAGGGCCAACCGGTTAGCCCACACATTCTCAGCATGATTGAGAATGTCGAGAAACTGGAGACCTTTAACTGTAACATCAGCGAGAACATTGTTATCGACCGCATACTTCACTCACTCCACGATGGTTATTCGCAATTTAGAGCGAATTACTATATGAATGATTTGAAGAAGACTCCCCATGAACTGCACTCCCTCCTCGTACAGACCGAGAAGGACATGAAGTTCAGTGGGAGCATGAAACAGGATGTTCTCGTTGTGTCAAATAAAGGAAAGGGTAAGGGCAAAGCTCAGGCAAACCTAGCAGTAGGTAAGGCGAAGTTCAAGAAGTCGGGCTCAGGTAAGAGTGGTCCTGGTGAGTCGAGTAACTCATCAGGCGCGACAAAGAGCAAGAAAGATAACATGGAATGCCATCACTGCCACATGACTGGGCATTGGAGGCGTACATGTCCTATTTATCATGAGGACTTAAAGGCAGGTCGTGTTAAACCTGTTGGTATGTCTTCTCTCTCTTCTACTTTTATTCATATGATTGAGATTAACCACGCAAGTTACGGAACTTGGGTACTTGATACTGGTTGTGGTTCTCATCTGTGTAATCATGTGCAGGGGATCCGAAACATCGAACCCCTCGTAAAGGGTGAGGTGGACCTGCGTGTTGGGAATGGAGCAAGAGTGGCTGCCATCTCAAAGGGGACATATGTGATCCAGCTTCCTAGCGGATTTGAGTTGTCATTATATGATTGCTATTATGTTCCTAGTCTTTCGAAAAACATTATTTCAGTTTCTGCACTTGACAAACTTGGTTTTTCATTTGTAATAGAAAATAATGCTTGCATTTTCTCTTTACACGATATGATTTATGGCAAGGCAGTCTCCATGAACGGAATTTATGTTTTAGATCAGACCACGGAAATATTACACGTAATGAATAAAAAGTTAAAGGTTGGTGACAAAGATCAAACGTATCTATGGCACTGCCGTATGGGACACATTAATGAGAAACGCGTAAAACAGCTCATCAAAAATGGAGCTATCTCGGCCTTTGATTTTCAATCATTTGGCACGTGTGAATCATGTCTCATCGGTAAGATGACTCGGATTTCCTTCAAAGGTGTTGGAATGCGCGCTGCTGACCTATTAGGACTCATACACACGGATGTATGTGGCCCTATGTCAATCACCGCACGAGAAGGCTATAGGTATTTCATCACTTTCACGGACGATTTAAGTAGATATGGCTATGTTTACTTAATGAAGCACAAAAGTGAATCCTTTGAGAAATTCAAGGAATACCAGAATAGGGTACAGAACCTATTGGGTAGAAAGATTAAAACACTACGTTCAGATCGTGGTGGCGAGTATCTTTCTCACGAGTTTGATCAACACCAAAGGACCGTGGGATTGCCCTACGCTTAACTCCACCGGAACACCTCAATTGAATGGTGTGTCCGAACGGAGAAATCGAACTTTACTTGATATGGTTCGATCCATGATGAGTCACACGGTTTTACCTGATTCATTATGGGGTTATGCTCTTTTGTCAGCCGCTCTAATACTTAACCGAAGTCCGTCTAAAGCTCATGACAAGACTCCATATGAACTATGGAAGGGAACGGTCCCTAACTTGTCCTTTATACGGGTTTGGGGCTGCGAGGCTTATGTCAAGTGGAGACACGAGGATAAGCTCGGCCCGCGATCGGTCAAGACATACTTAATAGGTTATCCTAAAGGAACGCTTGGTCATTACTTTTATTCGCCAACCGAACAACGTGTTTTTGTTGCGGCTAGTGCGACATTCTTAGAGAAGGAATTTCTCGAGAATGCAAAGAGTGATAGAACCTTCGACCTGCTCGAGGTTCCAGAACCAAATACCGAGCAACTATTGGAGGAACCTATTCCTTCAATCCCGGCTGCGGTTAACATTCCTGAGGAACCTAGGAGGTCGGGAAGAGTCTCTATTCCTCCGGACAGATACATCGGTATGGTCGAGGAACATGACATAGATGACGTTCTACTCTTAACGAGTAGTGAACCCGCAACATATAAAGGTGCCATGACCAGTTCGACTCAAAGCTATGGCTTGAGGCCATGCAATCCGAGATGGACTCCATGTATGAGAACAACGTGTGGGATCTTGTTGACTTACCCGCTAAGGTTCGTCCCCTTCAATGCAAATGGCTTTACAAGATAAAGCATTCTGTGGAAGGTCACCAAGATATCTACAAAGCACGACTAGTTGCTAAAGGTTTCACCCAAGTGCCAGGTTTGCACTACGATGAGATTTTTGCACCCGTAGTCATGCTGCGTTCCATTCGGATTATCTTAGCGATTGCCGCTTTTCATGACTATGAAATTTGGCAAATGGACGTGAAAACCGCCTTCTTAAACGGCTTTTTGGAGGAAGAGTTGTACATGGTACAACCCGAAGGTTTCATCGATCCAGTACATCCTAAGAAAGTGTGCAAGCTTAAGCGTTCCATTTATGGACTTAAGCAAGCATCAAGGAGTTGGAATCATCGCTTCGACCAAGTGATAAAAGAAAATGGATTTACTCGATCTGTCGAGGAACCATGTCTATATATCAAGTCGAGTGGGAGCAAGATTGTCTTCCTAATATTGTATGTTGACGACATACTCCTGATTGGGAATGACATACCTCTCTTAACTTCGGTGAAAGTATGGTTGAAAAACCATTTCCAGATGAAAGATCTGGGAGAGGCACAGAGAATTCTAGGCATCCGTATCTATCGAGATAGATCACGACGGATGTTATCTCTCGATCAGAGTCTTACATAGACAAAGTCCTAGAGAGATTCAAAGATGACTAACTCCAAGAAGGGGTTCCTTCCTATGGCTCCAGGGGTGCATTTGAGCAAGTCTCAGGCACCAGAGACACCGGAAGAAAAAGAGCGCATGACACGGATTCCTTATGCTTCGGCTATAGGATCAATCATGTATGCCATGATATGCACACGTCCGGACGTGGCATATGCATTGAGTATGACAAGTCGATTCCAACAGCAACCAGGTGAACCACATTGGTTGGCGGTCAAGAACATTCTTAAGTACCTCCGGAGGACTAAAGATTGGGCATTGACTTATGGAGGCTCTCAAAAGCTATGCGCAACCGGTTACGCAGATGCTAGCTTCCAAACGAATCGAGATGACTCGAAATCTCAGTCTGGATTCGTTTTTACTCTTAATGGCGCTGCATCACCGGAAGAGTTCGAAACAAACTGTTACAGAGATTCTACGATCGAGTCCGAGTACTATGCCGCGTCTGAAGCAACAAAGGAAGCGATATGGATGCGTCAATTCTTACATGGGCTCTCTGTAGTGCCTAGTTCGAATGACCCGATCACCATCTATTGCGACAATAACTCAGACTAACTGGTTAGTCAAATTTGGCATCTACATGACTGTATTTTCATACCGTCACATCACTCAAACGTATCCTATAGGTGTGACTTTTAGGGACCAGTTGATCACCGCCATCTGTATGACAATAACGTCAAACTTATCTAGCAAGCCAACCGTTATTGATAAACGTGGATCAACTGATTATGATACAAAGTATACCCTTTGATCCTTTTAGAGGTTTATAAGTCCTTGCACTAACTGTTAAGGACACCAACCCCAACAAGCTCCCACTTGTCCGTGCAAGTGTATGTGCAATGACGTTATCCGCACTAACTGGAGGACACAAGCTCCAACAATGTGTTCACTTAATAAGGTAAATAGAGAAATCTTTGAAGAAATTCAAAGAGTTCATGGAATCACGATTTAGTCGTGATGAGATTATCAAAGTAAAGACTTTGATATAAGCCAAATGAAATGTGATATAGTATCACAAGTTAATCTCTCTTAGCACGCATTATGGGATAATGTGTGGTTGGATAAGAAATCAAACGCTATTCGATATGGTTTGGACTTCAATCAAGTTACTTTGAGTTACTTGATCCTTTTGGGGATTTTATCATTTTGTCTAAATTATTTTTCCACTAAATCTAAAATGAATCTATGAGATATGAAATGGTAGGGTAGCATGGTTGTAAGTTTTCAAAAGAAACAAATGCTCATTTTTCCTTATTATAATCACGAGTACAACGGGTTTGTGTCTCGTGAAGCTGTCTTTTTAAAATACAAGTTTATTTCTAGAAGACAGAGTGGGAGAAATTATTCAAAGAGCCACAAAGAATGTTATGTCACAAGAAACTGGTCTTTCTTGGCTACATGAAACGTTTTGTGTAAGACGTTGTTTCTTCAAAACCTAGGAGGTTAAAGTCATAAATTGTTGAAGATGATGAATTAGTGTTACTTTTAGAAAGTAAAGAACTTGCAACTTTTAGAAAGTAAAGAGCTTGCAACTTACAAAGAAATTGTTTGATTCAAGTTGATTACTTCTGGAAAGTAATGAACATATGACTTACATGAGAGTGTTTAAGTCACAACTCAATACAAGGCTTAGTGCCATGAAAATCCGAAATAAATTCCAAGTGAATTGTTAGATATCAAAGCTTGATTGGTAGCAAAGGGTTTTGCACTAGTTGAAATGCTTAAGTCTATTTGGATCTTCTTAGGGATTGTGTTTCATTATGATGATATACATATAGCGAGTGAATCTAAAACCCACTTCTTCAATTAGAAGGAATGTATTCAATACATGTCTTGAGTTTTGTAGATTCTTGCCATCCTAAGATAATGTGAAACTTAAGAGAGAGTCTTAAGTAGGACATAAATGAGTTGGAATCAATGTTTTGATCATGTTATAAAACTTTTCTTGATAAGTCGAGAAGTTGTGTTTATACATGGAGTTTAGTGGGAGTTACGGAAATTTTAATTAGTCTTATATGTGGATGACATATTGATTATTGGGAATGATTTAAGACTAGGAGAAAAATAATACATCTTAATATCCGGATTTATGGAGATAAATCCACATGATATTAATGTCAAAAAAGGAGTCTTATGTTGATAAGGTTCATGACTAGTTCAATCGAATTGAACATATTTGATTGATTCTATTTGCTTCCGCTGCCGAATCAATTAAATAGGAAATGATGTATAACACTTCATATACTTTGAGTATGATGAATTGTTTCAAATCGAATTTAAGTAATAGTTACCAAGTAAGCCATGAAGATTACCCTTGAGTGCTTGCAGAAGCATTAAGGATGTAATGCAAAGTGTTTTTGATGCAATTTTGTGTAAGGGTGTAACACAAGTGACAATTGACAATTGAGATTGCGCATGGTTTTCGACAAAACCATAATCAAAACACATTAAGATGGTTAAGATACCATTGTGGCTATGTTATTTAAGAAATAGATTTTCTAGAATCGTTCTAGGCAATAAAGAACAATGAGAAATATTTACAACGGAAATTGAGTACACTTGCAATCATGGGATGTACAAGAAGGATGAGTCCCGCACACTGTGAAAACAGTGGGAGCTTGTAATACCCGCCCTTTTAGGGATCCTTTGACCAGCGTTGACTGTCCTTGGGAGCGGGAGTAACCCTAGGGAAGCGTGCCAAAACCGTCTTGGGGTACGTATTAAGAGTGGTACTCGATAGAGTAGAGGCTACTCGATCGAGTAGGTAGGGTACTCGATCGAGTAGGGGGCCACTCGATCGAGTATGTTGGGTACTCGATCGAGTGCCCGGTTTTCAGCGAGGGTTTTATATCGCGTTTTGTTAAATCCGCAAATCACTTTCGCCACTTTCCTCCTATCCTTCAGCCGCCTCTTTCCCTTCCCTTCACCTCAAAACCTCCATGGATGTCTTTTGAAGACTCTTGAGCCTTAGGAGAGCGTCTCTTGGGTCGGGTAGCGGTCTCTTGCTGAGTTTCCCCTATTAGGTATGTCATATTCATCATCCGTGCCTTTGCTTCTATAGTTAGGGTTTTGCTTGTAGTAATAGATATTTGCATGATG
This sequence comes from Silene latifolia, assembly GCF_048544455.1. Taxonomy (NCBI): domain Eukaryota; kingdom Viridiplantae; phylum Streptophyta; class Magnoliopsida; order Caryophyllales; family Caryophyllaceae; genus Silene; species Silene latifolia. The sequence continues at coordinate 39,597,952 of NC_133534.1, read as the reverse complement.
GTAATAGGCTTTGCTTGGTTGCTGGATGTGTTATCTGTCGGCATGGATTGGTTGCGGTCGCTTAAAGGTAGGTTCGCCTACTCAGTTTCTGTTGACGGTCTAGTGTGTCGGTCGTTGTGGTAGTGTTGTGCTTGTTTGATATAGTATTGGCGTGTGTTGTGACTGTGGTGGTGATCGTTGTTGATGGTTCTCGAGATGCGTTCTCGGCTGAGTGGGGTCACTTGCGGGAGTGACTTCACGCCCTAGTTTCGCCCTTCGTGGAACCCGCCACGGGAGGGGATGTGCACATTAATGGACAGGGTTATCGCTCGTACGATGAGCGGGGCTTAGGTGGGAACGGCTGCGGTCCCCCACTGGCAGGGCTGGTCCAGTGGACAGTCAGTGACAGGTTTGGTTGGATTATTGTGATTGTGGTTGGGACTGGTGTCGTTGTTTGTATTGGTGATTGTAGTTGTCGTTGTCTTGTCTTGTCTCAGTACTGACCTTGTTTGGTTGTCTGTTTGTTGTGTGTCAGCCGTGATCCCTTATGGTGAGCAGTCGGTCTTAGCAGGTGTTGATGATGTTGATAGGTGGTTTCCGGGCAGGGATGAGTCTTCACGAGTTATGATGGTCATATCGAGTAGTCCTTGAGTTGTACCCTTTGTATTGTATTTTGGTTTAAATCACTTGTAACACAACTTAATAGTTCTTTTATTGACGTTTGGTAACTGCTTTCCTCGGGCAACCGAGATGGTAACGCCCTTGTATGCTAAGGAAGGCCTGGTTAAGGCTCCTCTGGATATGGGGGTGTTACAGAGCTATTCTAAGGCTAGAGGGCATATGTCTTGATTGGATCTCGACACGTACTCAGAAAGTTTTGTAATGCAAATGTATACATTACAAAGGAAAACGAGTATGTAGTAAGGTTGAGTAAGGTACAAGAAGTTGATAAAACCTACTAACCAAAGCCTTCTCATAGGCTTAACATGATGAGTCATGTCATTTCAATTGAATTGAATTGAGATGAACAACTACATACAAGATCTAAATTGGATATGAAGTAGTAATCAAGTATTGACTACTCATATGATAATCACATTTGTCGTTCGAGTTTTTAAAAATCTGAAAACTCCTTTTATACTTTGTTACATCCAAACGGGTTGTAAAGACAATATTGAACCCCGTTAAAGTGAACCCGGATTAACATGGTATTCGCCCATAGTCACTTGTATGAGGTGACGTCTCGAAGTGAATAGAGTATGATGTGATTGATGGCAAGTTCAAGTGTCATAGAGTCATATGAGATGACTAATCGATCACATAGGCAGACTGTTAGGAACGCTTTGTCGGGCCTTATGACCGCTTATAGAGTTCTGGCAAATTTATATAGCCTGGTCGTGGCGAGAGCTAATATAGTATTCTAATGAGTCAATTCTTTTGACTAAAGATTGTTCGCCTAAGGTGGCACAGTTTCAGATTAACTTTGATTTGTGTTACTACGACCTTCGTAAACGGGGTCAAATGGGCATATTTTGGGTTATGATGGTTGTGGCTAGTCGAACGGAATAAGTGCGATAGAAATTGTCCACCCCCTTGTTAGGGTTAAAACAATATCTCAGGGCTACTCGAGGAGTAATGAACTGGAAATGTGTGGCCACGCTCGGAAGGTATCTATGGTAGATAATTCCGGTCAATCAGTTATTCTCCAGATCGAGGAAACCACTCTCGATATGATCACTTGCAAGTACGACCTGAAAGACACCTTGCATTGAGTGGGAGATAGTAATAGGACAAGAGAATTGGTGACGCACACTTGTCGAGGACAAGTGGGAGATTGTTGGATTAAGTGTCCTCCGACAATAATGCGATCACAACTGTTGATCATAATGATCACATGTTTAAATCTCATTTTAAGAATACATGTGGGATGTAATATTTTACAGTCAACTGGTCCACACATATCGGTAATGATTGGCTGTCTAGAGTTTGACATTACTGTCGTGCGACGGTGGTGATCAGTTGATCCCCTTAGGTCATACCTATAGGGAAATACTCTTAATTGATTATTTAATTAATCGTATGCCGATACGAGTTAATTAAATTGCTTAAAAATTGACGGATGATTTTGTGAGTAAAGTTAACGTGTCTTATTGTAATTCGATTAAATTAGATACGGTCTAAGTAATCAAATTGTCTTGTTACTTAGATTAAATTATTGTTTACGAAACAATTGAAATTGAATGAATAATTTATTATAAATACAAGACGTTGTAATTTATAATTTGATAAACCATTTTGGTACAAGTAATTACGAATTACTAGTCGATTTTGTAAATGACATATTTTATGAGTATGTTGATTTTTAATATGTTAAAAATACATTACAATTTTACATGACAAGTAACATGTCACATTTGTCACATGTGACATATTGACAAAATCACAATTAAAATGGACTCATCCATTTTATGTGTGTGTACCGAAATAGAGGGAGTTTTAGGATAAAAATTGTGTTGATTATTTTTAAGTGGAGAACACAATAATTACCTATAGTCTTAGCCTTGCATGCCTATCTTTTCTTGGGTAGAAAAACTAGCCCATGCATTGGACATCATACTCCCTCCAACTGGTTTTACCATGGTAATAGAGGATGTTTCCTCTACAATTATTCATTCACTCTTATCAAAAAATTTCTAGTGTAAGTAATTAATATACTCTCTACAATTTGTGAAAATTCTAGAGAAATAAACTCACATAATCACTTCCTCTTGAACCGATTTTTCAAGAGCAAAACTATAATTTTTGTGTCAATTTTATAGTAAGACTTATATTATTTCTAGTACAAAATAATATTAGTTATTAAGAGATTTCCTTGGGTATATGCTTTTGGGAGAGATTATAAACTTGAATCTTGTTCATCCATTGTTGGAAATCTCAAGAACTAACAAGAAGGAGATCTTGTTGGTGCCTATAAAACCGAAATCACTTAGTAAGGAAATCGATTTCTTCTCTATTTCAATTTATGTTTGCATGCATAAGATCTATATTTAATTTTATGACTAAATTAAATGTCACATATATGAATATGTAAATTAATGAGATTAATATTTTCTAACACATTGGCATAATTAACAGGGAAGCTTTTCTTCTACCTAGACTCAAGGAAGCAAGCTTTCCTGAGTTATTTATATACATTAACAATTAACAATTAGCACAAACTTTACTATTTTTACGTTTTTATATGCATTATATATTGTTTTAACTTTTATAGAAAAGGGCAATGATAAGATTCTTTGGTATGCTAAAAATTCAATTTGGTATGAATGAATATCATGGTTTTTTTACGTCTCTATATTGCCTTACAATAATTTCGTAACTTTGAGAGCAATAATGTTGTATGTAATGTAAATTATGACTTCCTCTTTGAATGGTGCGGTCGTGCAGTTAGTGAACTTGCAAGTTTCTCAATGTTTACAATGGAAATAGTTGTTAGCTTCAATTGAAGACCCTCATATCATTATTAGCAATTTAGCATTACCCAAAAGTCTTCCGATTTCCCCTTCTACTAGAATCTTTTTCTAAAGAGCATATTTTATTTTTAATATATTTGTAACTTATATAGATTTCTTTGAACACTACGCTATTTTATTTTGTATTTTGCAAGTTATGTTATAGTCATGTGGTCATCCAACAATGGTTGTGAATTGTGATGAGGAGCGAGAAATAAGCTATTGTTGCTGACGTTACATATTTGAGATTGATTGAGACATAGATGAAGAATTAGCCGCCATTAAAGAGTTGGACAATTAGAACTCAGACACACATATATTAAGTTCAATAAATTGGTGAGAGGGATTTAATTTTCAAAGATTATTATGTAAATAATAGTGTGAATAACTGCAAATAGCTCACTGTAGGACGGAGTCGAGGGACGAGGGTGTAATAAGTCTACTAATGGGATATATCATAGCCCTACCGAATACTACGATGCTTTGTTTTACCACGTCATCATATGTCCGTAATAGCTATTACTATATAAGAGAAGTACGTGAATTTCCCTTGAACAATTAATAACCTTATACTATGACTAATCAAGACCCAAACATCTACAAACTATTTGAGTTACCCCTTCTGTTTCAATCATTTGTTCTGTTTCAATCATTTGTTTGTCTTTTATTAAAATACCCCTAAAAAATAATAAGAAAAGACAAACAAATGATTGGTACAAAGGAAATATTATTAAATAGTAGGAGTAATCCTATAAACATTATATTATGATTACAAAATCATCAACATCGTAATTAACCAGCATCGTAATAAGAGAATAAGAGATGTATTGTTGACAATCTTAACATATATGGAGTCCTATATTGTACAATATTTCATACAAATTACTATCCCTTATGTGAATTAATTTTACAATGATATGATGTTTTTTCTTATGTTGTCATACCTAACATATTAGTTTATTAAAAGCGACGATCGAGATACACGTACACTTAGAGATAAATAAACTCAATTTGGACTTAGGAGTTAGGAGTAAACTATTCTATTTAATTTGTGTCGTGCACGATTCTAATTAATTACATAAGTATTTGCTTGAGTAGGGCATAAGTTTTGGTTTTGGCATAAAGACAAAGGAAAGATGAGGGAACCAATTATAAGATGACAAGTAGCACCAAATTGAGTGTGAAATATTAAATTGCTCATCAAATGCAATCTTAAAATAGAAAGAACAACAATTGATTGAGACACCCAAAATGAAATAGGACAACAAATAACCGGGGCGGAGGGAGTAATTGGTCTATATTTTCAGTGCCTATCATAAGTAAGTTTTTTTTAAAGTTCATTAAGAAGAAAGTATATAATTGTAAAAGATACGAACCGGAGGTCAGTTTCTTTCCAATAAGTCTTGCTTGTGACGGGTTATCCGTCACAAGTAAGAGACGGGGCGAATAGTAGTGTTTTAGTGGAAACGGGTTGAGAGTTGATGTTTGATGGATGTACAGTTGTGCATGGGAAATGACAAAAAATATAAATATTAAATAATACCCCTTTCCCAAGACAAGCAACCGTCCACCAATTTTGAAAACCCACCCTAATCATTATTATTTACACATTTACCGTCATATTCATTCATCTTCCCCTCCCCTTTTCTTCTCTCTTAACCTTCTCTCTTCCTATTCTCAGAACATAAACGCCTAAAATACCCACAAATCAACCAAAGTTCCCAACAAAGTTCCCAACATAGTCATCATAATGAAGGAAGCGGTGATCTCTTGTTCATATATTTGTTTCGGTTTGTTTGTTTATGTTTTTTCGTTTTTTTGTTTCATGATTGACACATGCAAGTGATCCATGGTTGTTTCGGTTTATTTTTTTGGTTTGTTTTGTTTTTTCATTGATTTACATCAATTTTTTACATTCATGTCAGGCGGTTTTGGTGATTTTCATTGATTTTGGCTCAGAATATTTTCAGTTGAAATGGTCACAAACTGAGTTAAAATGTTTACATTTTTTACTATTCATAACTTAATATGTTGTGGTTTTGTTCAAGAAATAGATTTCAATGTTTCATAGTTGTAATGTGGCCAAATTGACAAATTGGTAAAAAAAAGTAAGGGGTAATGGACAAATTGGTAAAAAAAGTTTTATTTTGGACAAATTGGTAAAAAATAATGGAGGGATGGACAAATACACCAAAAAAGAAATGATTATCCAAATAATTAGCACAAATGATCATTTAAGATGGGTATATCTATATTAAGTTTAATACGGGTCAAGTAGTCGGAATAAAACAAAAACAAAATGCATGAGAAAAATGCAATAAGTTATACTCGGCCCGTTTTAATATTAAGACGAATATAGTTGTTTAAGGGTTCAGATCGAGTCACTTTCGGGTTTACTAGTTTCGGATTGGGTCGGATTATCTCGGGTTAAGGTCCTTTTTGGGCTACCTAATATCAAGTTAATCATGGATTATAACCGGGTTGCAACAATAAATATTCGGGCCGGGTTACGGTGGGTTGAGTTAATTCGGGTTTCGGGGCTTGAGTTCGGGTGTCGGGTCGAGTTCGAGTTGGGTTTATTCGGTACATCTGACAAACAGGTCAGGCCAGCGCAGGTCGAGTTAGTTCGGTTTCACATTTTTTTCGGGTTTATTCGGGTCGAGTCATTTTCGGTTTCGGGTATGTGCGATATATTTTTCGGCCCGTTTTCGGGTCAATGATTAAATAAGAAAAAGTCATTTCAAGTTTTTTTTGGTTAAATTAAAGTTAGATTTTGTCGGCTCATTTTTTGGGTTGGGTGATCGGATCGGATCATTTCGGGTCGGGTCATTTACGTGTCAAGAAAATTCGGGTCATTTTCACGCCGAGTCGAGTCAAACAGGTTATTATCCACGAATAACTTGATAATAGTTGGCCCGATAATGACCTGAACTGAAATAACCGATCTGAAACCAACAAGTCCGAAATTTACTCGACCCTAACTGACTCGGCCCGAACCAATGAACAACTATATCCGTCTTAAGATTAAAACGGGTCGAGTATATCTCACGTGTGCATATAAGACAAATTCGTTGGATTTTTCTCATGCATTTTGCTTTTGTTTTGTTCGGACTATTTGACCCGTATTAAACCTAATATGACATACCCGTCTTAAATGATAATTTGTGCTAATTAATTGGATTACAATTCTTTTTTGGTGTATTTGTCCAATCCTCCATTTTTTTTTACCAATTTGTCCAAAAAGAAACCGTTTTTACCAATTTGTCCACTACCCCTTACTTTTTTTACCAATTTGTCAATTTGGCCGTTGTAATGGTCACAAAACTGACTTAAAATGGTAACTGTCTTTGTATATTTCTGTAGGTAGGTAACATTGTTCATTAAAATAGGTACTTGTAATGTATTTGGACATGTGTTATTTGCAAGGGACGATGTCATAGAAGATGATCCATTTAAGACGAAATGTAACCATTTTTAGACAAAAAATTATTAGAGCAATTTTTTAAGCTATAACACCGTGTCGTTAAAATGGTCACATTTGTCGTTAAAATGATGACATTTGGTCCGTCTTAAGCTTAAAATGAAAATGGCCCGTCTTAAATGAGAATTTGTGTTGCACATTTATTTGTATATTTTACTTTTTGATTTTTGTTTATGGGCTCATGCAAGTGATTTGTTCTTTTTGATGTTATTTGTTTGTGGTTTAATAATCGACACATGTTAATTTTCTCAGTTTAATTGCTTAATTGTGTATTTTTTTATTTTTGTTTGATTTTGATTTTTGTTTATGGGCATATGCAAAGTGATTTGTTCTTTTTCTCGTTGTTAGATGCTGACGAATTGGTGACAACTGAGCCGATTGAGCAGTCAAAGCCTCAAGGAAAGAAAAAAGTGGTGGTTGCGAGGGTGGGTGGCTCGTGAAATGGTCATTGTTTGGCCATGTTTGTGGGTGCACTACTACAGATACAAGCTATAACAACGGGTAAAAACCGTTGTAAAAACAAAAAGCAGACGTTGTTAAAGCGGCCGTTGTAGAAGGTATTTATAACGGTTTGGTTATTTAATGAAACCGTTGTCGAAAGTATTCACCACGGTTAAAAGCCGTTGTTGTTGGGTGTTCTCCGTTGTGGAAAGTGTTTCAAAAATTTGGAGGGAATAATATAACAACGGTTGTCATATGTATAACCGTTGTTGTAACTTTCCTTCCAAAATTGTGAAGTCTTTTGACAACGGGTTTATGCTACATACCCGTTGTTGAAATTGTTAGTAACAACGGTTCTTAGTTTAAAACCCGTTGTTGTAACTTTAACTCCAAAATTGTGAAGACTTTTAACAACGGTTCTTCGTTTAAAACCTGTTGTTGAATAATATGCGCGATATTTGTGAAAGTCATTCACAACGGTGTTCTTTTTATTAACCGTTGTGAAAGGTCTTCACAACGGGTTTTTTTTAGTAACCGTTTTTATTACGAACTCCTAATGTTTTGAAAAATTAAATTTGTTTCATGCCATTCAAAAACCTGCATATACCAAAGAAAGACCATATACCAAAGACCAAAGATAAATCACAAATGGGTTCATCGAACTCAATAGATTCAATTCAACCACAACAGCAGCATCATATATATATATATATATATATATATATATACTTACAAGGAGTTGAATTTACATGAACTAATCATTCCCTAACTTCAACAAAAAATTTACTAATAAGTTGATCTAAACTCTGAGTATCATGCATTTCTATTTTCTAAGACATATTTGCCCAACATGTCCCTTACCTCGTCTATATCTATACTTGAGTCTTGCTCAATCTTGTTGTGACGGGTTGATTACATACTTTTTAAAAAACAAAGAGAAGACATTATTGTAACAACATCAATTCTCGCATAGCAACATCATGGTATATATAGCAACAAGCAAGACAACATTAGCTCTAATTTAAAAAAAGTAATAAACACATTATTAAATTACTAACCTTTTCTGGAATAATGATATATCTTCGCCTAATAATCTCCAACATGAACCGACAAACGTAGTATCCACATTGTATGCTATCTAGCTGGCGAGGGGCCTATTATTACATAAAAACAAACAGGCGAGAGAAGGCTCACATCAAAATCTTGAACTTTAGGTATTGTATTAGTATTAAACACAGATTTTTGCACTTAATGGATTGTATTTGAGCACGTACCCCAGTTATCGTAATAAAATTAGGGCCATCATCAGAATCTTTCGTGGGTTGATTTTGCTCGTTAGCTCTTCTCTTCTCAAAGGCCCTTATTTTTAAAAAAAAAAAAACAAAAGGAGGCAAACACTCATTTTTTTAGGGGCAAAAATGAGCTTTTTGCTATAAATAAAAATTGAAACTTAATGTTATTATAAATAAATCAGTATTATAAACTTACTTATTAATCAAGTGCTTAAAAGTCTCGCTTGGTTGATTATGTAAAGAGTCTAACCAGAAAACTTTATTCCTTGTCGGCATGATGGCTGCTAGCACCCAATGCGTGAGTCCTACATCAAGAGAAATCATCATTATTAACAAGTACATATATTAGTTATGAAAATGCAATTGTAAGGGGAAACGTAATATTAATTTGTTTATTACCCTTTTTCATTATAAGCGCCAAAAATCAGCTTCTTGGTTGTCGTCAATTGCTGAGCAATATAATCTACTTGTTCTTCGAACGAGAAATCCGGAATAAATAAAGATAAAACATAGGGGCACAGGAATCCGTATTGATCAGATGAAATATTCTTCTCGGGGATCACTTTCAATTTCAATATCCTACATTATTACGGTATTAATTCCGGTATTTAAAACACTATCTAGTAATCAGAATATTAGAATATGAAATTATTTATTAAGAAACTTACTTCATCCAAACAAATAGGTGTGCCACATCAATCTGCTCTAGGCCAGCCCAAATGGCTAGCATATCCCATGATAGAAGTGCTTGGCGCTCAACCCCTAGAATATCCTCCTCGAGCGGAATAACTATCAATTGCTCGATGGCTATGCGATGGTCAGCCTCCTCATGCAGTTTCCTCATCGTCACCGTTCTTACTTTTTGCATGTAATCCTTCCCAGAATATTGTGAGTCGTTTAAACTCCTACCTTCTTTCAGGTCCGGGAAAGAATGAGTCTTTGATTTTGTGCTACTACCACCAGCCTACACATGTAGTAGATAATTAAAATAATAAAAAATCCAAAGGTAACATATCCTAGTTGGAGTAATAAAAATAAAAGCGTACTTAATTAAATACCTCGTCAACCTGCTCTTTCAATGATGAGGTAGTAGTAGCAGGTAAGACTGGGGACTTAGGCTTATCAGTTTTTTTTGTCCCCTACACAAAATTACCATGCTTTTTATAAATACAGACAAAATATAAATAAAGGGAGCGAGGTTTTTAAAAAAATGGAGAAGTTAATTAAATACCTCATCAAGTTGTTGTCTCGACGAGGTCGTTGGCATGTCTGTGGACTTAGGCTTATCCGCCAAAGCCGGTTTTTTTGTTCCCTACAAAAAAAAAATAACATATAAATTTAACATATAAAAACATTCAACAATTAAAAATTTAACATATATATAAAAGTATTTCTTCTAACCCCAACTACTTTCCGCTGCTGAGGCGGAGACGGCCGAGCCAAGTAGATGTGAGTTTCAGGCCATTGGATGAAACTTCCAACCGCATCTCCCAGAATGGCAATGTCGTCACAAATCGGGACAGTTTGAAAGTTTTCATGGCCTGGAAAGACTGTACTTATCTCTACTTTGGTATGATTCGGCAAAAGTTTTTCGCCATGAACTACGATTTCCGCTGCTGCATTTAGCGTGCATTTCTACGAGACCCCGCCAACACGCCCATGTGGCTTTTCGGTTTTAGGGTCGAGCAAGAATAATCGGCCTCTTTTTACGGCTAAGAAATATACATATACATTATTATATCCCAAAATTTAATAGAATTATTCATATAAATTTAACTAATTAAACATTTCATGCATACCTTATCAAAACAGGAACCGACTTGAAGGGGACGTATCTTTTTTTCCATCATCAGCCGTCTTCTCAAGTTGCATCTCCTTTTCAGACCCTTTATTTACCTAATAAAATTAACCAATGGCACCATGTCGGGTTATAGCATTAGAGCCGGCAGAGAACACACCCCCGATCTTACCCCAAAAAAAAAAAAAAAATAAGGAAGTATTAGGTACCGATCGGCTTTAGTTGTTACAACTTCGAAGCATTATTAGGTACCCGATCTTTCGAATGTTGTTGACCGATACTTCCTTCTCATGTATTGCCAAGGTAGTAGCGGCCTCTTGACCAATCTGTTGTACCTTATTATTACCCCCTTTAGAAATGACATCCTCCATCATCTTCACTTCTTCTTCGGAAAGCTTGCCTCCAGCATTCAGCTTTAGTAGTACGGATGCCATTAACTGAAACTGCGTGCCAAGAATGTAATGTGTCAGCAAGTTTTATTCCAACAATAACATGTGAATTGAACTTAAATGAAAATAATAGAATAAATGTTACCATGTCAGCCTTCTCAGACTTAGTCTTCCTTTTCTTCTTTATCGGGGCAGTTGTCCCATAATATTCCGTTACTCCAACCTGTAACGGGACGCCCCTCAAACGACCTGGATGTTCGGGTCGGTTGATCGCTCTAGCAAGAACGTAATTACGACCACTGGGAGTGAATTTCCCTTCTTCTACCTCTTTCAATACGTTGTCCTATAATATATTAAATAAACTTCAAATTATATTTGTGACTAAAATAATAAAGTTAGTAATGAACTCGTCTTAATAAAATAATGCTTACTATGTTGGCCAACACTTCCTCATCATATTTGTCACGCGACCGGGATCCTTTAGGCGTGTGCCCTTCTTTATAAGTTACATGTCGATCCACCTCTTTCACTCCCTTTGCCACCTACACATTAACATGGTAACATTTATACACGTAAATGTGTATCAATGCAAGTCCAAGTGTGATTAAAAAAATAAAGTCTCACAGGGGAATAATGCATGCTACTTACGAGGTTCTCTTCTATCTTTCTGTAACCTCCTCGAGAACCATACCATTTCCCCTTCTTGCATGAAATGTTAGCACGATTTCTTCTGCTAACGGCCTTCAAATAATTATATAAAAGCGCAAGTAGATGAGATAATAAAAAGATTATATAAAGGACTCATTAATTAAAAAAATGATAGGTAAATCGTTAAAAGGCGAGGATATTTAACCCAAACTTCTCGCAGTTCTCATCTTTTTGAAAAGATCCCATTGTTCTGATGATGGTGGGACACTTGTTTTCCTGGTGGGCTCTTACGCATCTCCCCGTTGCCTTGTCCACATACAACCAATCCCTAGCAACGTCACACCTCCACTGCCTGTGGACATCCGCTGCCTTATGCATTAAATACTTATCATGGCTTTCATCGGGTATAATAAAGCCTTCCTTTACACGAGCCAAGTATAACTCCGCCAATTTTGGATTCAAAGTTCTAACATCATCTAAATGGATAGGCACAAACTGTCTTGTGCAAGTACCAATCCAACTGGAGAAATAACCCGCATTTGGACCAAAGAGGGGAAACCCATCTCACTCCATGTTATTTCCAACTACTGTTTAGCGGTACGTAGTTGCAAGGACTTTCTGGCACTTCGTAGCACCCCTCTCACCAGGCTTATTATCCTCAGGCTTATTATTCTTTTGACTTCTTTTACGTTTTTCACCCATGATAATCCTAAAACCCAAATATGAATGATATAGGAAATGAACAGCTTAACAACGTACATGCAGAGTATTATCTAAAACCCTAAACCCTAATAGGAATGAAAATTTAAAACAACAGATTGAGCTTCTAAAATCCTAAAACCGAATAAGAGGAGTGAAGTAGATGATGCGGGATGATAAAGATAACAAAGAAGACGAAAAACAAACAGATGCATGAAAAAGAAAAAAGATGATCGTCTTAAAACCCTAATGACGAAACACAAAATTAAAGTGAACATACCTGGTGATGATGGTGATAAAGAGAACGAGCAGGATGATAATGGAAGGCAACGGAATCTGGGCGTCGGAAATTGGGCGACGGCCGGCAACGAGAATGTAGAAAGCGAGGAAGAGAGAAGAATTAACTCAGGATACCAACGGTTGAACTAATGTTGTGTGTGTTTGTGTATGGTATACTGTATGGGTGTAACACCCCCATACTCCAAGTGCCTTACCAGGACCACTCAGGTATGAAGACATCACCATCTCGGTCGCCCGAGGTATGATAATCAAATAGACAAAACAGAAACAACATTTATTATAAGTAGTTTAATGAATAAATACAATCCTCGAAACCAAACTGAAAGTACAATACATTATTCCAAACTATCTGTTCTCAACTGAAATGTAAATAAATGCTAAACTACAGCGGAAGACTCTATCGTCATGTCGTGGCCATCCCGGCTATCCCAAGTACTCATCTCTATACTGTTCAATATCTGCTCACCATCCCCGAATGGATCACCGCAGGTTTACAAAACAACACCGGGGTCAGTACTAATCACACAATCAATATAGATAACAATAACAAGATACACAGACAGCTGAACTGTCACACACACACACACACACACACCAACTCCCATCATCTCAATACTGACTGTCCACTGGACCAGCCCTGCCAGTGGGGGACCGCAGCCGTTCCCACCTAAGCCCCGCTCATCGTACGAGCGATAACCCTGTCCATTAATGTGCACATCCCCTTTCGTGGCGGGTTCCACGAAGGGCGAAACTAGGGCGTGAAGTCACTCCCGCAAGTGACCCCACTCAGCCGAGAACGCATCTCGAGAGCCATAAACAACCAAACACAATCACAACTACAATCACAATATCAAACAACTAACTACAGCACATCACCAATATCCCATTATGGGACTAATACTGAGTAGGAAATCCTACCTGGAAAGCACAACACGCAGACGGTATCTGCAGCTGTATCAAAACGGCTCCTCTACGAATTCTCCTCCTATCATACAGCACATAAAGACTACACATCACAAACTACACACCAAAACCCCCAATTCCTAAATTAGGGTTTCACCAAACTTAACAAAACATTATAAAAACTATGTTAAAAGCTTACCCTCGACGCAAGGAATCCAACGACACGAAAAACAGCAAGAACCGACCGTCTGAACTCCGGGAATTGTTAAGGATGCGATTAGGAAGATGACTGACTGCTTTCTCTCTTAAACAGGTTTTAGGTTTTGGTAAAAGTGTTTTAAAACAATGACGGTTATGTTTAAATACCTAAATCGCATAATTAACAAAACCCGCGAAAAACACCCCGTAAACCGGACACTCGATCGAGTACCCAAGGTACTCGATCGAGTACCCCCTTACTCGATCGAGTACCCCAGCTACTCGATCGAGTACCCAACAGGTCAGAAACTATTTTATTTCGCAACTTGCCCTTACTCGACAGAGTAAGGGCTACTCGATAGAGTACCCCAAGACATATAAATACGGAGTATTACAGTCTTCCCTCCTTAAAAGGAACTTCGTCCCCGAAGTTCAAACCACCACTAAACAAAGGTACTCCCATAAGCCTCCCGACTCGAAGGTCAAACAAAACACAACGTAAGGCATGATACTAACCCAACTTATCCCGACAACCATACCGACACAACATATAAAAGGTGTATAAACTCTTAAAAACTCTCGCGATCATCTCCTACCCCCCTAAAAGAAACAAGGTTACGTCCCCGTAACCATACATACCTGATCAAAAAGGAAAGGGTAACGCTCTTTCATGATATCCTCTGCTTCCCATGTAGCTTCCTCAGTCTCGTGGTTAGACCAAAGGATCTTAAGCAAAACTGTCTCACCACTCCTGGTCTTTCTAACCTTTCGGTCTAGGATCTGCTTAGGCACCTCAAGATATGATAAAGACTCATCCAGCTCTAAGCTCTCTCGCCTCCAACACATGTGACGGGTCACTCACATACTTCACAATGCGATACATGAAACACATTATGCACTCTCTCTAACGCAGCTGGTAATGCCAGATGATAAGCAACTTCCCCAACTCGTTCTAAGATCTCATAAGGCCCTATAAACTTCTGACTTAACTTGCCTTTCTTCCCAAATCTCATAACTCCACGCATCGGAGACACTTTCAGAAGAACCTTGTCCCCAACCTGAAACTCTATGTCCCGACGATGTAGATCTGCATAACTCTTTTGTCGATCCTGGGCTGCTCTCATCCGTTCCCTGATCATCTTAATCTGTTCCACCATCTCATGCACCATCTCTGGTCCTAAAACCACTGCCTCGGCACTATCGTCCCAACAGATTGGACTCCTGCATCTCCTCCCATACAAAGCCTCAAACGGTGCCATACCAATACCGTGTGATAGCCGTTGTTGTAAGAAAATTCTATCAAGTCCAACCTCTCCGCTCCCGCTACCACCAAAATCCATCACACAAGCTCGCAACATATCCTCAAGAGTCTTGATTGTTCTCTCTGTCTGCCCATCTGTCGCAGGATGAAATGCTGTACTCATCTTCAAAGCTGTTCCCAACGATTCCTGCAACTCCTTCCAAAACCTCGATATAAACCTCGCATCTCTGTCAGACACTATGTCCTTAGGGACTCCATGTAACTTAAGCACGTTCTTTCGATAGGCCATAGCCAATTGTGCCTTAGTCCATGTATCTTTCATTGGAACAAAGTGAGCCGATTTGGTCGACGATCCACTATCACCCAAATCATGTTGTTACCTTGTTGACTCTTAGGCAAACCCACGATGAAATCCATGGAAATGGATTCCCACTTCCACTCGTGCACCTCTAAAGATTGAATCTTACCTTGTGGTCTTCTCTGTTCCCCTTTAACTCTTTGGCATGTCAAACAACGGGACACAAACTCAAATGTCTCTTTCTTCATCCTGTGCCACCAAAACGTTTTCTTCAAATCCTTGTATAGCTTGTCTCCACCTGGATGAACTGAATATGGTGTGCAATGCGCTCATCATGATCGTCTTTTTCAACTCCTCATCGTTCGGAACACACCACCTACCATCAAACCTCAAACTACCATCTGTATGAATGGAAAACCGGACACTGTCCCTTTCTCTACTCCACTCTCCCACTCCACTATCTTAGGATCCAAAGCCTGCTTATCCCGAATGTCATCATAAAACTCCATATGTACTTTGTCATATCACCCATGGCATCTCCTTTCGCATCATATGTATCCCAAAGCTCGCTACCTCATCCTCACCTCATCAAAGATAGAGTCATACACAGAGAATGTACACTCTTTCTACTCAAAGCATCAGCAACAACATTGGCCTTCCCTTCATGGTAGATGATTTCCATGTCATAATCGCCAATCAACTCCATCCACCTCCTCTGTCTCATGTTCAACTCCTTCTGTGTGAAGATGTACTTGAGACTCTTGTGATCAGAAAATACCTTAAAGATTGCTCCATAAAGGTAATGTCTCCAAATCTTGAGAGCAAACACCACTGCACCCAACTCCAGATCATGAGTAGGGTAGTTCTCCTCATAAGGCTTCAACTGCCTAGAAGCATAGGCAATCACTTTACCATTCTGCATCAACACACATCCCAACCCATTCTTCGAGGCATCTGTATAAACCTCGAAATTCTCGCTCCCTTCAGGCAATGCGAGGACAGGAGTTGTGGTCAAACGCTCCTTTAATG
Organism: Silene latifolia; assembly: GCF_048544455.1. Classification (NCBI taxonomy): domain Eukaryota; kingdom Viridiplantae; phylum Streptophyta; class Magnoliopsida; order Caryophyllales; family Caryophyllaceae; genus Silene; species Silene latifolia. The sequence continues at coordinate 39,581,727 of NC_133534.1, read as the reverse complement.
TTTGGAACGCCGTCTCACAACTCTCATCCCAACGAAACCTGTTCTCTTTCCTCATCAACGCTGTCATCGGTCTAGCTATCTTGGAGAAATCTTTCACGAACCGTCTGTAGTATCCAGCTAAACCCAAGAAACTTCTCACCTCAGCAACATTCTTCGGTGCTTCCCACTTTGTCACTGCCTCAATCTTCGCCGGATCCACAGCTACCCCATCTTTAGAAATTACATGCCCCAGAAAGGCAACTTTCTCTAACCAGAACTCACACTTGGACAGCTTGGCATACAACTCATGATCCCTCAAAGTCTGCAACACGATTCTCAGATGCTCCTCATGCTCCTCCTTAGTCTTAGAGTAGACTAAGATGTCATCGATAAACACTACTACAAACTGATCCAAGAACTGTCTGAAGATTCTATTCATCAAATCCATAAACACTGCCGGCGCATTAGACAACCCAAACGGCATCACCACATACTCATAATGGCCATACCTCGACGTGAAAGCTGTCTTCGGTATGTCCACATCTCTAATCTTCACCTGATGGTACCCCGACCTCAAATCAATCTTAGAAAAGACCGTTGCACCGCTCAACTGATCAAACAGGTCATCTATCCTTGGCAAAGGATACTTGTTCTTTATCGTCACACGGTTCAGCTCCCGGTAATCTATGCACAGCCTCAAACTCCCATCTTTCTTCTTCACGAAAAGAACTGGTGCTCCCCAAGGCGATACACTTGGTCTAATGTATCCCTTCTCTATCAAATCATCCAACTGCTTCCTAAGTTCCTCCATCTCCTTAGGACCCATACGGTACGGTGCCTTAGAGATTGGCCCCGTCCCTGGCTTCAACTCAACGGTGAAATCTATCTCCCTCTTCGGTGGCAACCCCGGAATCTCCTCCGGAAGACATCTCGCAAACTCTCCCACCACCGGTATCTCATCAACTGTCGGACTCTCTATCCGGTCATCTCTCACATGGCACAAGATCAGAGGGCATCCCTTCCTCAGATAAGACTTCAAGGTAACAGCTGCAATCAACTTAACCTTGGGTTTGACTAGAAACCCACGGTAAGACACACTAACACCCTTAGGACCTCTTAGGGACACTTTCTTTTGATGACAGTCTATCTTAGCTTTATACTTTCCTAACCAATCCATCCCAACTATCATCTCAAAACCATTAAAAGGAAACTCTAGCAAGTCTACAGGGAAATCGACTTGCCCAATTATCAAAGATACATCTCTAAACAACCTCCCACACGATACAGACTCACCCGAAGGTATGAAAACTTGCTCCCTAACAGACTCATATACTCTCAAACCCAACTGTTTTACATGACTCGAAGACACAAACGACTGAAAAGCCCCCGAATCAAACAAAACAAACGTAGGAACACCATTAACAAGAAATGTACCGGTGATAACGTGCGCATCTTCCTCAGCTGTCTTCTTGTCCATCATGAACAACTTGCCACTGGTCTTCTGCCCACCTCCCTGGACAGTACTGGCTGATGCAATCGGCTTAGCACCCGACCCTTGATTGTTGTTGTTGTTGTTCATCGGTGTCTTCTGATAAGAATTACCGCCGTTGCGGTTGCCTCCACTCTGGTAGCTCTGACCTCCCCGGTTTGGCCATGATCCAGCTGGTCTGTTGCTCGCAAAGCTCTGTGCAGGTCTCTGAGCAGATCCCGGTGCACTCGTGCACTCATGTCTCTTGTGGCCTACGCCACCACAACCAAAGAAGGTCACTCCCCAGCTATTGCTCACACTCCCACGGCCTCTCCCAAAGGAAGTTCCAGCACTAAACCCAGACCCAGAAGAAAATCCCTTAGGTTGATTGTGGTTGCCTTTCTTGAAATTAGATTGGCCACCACCCTCGCTCTCAGACTTCCTCTTCTCTCCACCTGACCTCTCCTGAGCCATCTCCACCGAGTCTCTCGGCTCTCCCGGCCCTCTCATACGCTTCCTTTACATCGCAAGGACTCCCACGGGTAACTTATCCATAATTTTCGTGGTTAGCCCTCTCTCAAACCTCAAAGCCGATTCTCCTCACTCAAACCCATATCCTCAAAGATATATAGATTTCTCATTGAACCGCTCTGTAGTACTCACCACGACATCTCAAAAATAGTCATCTTAAACTTGTCGAACTCCTCTCTCAACTTACTCCTCACATGTTCGGTATGAACTCCTTCCTCACAGCCCTACGAAACTCCTCCCAAGGTATAGCAGGTAACCCTTGGTTGGTATATATCTCCTTAGCACTCACTTTCACTGAATCCCGCCACTTGCCACCGCCTCCCTCGGATAGAATGCAGCCTGATCCACTCTCATCTCATCGGACAAATGAACTAAATCTAGTATGTTCTCCATCTCCCTCAGCCAACTATCAAGAAGGTTAGGCTTCTCAACTCCCTTGTACTCCTTCGGGTTAAACCTCGCAATATAGAGGCTGACTTTAGCATGGTCAACCTCCTTCTCCTTACTCTTATCCTTGTCCTCATTCACTCTCTTCAGGGTCTCAGTAAGAGCATCCTGGTGCTCCAACATCTTAACGATGTCATCCGTGGTCATAAGCTCTGCTCTCGCGTACAAAGCATTTCTCTTGGGCGGCATCTTGAAACTATACATATATAAGAAAAGGGGTAGATATGAACATACGTACTAAACTTCAAAACACGAAAACACGCTGCCCAGAACCTACTCGATCGAGTATCCAAACCCACTCGATCGAGTAACGGGCTACTCGATCGAGTGCCCCCATGTACTCGATCGAGTACCCAAACTCCAGAACCAAACAGACCTTCTGATCTCTAACACACTCGATCGAGTATCTAGGCTACTCGATCGAGTGACCCCCTACTCGATCGAGTACCCCTAGTTACTCGATCGAGTGCCCCAAAACTCGATTCTGGACTCAAAATCGCCAAAAACCCACCCGATCGAGTCAGTCTCACTCGATCGAGTACCACTAACACGTAAGAGCTACCCGCATGTGTCATATACTAACATGCTAAACTTCATAAAACCACATGATATCATAATAAATATGCTACGCATCTATTCTACTATCAACAAGATCAATTCATCATGCTATTAAAGCCACATTGTAAACATCCAACATGTTATTCCAACATCAAGTCTACACATATATTACTTTTCTTTCACATTCTCAACTTCTCCTTCAACATCCAACAATCACACACTTCATCACATTTTTAACAAGTTAACCAAGCACACATATACTCGACAAACACTTTCCCCCGTGACCGGTTCAAAGTTGTAGGGCGACCCCCGCGACTTTAGGACGTCTCCCAAGCCTTTGCACTAGCTCCTACAACCTTTACCCCGGGTTCATTTTAATTGACTCCCTATGTTCATTAAGTTCATTCGTTACAGGTTTCAGGATCGTCGCTCTGATACCATTTGTAACACCCCCATACTCCAAGTGCCTTACCAGGACCACTCAGGTATGAAGACATCACCATCTCGGTCGCCCGAGGTATGATAATCAAATAGACAAAACAGAAACAACATTTATTATAAGTAGTTTAATGAATAAATACAATCCTCGAAACCAAACTGAAAGTACAATACATTATTCCAAACTATCTGTTCTCAACTGAAATGTAAATAAATGCTAAACTACAGCGGAAGACTCTATCGTCATGTCGTGGCCATCCCAGCTATCCCAGTACTCATCTCTATACCTGTTCAATATCTGCTCACCATCCCCGAATGGATCACCGCAGGTTTACAAAACAACACCGGGGTCAGTACTAATCACACAATCAATATAGATAACAATAACAAGATACACAGATAGCTGAACTGTCACACACACACACACACACACACCAACTCCCATCATCTCAATACGACGTCCACCGGACCGACCGCCAGCCCGGGGGGACCGCAGCCGTTCCCACCTAAGCCCCGCTCATCGTACGAGCGATAACCCTGTCCATTAATGTGCACATCCCCTTTCGTGGCGGGTTCCACGAAGGGCGAAACTAGGGCGTGAAGTCACTCCCGCAAGTGACCCCACTCAGCCGAGAACGCATCTCGAGAGCCATAAACAACCAAACACAATCACAACTACAATCACAATATCAAACAACTAACTACAGCACATCACCAATATCCCATTATGGGACTAATACTGAGTAGGAAATCCTACCTGGAAAGCACAACACGCAGACGGATCTCGAACAGTATCAAAACGGCTCCTCTACGAATTCTCCTCCTATCATACAGCACATAAAGACTACACATCACAAACTACACACCAAAACCCCCAATTCCTAAATTAGGGTTTCACCAAACTTAACAAAACATTATAAAAACTATGTTAAAAGCTTACCCTCGACGCAAGGAATCCAACGACACGAAAAACAGCAAGAACCGACCGTCTGAACTCCGGGAATTGTTAAGGATGCGATTAGGAAGATGACTGACTGCTTTCTCTCTTAAACAGGTTTTAGGTTTTGGTAAAAGTGTTTTAAAACAATGACGGTTATGTTTAAATACCTAAATCGCATAATTAACAAAACCCGCGAAAAACACCCCGTAAACCGGACACTCGATCGAGTACCCAAGGTACTCGATCGAGTACCCCCTTACTCGATCGAGTACCCCAGCTACTCGATCGAGTACCCAACAGGTCAGAAACTATTTTATTTCGCAACTTGCCCTTACTCGACAGAGTAAGGGCTACTCGATAGAGTACCCCAAGACATATAAATACGGAGTATTACAATGGGTTTTTAAATTAGTTTTTTATTAAGACAAACTATTGACAACGGGTGCTCAAAGAAGAACCGTTGTTATATGTTAATAACAACGGGTCAATAAAAGTCAACCGTTGTCAAAACTTTATTACAACGGTTAAAATATACCCGTTGTAATATATTTTCACCAAATTTGCGCCAAAATGAAATATGTCAAAAAAATCATTGACAACGGGTAGAGGTACTACACCCGTTGTTGAAAGTATTAACAACGGGTAATTTAAATATAACCGTTGTTATTGTTGAACCTTTTTTTTTAAATTACTGTAATTCCATTACAGTCAAACTCAGTAATAATACATACTTTGTAATGAGAAGCACCATATACTTTAACATTATTCGGCAATTTCAACACCAAAGATCCACATCTAATAATAAGATCAAGAAAATAAGACAACACCAAAGATGCATGCATACTTTGCATATCTAAGCTACAGAATTTACCATGCCATGCAAATTTGGGAATTTTTATTTAACAATGACCATTATTGATTTACCAATAAATTAAACCATCAAATTATTGGTCTGAAAATGACTCAAAATGTTGGTCGTCCATATCACTGTGTCCTGATGAACTATCTCAGGATCGGGGACGTTTCTTGGATGTCATAGTTTCTTCGTTAACCCAAATACCTTCACCATGGTCATCACGCATATAGATGCTTTCAGTATCCTCATGATCAGGGTCAACATCGTCGAAATAAGATACAGTGGTAGACTGATCCATTCCCTCAAAAATGACATCCTGATCATCATCACCATTATCGGATGGACTACTCCTTCTACTCCTTATAGACAATACAACAGACCACTTCTTATCCATAGGATCAGTGACATAGAACACTTGTTTAGCTTGGGATGCCATTATGAAAGGATCATCCTTATTATTGTCAACCTTACCCAGATTGACCAACGTAAATCCCATCTTATCCTTTCGGACACAATGGATGTTGTTATCAACCCAGTTACATCGAAACAAAGGCATTTTGAAATCAATGTAATCTAGTACCAATATTTCTTGAATAACACCATAATAAAGGCATTTTACCCAAATAGGCTTTTTATCTTTTGAAGTAGCAAAGTGCATTGCCTCAAATTCAGAACTCACACCACTAATTTGCATTGTGCTCAACTCATCTTGCTCGCGGGTGTAAAAAGTATATCCATTAATGGCAAAACTGTTGTAAAAGGTGACCCTGGCATTTGGACCTAAACCAAGACGTAGTAACCTAGGAGAGATGTCATCACCAGTTTGATCAGTACACTCTAAGACAATATTCCTAAACCACTCTGCAAACGTCTTCGTATGCTCGTTCGCAATCCACTTCTCGGTCTTGTTTGGGTGATCGTATTTGAGCTCATCTTTGTGTTGTTGAATATAAGGTTGCACCTCATCTTCGTTGTTTAGCACATACGTGTGTGCTAAATGCAACATTTCACGTGTTACAATTTTTTCAACCCGGCCCCTAATACCTTTTCCTGTCATCCAAATCACTATGACGATTCTTAGAACGCCAATCAACTCCTCACGGGAGAGATGAGCGTAACAATATGAAAGAGCTTCGTCTAAAATAGCGCGTTCAGCAATACAACCTTCCGGACGATACCGATTAGATGTATAGTCCTTGTAGACTTTCATCAATCTTTCGAAAGGATACTGGTATCTCAAGTACACGGGCCCAAGGTACAAAATCTCCCTAACCAAGTGAATGGTCGGATGAATCATGATAGTGAAGAAAGAGGGTGGAAAATACATTTCCAACTGACAAAGAGAGGTTACAACGAGGTCCTGCAATGAATCTGCGTCATCGGGATCGATGACTTTCTCGCATATGGACTGGAAGAAGAGACATAATCTAGTTATAGCATATCTTACCTTTTCAGGTAAAATGGAACGAATAGCCACAGGTAGTAATTGTTGCATCAAAGTGTGACAATCATGTGACTTTAACCCGGTGAGTTTTAGGTCTTGCATCGACACTAGGCTTTTGATGTTCGACGAATAACCATGTGGCACTTTAATTCCATTCAAGCATTCACAGAACTCTTTTTTCTCATTCCGTGAAAGGGTATAAGCTGCTGGCGGTAAAAATGTACGATTACCTCTCTTCTGTGGTGCCAACTCTAGCCTAATACCCATCATTTTCATATCTTCCCTAGCTACGGCGTTATCTTTTGTTTTACCAGGAACATTCAGAAGGGTATTGATAATATTATCACAGACATTTGTCTCAATGTGCATGAAATCGAGGCAATGCCTGACCTCCAGGTCAGGCCAATATGGAAGTTTATCAAAAAATATGGATCTTTTCTTATACCCACGAGTAGACAATTTAGAGCCGCTCTTCTTCCCATAATCTATCTCAATATGCTTTACTTTCTGATAAACTTCATGCCCACTCAAAATTCTAGGAGGTTGACGAAGTTCTTGTCTTCCATTGAATGCTTTCTGCATCTTGCGATAACAATGGTCATGATACAAGAACCTCTTATTTCCCATATACACATACTTACGAGAAGACTTCAAGTATTCAGACTCGATATTCTCCCCACACAATGGACAAGCCTCTTTCCCATGAACTGTGTGCCCAGAAAGGTCGCCATAAGCCGGATAGTCAGTTATTGTACACAATAACATCGCTCTCAAATTGAAAGTTTCGTTCTTATATGCATCAAATACTTCTATCCCACTATCCCACAACAATCGCAAATCATCTAGAAGAGGTTCCAAATATACATCTATATCATATCCAGGTTGTTTAGGGCCGGAAATTAACAACGACAACATCAAATACTTTCTTTTCATGCACACATATGGAGGTAAGTTATAAATAGCCAACACTACTGGCCAAGTACTATGTTGGCTACTCATGTTTCCGTGTGGGTTCATTCCATCGATGGACGAGTGCTAGACGTAAGTTTCTAGGTTCATTGCCGAACTCGGGATACTTAGCGTCGAACGATTTCCATTGCTTACCATCTGCCGGGTGTCTTAGCTTTCCATCATTTATTCTTCCTGTTTCATGCCAAGTTAACATTTTTGCATCATCGAGATTCGCATAAATCCTTATGACTCTTGGTATCAATGGAAAATACCACAACACCTTAGCCAGGATCCCTTCCTTATCCTTATAACACCACTCCAAACATTTAGGGCAATTGGTTAAGTTTTGATATAATTTCCGATACAATATGCAATCATTTGGACATGCATGTATTTTCTCATATTTCATACCCACTCCTCTTATTAGTTTTTTCGCCTCATATGTCTTAACAGGTAGAACATTACCATCAGGAAGCAACTCCTTTATCAAGGCTAAAAAACTAGTGAAACACGTGTCACTCACCCCATTTGCCCCCTTGATATTATACAACTTCACCACAGCTGACATTTTTGTGAACTTACAACCAGGATACAGAGGTGCTTCAGACTCACACAACTTCTCATACATGTTGTTAAGGTCATCCCAATTACTAGTGTCATCACCTACATCTTCAAAAGCAATGGACTCATCATCATTCTCTTCATTATCTATAGACCCAACATTCAACTTCTCTACTTCCAACTCTTCCAACTCAAAAACTCGGCAAACTCAGGGATCATCGCTTAGCCTTTCGTGTACCTCAACATCATCTTCTTCCGAGTTATTCTCTTCCTCTAATGATTCCCCATGAAAAATCCAACGTGTATAGGATCGACTAAATCTCCACTTTTCTAGGTGTATTTTAACGTCCGGAAAAGCCATATAGCTAATATTACCACATCTTTCACAAGGACATGCAATACTAGAAGAACCTTTCAAATTGTTCGAAACGAATTCATAAAATTCAGCTAAACCATCCTTGTAGGTGCGGTCACTCATATTTGCATCAATCATCCAAGTTCGAGTCATTATTCTACATTCGTAATAATAGGCAACTAATTCAGAAAATACAATAATAGGCAAACAAATAAACGAAATTCAGGAAAGCAATTAAGCTAAATTATCAACAAATTAGATAATAACCCAAAAAATCCTATATCTATAAGCGTTGCTAAGAAGCATATATATACCTGATTGATAAACACGATGAGGGAGAGAAGACGGTGACAACAGTGACGGAGATGAAGACAGAGAGACGATCAGGGAGGAATGGAGGATGATATAGTAGCAGTATTAGCTTGTGTTTGTGTTTTATAGCGTATAGCAGAATAAAGCAATCTGTTGTTCTTAAGATTTTCATAACATTAATAACAACGGTTATTGAGTCTACAACCGTTGTTAAAAAGTATTAAAAACGGGTTCTAATATAACCGTTGTGATTACTTTTCACTAATTTGGCGCCAAACCATTAACAACGGTTAAAATTTAACCGTTGTTATTAGTTTTTTCATTAACAACGGTTTTTCAAGTATGATCCGTTGTTAAAACCAATAACAACGGTTAACAACACAGAACCGTTGTAATTAAGTTTGGTAAAATTCGCGGAATCAATTCTACAATGTGTTTTGATGATTTTCGTGAATAAGCGTTGTTAAAGGGCCGTTGTGGTTGCCTGTATTTGTAGTAGTGGTAATCCGTGAAAGGGTCACTTTTTGGGCATAAACTTTTGCACAATTGTTCCTATAATTTATCAATATGTAACCTGCTATTGAAGGTTACATTTCCATCAAGAATATAAACTAACTGGCAATATATCTTGGTTATTGAGGACTATTAAAATGATTACATATTAAAACACAAGTGTTCATAAAATTAACACTTATGATATCATCTTGTGTATGGTAACATATTTTTTAATAATGACAATGTATTTGTGTACATGTTAAAAACATATTGAGCATGCATGCCAATTCTTTACATTTTGATATTCAAGAATATGAACACAATTGTTTATAATTTAACAATTATGTTACCAACTTGTATATGGTAACATAATTTTCAATAATGACAACAATTAAAGTTCATAGCCATAAGAAGTACATCTCGTAAATAAGTTCTCACTTTTCTGCTTTCATTCCCAATAGTTATTTCGAATAATCTGCCACAAGTTGACTGGGTGACATTAATACAGAAAATATAGACATTCATTAGATATACACTGCCATGAGAGATATACCAGTAATGTCAAATGCTCCCATATTTACCCAGTATAATGTATTTGGACATGTGTTATTTGCAAGGGACGATGTCATGGAAGATGACCATTTAAGACGAAATGTAACCATTTTTAGACAACAAATTATTAGAGCATTTTTTTAAGCTATAACAGTTTGTCGTTAAAATGGTCACATTTGTCGTTAAAATGACGACATTTGGTCTGTCTTAAGCTTAAAATGAAAATGGCCCGTCTTAAATGAGAATTTGTGTTGCACATTTATCTGTATATTTTACTTTCACACCATTTGTGATTACATACTTCGACCCATTTGTTAACATGATGATATTAGGTGTAGCAAAAAGTTCACATTTTTATTAATAATGTTACCAAATTGTAAATGCTAACATATTATTCAAGAATGACAACATTTCCATTGTTCACATATTCAATTCATTTATTATGTTAGCAAACCATATGTTCATGATATAAAAAAAACATGTCTATCTTAATAAATCATATGTTACCAAACAAATGACTGTAACATTCTGAATATAGATGTGAACATAAATCGAAAACAGCTATGAATGTTATTACACACTAGTATAAACTGTAAACATAATTCACATAATTGTAAACATAACATGTTCACCTAACTAAATGCATTATACTAACTTAAATTGTTCCACAAGCTCTACTTACACCTTACATATCCCAAAAAGGTGGTTACATAATATTGAACGTCGCAAAATGTTTAAACCGATATATGGTTCTACATAAGGTGATGCTATTAATTAGCTTCCAAAATCCAACTATGATATTTTTGAATCCCACATGGAACATGCTTTCCTAATACTAAAGACTACGGCCGGAGTGTTATTTATACATCTTCCATATGAGTTTTCACTTCTTCGTAGTCGATCCAACAATAGACCATGAGTAGTTTGTACCTGTGGAGGTTAACATGACGACAAAAGAATAAAAAAAGTAGACATTCAAAAAACAGTTACCAACATATTAAGTATAATTAAATTCAAAATAGGAATATATAAATAAAAATAATAAGAAACACAATAAAAAAAATCACATGAGATGAACTAGCCAACAACTGCAATGAAGGCATGTTGACAGGGCAACAAAAAGTTTAAAACTACGTACATATTGATTCATCATAAAACACTGACTAAACAATACATGTCACGGTTGTCAGAGTAACAAAAGAATGGATATACACACATTATCATGATATATGGTTACATATTAATCGGTTACAATAAACATCTTCTAAACTTCCAATATGTCACTATTTTTGCTTTACATACAACCATTTCATTTAAGCATAACAATGTAATATGTCTCTACTTCATTTTAACATAGTAAATTAATATGTAGTCACTTCAATCTAATATATTTACATCTGAGTACTACATTTTATCACATCAATACATTTTTGGTAAAAAAGAACATATCTAATATCATTCAATTTAATTATTTTAGCATGCATTAAAATATGTGAGTGCATCAGTGTATCATGTTACCACATAAATACAATATTATAAAAATCAACATTTTTCATATTTTTTTATATTTAAACTATTTCAATTCACTATGTTATAATTTTAGCATATGATGTCGCCATTGTAGAGGTATATATTATCATTTTTCAATCACTAATCATCAACATAAAATAATGTAATAAATATGTTACCATTCAATCAAAACAGTGTTACCATTCACAAAACAAATAAGAATTCAAATTTAATGGAACGAAGACAACCACCAAAACAAAAATTTCCATACCTTCAACAAGAGTTTTTCAAATTTTTTGTTGTTTTTATGTAATACTTTTATGTATGGATCTGAATAATAATGAATGAATCTCTATCAAATTTGATGGACCAAATAAATTAAGTTTTTTTTATTGATTTTTCCATACCTTCAACAAATGTAAAATAAATTATGATTCTTCTTTTGTATTGATTTTTCATACCTTCAATAAATGTAATATTATAAGAATACCTTTTGGATGGGAGTAAAGTATCCATCGTCTTCCTTGTTATCGAAATGTCGATTTTTGACTGAAATATAGATGAAGATGATGATTAGTTGAAGATGAAAGGGAAATTATTTGTGTTTTTGGTAGAAAAAAAAAAGTTAAAAGAGGAATTAGGGAGAAAGATGAACTTTGATGGAGGAAAATTAACTGATGAAAAAAATCTTTTGAAATCATGGAGAGAAATTGATAGAAGTGAAAAATTGATAAAATAATGAATGAGTGGGTGTAAATCAAGAAAAGTAGCGGCCTAACATCTACCATCATACCCCACTTGCCAATTTAATATTATAACAAGTACATGCTATTCGGTAACCGTTTCATACAATATGGTATGTATTTGACCCGTCTCTTATTTGTGACGGATATCTCCGTCGCAAATAAGAATTTGTGGTTTCTTTATTAGGAGTACAACACCACACGAAGTAGCATAATTTTGGTATCACACTTTGACTTCTTTTAGGGGGTGTTTGGTTGGAGCTTTTGGAATGGATTAGAATGGATTCAATCCATTCTAGTGTTTGGTTGGAGGGTTTTGGAATGGAGTTTAATACCCAATGGATTCTAACTTCATTCCAACCCCTTGGAATCTCATACCCATATTTCCACTCAAGTTTCTAACTCCATTCCATATTATTCCATATTATTAGTACCTCTATATCCATTCCAGGGTCGAACCAACCAAACACTCATGAGCAAGTATGAAGTTCTAACTCCATACCTCTATAGTATCACAATCCATTCCATACCATTCCAAAACTTCGAACCAAACGGTCCCTTAGTTACTACATATACATGATTGGACACTATAAATAGGAATGTGCATCTAAGCCTGTTTTAGTTTAACTTATTTCATCCAATTAAATCACTAGGCACTATTCTTTTGGATTTAATGTCACTCTCTTTAAGTCCGATTCATCTATTATAAGTTCAGTTGAGAAAAGTTAAGCACATATAAGTTCAGTTCAACTCATATAAGTTCAGTTAAAAAAGTTAAGTTCAATTTATACCCAGTTTTCTACAAGTTAAGCTCATAAAAGCTCAGTTCAGAAGTCCAGTTCATAAAAGTGAAGTTCCTATAAGTTCAGTTCAATTTAAATATGTTCAGTTCAGCAAAATTAAGTGTAAAAGAATATGACCTTAGAGTTTTATTACATCATAATCATAGGATATTACAGATTGGCCCGGACATTAAGTCTAGTATCTTATTAAAAAAAAGTTGATGTTAACCCAAAAATAATGGAATTATTTGTATGAAATTTTCAACTAAAAAAAAGGATCGAATACGAGACACTCGCTAATACAATACGGAGTACAGTTTATTTGTCTATGAATGAATTCCCCTACTAAAGTAATCCACATCTTCAAATTAAGATTTCAGATGATTTAAACATAATTCCACAACAGCCAAAATTGTAGTCCTACATCTCTTGCATAAATTAATGACTAATTTACAATGTACGCAGCTTAATTTTTGTTACATGGTCGGAAATTAATTTGTTGAACAGAGACAACTAGTCCTTTTTCTACCCAACAATACCTGGCAAACAAGGAGCGGAAAAAAAAGAATGATGTACAAGTGCGCCACCTTCTATCACCCCTTGGTCAGTTACATCCAGTGCCTGCAGACTACAGGCACGGTCCGACATCCTATCGTGGTTCGGAGTTGACTTAGGACGACCCGGTAAGGATAAATGCATGGAGGAGGCTTTGAGCTGCCTGTGTCTCTTCGGGAGTCCCGGATATTAAAACCGTCCTATCCCTTGCCCCGGAAGGAGCTTCATGCACTTCGACCTTGGCACCTGATATCTGAATCATGAGCAATAGGTCAAAAATTGGGTACATCAGAGCTGCAGTGTTTTTCTTTCAAATCGGTTCAATAATGTAAATATAATCTAAAAATTTTAGGAGTGAAAGGGAGAGACATGAAAATTGAGCTATGGTGATTGGTGTTTTTATTAGAAATATTTTAACTAAGCTTTGGATAGAGGAAAATGGGTAATTTACACGAAAGCAGGAGGCCAAGGAAAATAAATCCTTAGCAAGAGCACATATACAGATATGCTCGTATGTAGAAAAAGATCACGTAAGAACCCCAAAGTAGGTCAGAACCATGAGAACTGAGAACACGTCTCTAATACTCCCTTAGATATTTTTAACAAGCATTCTCACATTTCGAGACACTCGCTTCTCTCTTCATATCTCTCAAAATATATGCGCAAGTATTATGAAATGTAAACTCGTATAAATAGCTTTTCCTAAGAAATTTAATGGTATAACTTAACAATGTTTGGACAAATATATTTTTCTAAAATTAAAGGCAAAGGCTCACTAAGGAAACGAAAACATATCTAAAGAAAGGGAGGGAGTAATTTTTTTTGTACAAAAAAAAGACACATTTGATTTTGTAGTAGTATTTGCGATTAGAAGACATGTTTGTTGGTCAGAATTTTATTAACTAAGACGGTAATGGTTGTACGCATTTTATAATTTAGCGTACCAAGTAATTTTGTATAACTAGTACGGAATACATATTCTAGTGTGCCTACAGGCTAGAACTCATTTTAGCGTACCTATCAAATTTTTATGTAGTTAAATACATTTTCCTAATGTAAATAAATTATGTTCAAGTTTACCTAGTAAAGTGTAAAAAAGAATAAGGTTAAATGCTTCATCTAAACCTTTGATCTTTTTCTCTCAAAAAAAAAAAAAAACCTTTGATCTTAATGTGATCCAAGGAGACCTCACGGTTTTCACCAAATTTGACCCTGTCCACTAATCTCCTCCGCCAACCCATCTCACTATCCAAAGAAAGGAAGTTGTCTCCCTACTTTACTGCCAAATCCCTCCATCCAAATTATTCCAAACAATGGGTAAAACAAAAACACCAGCAGATTCTTTCACTCCCTGGTTCCCAAGCAGAAAGACTATTACTTGGCTTTTTTGGATATAAATCATATAGTAAAAGGTCAAGCCTTCCAAGACAATGTCAAGAACTTGAGTAAAGAGACAGACCACAATTCCACAAGCAGTGTAAGTCAGAACTAATATCTAGGAAGTTTTCATTGTACCTGTCTTATACGCATTAGATTTCTCCCATTCTCACCATATACCGAGTTGATAGCATCTTCAGGAACCAAAATCTCCACTGTTGTATTTGTTACAATAGGCGGTCTGTTTCCACTGAAAAATACAAAAACATAGTAAATTACAGCTTAATGCACACATACCCATTCCGTAGTAAAGACTTCTACTCCTATATCATTTTGGGTGCCGTATGCAAAAATAAGAACCCAAATTACGTCTCTGGCTGGTCCAATACATAAATTGCATATAAATTAATTGGCAGGACCACGTACAAAAAAAAGACGCCACAAATCGCGTATGATTTTACTATTAAATAAGGGTTTTTTTTGTCAGAGACTACCTTTTATTTAGGGTTATTTGTGAACAACTGCCTTTCATTTTATTTTTGGCTTTCAACTACCTTTTATGTCTTCATTTTGCGAAAGACTTGGAGAACAGAAAAGATCCCTAGGGGTAGAGGGAGACCGAGACAGACATGGTTGAGAGTGATAGAGCACGATATGAGATTTCTGGGGCTTGAGGAGAGTATGGTGACGGAGAGGGCACAATGGAGGGAAATGATACATGTAGATTTATAGTATTTGATGTTATTTGACATATTTAGTGTGTTTTTTTTACTTTTTTTTAAACAAAAATTATTTGTTATTCTCTCCGGTATTACACCTTTTTTACCCACCACTTTCTTATACTCCCTCCTATTCATTCATTTTGTCCCTCTTTCCTTATCGAAGCTAGTCGGATTTTTGTCCCTCTTTCCTTTTTTGGTAACTTTTATATGGTCCAAATTTAATTACATGTGGGGTAGAGTGGAATAGAGTGTTTTGTGTGATCCAAAATCATTTTCTTAATTCTTGTACAAAATAGAAGGGGGACAAAATGAATGAATAGGAGGGAGTATATTTTACTTGGTTTACTTTTAAGGTATTCCGGATCCTTAAATTCTACTTCGGTTTTCAAAATTGTTTTAATCTTTATTCTTGATTTAAATTTTAAGTTTTTATAAAAGAAATCAGGAATTCGATTTTAAAACCTATAAGTTTACCTTGACTTTGTATTATGTTTCGCTCTCCCTTTTGTTTTTCATTTTTTCCCTTTTCTATTTTTTTCGCATTTTTAGGTGTGCATTCACCCTCATTTTGGGATTAAGGCTCTTGTTGTTGTTGTTGATTAGGACTTTGATTCGGGTAAGAGATAGACAAATTGAGGTGATTAATGTTGGGTTTAATCAATCTTTATCGTCGATTATTAGGGTTATGAAATAAAGAGTTAGATTCAACATGAAATGGTAAGTCAACGCCGGAAAGTTGACTTTTTTCGCCAGAAGTGGATTTTTGGTAGTCTTTTGCAAAATGAAGAAATGAAAGGTAGTTGAAAGCCAAAAATAAAATAAAAGGTAGTTGTTCACAAATAACCCTAAATAAAAGGTAGTTTCTGACAAAAAACCCATTAAATAATTTCAAACTTTGGAACATGCTCACCGATGTATTATCTTCAACTATGTTCGCGCGCTTTTGGGTAAGATGCAAAAGACTAAGATACATTTTCCTTAGAGGAAGTACGTCCATCTTGGAACCATAAAAGTGAAAACTAGAGAGCACAGATGCAGAGAGCCAGACACAAACCTGCCAAGTTCTGCTCCACCGTTAGCTGGAGCACCTCTGCCAAGATTAACAAAACTCCTGGAATTTACACCATCAGCTACCTGCAATCACCAAACCAACATTTCAAAGAAGATATAGTAAGGGGCAAGGATGGGTGACGAGCGGGACTAAAGAAATATTTGACGACAAAAAAGGTTTTGTTGTTTTTGTTTCATACCTCAGGTATTCGAGACCCTGCCAAAGATGAATGATCTGATCTCTCAGGGTAATACAAGGATTCTACACCCTGCCTCATCGCAGATCGTCCATCAATAGGCTGAGAAGGCGCAAAGGAGCGGTGGAGACCAGTGTGTAAATCTCCAATTCTTCCATGACGACTTGCATCTAGCGACACCTCAGATGTTCGAGGCCCAGACAAAGGTGAATGATTTAATCTCTGATGATTGTATAAAGAGTCCAAGCCGTGCCTCACAGTAGACAGTCCATCAATAGACTGAGAGTTCCCAAAAGAGTGGCGCATGCCAATGGGTAAATCTGTGCCTCTTCCATGATAATGTGCATCTAGTGCCACATCAGATGGTCGAGGCCCTGATAACGGTGAATGATCTGATCTCTGGTGATTGTATAAAGAGTCCACACCGTGCCTCATAGTAGATAATCCATCGGTAGACTGGGAGGGGACTACTGAGGGGTACACACCAATGGGTAAATCTCTAACTCCTCCATGATACCTTGCATCTAATGCTACCTCAGATGTTAGCGACCCTGCCAAAGGTGAATGATCCAATCTCTGGTGGTTGTACAAAGAGTTTAAACCCTGCCGCATAGTAGATAGTCTACCAATAGACTGGGAAGTCGCCGAAGAGTGGTGTATATCGATGGGTAGATCTCTAACTCTTTTATGAAGGCTTGAATCTACTGATAGTGGGGTATTTGTCTGGCTTTCAGAGAAGCTTGTCGTATCACCAGGGAAAAACTTACTTCGGAGTCTACTGGTAACTTGATATAAAGCATCCTGTATTTTCACGAATTGCCCTGTGACCTGACATTTGACAAGAGAAAGTAACTAATGACAGCATATTTGGCCCAGTTGGAATCAGCTCAAGAAACATTTATATTTGGATTTTTCGTGAAAAATTACCCAACATTTACGCCATTTTCAAATATGATATCTTAAGTTTTTTTTTTTTTTTCTGTTTAAAGGTACCTACATTTTACATTAGTTTTGTCGAACGGTACGAACTAGGAGTAACTTTTTCTGCCAAAAAAAGTCCAGATTCGGTCTTGACTTGACGTAAAAATATGATTTTTGTTTGTTAAGATCTTAAAATAATAATTAACCTCTTAATAGTCTATAACTATAAGTCTCATCTAGGGATGGCAGTGGGTCGGGGACCCGACCCAGACCCTGAGGGTCGGACCCTAATGGGTCGGGTATGGGTCTCATTTTTTCAGACCCAATGGCTATGGGTCGGGTATGGGTCTTAAGAAAATATTTCGGGTCCGGGTCCGGGTCTAAGTTATGAGACCCATACCCGACCCTTAGACCCTTTATTAAAGAACAAAAAAATCAAAATCACAACTTTTCTGAATTCATACGACTGTAGAAACCCAACTAAAGTCTCTTTCTCTTCCCTCATCCCATAAAGTGATAAAACCCAACCAAACTCTTCTGACAATACCACCACTACACCACTGACACAAGAAAACCACCACCACAGCACTAATACGCGACTGGCAACCACCTCTCTAATAGGCGGCGACCGACAACCACCATTAACGGCAGATTAATAAACTCATAATGTTAAAGTAGTATGATTTTTTTTTTAATATTATAGACCCCATAGCTGTTAATCTTGTTACTAAAGTGGCTGAAACTCGGACCCGCGGGTAGACCCAGACCCACCCTTACCCATAGGGTCCGGGTATGGGTCCTCAAATTTTTTACCCTTGCGGGTCTGGGTCGGGTACGGGTCCAAAGGGAAAATCTCGGGTCCGGGTCTAGGCGAACCCTACCCAGACCCTACCCATTGCCATCTCTAGTCTCATCCATCCTAAATCCTAACCCTTACCATCTACTCATTCTCCTTCGCCACCACCAAATAAACCACCACCATATCCACCTCATTGACAACTATGCAAACAACCAAACCATAACCACCAAATCGCACCACTGAGTCATCGACCCACCTTTTGCCCACCTCAACTGAACCACCAACGAGCCATTCTCTGCATATCTTCACCCCTCCATCTACGATGACACCCTGATGCACCATGAGTCTCTGACTAGCACTGCCAAACAAACCTAGTTCCTCCATTTCAATACCTTGAATTTACAATAGTCAACCACCATGACAAACCACCAACAAATCCACTTCCACATACCAATTCGCCCAGCCACCCTCAACCGAGCCCACAACCCTTCGAACCATCTCTTTAGTTCCAACACCGAACCCAATAACACCTCCATCGTATCCTAACCCTCCCCTCATCCTCTCTTCTCTCCATCCTCATCCTCCATAGCCACCACCTTCAACTACTCTTCTCAGACTACCATCATAAGAACCATTCTCGCCACCACCAAACTCAAAATTGCTGCAACAAACGTGATAAAATTCAAACTAAGAAAGGCAAGAAGAGAAACTTAAAGTGGAGATGTGGAAGAGGAGGTGATGGTTGGGAAAAGGAAGGAATAGGAGACATGTTTGATAGGGTGCGGGAGGGAGGAGGACAAAGGTGGCTGAAGTGAGGGAGGAGGGTGGTGGTAATGGTGGTGGAGGGTGGATAAGCGATTAATCAAGATTAAATGTTGTTTTCCATCAAGCAACGGAAAACGTTTGTTGCTACCTTTCGAAATTAAAAATATAAAATATAGGTACCTCTCAACAAAAAATAAACTTTAGGTACTATATTTACAAATGGCAAAACGTTGGGTACCTTTTGACGAAAAAATATTTATATCTTACACCGATATCTGAACTTGTACCAAAACAAAATGAAAACTTAAATATAAACCCCGGATAAAAAGATAGTATCAACCTATGTTACTCCGACACTTCACTTAGCTGCCATGTCGCGTGTCCGACAAGACAGACACTTCGACACTTCACTTTAGACCCAAAATATTTAAAAAAAAAGAAAGAAAGAAAAAACTCGCATAAAATAGCCATATCTGACACTCCGACATGTGTTAGACATAGAGTAGGGGTAATGCAGGTATGAACCTTTTGGGTTCTTCTCAGAAAAGTAAGAATGGGAAAAAAATAACAAGGAATCAGCAACAGGATTATTAGTTTATTACTAGAGCTGGAGAAAAGGAGTAACAGAATAACAGTTGCCAAGAGGTGAGGGGGGAAGAAAGAGGAAGTTAAAAAAATGGCGACTTTTGACATCAATTAAAGCCAACGGCAAGTTGATTAGTTGCACTGAATCTCCTAAAGCAAAAGAAACAAACCCTAGCAGAAAAAAAAAGGAGAGATCTATTGAGTTGATACCACGTGCCCAGTGACTGTTGTGTTCTTGGCAGTATCGGCAAATATTCCAATATATGGTCACATTGTCTTGATTCGCCAATTCTATCAAAGTTTCATACTCCCCTCGTTCCATTTATATATACATTTACTTGACATAATGTTTTATGATGATTAAAAAAACGTGAGGTCTTAGAGTACAATAATATCTCATTACCCCTCAACACCCCAAACAAGGAGCAATGTGCATTAATGGATGGGAAGAAGGGAGCATCAATGGCAGCCTAACAAACATCTCATCTCCTACGTGTACAACTGACTTCAGACACAACCACTACCAGTGGTCTATTTAAACCTACGACATGAACTCCCCACAACCACCCTCAGCCTACCCCTCCCACCCTCAGTAACCCATCACCCTCAACTCCACCTTGCTCGACAATCGACCACCCACAACCCCACCATCCAGTAAACCACCTTGCTTCACCACTCACTAGGCCACTGCCCTTAAAGTCAGTTTCACCCTAGAAATTAAATAACCCAACCTACCTCATTGTATCGAATTTCGGCAGTTACGCAAAATGTTTTCAAGCATCTGTGCCGATTATTTCCTATATAAGAAGGGTGGCCTAAAATAGCTAAATTTTGGCCAATACTTGACCAATAGAGTCAATACTTGGCCAATACAATGTTAATAAAGCCAATACTAGACCGATACAACTTATATGACCGATATCAAAGACTGATATAAAAAAAAACAGATAAAAACCGGCAACTTTGGACATGCTACCGTGCCATAGTACACAGCCGCGATTCACGATCGTGACCGCTACTGCTATTTTATACTATGACCCACCTCTTCCCATCCAAACCTGCCCCTTATCCACCATACTCAAGTACTCAACCACTACTCAGCCACCCATGTCCTTCTGCTATCGTCAAATTTTCTTCATCTAGAATCTGGGGGGTGCGAAGCCGCTGAATGTGGGAATGAAGTATATGGATAAGGGTATTATTGTATTGTTTGGCTAAAACTTATTGAAATGGCAAGTGTGCAATAAAATGAAATGGCCCAATCGGCAAAATGCATAGAACCATACGGAACCAGGCATCTTGACATCAGATTTAAGCAATACAGCAGATATGAATTAGAAACCAGATAACTGAAGCAAAAGACAGAAAAGGCGTCAGGGCATGTACCTCAACTACATGATCGCCATCTGACGCGCACTTCGGTACCTGCTCACCTTTGAGTATACGAATATTAGCCCCAGTTGCCTTCCTCATTTCAGAAACTATAGTGCCTCCTTTACCCAACAAACAGCCAACTTGACTTGATGGGATAATAAGTCGTGCAGAGACAGAAGAAACCTTGTCTGAGCCTGTATCTGGTCCCTTCTCTGCAGCACCCTCAGCAGATCTAGAAAAAACCAGAATCACCGCACGCTGAGCAGGAGAGGATCTTGTGTCAACTTCCTGCACACATATAGAGCAAAAATATAATAAGCTTGCAATCCAAAGATAGTCCTTTCAGTACTAGAACAAAAAGCAATTAGCCAGTTATGAGACACTGACAAATAAATATGATCTGAAAGAGACTAACCCAATTCAACTAAGGTCCCCATCCATATGCCTATTAACCCACCAAGAACTGAAATTAAGAAATAACTACCAAATATACGGGCAAGACTAATGAAAATATTATAATGAGACCATTTCATAGGAGAATTTGGGAACTAATATTAACATATCCAGCAATCAACACACCTCCTTTGAAGTAATAGTCACCAAACGCTCATCACAATCGGTAACAGACGGTCCGATGCTTATATGAGCCCCTGTCTCTTCTTGAAGAGCGCGTACAATTGACCCTCCTCTGCCAATGAGACCACCAATTCGTTCATTCGAACAAACCATTTTAAAGACCACCTCTTGCGGTTGCGTTGTTGACTCCATTGATGCATGTCGATGGACCTCAAACGACAAAGGTCTTGATACTGCTGCTGAACTTGACAACATGGGGGCCATGTATAGTGGTGTTCGCTGAGCCTCAAATGATAAAGGCCTCACCCCAGTAGCAGGATTTGAAGCAGTCGCCACATATAGTGGCGCCCTGTGAACAAGAGGATCAACACGAAAATCAAGAATGGTAGGCTGAGAAGTTGACTCCAAAGGTTTGCTGTCTTTATTACTCAACTTATCTCCTTGTGGACATAGTTGGAGACGGCCACATACACCAAGAATGCCCTTCTTAACAGCCAGCAAATCCCCCTCAACCTATATAACAAAGACAAAATAAACCCTCAATCAGACAACGCAAACCCCCCAGTTCTAGACTCTTTAGCTTTAATTCAATTTTAACATTAACACAAATTAATGACGCAGATCAAGATGGCATCAATACATTCACACAAAAGTTGGCCAAATTACACTCCCAATAGATTAGAACCACGCTCATAGGGTAGCATTAAGTCAAGATAAACATGCAACAGCACAAGGTAGAGGATGACACAGTAAAAAGTGTGTTCTAACAAGCAAAACAAGTATCAACTCTCTGACATTGCATCAAACACTTGCTGACTAGCCATCTACTGCTATTGGCCGTGACTGCTAACAACTCTTTTCAAGCGAAAATGCTTGTTCTTCACATCTCAGGAGTCATGACATTAATAAATTCCCAAACATTTTGGCCTATAAACACATATCTGCCAGAATCTCAACCCAACAAAACAAGCAAACAAGAAATTGAACTACTTTACTTGAAATCAGCTCCACTGAATTAAGCTAAGGAGAAAGTGAAAGTAAAATTACCTGAATAATTTCAGGGGATAAGTGAATCCAATTAATCAACATTATAATATACATTGCACAAAGCAATGAACTTTGACCTCATGGGACATAAACTAAAGAAATACGACAATCTCATTTAAGACCGTTTTATAGGTCTCAAGTACGAAACATGAAGGAACATCTCATTTACGAACAAAACTTAAAATTTAATTCCAGAACAACCCATACAACAGTCTTAGACATGACAAAAGAAAAGAAACTGAATAAAAATCCAGAATTACTTTCGTGAATATCAGTTTCACAGAATTAAGCTAGGAATACAAATGACAAATGAATCCAATCAACATTCTAACATACAATGCACAAAGCAATAAACTTGGAAAGAAAGCGATACCTCGACGACATCGTCAGGAGGAGAAACATAAGAAGGCAATTGATCTCCTAACAAAACCTTAATCTTAGCACCACACTCAGTCCTCAACTTCTCAACAGTCTTCCCCCCTTTCCCAATCAAATACCCCACCATACTCTCATCAATCAACACCCTAAACGACGTCGTCCCACCACTACCAATCTCCTCTTTCGAAACTTCCAGAACCTTCTCAAACACCCTAAGCGCAGCCACCTGGACAGCCGACACATCCTCCCCATACTCCACCTCATCCTCCGACACGTCACCAGGCTGTTTCCGCAATTTAACCCTCGTGGATGGAACACTGGGACCCAAAACGTGGATGACCCGGTAGTCTGAGCCGGGTTGGAGAGAGTCGTCGACACGGATCTTAGACCCGGTGTCAAGCTGGAGTTGTTTGATGGTGGAACCGGATTTGCCGATGAAGCCGCCGATGTGTGAGGCGTGGCAGAGGATGCGGATGGATGCGTGGCCGGCGGGGATTGGAGGGGGTTGTTGGTGTTGTTGTTTGGTGCGTTTGGAAGGAGAGAGAGTGTGATTGTTGTCGGAAATTAGGGTTCGTTTGGAAGGAAGAGATTGGAATGATTCCGCCATTGTTAATTCTTGATTTTGTAATTGCTTAATTTTGTGTGTCAATCAACTACTCCTATTAACATGAATGGTGAAGATACTTAGGTTGAGCTTCAATGGCTTCTACTTGTAATTGTACTTATCGGGCTTCTATAGAGAGCTTCGATATTAGAGTTTAGGTTTTGTTTGATGTCTCAACTCTCAACTCTTGAGTAGATAGGTTGAAACTTATTTAATCTCGGATCAAATTTTGTGACACCTTTTAAATCTACGGAAAATTCACTGATGGGGTGTTTGCTTGGCTCTCTTAGAATGGATTGGAATGGATTTGCCCCATTTAAATGTTTGGTTGGAGTTTTTTTTGGGATGAAGTTAGATATTTATCAATGTATTATAACTCTACTAGTGTAGTTCCCGTGCTATAGCACGATATTTTTAAGATGAAATTTATAAAGAGGAACTTTTAATAAAATTATTTACATAAATTAAAGCTACTTTTAATTTAATGTTATAATATACTAAATATAATAATAGTAAGTAGATAGAAAAGAAAGCTTACTATTAATAATAACACTATAATGTTAAATCGATAAGGGGAACTAATTTATGAAATTAAGTTAGATGTAAAATCTAGTTAAAAAACCTATTAGCCTTATTAAGAAAACTGGTAAAAATAATATACTACGCGTCTAAAAAGACAATTTACAAATTATTAAAACTAACAATTTCACTTTCTATTTCCTATAAGAAAATACATAAAAATTGTGATACATTATTTAAAAAATACTCCATACTCCATATACTCCATATTACTAAAATAAAGATTTCATAATTCGAGAGTGCAATTGATATGTTGTAAAGTTGCATAATATATTAGGGGGTAATTGATTGTGATTGCATATTTTCGGGATAATATTGTAAAGATTGCATAATTTGAGAGGTTGTTTCCATGTATAGGATTGCATTTATTCGAAAAGTCAAAGCATACATTTGTTTCCATTTATAGGTTTTCAATTGATTCAAATCATACGTTAATTAGACTTGACGCAAAAGCAAATT
The DNA here is from genome assembly GCF_048544455.1 of Silene latifolia. NCBI lineage: Eukaryota > Viridiplantae > Streptophyta > Magnoliopsida > Caryophyllales > Caryophyllaceae > Silene > Silene latifolia. The sequence goes on along the minus strand of NC_133534.1, from coordinate 39,556,818 downwards.
TGATTTATTAAAAGTCGACGGCCCAACTTAGATTGACCCATCAAAGAGTAGTGTAAGTTAGGCGGGAAAACTATTTGAGAATTTTATTCTCTTAGTAGTAGGGGAGATTCCAACCCCCTAAAATCTCATATCTAACTTCCACCTTGGTATCAAACTTCATTCCTCTCTTCTACAATTTTAAGATGAACCAAACAAGTTTATAGGGAATGGATTTAGAACATCATACCATTATGAATTCATATTTCCAATCAATTCCATTCCATGATATTGAACCAAACGCCCCCTAAACTTTGTCTTTTTATACATCATAGACTCATATTCAACTTTTAAATTTGATTACATGACATTTTTAATTTTTATTTTTTTGTCGAAGGGATCCGTAGCCGCTGTCTTTGATGCGCATCGGGTAAACGGTAAACCCCCGGTCTGCAAACCACGTATATCAGATAAGGCACCCGAGAGTGACATGTCATTTTTATCGTTCTTAAAATCTTCAATTGAGCATAAATTATAGCCAGAAATCGTAATTGAGCATTTTTTTTAAAGAAATTGATTACCACTTCGTGATCTATAATTTGATAAAACGGATAATGGTCATTCGGAAATTTAAGTTTAAAATTATGGTTGATTTGATATTTCCGCATAAAAATAAATAAATAAAAAACACCAAAAAAATGTCAGTCGATACTTTTTTCCTCAAATCGTAGACAATGATGAGTTAATCATTCTTGAACAAAAAATTGGCCGATTCCTAATTCCTTTTTAGAAGTAAAGACTCATTACTCTTTGGTTATGGATTATAATGGAATAAATAAAAATGACTCACTAAAGTGGTTGGACTTCTTTCTTTTGTGAAGTAGCGGTCCTTCGATGAAGTTCTCGACGCAATTTTCATCTTGGGTCATGCGGAAACAATCTCTTTGTGTTGCTAACACAAAGGTAAGGCTGCGTACATCCGACCCCCCTTACCCCCGCAATTTGCGGAAGCCATTGAGGCAATGGGGTAATGTTGTTGTTGTTGTTAACATAAATAGGTATGTTGTGCACGGAAATCAAACGCGGAGGGTACTATGTACACAAACTTAAAATACTGGAAACATGTGTAAAGTAGCAAAGTTCGGAGATACCACGTGAATTTTCCATTAAATTTAAAATTCAACTAATGTCTCTTACGACGAATATGTCGATTATAAGTTTAAAACGACTAAATAGCACTCTACTTGAATGAGCAATGTTGTGGACCGTTTATCTCAAGTCTTATCTAATATTCTCTTCTCACGTACATATAAGATTATATTCAAGCAACTTGCATTTGTCATCATGTAAAGCAAAATATAATGTATTTTATTTATTTTTAAGGGGAGAAGTTCATAGAGAAGACCCGAAAGAGAAAATCTTTATCATTGAACCGGTGGAATAATTTTTCCGTACTCTCGAAACATTTTGCCTATCTTATCTATCATATTTATGTCCCTTTAAGTTTAACACGAAAACAAAAAATCAATTGACTTTTAAAATACTTTGTTGGGACTTGATTTTTCTTTACAAATTCATCCTTATAAATTGTTTTTAGGTAAACAACTAGTCTCTCTTAAAAAGTACTAGAGGTGATCGTGGTCCGGTCCCATTCGGGCTTAGGCTGGGCCAAATGTATGGGCATATTTTATGAGCCCAAACCCAGCCCAAATGAGCAAGATTGGGATTCCGGACCCTAAGATTTACGACTTGTCAGGTGAGATAAATAGTCGCATATCGTCCATTAGTACCTTAAATACATGCTTGGATTACGTGAAAGTGGTAATTGGCCTCCTTAACTTTGACCAATTGTGAAATTAAGCCCCATAACTTACAAATATAGTAATTAGGCCCCATAACTTTGATAATAAGTGAAATTTAACTCAATTTCTCTTTCAACCTAAATTATAACATTAAATCATTTTATATATAAGCTCATTGTGCACTAACTCATTATACGTATTTTAAAACTATTTATGGACCATATGGTTATATGTTTATGTTTTGATAATGACAAGTGTGCTTTATTACGTATATACTCGTAATCATTTGTTTAGTCATGATAGCACTACGCCAAATAATAGGTGCAACAACGGTTAGATAAGGTGATATACCGTTGTAATACAAAACACAGAACTGTTATTACATCGACCGTTGTTATTTTGTGACCACGATTGTTAAAAAGGCGGAACCGTTATGAAATGTAAATAACGGGTTCAAATAACCGTAATACAATATTAAGAACAGTTCAAAAACCGTTGTCTATAATATTGAAACCGTGGTAGTATTAGTTGAAATGCTCTACGGAAACCTATGACAACAGTTTTACTGAAACAAAACCGTTGTAAAATAGTATTAAATATGACAACGGTTTATGCTTATTAAACCGTTTTAAATGTCATGAATTCGACAACGGTTTTATTTCGTTATATTATATTTTTGGCCGTAGCATTATGGATGAATATTCAACGGGTTTCTATTTAAATGCAACCGTTGTCAATATATTTATTGACCACAGTTTTATTTTTAACCGTAATCAAATTTATAAATATTTTTTTAAAAAATTGTTTTAGCAGGTTCCAGCAGCTGCTGAAATGTTAATTTTTGCAATAGCGGGTTCCGCTGAAATGCTACTGCAAAATAACATTTTAGCAGCTGCGCATTGCAAAAATTCAATCCTGTACCATTAGAATATTACACAGATTGATCTATTCAACCCAACATCAAAATATTATAAACAAGGTGACCAAAACTAAATACACATTGCTCTATATACACACATACATAATGAGCGGACTATTGACCATCCGTTAATGAAAGAAAATAAGTGGTCCACTTATTTCTCATGTCGGCGATGTCTTCCTTCGAATAAGTTGGGTCTTTGTTGTTGATTAAAGGTGGGAACTACAAATTAAAATATACTTAATCAAAATAGACAAAATAAGTGGAATATTACTCAGAATTAAACCCAATTTACGTTTGAAATAGTTATTAAAACACACTAACCGGTGACTCTATGTTGATATACTTTCGGGTGATAATCTCCCACATGGACCGACAACAGAAAAAGGCGCATTGTTTGCTGTGTAGTTGTAGAGGAGACTATTATATAAATCACATACAAATAAGCTTAATTAGATCAACCTCTCATAATTTGTGATTCGTTACAAGCTTGTGACGGATATTGCTCCTCTCACAATAAGGCAATTGGATAGCAAGTGGGGGAAAATGGAAATTCAAGACTAAATTATACACAACCCAATGTAATTAATGCATATATTAAAAACTTTTTTCTTTAATTAATTTCCTAAATACAACCCAATGAGCAATTAATAAACATACATTAATCAAATGACCCAAAATACTCTACGTCATGGACAATATCTCTTCCCATTAATGATGGTGTAGGAGTCTATTTCAACTCTGGTCTTTTCCTCCAAATCCGACATCGGCTTCGATGACCTAAACATCCATTGACGCCAAGCTTTGTTGCTTCACTCACGGTAGATACATACCAATCGCATTTGGGTAATATATAACCCACCATCAAATCCTCAGAAGAACCAAATTCGAAAGCCGATGAATTCTCATATGTACCTTCAAGAATTATATGTTTAGGGGGGAACTTAATGAAATGGAAAGGACATTGTTCCTTTAACCTTTCACGTAACGCATCCATTTTCTTCTCGCTTTCAATATATAGCTCGGTTGACGACGCAATTCCCTTAATCTTTTATTTTCTGCTTCTTCTGACAACTTACGATCCCTCTGCACCCATGGACTCACAATATTCGTACCTTGGTTAACGGCCATAATTTTGGAACAAAATTAAAATTATAGAATCACCCACCAATAATGCAACGTTGATTCAAACCCACTAATAATGGAACGTTGATTCAATAAAAAATAATTGAACAGTCCGTGCATTGGTCAAATCAAGAATAATGAGAAATATTCACCACGGCTTAAAAAAATCCGTATGATCAAACAATTAATTTTTTTTAACATATTGAGTCGTGTGGTCATATCTTACATGTATTTATTTTTTTAATATATTGAGTCGTATGGTCAAACAATTAATAAACGGTCCACGTTGAAGTTAGAATGTCACGATTGACAACGGTTGTAGGTGAACCGTTGTTGATGAACCGATTGACAACGGTTGTAGGTGAACCATTGTTAATGAACAAATTTACAACGGTTGTAGGTGAACCGTTGTTAATGAGTATTATGTAGCAACAATCTTGATCTTGATTATTGACTGATCTATGGAGTTCAAAAAATGGAAGCAAATCAAACAAGCATAACTCAACACTTTCAAAATGATCATTTCATTTAATTTAAACCAAATACATTATAGCATTTATCAGAAATCAAAAGATATATAATAAGCCGTAACAACCCCGGTTAAGACTAAAAAACGCTTCTCAACCTGCCACCAATTACGCCACTCTGGTATACCGCTAACTTCCGAGTCATTGGCTTCATATTTTGCAATAACAGATTGAATATATGCAAGGACACGACTTGCATGTGGAGATAAGGTTGGAAGAGTAGAACTCAACATATCTCTCGCTGCAGCCAAATTGCGAGTAATAGACCGACGAGGGTATGAAGATGATGATGATGAGGCTTGGTTGACAAGCCGGACTGCTTCACGCCTCTTAATCCAATAATTCCGTTGATGTTCAAAGGATGCTTTGATTAATGGGTGTTGATCGGCGGGAAGCCCGGCGAGAACCTTCCCATCATCTGCAATCGTTCGTGTAAGTCATTCTTCGTTGTTGATAAAATTAGGGTTCATTGACATGTTGTTTCAAATTTGTGTAATGGGGATGAAATATTGTGATTTGATTAATGGATGTTAGTAAAAGATGCTTTAACATTATAGTCACATTTATAAATTTTTTTCAAAACCGTTGGTAATTAATTCTTAAACATTAATTACCTAATTAATTTAATGTAAAAGTTGACTTATATATTAACAAATATTTTAAATCTACGTAACTTGCAATAAATAACTAGAAAATAAAATACACTACCACGCATATATTCAAGAAAAACACATACATAACAAGAAATTAAAAGACGCGCGGTTTTAACAACATTAATTAGAATAATAATAATAATTAATCAACATAATCATCTTGTAATTCCCCTGTGATTGAGATAAATATTGGGAATTCAATACGTGTATTATTAGGAGGCACTTGTTCAGCCTCCCATGAATGAGGCATAGTGTCAATATTGTGCCAATATGTTCTTAATAGATTAATCTCACAATCGGTTGCAATCCATAAATATTGCGCTTGTAACATATCATCCGTATAATAATTTTTCTTCCCAGCATCATGATCCTCGTATCTTGCCTGGAGTTTTCTCGCTTGACGAAAATATTCCAACTTCTTCCCAAAACCTTCAAACTCGATCATTGCGTAACCAAAAAAACCATGAACTTTAGTCCAAGCTGGGTGGACCTTTTTAACGTTCGTATAACCATCTTGACGAAGCATATCTCTCATCCAAGTAAAACTTCTCGAAAAAGCCTTACCATTGTCATCATATTTGATTGGAAGGTTGTGTATAAAACAGTGTGCAGGCCTAAGTCTGAGGGTGGTCTAGGGCTCAAAAACCTGGAAATGATGAATAAGGCTCTGATAGGCAAGTTGGTTAACTGGATTGCTGAGGATAAGGATACCATATGGGTCAAATGGGTGAAGCACAATCATCTGAAAGGAGTGAACTGGTGGCAGTACCAGCCTGGTGCTAATACAAGTTGGGTTTGGAGGAGAGTTTGCAGGGTTAAGCAAGATCTGGTTGCAGCATATATCAATGGGACATGGGACATACAAGGGGTAGGATTCACCACTGCTAGATGTTACCAATGGCTCATGGGATCTCGTCCTAAGGTGAGCTGGGATGGGGTGATATGGAATGAATGGGTAATCCCAAAACATCAATTCATGGGATGGCTCTATGCACATGGATCTTTCAAAACCAAAGCTAAACTGATCAGGTATGGGGTGGATATTGATGATCGTTGCTGGTTGTGTGGACAGGCATCAGAGGATTTGGATCACTTATTTTTTGGGTGTGACTACAGTATCAGAGTAGTTCAACACCTACAATAGAAAACTGGGTTACAGTTACCAGTTGTTAGTGTCCTGGACTGTTGTGTACAGGATATTGGCACCAAACTACAGAGAGGAGTGAAAGCAGGAATGGTATTGGGAGCTATATATCATGTATGGCACCATCGAAATAAATGCAGGAATGAGGGGAGTCTACTGAGACCACAGAAGGTTGCTGCAAATATTGTCGAGGACATGAAGCTGATAGTCCATGGTAAAGACAGGAGAAAGATTTCCACGCTAGAAATAGATTGGCTTAAGGATGTTGGATTAATGTAATTGGTATTAGTTGATATGTACCCTTGGAACACTCTTTTTTGATATATATATTATACAACTCACATTTCACCAAAAAAAGAAGGTTGTGTATAATACAGGTAATAGGATGGACATAGCGGGTATTTGATTGTGGTTCGGCGGGTGTAGAAGACGACGACGGCATGGTGATCGAAGTGTAATATTTTTAATTAAATTATAGGCTATGATTAATTGAACTTTGAATTGGTGAATATGGTTAATTATGAAGGATTCATAAACCTCTTATTAGGCACTTCTAATAACTTAATAAATTTAGTTTAGTCATAAACTAACTTGAAGTTATGCATGCATAACAAAATAATACAAAGTAAAAAGAAAACGATCAACTTACAATGAGGGCCGAATAGTTAGACTAATTGGACACCTTCCAAATTAGTCTTCTTAAGAAAGTCCTAGTGCTCCGAGGATGGTCTTAGATCCAATAGTAGAATCTACTCCTCAAGGATTTGTACCAAGATAACCCTCTTAATACAAATACTAATTTGGATACTAGAAATTAGTATATGTCCCTTTAAAATAACTAATATAATTATATTACTACCACTAGTAATGGGATGTAAATATTAGTATTTCAATGATGTTTTCATGTAGTATCTCAAAACAATTTTAGAGTATATTGTTAAGAGATTTATTAAAAACATAAGAATGAATACTTTAGTAAATAAGAAAGACAATTCTTGTTAAAGAGAGGGGAGAGGGGTCGGGTGCCTTGGGGTAGTAAGGCCAATGCATGCTTATGTTTTCTATCAATTGTTCTTCACAAGAAAGGCTAGATGAGCATGTCTAACCCTAGCATAATTAAGTTGTCTTAAGCATTTAAGTTAAGAGCACCCAATGTCCCCACCCTTGCAACATTTCGGTCCCTTATGTAAAATGGGATTCCTTTAAGTTTGTGTTTTGTCAATTGTATTATGTGATATATGTGACATGTTACTAGTCATGTGACTATGTAATGCATTTTTTAACTTATTAAAAAACCATTACATATAAAATAAATCGCATACAATAACACAACTATCAATCCAAGATTACATACACTTAAAACGGGCCATTAAATTATAATTCACAACACCTTGTAATTATAATAATTATTCATTCTAATTATAATTGTTTCATAAACAATAATAAAGTTTCAATAATAAAACACATTATCAATTTTAAAGAATTAATTAACTTGTATCAATATACAATTAATTAATTGATCAATTAAGAGTGTCACCCTAGAGGTATGACCTTAAGGGATCAACTGATCACCACAGTCATACGACAGTAATGTCAAACTCTAGTCAGTCAACCATTACCGATTAATGTGGATCAGTTGACAATAAAATATTACTTTCCCTCATATATTCTTATTATGAGATTTAAACATGTGATCGCATTATTGTCGAGGACACATACTCCAACAATCTCCCACTTGTCGGAGACAAGTGTGCGTCACCAATTCTCTTGTCCTATTACTATCTCCCACTCAATGCAAGGTGTCTTGCAGGTCCTACTTGCATTTGATCATATCGTGAGTGGTTTCCTCGATCTGGAGAATAACTGTTTGACCGGAATTATCTACCGTAGATACCTTCCGAGCGTGGCCACGTATTTCCAGTTTATTACTCCTTGAGTGGCCTTGAGATATAAGATGACCCTGACAAGGGATGGACAATTCCTATTGCACTCTTCTCTTCGAATAGCCACATCTCATCATAACCCAAAATGTGCCCATTTGACCCCAATTACGAAGGCCGTAGAACATAAATCAAAGTCACTCTGAAACTATGCCATCTTAGGCGAACAGTCTTTAGTCAAAGAATCGACTCATAAGAATACTATAGCAGCTCTTGCCACGACCAGGCTATAAAAATTTCCAGAACTCTATAAGCGGTCATAAGCCCGACAGAGTGTCCCATACAGTCTGTCTATGTGATCGACTAGTCATCTATTATGATTTTATTATGGCACTTGAACTTGCCATCAATCGCATCACACTCCAGTCATTTCGAGATGTCACCTCATATAAGTAACTAGGGGCGATTACTATGTCAATCTAGTTCACTTTAATGGGGTTCAATATTGTCTCAACAACCCATTTGGATATGACAAAGTAATAATAGAGTTTAATATAAAACTCAAACGATGAATGCATTATCACATATGTAAAATTGATACAATATCAATTACTACATAATCTATAATCCATATTCCATTTTGTATATGTTACACATTTCAACTCAATTGAAATAACATGACTTATCATGTTAAACCTATGAAAAGACTTTTGGTTAGTATGCACTTTCTCTAACCTTGCTATATGCTTTTTCCTTTTGTTATGTATAATCTTTATTATAAAACTTTTGTGTACGTGTCTAAATCCAATCTAGACATAGGCTCTCTTGCCTTAGGATAGCTCCCACTGTCTTCACAGTGTATGGGATAGGACCTTTGGTTACTGGAATGAACTACCATAATTCTTCCAATTCATAAAACCGAATCCTAATATCATCCCTTCCTGCTTGCATATCTCATTATTGCAAGTGTACTCAATTTCCGTTATTAATCCCTAATTGTTCTACTGCCTAGAACGTTTCTAGCAGATCTGCTCCTTAAATAATATAGCCAAGATGGTTCTTTAACCATCCTTATGAGTTTAGAACATGGTTTTTGTGTAACTCATTGCACATAAATCCATCTCAATTCTAAATGCTTAGCTTCATTCTTTAGTGCTCCAAGAGTACTAACCAATGAACTATATGGCTATACAGAGACTTTTTCTCAAAAAAATTAATTTGTAACTTTTCGTCATACTCCAAGTTTACGAAATTTAAGAATGGTGATACATCTTAGCGTAATGAATTAATCCCGCAGCGGAAGCAAGTGGATTCAATTTCTACATGTTCAATACCTTTGAACTTGACTAGATTCTTATCAATATAAGAATATTCATTTAACGCTAATATCCTCTCAGAACTATCTTTATAGGTCTGGATACCTTAGAGATGTATTATCCTTCTCCTAAGTCTTCCATCATTCACAATGATCAATATGTCCCTTACATATAAGACTAGTAACACCACATTACTCCCACTAAACTCCATGTATAAACAGAACTACTCGACAATTCGAGAAATTTTTATCACATGATCAAAACATATAATTCAACTCCTAAACTTCTACTTAAGACTTCGTCTTAAGTTTTCATCCTACCTTAGGTTAGTTGTGATTTACAGAACTCATGCAAGATGATTTTATAATCCAACTAAATCAAATCATTTCCAAATATAATGAAGTGTTGTTGTTGCGTGCAAAACCCTTTGCCACCAACCAACCAAGCTAAATAAACATTTTCATGTTTGTGCCCATTTCGGACTTTTGCGGAGTTGAAACTAGATAAAGCAACTTAATAAGTTACAGGTTTGTTACTTTTAAAATAACATGAATCCTGTCCACTCAGATTCTGACCTTGAAATATTTATTGATTTTAACCAAGAAGAAACATCTTCCCACGTCTTGTTTTCAGTTTGTGGCTCTTGAACATTTTCTCCCACTCTGTTTTTAAGAAATAATCCTCATTTCACTACTACAAATCCAGGCAACTACAACGCCCCTTTAACAACGATTATTCACGAAAATCACAATAGACTTGTAGAATGTATGGCGCGAATTTTACTAAAATAAATTACAACGGGTATTGTTATAAACACCGTTGTTATTAGTTTTAACAACGGGTCACACATTCACAACCGTTGTTAATAATTTGGCGCAAAATTGGCGCAAAGTTAGTGAAAAGTAATCACAACGGTTATTTTTGAAACCCGTTGTTAAACCTTATTTAACAACGGGTATTTTTTACAACCGTTGTTAAAACTTATTTCACAACGGTTGTTGTTTAATAACCGTTGTCAATACCTTCCATACTATAAACCACACAAATAGAAGTCTGCTGCAGCCACAAAACACAACCCTTAATACACAAACACAAACACAAAGAGACAAACAAACACATACACACTCTCTTTCTCTCTTTCTCTATTTCTCTCTTTCTCATCGTCGCTTTATCTTCTCGCCATCACTGTGATTTCATCGTCTATTACGTTCTGTATTTATCAGGTAAATCTCGCCGTCACTGTTAGTTTCTGTAACGCCCCGTAAATTTCGGACCGTTAATATATTTCAGAAATAATTTATTAATCAAAATAAAAGTGATAATTAAGTATTTAAAGTAAAAATAATTTAAAGAAATATAATTTTATTATATTTTGGAGAAAAGTATTTATTTTGATAGTTTCGAGATGTTTAAAAATAGTTTAAACCGTGTAAAATCTTTTGTTTCGAAATAAGGGCGTATCGGGGGGAAAATGACAATTCGTTTGAACGTTGGGTAAACGAAATTGGAAATGGGTCGTATGAATACTCAATTTTATTGTAATCTCGTGTTTAAAAACTTTGGACTTGACGGAATTTGCGTTTGACTTACGGATTTAATTATTATTGAAACGAGTCAAAACCGACTCGTTAAAAATCCCGACTAAAAATCCCGCACTTCCTTTTTCCTCCTTTCTTCTCTCACGCGCGGCATCCCCTCCCCCCTATTCTTTCTTTTTCTGATTTTGTTCATCATCATCCTCAACATATTACAAAAACACCAAAACACCATTAACATAAAATCAAGCTTAAAATCGCCATAAAATCTTCGTTTCTTGTCCGTTTTTCGCGAAATTTACCTTTCCGGAATCCCCTCGCCACGATCTACAACTTAGTATGTTCTAATTTCAATTTTCATTAAGTTATTTTAAGACCAAATTTCGGTGATTTCGGTTTTGTGCTTAATTTTTGTGTTTTTATTGTTTAATTAGGTGAAGGATTGGAAGACGAGTTCGGGGACTCGTATATTGTAGAGGATAGCGGCTAGTTGTGGTTAGGGTTTCGGTTTTGAGGACTAATTGCTCATTTTCTAGCTTAAGGTAACATATTTCGAGTTACTCGACGAAAGATCGTCACATGTTTTTGATTTTTGTATGTTTGGTGAATTTTTGTTTGGGTAGTAATTTTCACATGTTAAACTTAGTTGCATGCAAGCCTAATTTGTGCCTTTTGGTAGTTTTAAATTATCAAAATTGAATTGGGGACGATTAATTAATTTTCAGACGGTCTTATAATGTATAAAAATGAAAAAAAAAAAAAAGAAGAAATGGTGCGGCAGCGGGCCCGGCAGCAGCCGGCAGGCCCACGGCAGCCCCGGCCGGTCTTGGGGTTGGCCCGGGTCGGTCCGTTGCTTGTTTCGCGGTTTTCCATGCTTTGTCCGTCATTTTAGGTTCATCACGGATATAAATAGAGTGAGTATACATGGTTAAATTTGTTAAGAGAATCACAAAAGTAGCTAAAAGTTATGTTAATGGTAGAAAAATTATGTTATATTGACAATTATCACATGTTAGGATAATTTACAAAATGAATTGGTAATTAATAGGCTCAAAATGAATTTTATAGTGATAATTGTAATGTTTTGTTGATTGTGCCGAAAACTGAGCCTTGGTCCCTTTGACTGATGCGATGTCAATTAATTGAGTGATTGGTCAGCCGCAATTTGACCCGCACTGTCGCAGGGTCAAGGGGTTGCGGGTAAAAAAATTCGGTTGAATGATTTAGATAATCGGCCTTTTTCTTGTTTTAGGCCATTTATCAAGCTTTTGTTCACATGTATAGCTTATTGAATTTAATAGTGACTTGTATTGTAGAAATGGCCCTAGTTTCCCCTAAAGCCTTAAATATTGTTAGAATTGCTAGGATTGGAATTTAGTATTGGGTACTTATTGAGGAACTGTTGGATTGTATGCTGTATATAGCCTTTCACATGATAGAATATTAGATTTTATGTTGGTAAGTAGGACTTTTTGCCCTCTTATGGTTAAGTGGGTGCCTTACTTGACTTGTGTGGTGAGTTTTGGGTGGTGTGGGCTAAAATATTCAAGATGGGACTAGCTGTGACTAGGTCCTAGGTGAGTATTTCGGCCTTCATCATAGATAGGTCTTTATAGTCTCTGACGAGTATATGTTCACTGCTTGATAGCCTTTGTGTTCCTGACTAGTGGATGTTTATCCAAGTTGGGGCATGACCTCGGTACTAATTTTGATAGTATGGGGTCGACTTAAGTACTAGCCGACCCTTCGGTGGTGTCCTTAGGGTACTCACTTCACTTTGTTTTAAAAAAGTTGTGAGTCTTGGGTGCGGTGGTGTGTATCCGCATGTCTAGGTCTCATGCTTGATTTTAGGCTAGGGTTGTGTTGTCTCTTGGCCATGTTTTCTTAATAGTAACCGCTGAGCCAAGATACCGGTTCGATTACCTTCCCTACCTCGTGGTATAGACTTGAGTTACAAAGTGACTATTGACGGGACTAAGAACTTATGCCTGTCTTTGTTATATTGCCCTTTCTTGTATGGTGATTTTATGAACTGTAATAGGTGAGATGTAAGCCGGTTACAGTTGATAAAGTTTGGATTCCTATTTGAGTGATATGATTCACATGATAGATTAGTGGTCAGTTTAGGGGTCATAGGTCAGAATTACATGATAATTACATTGTTTATCATATTGCTTACATGTTTTACTACATGTTACATTAATTTTGACGATTCGTGGCTGGGAGGACTCGAAGTTACTCCCCACTGAATTGTGGCTTTCGTGTTTGTATAAAATGCGATTGACAGGTTGTTGATGCTTAGTTGGGGTCACAGACGGCTAGTGAGCAAGGAACCTTGGACCTAGTTTTGGCTATTTTATTAGTCAACCTTTTACACTAATGGTTTGTATATAATTTGAAGGGACATATGTCTCCCTTTCTATTTTTGGTTTGTATCCTTATATTTCCGCGTCTTTAGTTATGTATGTAAATTAGTTTATCAGTTGTTGCAGGGTTTTTGACACTCTTCTTGAGTTGGAATTGGTTGTGAATGGTTTAGTTAGAAATTTTTTTGAAATTGCAGGTTTTTGGACTAGTTGAACCATTTACAAACATATCCTACCAGCTTTTTCTCAGAGAATTTACGTATATAATTAAGGCTAGATTTAAGGGTGTCAAAGTTGGTATCAGAGCCTATTGCTCTCGACGCACGTTTGTGCACCCCACTTAGAAATCACTTGACCTTAAAATAATAAACTTGAGAGAAGGGTAGGATGGGTAGAATTAGGATTTTATGTGGTAGTCTGTTTGTGATTGCTAATTGTTAGGGTTGTTGATTGTTAGTTATTAGTTTTGGTGCCACTAAAGGTTGGTTATGCCAAATGTAGAATGCTTCCACTTTCTTGATATTTCTTTTCGTATTCAGTGTATCTTACCTTAATCTTCCATTTTCGTTGGTCATTCGTCTTTCAAATTCCTCTTATCTCGCCTAGGTAACTACCTTTCAATTCTTTCTCCCGTTTCATCTTAGGTTCGTTTTCTTCTTATAATAAAGTCCATGTGGACACCTTCCTTTTATACCGTAGGATAGTTCCCTTGTTCAAGAGAACCCAGTTTTGAGAGAATGTATCATTGGAGGGCGTGAACGAGTGGAGAAATTGATTGTTTAAGGTTTGAGTTGTATAGGAGAATATAATTTGGGATCCTTTGGTTAGTCTTGTTAGTTGTGCTTGATATGAGAATTTAGTGAATTGAGAAATACCTTGGGATTTATGTCTATAGAGAGCTTGCTTGTTATAGATGATTAAGCATGGGTACTACCTTAGCACATAGGATGGAATGAACCTAAGCTACTTCATTTGAGAGTCTCGATAGTTCTTGTGGAGAATTAAAGGTATGATAGTTAGCCCTAATCCTTGTGGGCCTTGAAAGGAATACAATAGGACATTGATGTTGATTAATGGATTGGTATTGTACTTTGGAATTAGTTAGTTTGTTAAACCTTTTAAGTTGACCAAATCTAGTATAGAGTAGCCCTTGTTGACCTTTCGAAATTTGAGAACACGTGGTTGATCTTAGTAATCATATCTGGATTTGGGAATTATGGTGGAATGTTGTTCAATGTAGTTCGTGAGTTCAAGGATGTGATTCCAATTTATGGTATCGGAGACTAGAAGTATTAAGTGGTGAGATGATATACTTGGGGATGACATAGTAAGTGAAGTTCAAGGACGAGAATTGTAAAGAAGATACTTTGGGACATGGGTGGTAACAAATGAATTTGTGTGGTGAATTGATTTTGGCTCTTAGAACCAATTGAGTTGAGGAATACCTACCATTGTGGAGTCCTTGTTAGTCTTATAATTTGGTAGACTTTTGGGGCTTTGTTGAGCACCTTAGTGGTGTAACCTTATCATATCAATCTTAAGCTTTGATGAGTGTTTGGTAAGCGGTAACCCTTTCATTGTGCCGCTTCTATTCTCCTTTCCTTCTCTTTAACGATCGTTGAACCTTGTCTTTATGCTAAATTTTACGTATCTTCTTCTTTCCCGAGATATCTTCTTAACTCGAATACCTCTTATTTTTGTCAATCGTTATCTTTACGGTCTGACTCCTTAGTTTCCTAACTTGTCAGATGCATGCACCCTTCAGAAATGTTTTACTGTTTCTCTATTCCGTTATCACTTCTTACCTCCTTAGTATAGTTGGTACCTTGTTGACCATGTTTACGGAGTTAGTGAGATGTGACTTGAGGATATAGGATTGGCTAAGTAGTCAAGCTTGTGTTTGGCTTCTATAATCACTTTGGAGATGAAGGTTTGATAATGTATATGTTACCGTGTGAGAAATGTTAAAGGTGGGATTATATAGTTAGTTTTAGAGGGTGATACTGATTACTACTTGAAGTATGTTATGAGAGTGAGAGTAAGCTACATTGTTGGGAAGTTTTAACACTTGTTTTGGTAACTAGAAAGGGTAATGGTTTGGATGACACCAATTGTTAGGCTAAGGAACATAATTTCAATTTATGGTTTTAGGAATTCTGAGGAGATAAAGTGTGGTTACAATTAAGACCTTATTCCTTGAGAATTTGATGGTAAGTAAGTTTAGGATATCAAATTTGAAAGAATACACCTTGGGGATGTTGATGACCAGAATGGATTGGTGGTGTAATTTGGTATTAGTTGGCTCTTGTGAGTCCTTGAGTTTAGAGAGACTTAGTGTTGAGAAGAATTTGTTAATCCTATAGTTTTATAGACCTTGAGGTCGCATTGAGTGCTTGAGATGATGAGACAATGTTGGAGCTGGGTGTAGTTCTGCTTTTGAGAATCCTTAATAAGTAAAATGATAGAGAAACTTGAGATCCTATTGATTTTTCATAATTTGAGGTTGGTATGTTACTACCTTGTTTTGAAAATGAAATTTTGATTTATTTCCGTAAGGTATTCCTTTTTCTTACTTTTGTTCCGAGTTACTAAGCCTTAGTTAATCATAATTTAGTAAGATATCGTTCTTACTATAGAATTTTAAACTGAAATTTTGAAAATACTTTTATGATTTTCAATGGTTTTAACATTAGTGAATGTTGAATCTCGTTGTTGGTGACGTCCCAATAATGGGTTTTCTCATTTATTGGTGAAGAAGTATTTTTATATCTTGATATGAATATGGATGTTCTTGTCTGATCAACAAGAGTATCACCGTTTCATTGAAAAGATATCTATATTTTCTTATAACTATAATTTCTCCTTCTAAGTTTCGAGGACGAAACTGTGACACCCTTAAATCTAGCCTTAATTATATACGTAAATTCTACAGAAAAACTGGTAGGATATGTTTGTAAATGGTTCAACTAGTCCAAAAACCTGCAATTTCAAAAAATTTTCTAACTAAACCATTCACAACCAATTCCAACTCAAGAAGAGTGTCATAACCCCGCAATGAATGATAAACTAACTTACATATATAACTAAAGACGCGGAAATATATGGATACAAACCAAAAATAAAAAGGGAGACATATGTCCCTTCAAATTATATACAAACCAAAAGTATAAAAGGTTTACTAATAGAATAGCCAAAACTAGGTCCAAGGTTCCTTACTCACTAGCCGTCTGTGACCCCAACTAAGCATCAACAACCTGTCAATCGCATTTTATACAAACACGAAAGCCACAATTCAGTGGGGAGTAACTTCGAGTCCTCCCAGCCACGAATCGTCAAAATTAATGTAACATGTAGTGTAACATGTAAACAATTTGATAAACCATTTACTTATCATGTATTCTAACAAATGACCCCTAAACTGACCCAACTAACTATCATGTGAATCATATAACAAATTGTAATCCAAACTCTATCAACCATAGCCGGCTTGCATCTCACCTTCTATGATTCATAGAATCATCAAACAAGAAAGGGCAATATAACAAAGACAGGCATAAGTTCTTAGTCCCGTCAATAGTCACTTTGTAACTCAAGTCTATACCACGAGGTAGGGAAGGTAATCGAACCGGTATCTTGGCTCGTGTTACTATTAAGAAAACATGGCCAAGAGACAACACAACCCTAGCCTAAAATCTGCACAGACCTAGACATGCGGATACACACCACCGCACCCAAGACTCACAACTTTTTTAAAACAAAGTGAAGTGAGTACCCTAAGGACACCACCGAAGGGTCGACTAGTACTTAAGCTGACCCCATACTATCAAAATTAGTACCCGAGGTCATGCCCCAACTTGGATAAACATCCACTAGTCGAACACAAAGGCTATCAAGCAAAGAACATATACTCGTCAGAGACTATAAAGACCTATCTATGATGAAGGCCGAAATACTCACCTAGGACCTAGTCACAGCTAGTCCCAGCTTGAATATTTTAGCCCACACCACCCAAGACTCACCACACAAGTCAAGTAAGACACCCACTTAACCTTAAGAGGGCAAAAAGTCCTACTTACCAACATAAATTCCAACATTCTATCATGTGAAAGGCTATATAAATGTCTATTTACAGCATACAATCCAACAGTTCCTCAATAAGAGTTCAATACTAACTTCCAATTCTAGCAATTTTAACAATGTTAAAGGCTTTAGGGAAATCTAGGGCCATTACTACAAAATAAGAAGCTATTTAATTTCAACTAACTAAATAAGAAGCTATTTAAATTCAACTAATTACACATGTGAAATAGAGATATAATAAATGGCCTAAGACAAGAAAAGGGCCGATTATCTAAATCATTCAACCGAATTTTTACCCGCAACCCCAGCCCTGCGACAGTGCGGGTCAAATTGCAAAATGACCAATCACTCAATTAATTGACATCGCATCAGTCAAAGGGACTAAGGCTCAGTTTTCGGCACAATCAACAAAACATTTCAATTATCACTATAAAATTCATTTTGAGCCTATTAATTACCATTTCATTTTGTAAATTATCCTAACATGTGATAATTGTCAATATAACATAATTTTTCTACCATTAGCATAACTTTTAGCTACTTTTATGATTCCCTTAACAAATTTAACCATGTATACTCATTCTAATTATATCCATGATGAACCTAAAATGACGGACAAAGCATGGAAAACCGCGAAACAAGCAACGGACCGACCCGGCCAACCCGAAGACCGTCGGGGCTGCCGTGGGCTGCTGCCGCTGCTGCTGCCGCATTGCGCACCATTTCTTCTTTTTTTTTTTCATTTTTATACATTATAAGACCGTCTGAAAATTAATTAATCGTCCCCAATTCAACTTTGATAATTTAAACTACCAAAAGGCAC
This sequence comes from Silene latifolia, assembly GCF_048544455.1. Classification (NCBI taxonomy): domain Eukaryota; kingdom Viridiplantae; phylum Streptophyta; class Magnoliopsida; order Caryophyllales; family Caryophyllaceae; genus Silene; species Silene latifolia. The sequence continues at coordinate 39,538,672 of NC_133534.1, read as the reverse complement.
AAATTAAGCTTGCATGCAACTAAGTTTAACATGTGAAAATTACTACCCAAACAAAAATTCACCAAACATACAAAAATCAAAAACATGTGACGATCTTTCGTCGAGTAACTCGAAATATGTTACCTTAAGCTAGAAAATGAGCAATTAGTCCTCAAAACCGAAACCCTAACCACAACTAACCGCTATCCTCTACAATATACGAGTCCCCGAACTCGTCTTCCAATCCTTCACCTAAATAAACAATTAAAACACAATAATAAGCATATAAACCGAAAATTCCGAAATTTGGTCTTAAAATAACTTAATGAAAACTGAAATTAGAACATACTAAGTTGTAGATCGTGGCGAGGGGATTCTGGAAAGGTAAATTTCGCGAAAAACGGACAAGAAACGAAGGATTTATGACGATTTTGAGCTTGAATGTGAAAATGGTGTTTGATTTTGGGTTTGGAAGCTTAAGGAAGATGAAAGAAGAAAAAAAAAAACAGAATATGGAAGGGGAGGGGGCTGTCACGCGGGAAAGGGAGAAAGGAAAGGAGGGAGTCGGGATTTTTAGTCGGGATTTACGAGTCGGGTTTGACTTGTCTTGATAATAATTAAATCCGTAAGTCAAACGCAAATTCCGTCAAGTCCAAAGTTTTTAAACACGAGATTACAATAAAATTGAGTATTCATACGACCCATTTCCAATTTCGTTTACCCAACGTTCAAACGAATTGTCATTTTCCCCCCGATACGCCCTTATTTCGAAACAAAAGATTTTACACGGTTTAAACTATTTTTAAACATCTCGAAACTATCAAAATAAATACTTTTCTTCAAAATATAATAAAATTATATTTTTTTAAATTATTTTTACTTTAAATACTTAATTATCACTTTTATTTTGATTAATAAATTATTTAAAATATATTAACGGCCAAAATTTACGGGCGTTACAATCACCCCTCCTTTTAAAAAGTTTCGTCCTCGAAACTTAGAAGGAGAAATTATAGTTATAAGAAAATATAGGTATCTTTTCAATGAAACGGTGATACTCTTGTTGATCAGACAAGAACATCCATATTCATATCAAGATGTAAAAATATTTCTACACCAATAAATGAGAAAACCCATTATTGGGACGTCACCAACAACGAGATTCAAGAGTGATATGATTCACATGATAGATTAGTGGTCAGTTTAGGGGTCATAGGTCAGAATTACATGATAATTACATTGTTTATCATATTGCTTACATGTTTTACTACATGTTACATTAATTTTGACGATTCGTGGCTGGGAGGACTCGAAGTTACTCCCCACTGAATTGTGGCTTTCGTGTTTGTATAAATGCGATTGACAGGTTGTTGATGCTTAGTTGGGGTCACAGACGGCTAGTGAGCAAGGAACCTTGGACCTAGTTTTGGCTATTTTATTAGTCAACCTTTTACACTTTTGGTTTGTATATAATTTGAAGGGACATATGTCTCCCTTTCTATTTTTGGTTTGTATCCTTATATTTCCGCGTCTTTAGTTATGTATGTAAATTAGTTTATCAGTTGTTGCAGGGTTTTTGACACTCTTCTTGAGTTGGAATTGGTTGTGAATGGTTTAGTTAGAATTTTTTTTGAAATTGCAGGTTTTTGGACTAGTTGAACCATTTACAAACATATCCTACCAGTTTTTCTGTAGAATTTACGTATATAATTAAGGCTAGATTTAAGGGTGTCAAAGTTTCATCGTCATTATTTTCTTTTTCTATTTATTTCTTTTGCATGTATGTGTTTTTATCGACCATTATGTTATTTGTTTAAGTATTGTTCGCATAATTAGTTAGTAAAACAATGAAAAAGCAAGATGAAGAAGTAAGATAAACATAATTAATATATATATATATATATATATATATATATTTATAAATACATAAATTAAAAAAAAAATTACATATGTAAAAATGCAATTCTTATATTTTCATAGAGGATCTTATTCTGCTCTATCGTATCCGTCCTCTCCTCCTTGGCTATTTGGAGGTTCCGTTCGTCATTCTTGCTATATCGTCATATAGCCGCAATCGCTCGCTCCGTCAAGCCATCTTCTTTGGCGTGCTTCAGTGCGGATCGAGCATCCGCAAGGTAGCTCCTGAAACTTTCCTCAATATGGAGGAACCGGCGGATGAAGTTGTTGTTGTTCTCGATCATGGTAAGAGTCTTAAGGATGAAATCATTCATTTTCTTAGAGTTTTTGAGTTTGATTTGAAAGATTAAGTAGAGTTTGTTTTAGCGAGTTAGAGTTTGGAGATGAATATATGAGATAATGGAAATGTTAGTTGAGATATGCAATGTATTTATACTAAGCAATGTGTGGGTTGAGTTAATTGCTTTTTAATTAATATATATGTTAGGAAGTTGTGCCATAATTAATCATCATCATATCTCTCAATAATGTTGCTTCAAATCCTATTACTAACCCTTCTCATTCCATATTATCCGTTCATATGTACAGTGATGTCAGTAATAATGCATGCATCGGAATTCTAACAGGCCGTAATTATGCATGCATCTAGTAATATTTAATTTAATTTTTTTTTATTTTTTAAGAACAAACAACAACGGTTGTTTTAAAACAACCCGTTGTCTTTAGTTATAACAACGGTTTTGTATATTAAAACCCGTTGTTATAACTTTCCCCCCAAAATTGAGTCACACTTTCCACAACGGGTTTTTATACATAAAACCGTGGTTAATAGTTTTAACAACGGTTTCCTTAAGTAAACCAACCGTTGTTAAAACCTTCTACAACGGACGCTTTAACAACGTCCGCTTTTTTATATAACAACGGTTTTTGACCGTTGTTATAGCCTGTATCTGTAGTAGTGTTTCTTTAATAGACAGCATCACGAGCCACAAACATGTTGTTCTCGTGATAGTTGAGTTAGAAAGCCACATGCTTTCTTTTGAAACAAGCTACAACTTAGGTACCATGCCTAATCATATCATATATGATTTGTACTTGATTGCTTTAACTATGTTTTGCTTTAGGGGAATAAATAAATACTAGACAAATTGTGATAGAGTCTACTTCCAACTTTATAGTAAAGATTCAATCATATAATGAAAGTGAACTTGTGATACCATATCACACTCCTTTTGGTGTATATAAAAGTCTTCACTATATTGGTCCCAATTTTGACAAAGTACCAATACTGTATCGTATAGGTTTTAATCTCTAGGTTTTGATACTTTTAAACATTCATTGAACTTATTCAAAGAATTTATCTTCTTGCCTCATTAAGTGGATACCAAGTATCTACCTAGTTTGTTGGTTGAAGAGATGAAGAAGTAATAACCCTTTTTTATTGAAATTGTATTCGACCGTACACTTCAAAGTGTAAATAGGGCGAATATCTTGCTCTATTCATAATTTTTTTCTAGAAAGAAGTCATGAATTAATCTTGTTTTGAATACAAGATTCGCACACACCAAGAGATTCCCAATCAAATGGTTTGGGACACTAGTCAAAACTAGTTTCTAAATGCAATTTTCAATCGAGAATCGAGAAATAATTGAGGTCACTAATTTGAGTCTTACACAATATATATGACATTTATTTTAGTTTGAATATAATTACTGAGATTAGTATGGTTTCACCATAACCTCAATCGTGGTAAGTAAGGGCACAATACTTGTTTTAATTGCACAATAGTGAAACCCTTTGTGTTTTTCTTAAAAAAAAAACTTGAATTATATTCTTATTTAGACTTAGTGTACATTATAACAATTATTGAGGTACATTTCTAAATACAAAACTAAAATGAACACACTATAACACTTATATGTCCATAGATGTAATGACAACTACTTTAGTTTCATTCACGTAAATTTCTGCATTTACTCTTGCTAGTCAACATACGATCATTCAATGTCAAGGATTTACAAAACCCCTGGGTTGTGTTATGAACACATTCTCCTCTAAATACCCATTTAGAAAGGTGGTATTGACATCCTTTTGCCATATTTCATAATCATGAAATGTGGTAATTTCTAACATTGTTCACATATTTGTATCAAATACTCATGACGTGATAATTCGCAAGTAAGCAATGTCAATGTCATATATATTAAGAAGGAATATGTTGGTGTCACACGACCAACTTCCTTGATCTTTAATTATTAGGGATTTGTCTCTATTTTAGTGTCTAACACCTTCTCTTTCGAGCCTAGTTATATCCTTGCAATTAAGATGGATACTTACTTCTTATTGCTCCCACTTTCTTCAAGAATTTCTACTTGATGAAGACTTATCTTCATATAAATTCCTAGTTAATTCTTCACAAGAATTACCTTTATAGTGGTAATTAGTTAATCTAACAAATCAATTTACCAATTTAACATTGTCATGTTCTTAATGACTTAAGTGCTTGATGACATTTGTTTGGATTGAGCAATAAGACTTTTGAACCATGTATGCATTGAAGATATTATCAAAACATATTTTGACTAAATACTACTTCTATTCATATTTCTTCACAAGAAATCATTCATAGGTATGTTAGGAATTTAAGATGCTAATCTTGTATTTGCATAGGACGACTCTTATCTAGTTCTATGGAATAGAACGATTCCTATGGAGCTAGTCCACAACCTATGATACGGTTCAATTTTAGAAAGAGATTCTTTGTCGTTAGGAATAGTGGTTTAGCGGAGATTTGTGTTACAATCGAATGAAATCGCATATGAGTAGGAGTAATGAAATAGAACAACATTAAAAATAACGAAATAGTGGGAAAATCAAACATTCATCGTTATAAAACATTTAAGTAGGTTTTAGCATTTATATAGTGACCTCTAACCAACTATTATAAATGATCCCGAGATCCAAATTCATATCAACTCGGGCACGGTGAGCCGATTCATCCCTAATCAATATAACTCGGTGGATTAACTCTTTAATCGATTCTACTTCTAGAACTCTCGGTCGATAAAATTACTTTAATATTTATCTCAAGCCCGGAACACATGCGGCTACGGTCGCGAATACTTCCGTTGAGCTCAATCCAAATTTCGATGTAATAACAATTTACTATCCACTTACCTAACGTAACAAGTTTAGCACCCCGGTGAGCCGAGCCTACTTCCTTATGAAATTGGGACTCATGGTTCTACTATTCGGTAAGGCTAATTCTCATTTACTCCCTCCAATTCACAATAAACCTCCCATTTTATTTTGGCAAAAAAATTAAGGAAACACACTACCCCACCATATAATTAAATTTGGACCACACAAATACACTACCCCACCATACAATTAAATTTGGACCACACAAACACTTACCAAAAAAGGAAATAGAGAGGTTATTGTGAATAACCGAAAAAGGAAATAGGGAGGTTTATTGTGAATTGGAGGGAGTATTATTTAGTGAGAGGTCTTGTCAATTTATTATCTATCTCGTTTTAAGTGAACTAAAGTGGTGAACTAGCGATAATAATTGACATGGTCGATGATTCGATAAAATATGATATGCATGTGTAGTTGTGGCGATTTGGCTATGCATGCAAACATATAAAACAAATGCAAAGCAAAACTATAAATTCCTAGTATGGCCTTCCTAAAATAGTAAATCTAATAAACTATTTACAAATTTGGAAACCAACTCCTTTGGTCCCTTGAACTTCATTTGGCACCTACTCCAAGGCAACACCGTCTTCGTCGGAACGCCTTTCCGAATGACACCGTCTTCAAGGAATTCCGGGATAAATAAATTACATACCTTTTCTACTTTATACATTATAAAAAGAAAAACAAAAAAATAAAAGTGATACGAGATCACAAATAATTACAACCGAATCGATATCCCCATTCATTTCGGGAAATATCAATTAAAAAAAAAACTAAGGCCATACTAAGTACAAATTACATAATTCAAAATTACATAAAATAAAACATGACATTCATACTAAAAAATGCAGCATTAATATATGTATGATACATGCCATGTGATGTGCCAAATCGCCCTATTTAAGCTAATATCGTATATATTTGGTCCGATTTTATGGATGGTTGCGATTATTAACTTATTAAAATCACACAATATTACATAAATCAATTTATGTCCAAGTTAATTACCCCAACTGTTTTAGGACTCAAAAATTTAGTCTTCACTAAATATTTGACAATAATTCAACTTGATATTCTATTATTGCTCATTAAACATCTTTTAATCATAAAAATAAAGAAATAATTCCCAATAAGTCATAAAAATTCGAAAATTTTAAAATCCTAATTTTGTATATTCTGAAAAATTTCCAACATTCCAAAACTTTAATAAAATTTGCCCATAGAATATTTTTATTTTATTTCACAAATAAACCGCATAATACATAACTTCAACCTTTTAATTCCAAATTAAACATAAAATTATAAAAAATCAAAATTAAAATTTTGAATATTCTATGTAAATTTCCAAAACCTGGAAATGACAAATTTTCATGCCACAAAAATCGAATTTACAATTATGACCATTAAAGTTGCTATTTATCAATTTTATTATATAAAAATCAATAATCACCCAAACCAAATGAAATTTGACATGCAACTTTATATCTGATGTTCATATCATATATACAACATTGAAAAAAAATTTTATGCCATAAAATTCTTTTTAGCTATTTTTGCTAAAATAGTCACTATTTATGTGATTTTTACATCTAAAAATCATAAATCATGCAAAATAAAACCATTTTACCTCAAAATTTACATACTGTGTGTAAATATTGCATGTGACAACATACTAAAATTTCATGGGCAGAGACGGAGTCTAACTAATTTTAACCAAAATACCTCCATTTAATCGATTTTTATCATGTAAAAATCATAAAACATGCAATATAAAACACTTTTATACGAAAGTTTACATACAATAAGTAAAATATGCATGTGAGGTCGTGTAAAAATTTCAAGGTTAGAATCATAGTCTAACTTATTTTAGTATTTTAAAAGTCATTTTACTAAATTAAATGTAATAAAAATACTAAAAAATAAATTAATGAGCAATAAAAATACCATAAATCATCAAAATGACCTAAAATCAATTTAGGACCAGAAAGTTAATCATGCAAAATTTCGTGGCCTTTATCTTCATCAATCACAAAATATTAGTTTTATTTAAGTTACATATTAACTCGAAAAAAAAACTATAAATCGATTATGCATGCAACAACCATTGCTATGATACCAATTGAAGGATTCATAAACCTCTTATTAGACACTTCTAATAACTTAATAAATTTAGTTTAGTCATAAACTAACTAGATCTTATGCATGCATAACAAAATAATACAAAGTGATATTTATAGGAAAATATGTATGCTTGTGTGAATATAATAATGGACTGATAATAATAATGGTCAAACAAAACAATGCATGCAACTGTTCATTATTTATCATACATGCATTGGTTGAATATTAAACATTGAAAAAAGTATATAACGGTTATTTTTAACCCGTAAATGATAAATAACAATGGGTACAGATCGAGGAACCGTTCTTTCATAATAGAAAATGATAACGGTTACAAGAAATCCGTAGCTATAACGTAACAACGGGTACCAAAAACCGTTGCTGATATTAATTTAGTAACGGTTTTCGAAACGCCGTTTTCTTAAACTGGTAACGGTTGTCTAACAACCGTTGATAAGGGTGATCCTATAACGAGTTTTTGGAAACCGTAAACATTTTTGAAAACGGTTTGTTAAACAACCGTTGTCACATTATAATAACAACGGTTTTCGACGGAAATCGTTATTCTTATTAGCGCGGTCTAGGTTTCCGCCAATATTTTTAAAACGGTAATCTAAGTGTCGTTATTATATGCATTAAACCGTTGTGATACGCTCGTTATTGATGGTCAGATTTGGCGTAGTGTAGATTAGACATGGTCACACTTTGACAAGCAAAGTTATAGTTGATCTAACTATAACATTGAAGATTGTTGAAGTAAAGTTATGAATGACTTAGTTACGACTTCAAAGTTATTTGAGAAAGTATCAAGAACAAGTTTCAAGTATTGAAGAAAGCTCAAGATAAGTTCATGTTGAAAAGCTTGTGATTAAAATGAAGATATGAACCGCATACTGAAAATCTCCAGGAAGATTAGATAGTATAGGTCGTATTTCCTTAGCGTTATTTTAAGATGTGATTTTGGTAAGTAATATTATAGCTGTTCAGCTATAACCTCGCCTACGAGACTCAAAGTTATAGGTATTTAGCTATAACTTTGAGCTGAAATATAAAATATGATTTTTTGGTTTTAAAAATCAAATTTACATGTTTCAAAGTTTAAATCTTTCAAAGAGAAAATATTTATAGTAGAATGAGATCGTTGATCCTAATTAGATCAACCGAGTTTATGATTTCCCAAATGGTTAGCAAAACAACTTATGAGTTGTTGCAAAATGCTATCTAGGGTTTTGTAAACTATTTATCTTAAACCCTAATATATTATAAGTAACCTAATATTCTAAACTAGGGTTTCGTTAATTGTGGATCATGGGCTTATGAGTCGTTGCCTTCCACACGATAAACCCTTGTAAAAGTTTAGGATTAGAATAAATCTTGGATAATATTTGATTAGAGATATGTTAAATCTCTTTTATATTATTAAGTTATATTCTTTCCTATCTTATAGAATAATATTGTTGCAAAGATAGAAGATAAAGATTGCCTTCTTGTTAAACAATTCAAGTGACTTGTGACGACACTCTGGGGTTTTGCATAAGACCTAGATTTCCTTATCTACTATAAATACTAGGTTTTATCATTCTTTTAAACTCAACTTTTTGAGCTATAAAATTTCTTTTACAAACAAATTGAGTCAACACTTTATATCTTAATCCATTAAGCGTTTTGTTTTGCATTTCGAAAATCGTTTTGAAAATTTGTGTTCTATATTGCAATCATTTCTTTATTAAAGGATAATAGTACTTAGATTCGTTTCTTATACATTCAATTGTATGAAAATCGAAAGAACAATCAAACATATTATAATACCTCGCATTTATAAAGTCTGCACATGACCGAGTAAAGGGTCCATTCGGCTGAGTGCAGCTCCACTCGACCGAGTGGAGGACCGAGTACGCTTTGGCCGTAGGCTGAAAGTCTGGAAAGGTGGTCACTCGACCGAGTGACCATCCACTCGACTGAGTGACCATCCAATCGACCGAGTGGAGCTCCCACTCGATCGAGTGGACCGCCCACTCGACCGAGTGCCGGTTGAGTTCAGCTTAATACGAGAAGTTTTGTTTGGTGGGAGGTCGCTTTCAAGGATTATCTTTTCATATTTCTACCCCAAAACCTTTTATAACCCTTTTCCCACCACTCTCTACACTCCCAAAGATCTCTCTAGAATATTCACCTAACAATCCTCTCTAAACCTTAGCCTCCCCAAGTGAAGATTTCCTATCATTTCCTTCCTTCTTGTTCATCCATCTTTTGTAAGTCGGTTTGTGTTTTATTTCCCCTAATCTTATGTTATTTACCTTAATTTATCATTAGTAGTTATAATCTAATTAATTATATTATGGAATTAAGATGGGTAAATAAGGGGTTTAATTAGTATAGTTATTATGGTGGATTATGGTAATTAATGTAGTAACTAAATGTGTAGGAAGCTTTATTGAGGAGCACTTCTAGTGGCTAGCTTGAGGATTTGGCAAGATAAGCTTGAGGTAAGAGTTTTCTCTACTTAGCTATAATGAAATAGGTGTTTAATTGTGAATTTATAGTCATTAATTACATTTGTCTCATGGTAGTTGCATTATAACATGTTTTGATAATTAGGGTTTATTACATAATATGACTTTATGATAATTATGTGAAGGTAATAATGGTGAATTGTCACAAGGTTGGTTACATTGTATTATACCATGTTAAAGAGCAATTAAATGAGAAGAAATGAATTAATGAAAAATTGAGCATGATTATACTTGTTGTGTTGATATGGTTGCATAGTTATTTTGGTTGGCCTTGTTTGGCTTATTTATGGTGTGGTTGACAATGGAGGATATTAGAGGATTGCTGGTTATGATTTTGGAGATGGAAGACGGGTGGGAAACCGTCTTCCGCTCAAGTCACCCTAGGAGTTTCCCACTCCAAGGGGGATGTGTACATTTAGTACTTCGGTTATGGAGGGACTCGTGTGGTTGATGCACGACATCTGGCAGGGGACTCGAGTCGCACTCGGGCCTGGTACCACAAACATGTTCCGAGTACCTTGTGTTGGTTCTTGCATCGTGGGCGTGTCCCGGTCACCGGTTGTGGAGATATATGTTGGAGGATGACTTTCATGTATTTCACACCTTGTTAGAATGTTGGTTATTGCCTTTGCATTGTCACATGAGTAAGTAGGCTTAGTTATTGCATTCATTGAACATTTATATCGTTAAGCTAACACTTGGGTTTAAATGTCTGTGGTGAACCATATGGTGCTTTCCGCCCATATGGGGAGCAGTGTTGACAGGTTTGCATGCTTGAATCGAGGGCTTGGGAGCGGTCTTCTTAGTTATCATCACTCGCACTTATCTTAGTTTTTGACATTTAAACTCCTTATTTCAATTGGATTGTATTAATGGGATGGTATTTACATCCCCCAAACTCGTAACCATCTTAACTAACTACAACTTATCTATTTAAATTATGTTAAGTACTTCTTTACTTGATTGTTCTCACTACAAGCTTGGGATACCAAGTCTTGTAATGCCTCCATGTGTTGGGAATGCCTAGAAGAAAGGGTCCCTACTTATGGGGGTGTTACAAAGTGGTATCAGAGCAACAGTTTTGGAGCCTAAACCAATGAACCAATGAACTAGGGCGAGTCAATCTAAAATGAACTCAGTTTGAGTCATAGAGAACTTGTGACAAGCTTGGGAGTCGTCCCAAGGTTGTGCCCTTGCCCTCTTAACTTAAGTCGGTCACTACGCGTGGGTAATGAGGCGTATTTGGTGCATGTGATTGTTGCATATTCCTTGTTTGGTGTTGTGGATTTATTACATGCTTAGTGATATCTTATATGATAATATGGTTGTTGGTTGTAAAAATTTGAGAAGGATGTGTTGGATGTATAGATGTAAGCATACATGCTAGTATCGTCATATGTGAGTTGTATGTTGTATCTATGCCTATACTTTTCTCTGTACTTGTATTTATGAACATGTAATTAGGGTTATATGTGGACTTGTGTGAGTTGGGATGGATAAATAGCTCATATGATGTGTACTCGGTCAAGTGGAAGAAGGGTCTCGGTCGACTAGAAGGCACTCGACCGAGTGTCCCTGCCACTCGACCGAGTCGATGCCTTTCCACACTCTATGAACCTCCTGTAGTGACACTCGACCGAGTGATAGGACCACTCGACCGAGTGGACCATGGAGGGATTTCTGGAAACATTCTATACGATGAGGCACTCGACCGAGTGGGACACCACTCGACCAAGTGGGCTCACCACTCGACCAAGTGACATTCCACACTCGATCGAGTAGACCTGTATAGTGGTCAATACCCTTTGCCTCTTATTTCGGAGCATGTATTGACGTTTGTTACACTTATTGAAGAGACATACTGCCGAGAACCCATGCAAGGACTCCTTCACCTCCACCCTGCGTGTCCAAGGAAGAAATAGAGCGGCTCATTTCTCAAAACGAGGCCCTCACCGAGGTCCTTAGAAATGTCACTAGGGAGAGAGATGCGGCAATAGATGCCTCCGCTGTGAGCACTGCCATCTCGCGCCAGCGCCCCACCAAGTACCTTGGGGTGGGGTAACCTTGTCTCTTTAGTGATTGGATAAGGGAAATGGAAAACGTGTTTGAGTTGGTAAGGTGCCCCGAAGAGCTTAAAGTGGAGCAAGCTGCCTTCTACTTGAGAGGTCTTGCGGGTGGATGGTGGTACAAAGAAATGGACGCAATGAGAGACTTCTAAGAGGAGAAAGGCGAGGCCGCCATCCCTTGGACCGACTTCAAGGTGGAAATGAGAAATGAGTTCATCCTCGAACATGTGAGATGCAAATCCCTGGCGGAGTTCGACCGATTTGTTATGACCGATGCTATGACGGTACAAGATTACTACATCCATTTCAACGAGCTAGCTACTTATGTGGAAGACCTCCACCTTAGCCAATCACAATTGGCTATCAAATTTGAGGGAGGATTGACCATCTAGATCCTAGAGAAGCTCCCACCCGGAGAAGTGTCAAGTATGAAAGAGGTTTATGCTAGGGCCGGAAACACGGAGAGGCTACTCGATATGATCAAGGATGCTAAGGAGAGGTCCGGGGAGAAAAGAAAGACCGAAAGTGAAGGTGGATGATATCAACCCAAGAAGTCTCACTTCAATCAAGCTAGGTCCTACTCTGGAGGAGCACCAACACGTGGCTATGAAAGATCAGGTGGCTACGGAGGTAGAGCCGCGAGTGAAGGAGGAGGATTAAGGTGCTACAATTGTGGTGGCCTCGGCCACATGAAAGTGGAGTGTACTAGCACCCAAAAAGGGCCCAACCGGAGGTTCGGGCAAGGAAACTCCTACTTCACTCCTTCTCAAAGCGGGACCAACAACCGGAATTCGGGGGCATAGAGCAACCCGAGGAATACTAACTCCACTTTCAATGGTGGCAACAATCGGGGAAATTTCAACCTGGGAGCTCCATCTAGAGCAACAAGCTTCGCAGGAGACAATGCTTCGGGGAGTAGGCCAGCCCAATAGGCAAGCACGGTACAAGGTGAACTCAAGTCTATTGGCAAACTCTTTGCCATGGATAAGAAGAGCGCCGAAGAGGATGCCCACGTTGTCTCCGGTACATTCCTTATCAATTCTCATCCTTGTTTCATTTTATTTGACTCGGAGGCCACTCATTCTTTTGTGTCTAAGAGTCATGTGTTAACCCTAGGTTTGGGGGAGGGAGAACTAGCCAATGACGATGTGTCCTTATCTTCAGGATAGTCCATCATATGTTCAAAAGTGTATAAGGAGGTGTCGGTCATAGTACATGAAACCAACTTTTCGGTAAACCTCTTTGATCTTCCTTTAGAGGGATTTGAAGTAATCCTAGGGATGGATTTGCTAAGTAGACACAAAGTCAATATAGATTGCTATCAAAAGAAAATCGCTTTGAAAGGACCCAAATGTGCTAGAGTGTCATACAAAGGTTACTTAGTCAAACCAAAAGTGAAACTAGTTTCGGTGATGACTTTAAAGACATGTTTGAAGAAGGGTTACCCTATGCTCTTGTGTCATGTATGGGACACTAGCATGGAAAGACTGTAAGCTCAAGAGATACCGGTAGTTAGAGACCTTGAGGATATATTTCCGAAGAAGTTACCCAGATTACCTCCTCCAAGAGAAGTAGAATTCAGAGTGGACTTGAAACCGGGTGCGGGACCGATCTCTAAGGCCCCGTACCGGATGGGTCCAAAAGAGTTGGAGGAATTGAAGAAGCAAATTTGGGAATTGGCGGATAAGGGTTATATTAGACCGAGTGTTTCACCATGGGGAGCACCGGTTCTATTTGTAAAGAAGAAGGACGAAACCTTGAGGCTATACATCGATTATAGGGTGTTGAATAATGTCACCGTCAAGAACAAGTAGCCTCTACCAAGGATCGATGATTTGTTTGACCAACTTAGTGGAGCCGGAGTATTTTTAAAGATTGTTCTACGATTGGGCTATCACCAATTAAAGATCAAAGATGAGGATAACCTAAAGACCGCATTTAGATAAAGGTACGAGCATTATGAGTTCGTAGTGATGCCATTTGGGTTAAAAATGCACCGTCCGCTTTCATAGATCTCATGAATAGGGTGTTTAGTCCGTACTTGGACAAATTCATGGTGGTTGACACGTCTGTCGTGTACCTGTCAAAAATAAACTAACTAAACTTACTATATAGCTAGGGAAGTCAGGTCGATCTCCACAGGGAGGCAAGATATTTGTAGAAGTCCGTCTATTTGGTCATAAATGGGGGGGGGGGGGGGGGGGTTGTTTGAATTGTTATCTAAACTACGAGTTTTAAAGGAAGGAGAATTAAAGGGCAAGAGCAGTAAAGGTAGAAAATGAGTTTTAACTATCAGATAAAGATGGACATGTCAGGATTTCGGTTCACTACGGCAGTCCAGTGACTCAGCTGTAAATGACTCAGATGAATTAATGTAAGACGGATATGGGAAAGGTCCTCTCGGTCCACTTTCTATCCTAAAATACCACTAACTTAACTTTCATTCTCGTCAGGGTAGTCTACTGTTCATAGCAGGCCTATTTAGTCTAATCTTTCGATCTAGGATTAATTTTAGCCAGATTAAAGGTTGACTCAGAAGCGTGCACTCAACTAAGTCGAATAAATACAATTAAATTGCTATGGTGACAGAGTCTTGTAATTAATTCATCTGTTTCATCTACTACATCGTCACTTTCCTACCGCAGATCCCCTAATCCCAACATGAAAGAGGTTTAGCTACTCATGTCGCTAATTAAACTAACAGCAGATAATTTTTCAGCAGTAAACATTATGAAATAAACAATAAATCGCATAAAAGTAAATTAGGGCAGAAGAATAATCGAAATAGAACAATGATTAAAGCAACAAATGATTAACTATTAATAAGGGAAGAGAAAAGATTACAATCGTGCGAATTCCGGCGTAAAGAACACAAAATCCGAGCGAAAATAGATCCGAGAGCAAGGTTACAGTGAAGAGAAAAGCAACGTAACAAAGTTTTCAGTAGGAAGTTTTTGATAATGAAAGATAGATCCTAATGACCTAGTAAAGCGTGCTTAAATAGCAAAGTAATTAAGTTTAGCGAAAATAAACAACACACGGGCTGTTCAGAAGCCCATAACAGCAAAACCACTCGATCGAGTGGATTAAAACCACTCGATCGAGCAAACACCTCAGCAAATCTACTCGATCGAGTAGATTGTTACTCGATCGAGTAACTGGTCTTTCTGCAAGCTAAGGATCGAGTAGAATTCTACTCGATTGACCACCCCGGGACGTAAAAATCACTCGATCGAGTGATTAAACTGCTCGATCGAGTTCTTGGTCTTCATTTCAGCTCAAGTTCGCGCCTAAATGCCTCGTAATCCGTGCCACGACGCTTTCAAGTGCAGTATCTCACCCAAGAAAAATCTCGTCTCCTCTAAATGCATGCAAAAAGGACGAAAAAGAGTACGATTCCACTACTTTCGCGTTCATTTCTACAAAATGGACAAAACGAACGAAAGTAGCCAATTCGGGGCAAAATACTATAAAAACAGTATAAAAATTCATAGAAATACGTGCTGAAATAGGCTAAAAAGACTATATATTATGCACGTATCAAATCTCCCCAAACCGAACCTTTACTTGTCCTTGAGTAAACTCAAAACTAAACAAATGGAACGGAAATGATAACTCAGAGCTAGCTTAACTTGTCTACTTGAACCAATTTAATGCAGCAAAAACTAACAGTTAAAGCTAAGCAGTCAGTACGCAAACGAGTTATAAGCTATTCAGAAATATAGCCAACCTATCGACTTTGCAAGACCAACAAAATCGGACTCTCTCGTGGTCACTCTTCTCTCATGAAGCAAAGGGTGAATGCATAAGTATAAGAGAGAAGGGAAGACAGTCACTCACTTAACTGCGACCTACATAGCATGCATGCAACAAAAATGAAAGACAATTCAAGTATTAATGCACACACTCCAACCAATAATGTCCGTCACAGCCGAGGGCTTACAAATAGTTTGCGAATAGTGAGGTTCAGGTGAGAAAAGGCAAAACATGTTATGGTAATGTGGAGGTAAAAGCGTCAAGCTAGTTCCTAACAGGACCATAATAAACCATCCGAATCTCAACTGACTGAAAAATCAACCACAAGTGCCCTTCATTTGGCACACAACTCACTACACTCAAACACACTCTCCTCAAAAATATGGAATAAGAATGGAGGAGTCAGACAGTCACAAAAAGCACTGTCTGAAATAACTAACTGAAACAAAGCAATTCTTTTTTTTTCAAACTTCTTTTTCTTTCTTTCTTCTTTTTGTTCACGTTTCCAGCTTCTCATTCTTTTTTTCATTTTTTTTCAATTTCACGTTTTTCTCATTTTTTTCTTCTTTTTCAATTCTTTTTTTTTTCTTTTCCTCCTTCCTCAATTTTCCAACAACTCCAACAAAGAAATACGGGCCAAAGTGCAACCGGAAAACTCATACCTAAAAGAACATACTAACTAGCTTGACTAGGCAGGCTTAATTTGGAATGTAGCTAATGGGTCAAAAGAGCAAATTTTGGCTTATGTGAAGCTAAATGGATGAAAAATATAAAGAAAGGGAAATTTGCAAGCACCTCCCTGCATGTGACACCAACCACAAACCCGAATATGTGCATTTGACTCGAAATTGAATGTCATAAAAGTGCAAAAATGATAAACATGCTATGCAAGGAGTACTAATCTCAATTCCTAATGAACTGGTCATGAATGTCACCAGTATTGGCTCTAAAACTCAGAATTTTTCAAGTAGTTTGCCATTTTATCAGGTCAAGTCTAAACAGTCAGCTATATTTGAACATGAACTCGTAGACTATGCGTATGGCAAAGCTAATAACTATCAATAAAGTGCAAGGCTCAAGTAAAAAGACAAGTTATAGTGCATTATCATCACGGAAATCTATCGTTCTGACTCAACCTATATGCAAAAATAAACGTGAATTTCTTTGAATTTTTGAAATTTTCTAAATTTTTTTTGGATTTTTATGATTTTTTTTTTTGGAAATAAACAACAATGCAAGCTGAAAAATAAACGTGAATGCAAAAACAAATGCAAATGCAGACTCAAAAGGATGCAATACCCTCCCCAAACTAAAACGGACAACGCCCTCGTTGTCCTCCAGCACACACCAGCAGATATATACAGGGGAACGGGAATATACAACCAAAAAGCAAATAAAAACTATAAATAAAAGGAGACAAAATAGAAGAGTAAGAGATACATACAAAACACGAACTTCCCCAAACCAGCCAGAAAACTGGGGAAGTGAGTAGACCAGTAGCTACTCGTCGTCGTCGTCGGCGTCGCTGTCACGGACATCCTCCACCCGGTACTCCGGATCTCTCTCCTTCGCTCTCCTCCTCCGCTCCTCAGCACGAGCTCTCTCCACTGCTACCTCTGGGTCCTCCTCCTCCTCGTCAGCCGACTCCGGGTACCCTTCAGGTGGGTACCTGTAGAAGGAAGGGTGTGGCCAACCCTCTGGAATCGGACGGTGTCGCCTCAAGTGGTACTCGTACAGAGGGTGCAAGGCTAAAGCCATGTCCCTCTCCCTACGAGCCTGACGCTCTACAATATCATGCAACAAACCGTAAACGGCGCCCCCTTGGTCCGGGACCGCGGGCGCCACAAAAGGAGGAGGTAGTAAAAAAGTAGCCGGTAGGTCCGGCTGAGTCTGTGTCTGGTCAGTGGCAGTGGGAGTAGGAGTAGGAGTGGTAGTAGTAGTGGGAGTAGGGGTCGGTACGGGAGTAGCCTTGGACGGCTAAGCACTCCCTGAAGGTGTGGACCCCTCTCGGTCTCAAGACGCTGCTTCTTGGCGGCGGGTGCAGCAGGAGTAGGTCGGAGTGAAAGGAGAAGGTTAGGCAACGGTGGCAGTCGGGCGCCCCTAGCAACAGTAGGAAGGGGCTCTAGACGGGGGAGAGTCTCACAAGGTAAGTCAACAGACAAGGAGCCGTCAATCTTCCAAGTCTGGTAGTCTGGGGTAAGCCAATGCTGAGCAAGCATGGCGTCCAGACTCAGTAGCCTCTCTCCCTGGAGGTACTGCAAGTCACGGGGCCAAACGGGGATGAGGAAGCGGGCAAGTATGGTGGCTATGCCACCGCAGGCAATGGTTCCCGTCTCCTTCTTCCCCTGGCTTTGAAGGTACTGGGCGGTCAAATAAGCTATGTTGAGGGTAAAGGGACCCTCACAGTCGATGTTCAGGTAACCGCCCAGGATGGAGAGCTCGGTGTTTGTGATGTTGTTCGGCTCCTTTCGGCCGAAAATAGTGCTCCCCATCAGTCTAAGGAAACAACGGACAGCGGGGAGGTGGACCTGTTGGAGCTTTCGCTCCTGAAAAGTGGTGTGGGCCAGGGCTCTCCAGAGCTGACGGTAGACCCTCCTAGGGGCGGCAACCGCGCCCGTAGAGGTAAGTCCAAGTAACCTACCAAACTCCTCTAAGGTCATCGGAAAGGTCCGGTTAAACAACCGGAAGGACACTGAAGAACTATCGGGGTCAGCATCGTGTACCCCTGAGGAGAAGGTAAAGGAGCTGAGAAACTCAAGGCTCAGCTCCAGAAAAGTGCGGCCGCTCATAGTGATGAGCCCGGCCATCCCCGTGGCCCGCAGTAAGTCACAAACCGACTCGTAAATGCCGAGTCTAACAAGTGCCGTTTTCTCTAGAAAACGGGAAGGAACATGCACACAGCCTAGCAGGTTATAAAATTTCGTACGATGTAAAGCGTTCACAAAATGTACCTGCGGATAATCTGGGTGAGAGTCGAGGGAGGTGTCCCCTGACCGTGATCGTGCTGAGTAGAAGCAAAGAACAAGGGACAGTAGAAGTGACTGGAGCTGGCGTAGAACGAGACTGTCTACGATCCCGGCCTCTGGAACCCGAAGTAGTAGCCCGTCCAGAGACGGTGTGAGGGACCAGGGCTGCTCTAAAAGTAGCTGCGGCTGCTGGCGAGTCCACCATAGGAGTGAAAGTAGCGGCTGGTGTAGAGGTAGTGGCTGCAGTGGTCACCACTGAAGAGAGACTAGCAGTAGTGCTAGCAGTGGTGGTGACCGTAGAGGAAGTGGCAGCCTGAACTGAGCTAGCAGCAGAGCTAGCTGGAGCAAAAACTGTACCCGCAGCTGAAACTAGAAACACTGGGGCTGCAGTAGTAACTAACGCGGAGGCGGTGGCAACAGCAGGGGCCACCATCTCACTCAAGGACGGGCTAGGAGTGGTACTGGTAGAAGGTAGAGAACTAGACTCCATCCTGTAACAAGGGCAGGGGATATGATAAGATAACAAAGGCTAACAGAGGCTAAAACAGCAGGAAAATTAGCATGTTAAACCAGAAAAACTCCCCTACCAGTCAAAAATTTTCGACCTACAGCACATGAATCCCAACAATTCCTCAAACAAATTTGAAAAGCAGCATGTAAATGACGATAAGGCGGGCATAACAGTCAAAAACAATAGCATGTAAGCGTCAACTGAGGTTAAGTAAGTCATGGAAGCAAGCAAACCCGTCTGACAGTCAAAAATTTCGACTGAAACAGCCTTAATCGCGAAAATTCGCACAAGATTCGAATGGAAGCATGTTAAGCGTCGACAGGGGTGTGATATCAGTCTACAACCAGCAGCGAAATCGCAACAAGGAAGCTAACTTAGACCAATGCAGCAGCAAAAACCCAAATGACAGTCAAAAATTTCGACTGTCCTGAACCCATATCGCAAAAATCATGTGAAATTCGAATTAATCATGCAACATTCATTGAGGAATTAGGAGTGATCATCAAGCAAGATAGACAGGGGCAAACAAAGGCAATTAAAGTCGCAAAAATCGACTAAAACAAAATTTCGAACCCTAATTCTAATTTTTCCTCATAAATTTCAAAATAAACGAAATTAAAATGCATAGAGGTTGAAGGAATCACTTACTTGATGGGAATAGACCTACAATATGCAATTAATCTTCAATAAACAAGCAAAAGTAGCGATTTTTCGAGCTCAAAATCGCAAACCCTAATCCTCTTTAAAAACCGTGTAAATAGGCACAAATTAAGGGGAAAATATGGGGCTATGAAAGATTAAGTAGCAAAAAATAGATTGTAGGTGGTGGATTTGGTAATTAGGCAAGAAAAATTGGGGATTTGGGGTGAGTATTATCGCAAATAGGAGGTGTTTAGACGAAAATTAGGGACAAAATGAGAAAGAAAACAAAAGTAAAGAGTGTAAGGATTAAAAACTCCCCGCGTCCTGTTTCAGTTACTCGATCGAGTGGTTTTAAATCACTCGATCGAGCATTTTGATATTCCATCTACTCGATCGAGTAGAATTCTACTCGATCGAGAAGTCCCACTTATTGCTTTACTCGATCGACTGGAAAAAACACTCGGTCGATCAATTTTTCACTCGATCGAGTACAAAAAGTACTCGATTGAGCTTTTTTCTCGCATAAACTCTTGAAATTCGTCAATTCTTCCCTTGGAATGCGTAAAACTTCTCCAAACCTGCATAAAAACACGTGCAAAAGTATCCCAACATACCAAATACGCATATAAATAGTCTATAGTCTTAATTCTACGCTAAAAACAGTCTAAAAACTAATTGTCCTACTTAAAAGTAATAAAACAAATTCAACGGAAAATTCAAAATTATCTGTTACAAAGTGTTACACGGGGCATTTCCCCGCTCAATTCCCAAAGCAATTCAGTAGCCCCTTGAAGGGCTCCTGACTGGAGGACGTCATCTCAGCAACGTTGATTGTCCTCTTCAACTTCCATGAGCATGAATTATCATTTGAAACGGTAGGAGGGGAGTAGTTCACATCCACATAAGCGCGAACTTTCCTCGTCCTTGCTCCTCCATCACCATCTTTAGCATCCTTACTCCCAATTTGATTGACAATAATTGCACCACACCCTTTGACAGCTTCTTCATTGCTCTCATCTGCACCTGCAGCAAGGAAAACAGACGAACCTTCCTCCTTTTTGCTCTCAATCTGAGGCGGAGGGGTAACAATTGCAGCACAATACTCCAAATTTTCAGCTGGAGTGTCAATAATAAGGTCAATAGAAGAGAGAGCATTGCAAGGCTGAGCTTGCATGGGAGCCCTCCGGGACTTAGACTGATGAAAAATCAGCTCCTCATCCCCTACCTGAAAGGTCAAAGTCTTCCCCCCGACGTCTATTACTGCACGGGCAGTAGAAAAAAATGGTCTCCCTAAAATAACAGGGGTGTGTGCATCTTCGGGGATGTCTAAGACAACGAAATCAACGGGAATAAAGAACCTCCCGATCCTCACAGGTACGTCTTCTACTATGCCTAGTGGCCGTGATATACTACGGACTACGGTCGGCCATCTGGACTGTCATGTTAGTGCCACTCAGCTTTGTCAAACCAAGTCTCTTAGCCAGAGACAGCGGTAAGACACTCACGCTAGCGCCTAAATCGCATAGCGCGTTATCAATCAAAAGGGTGCCGATATGACACGGAATTGAAAAACTGCCCGGGTCTGACTGTTTAGGAGGTAACTTATTTTGAAATAGGGCTGACCCCACCTCAGTCAAAGCTACGGTCTCACTATCACTAATACTCCTCTTACGCGATAGAATTTCTTTCATAAACTTAAGATAAGAGGGTACCTTTGTCGAAGAACTCGATGAACGGCACAGTGACTTCCAAGCTTTTCAGAAGTTTGACAAATTTACCGAATTGTTGATTGGCCTTAGTATTCTGCAACCGCCTCGGGAAGGGAACCGTGATAGGTATCTCGAGTCCCTTGTTTCTCTCCTCCAATGTGTCTTCCGGAGCAAGTTTTGTATCCTTTGGACGCTTCTTACCTCTCGAATGAGGTCTTTCCGGTGATTTATCGCTTAAACGAGCACTAGAAGGCTCTCGAATAAGCTTCCCGTCATCAAAACTACTCGATCGACCAATATACCCATTCGATCGAGTAGAATCTTCATCAATATCACTCGATCGAGTAGTTTTTTCACTCGATCGAGCAACTCCATTTTGCTCATCACTCGATCGAGTAGAAAAACTTTCTACTCGATCGACCATTCTGCCTTTCCTGTTCACTCGATCGAGTGGTATTTTCACTCGATCGACCACTTTCGTCCCCAAATCTGCTCGATCGACCACCTGAAACCAGTCGATCGAGCACTTTCTTTACCGTGAGCTCATTTTCTTCGCCAGAACACTGTTCACTATCAGTTACAGCTCTCCTCGGGTCTGATTTCTGCATTTCCGGTCCCTCATATGAACGACCGCTTCTCAGATTGATGAAATTTACCATCTCGTGTGGATTCTTCTCATTTTGAGTCGGTAATTGACCCTGCTTTCTTGTGGACTGATTAGTGGCTAATTGGGCAACTTGAGTTTCAAGTGCCTTTATGGACGCATCTTTCTGTTGATCACTCAATTGCCACTGCTTTGTGAAGGCTTGCAACATAGACTTAAGCTCACCAATTTCACTCACACCACCGTAAGATGATGGACCATGGTTAGGAGGAGTAAAATAAGGGGGCTTTTGAAAGCCTTGTTGATTCTTGTGTGGAGGGACATAAGGATGCTGCTGGTGCGGAGGAGGAGTAGGATTGAGCACATTCTGACTAGTCCACCTCAGATTGGGATGGATTGCCTCTTGATTATTGTAATAAGAACCCCCTTCTTGCCTATATTGCTGAAAGGCAAGGACTTGTTACTTCTCTACAAGACAACCAACAGCAGTGTGGCCATCATTACTCCCACATCTCTCACATGAAACGGTCTCTCCCCTAGTAAGAACATGGACCGTCTGAGGCTCCCCAGCAGCTTGTAATTCTAACTTGTCGAACCTAGCATTCATGGTCTCCAGCTGAGCCAAAACCTGCTTATCAACTGCATGAACTGTTCTAATCCCATCCCTCGGGTTTCCATACTCAGCACTGTGATTAGCCATCTCTTCAATAAGAGACCACCCCTTATCATCATCGGTGTTCTCCTGGAATCTCCCACTAGATGCCGCATCAAGTATGGCTCTGAGGTCATCATACAGCCCATTGTAGAACTGATTAGCTAGAAACCATGGGTCAAAACCATGGTGAGGAATAGACCTCACCAACTTTTTAAATCGTGACCATGCTTCATAAAAACTTTCATCAGGAGCCTGTCTGAAACTAGTAATCTTGGCCCTCAGCAGATTGGTGCGTTGTGGAGGGAAATATCTCTTGTAAAATGCAAGAGCAAGAGACTCCCAATCAGTAACCCTAGCATCTGTGCGGTCCAAGTCAGTCAGCCACTCCCTGGCTGAGTCAGCTAAAGAGAAAGGAAATAAAACTTCCTTAATCTTATCTTGAGTTACCCCCTTAGTGGCGGGGATAGTAGAACAGTAATCGGTAAAGGTCTCCATATGCTTCCTCGGATCTTCACCTGCCACACCTCTATAAATATTTCTCTCCACCAGATTTATATAAGAAGGACGGATGTCAAATGTATTCCCATCCTCAGTCTGGAGATTGAAACCTTTGGGAATAGAGGAGGCTTTAGGCACTGAATGACTAGAAAGTTTAGGCATCTTTACTGTATAAATCTGTAACACCCGCGAATTTCCCATTTTGACATTTGAAATTTATTAAACCGTTTAATCACTTTATTATATATTTCTGAATTATTCAATTTAATTAATTTTATGTCAAACACGATTTTTATAAACGTATTATACAAAAGCTCGTTTATGTAAAAATACGTACGATATCTTTAAGGCATGATTTATATAATAATATATATGGGCGTATTTTTGGGTCGGATAATAATAATGACTGTAATAATAATAATCCCCGTCTTAAATCCCGTCTAACATTAGACCGTCACATTTTATTTGAGAATCTTATCTTAAAACGGACCAATCGTATGTCGACAACACATATCCCATCCACCCCACACTCTACCTTCAAAATATCTATTTTTATTATTATTATTATTATTAATTTTTGTTGTTGTTTTACCGAGAGCCCCACCTCCCCTTTTCCTTCTTCCTCTTTCCTGCGAAAAACAAAAACACACAGCAGCAAACAACAATCCTTCAACTTCCATTTTTGCGCGTCATTCAAACTCCGATCCCGACTCCGTTTCTCAACCAAATTTCATGATTTTTACACCTTTAGCTTCCTCTCTTCTTCCTCCTCATTTCTAGGTAAGAAAGTCTTAATCTTGTTGAATTTTCGAAATGGACATCTTTTTACATACTCGGTTTTGTGACCCATATTGCTCGTTTTTCCTCATTTCTAGTTGAAGACCGAAGTAAAGCTCGTGCCTTGGACGTTTTCACCCGAGAATTTGAAGAGTTAAGGTAACGGTGATAGGTTACTCGACAAACATGTCGAAAGTTCCGTCTTACTTGTCGTTCTCTGGTTCTTAGTGATTAAAGTTTAATTCTTTACTCCTTTTATCGTTTGTATAGTGTATTTGTCTCGAATGAGTGTCTGAAATGGTGGTATCGTCCCCTGTTCCTCTGACCGTGGTATTAAAGGCCGCGGGACTGGTGTCGTACGATGGTGGTAGTCGAAAGGGTGGTTGTGGGCAGTCTTGAGTCGGGTCTGGAACGGACTCCTAGGACTGGGTTTATGCTGCGAAAATTAGCACGTCACCCCTGTTTTGGGACGGGTGTGAATGGTGGTTATGGTAGGGTGTGTAACTTAGTTGAATAGGGTCGTATTGACGATAACCTTTTCGTATAAATTTCCGTTTCCAAATGAATGGCTGTGACGGGTTTATGAGAACCCATAACGGGACTGTTCGGAGTCGTGTTGGTGACGGTCTTGTTTATATTTGGTAGTCTCGTGTTAGATGGTTTCCTATAGTCTGTGTCGGGTACCGTATTGATGGCATGTTCACAGGTGGTTTGGGCAGCCGCGGAGTAGTGGTCAGGCTGGTTTTGTTGGCGTGCTGATGGCTGGCCGTGGGTGGGTGGTTTGGTCACGGCTGACTATTGGTCTTGTCGTGTGTATGGGCGTATTACCACACCCCTTTACTTACTCCCTTGTCTTTCTTCTTTTCTTCCTTGTGGATGGTTACAAGTTGTCTTATTTGTTGGGTTGAACACTCACCAATTCTTGGGCTTTGCTTGTCCTAAACATTGGGCTTAATATGTTTCACTTCTTGGGTCTCCTATGACTTTTGTTGGAATTTCCTCGATTTAATGGTCGGACCTTATTTGATTAATTTATTGGTTTATTCAAATAGTTTAATTTCCGTCTCGTATTTGTATAACTTAATTTGCTAAATATCGTTCATTATATACATTTTCCTCACATGACTAAATTGTTGGGTTTGACTTGACTTAATAGTTGGACTTGTTATGTTCTATATGTTGATTTGTTATGTTTCACCTGACGGGCCTATTATGCTCTATAGGATGGACTAATGGTGTTTTACATGTTGGACTTAAATGGACTAAATTATTGGGCCTCTTATAGCTTATTTGTTGGACTCATAATTGAGTCACTTAAGTTGATCACATTTTATTCCGTAATTTTCATATAACGTAAATTATGCATTATCGCTCATTATATTTTATTTAACCGGCATGTTAAATTATAAAATGGGACATTCATTAATATAATACGAGTATGAAATATTTATTATAATTACTTGTAAGAGTCACATTCTTGATAATGCCTTATATTGTTCTGTTGTGAGAGTCTTGGTCCTATCGGATACTAGGGGTGAGCTATAAGCCCTCTAGTTGCGATATGATCGTTGGGATTAATGTTCCCATCTGTACTCATGGTGAGATGCAAGCCATGAGTATGAATGTGACATTAAGGGTCCCGTATCATATGATGTTTGCATGATCATTCTTACTCCTATTGTGACTCAAGTGTGACATTTTACATTGTGTGACTACTTGAAATTCCTTATTTATTTGCCCTCGGACATTGGGTCACGGTTAGGTGCCATTGTTTCCGAGTTGGGCTATTTTTCCTTCCGCCTCTTCGGACCGGGGGTCACGGTTAGGTGACAAGGTTCCGATTTGGGGTTACTCGACTTTCGGGCACGGTTAGGTGTACCATGTTTCGAGTCTTGGATACGATTTGGTATCGTGTGTCGAATCGGGTGTCGTCCATCCCGAGAGTCTGGCCAGGTTTAGACTAGGACCGTATTATGATCGTCGTCCTACCAAGAGGTTGGAGTCTAGAGGGTTTGTCTTGTTTGAGTTCATACTAAGTATATGTCTTACACTTGTTGAGTCGTGTCCACATGAGTGGGTTGACTTGGTGGTTCTACTTCCTTAATTGCATATTCATCCTCATACACCATGCCTATTCTACTAAGAAAGTATTATGCCTGTTTCACCATGATTGTTCATTATATCTCCTCATTCTTCATTGTTCACATATGTTGCATGTTTAATATGATTGTTTAAGTGTTGTTTGTTACCTGATTTTCGACACATTGTGGCTGGGAGAACCTTGAGTTACTCCCCACTGACTGTGGCGTTCATGTTTACATGAATGACAGGTGGTGAAGATGCTTACGTGGGGAAGACGTGTGGGCTAGCGAGAACTAAACCCTTGGACCTTAGTTTCTAGTTTAGAAACCCCTTTTATGTTTATTCGTGGGATATCTTTTCCCCGCTTTCTAGACTTGGGTTGTAATAACCTAAATCTGTCTATTGTAGTATTTGTTTCATTTCGTTAGTGGCACCCGCGTGCCAATCTTTAACTAGTAATTTAAAAGTTTTTAAAATCTCACAAAATTCCGCTTTAAATTATTAGTTGTATTTTCCGCTTTATCGCGGGGTGTCACAGTTGGTATCAGAGCATATGTTGCTCCCGACGCACACACGTGTACCCCAAATTTAATTTGAACTTGACCTTGAATAATGAATGAGAGATGGGTAGACTTAAGGACCTAAGGTGGTAGTCTGTAGTGTGTTTGCTCTTTGTTAGGTTCTAACCTGTTTGTTGATTGTCATTTGATAATTTTTGTGTCCTTGGATCAATGACCGTGAGCTTACCTATGTGAAGATCAAGATTTGGTGCCTATTGTCGAGCATTGAAGATTTGTTCAACTTTTAAGGAATTGCTTCTTTTTCCTCGAAGTTTTTCCTCCATCTTTATGTACCTTGCCTTGCTCTTTACTTCTTAATGTTTGCTTCTTCTAAACTCTCTTTTCTTATTCCTTGGGAATTACCCTTGTGCCCTCCTAACTTGTGCTTTGTCCCTTGTTTATCCTCCCTTAACGCCTTTTTGATAGTACTCTTTCTTTTGAGGGATGTTGACCTTGGTTAGAAAATTTGACTTTTGTGGAGTTTGTTTGTGTTTGACCCTTAACCCTGGTTTTGAGAGGTCGTGGTGTTAGAAAGACTTAGGTAATGTGATGAGATATACTTGGTGATTCTTATATCTAGTCCCTTGGTAAAGTGAGTATAATTGTTTAGTGGAATTATTTGTGTTGACCAATGTGAGTTGCATTTGTTACTAAGGTTATAGAGTCTAGCTTTGTTGTTTATGTTCGAGATTTGAAAGGCTTGGGAAGTGTAGTGAGACGTGTCTTGGGGTACTAGAGTTTGGTACTACACTTAAAATGGATGAGATTGAATTGTGAATTTGAGGATGTAGGATTGACTAAGTAAGTCGAGTTGTGATTGGCTTTCGTAGTTGCTTTGGATATGAGAGTTAATGTAAATGTTACCATGTAAGAAATGCTAGTTGTGGGATTATTAGTTGGTTTAAGTGAGTGATCTTGATTACTTTTGAGGTATGTTATGAGTATGAGATTAAACTACATTGCTGGGAAGTTTTAGCGCTTGTTTTAGTAGCTAGAAGAGATAATGGTATGGTTGACACCCATTTGTTAGGTTAAAGAACATAGTTTCAATTTTGGCATTAGGATGAGGAAATATGAGGTGATAATTTATTTCTTGGGAGTGTTGTGATTATAAGTTTTGTTGTTAGGAAGTTTTCAGAACCGTTCAGGATGACATTGTTGCTTGAGATTTGAGTACCTAGCGTTTCCTTGTTGTTTAAATTCCTTCCTTCTTTAAGCATAAGCATTTCCGTTCATACCTCCCTTCCTCGCTTCATCATGCTCCTCCTTTAAATTCGATACTCGTAACCTGTGAAACTTTATCTTTGACATCCTTGTTGACCTGACTTCAATTCTTACCCTATAAAGTTCTTCATAGCTCTTCTTGTTGGTTAAGTTTGGACTCTCTTAGCTTACTTTTTATTTATGTTATCTAAATTGCCTTTCATTTTATACAATGTCTAAACTCTCAAGCTACCATTTTTGGTTTCGTTGTTGAAATTTTATGTTACTTTTACAAAACCTTACCTATTATAAAATTTTTGAAAATAAAGGTTTGATATAATTCCATATTTGTTCCTTGAGTATAGACTTCTTTATCATGATTTTAATTGCTAAACGTGTGATTTCTTAAAATTTTATCCAATTTCTATTAAACTTTGATCTATTTATGATTTTTGTCAAAGTATAATGTTATATTTTCTGGAATTTGACTCCCTTCTGAGTTTAAATGAAAATTCTTCATTTCTATTTTGGCTTTTACAAGAGAAAATTTGAGTAGATTACCTTTTCTTTTGATTTTATCGTTGATCGGATGTTAGAACTCGTGATTGGAGACGTTTGATAACTTGTTCTACGCTTGTCGGCGAATGATTTTTGGTTTTAAGTTTGGCTTTGACTTGGAAAGTTAGCGTTCTTGTGTGCACGACAAGAGCAATTTCGTTCCACGAATGAGACTTATACTTTTGAAAACTCTTCGTTAATGTTTTTGAAAGTATTTTGATCTTTGATTTATACAAATGACTTGCCTTTTGACCTTATCTTTGATTTGGAATGTGATGTTCTTGAATACGTAACGAGAACACTTCCGTTCCTTTGATGAGAATTTGGTTCTGTTGGAAAATCTTATTTGAAACTTTTGAAAGAATTTTAGTTCTTACGATAAGTAACCTTTTTAAATGTTTTGGTTACCGATTTCAAAATTCCAGTTTTATTTTTATATAACCTCTCATTTCTACTTTCAAGTTTCGAGGACGAAACTTTTTAAAAGGTGGGGTGATTGTAACACCCGCGAATTTCCCATTTTGACATTTTAAATTTATTAAACCGTTTAATCACTTTATTATATATTTCTGAATTATTCAATTTAATTAATTTTATGTCAAACACGATTTTTATAAACGTATTATACAAAAGCTCGTTTATGTAAAAATACGTACGATATCTTTAAGGCATGATTTATATAATAATATATATGGGCGTATTTTTGGGTCGGATAATAATAATGACTGTAATAATAATAATCCCCGTCTTAAATCCCGTCTAACATTAGACCGTCACATTTTATTTGAGAATCTTATCTTAAAACGGACCAATCGTATGTCGACAACACATATCCCATCCACCCCACACTCTACCTTCAAAATATCTATTTTTATTATTATTATTATTATTAATTTTTGTTGTTGTTTTACCGAGAGCCCCACCTCCCCTTTTCCTTCTTCCTCTTTCCTGCGAAAAACAAAAACACACAGCAGCAAACAACAATCCTTCAACTTCCATTTTTGCGCGTCATTCAAACTCCGATCCCGACTCCGTTTCTCAACCAAATTTCATGATTTTTACACCTTTAGCTTCCTCTCTTCTTCCTCCTCATTTCTAGGTAAGAAAGTCTTAATCTTGTTGAATTTTCGAAATGGACATCTTTTTACATACTCGGTTTTGTGACCCATATTGCTCGTTTTTCCTCATTTCTAGTTGAAGACCGAAGTAAAGCTCGTGCCTTGGACGTTTTCACCCGAGAATTTGAAGAGTTAAGGTAACGGTGATAGGTTACTCGACAAACATGTCGAAAGTTCCGTCTTACTAGTCGTTCTCTGGTTCTTAGTGATTAAAGTTTAATTCTTTACTCCTTTTATCGTTTGTATAGTGTATTTGTCTCGAATGAGTGTCTGAAATGGTGGTATCGTCCCCTGTTCCTCTGACCGTGGTATTAAAGGCCGCGGGACTGGTGTCGTACGATGGTGGTAGTCGAAAGGGTGGTTGTGGGCAGTCTTGAGTCGGGTGCGAACGGACTCCTAGACCGGGTTTATCTTTGCGAAAATTAGCACGTCACCCCTGTTTTGGGACGGGTGTGAATGGTGGTTATGGTAGGGTGTGTAACTTAGTTGAATAGGGTCGTATTGACGATAACCTTTTCGTATAAATTTCCGTTTCCAAATGATTGGTCAGACGGGTTTATGAGAACCCATAACGGACTGTTCGAGTCGTGTTGGTGACGGTCTTATTTATATTTGGTAGTCTCGTGTTAGATGGTTTCCTATAGTCCGTGTCGGGTACCGTATTGATGGCATGTTCACGGTGGTTTGGGCGGCCCGCGGAGTAGTGGTCAGCCGGTTTTGTTGGTGTCTTTGATGGTCGGCCGTGGGTGGGTGGTTTGGTCACTACGATCATTGCATTGGTCTTGTCGTGTGTATGGGCGTATTACCACACCCCTTTCCTTACTCCCTTGTCTTTCTTCTTTTCTTCCTTGTGGATGGTTACAAGTTGTCTTATTTGTTGGGTTGAACACTCACCAATTCTTGGGCTTTGCTTGTCCTAAACATTGGGCTTAATATGTTTCACTTCTTGGGTCTCCTATGACTTTTGTTGGAATTTCCTCGGATTTAATGGTCGGACCTTATTTGATTCATTTATTGGTTTATTCAAATAGTTTAGTTTCCGTCTCGTATTTGTATAACTTAATTTGCTAAATATCGTTCATTATATACATTTTCCTCACATGACTAAATTGTTGGGTTTGACTTGACTTAATAGTTGGACTTGTTATGTTCTATATGTTGATTTGTTATGTTTCACCTGACGGGCCTATTATGCTCTATAGGATGGACTAATGGTGTTTTACATGTTGGACTTAAATGGACTAAATTATTGGGCCTCTTATAGCTTATTTGTTGGACTCATAATTGAGTCACTTAAGTTGATCACATTTTATTCCGTAATTTTCATATAACGTAAATTATGCATTATCGCTCATTATATTTTATTTAACCGGCATGTTAAATTATAAAATGGGACATTCATTAATATAATACGAGTATGGAATATTTATTATAATTACTTGTAAGAGTCACATTCTTGATAATGCCTTATATTGTTCTGTTGTGAGAGTCTTGGTCCTATCGGATACTAGGGGTGAGCTATAAGCCCTCTAGTTGCGATATGATCGTTGGGATTAATGTTCCCATCTGTACTCATGGTGAGATGCAAGCCATGAGTATGAATGTAACATTAAGGGTCCCGTATCATATGATGTTTGCATGATCATTCTTATTCCTATTGTGACTCAAGTGTGACATTTTACATTGTGTGACTACTTGACATTCCTTATTTATTTGCCCGCGGACATTGGGTCACGGTTAGGTGCCATTGTTTCCGAGTTGGGCTATTTTTCCTTCCGCCTCTTCGGACCGGGGGTCACGGTTAGGTGACAAGGTTCCGATTTGGGGTTACTCGACTTTCGGGCACGGTTAGGTGTACCATGTTTCGAGTCTTGGATACGATTTGGTATCGTGTGTCGAATCGGGTGTCGTCCATCCCAAGAGTCTGGCCAGGTTTAGACTAGGACCGTATTATGATCGTCGTCCTACCAAGAGGTTGGAGTCTAGAGGGTTTGTCTTATTTGAGTTCATACTAAGTATATGTCTTACACTTGTTGAGTCGTGTCCACATGAGTGGTTTGACTTGGTGGTTCTACTTCCTTAATTGCATATTCATCCTCATACACCATGCCTATTCTACTAAGAAAGTATTATGCCTGTTTCACCATGATTGTTCATTATATCTCCTCATTCTTCATTGTTCACATATGTTGCATGTTTAATATGATTGTTTAAGTGTTGTTTGTTACCTGATTTTCGACACATTGTGGCTGGGAGAACCTTGAGTTACTCCCCACTGACTGTGGCGTTCATGTTTACATGAATGACAGGTGGTGGAGATGCTTACGTGGGGAAGACGTGTGGGCTAGCAAGAACTAAACCCTTGGACCTTAGTTTCTAGTTTAGAAACCCCTTTTATGTTTATTCGTGGGATATCTTTTCCCCGCTTGGGTTGTAATAACCTAAATCTGTCTATTGTAGTATTTGTTTCATTTCGTTAGTGGCACCCGCGTGCCAATCTTTAACTAGTAATTTAAAAGTTTTTAAAATCTCACAAAATTCCGCTTTAAATTATTAGTTGTATTTTCCGCTTTATCGCGGGGTGTCACAAAATCGGACTATCTTCCTCGAAAAGAGAATGATGTAGCTCTGGCTCGAAAGTACTCAAGTCTTCCTTTCGTGATTTCCTCTGCAGACGAAGTGTATGCCTGAATAATCTCTCCGGTTCTGAATCAGTTGAAACTAATTCACACCTGTCTGACCTGGGCATAAACAACACTGAAAGGAAATGAATAAGAACTGCCTCAAGGAATAAAAATTCCCTGAGACGGATAAAATAAACGGAACGAAAACAAATAGGGCAATTGCCTCCCCGGCAACGACGCCAATATTTGACACGTCTGTCGTGTATCTGTCAAAAATAAACTAACTAAACTAACTATATAGCTAGGGAAGTCAGGTCGATCTCCACAGGGAGGCAAGATATTTGTAGAAGTCCGTCTATTTGGTCACAAATGGGGGGGTTGTTTGAATTGTTATCTAAACTACGAGTTTTAAAGGAAGGAGAATTAAAGGGCAAGAGCAGTAAAGGTAGAAAATGAGTTTTAACTATCAGATAAAGAGGGACATGTCAGGATTTCGGTTCACTACGGCAGTCCAATGACTCAGTTGTAAATGACTCAGATGAATTAATGTAAGACGGATATGGGAAAGGTCCTCTCGGTCCACTTTCTATCCTAAAATACGACTAACTTAACTTTCATTCTCGTCAGGGTAGTCTACTGTTCATAGCAGGCCTATTTAGTCCAATCTTTTGATCTAGGATTAATTTTAGCCAGATTAAAGGTTGACTCAGAAGCGTGCACTCAACTAAGTCGAATAAATACAATTAAATTGCTATGGTGACAGAGTCTTGTAATTAATTCATCTGTTTTATCTACTACATCGTCACTTTCCTACCGCAGATCCCCTAATCCCAACATGAAAGAGGTTTAGCTACTCATGTCGCTAATTAAACTAACAGCAGATAATTTTTCAGCAGTAAACATTATGAAATAAACAATAAATCGCATAAAAGTAAATTAGGGCAGAAGAATAATCGAAATAGAATAATGATTAAAGCAACAAATGATTAACTATTAATAAGGGAAGAGAAAATGTGACACCCCGCGATAAAGCAGAAAACATAACTTATAAATTCAAGCGGAAATTAGGAAAATTTTTGAAACTTTTAAAATTTAAAGCGCGGGTTCATTAAAATCCAAAACATAAATAAAGAATGCGGAAAGAAAGTTTAAATTATACAAACGTGGTAGTCGAGGTGAGGGAAAATATATCCCTCGAATGACAATACAATAAAAGGTAGGTCCAAACAGTCCTAATAAACCAACTACTAGGCCAAAGTGCTCGCTAGCTCACACATGTCTTCACCCCATGAATGCATCACTAATACCTGTCATTCATGTAAACATGAACGCCACAGTCAGTGGGGAGTAACTCAAGGTTCTCCCAGCCACAATATGTCGAAATGCAAGTAACAAACACTTAATTGAACATAATAGTCATGCATCACATGCAGATAATGAAGGACAAGAAGATATAATGAAAATCATGATGAGACAGACATAATACTTCCTTAAAAGAATAGGCATGATATGCTAGAATAAACATGCAATCAAGGGCATGGAGCAACCAAGTCAACCAACTCATATTGACCGACTCAACAAGTGTAAGACCGACACAAAGTGTAGACGGAGTATCCGACTCAGAGGCTACCTTTAAAGCATGTCCGAGATACCACACACAAGACTACATCCTAGACTCCAACCTCCTGGTAGGACGACGATCATAATACGGTCCTAGTCTAAACCTGGATCCAGACTCTCGGGATGGACGTCACCCGATTCGACATACGATATACCAACCGTATCCAAGGCTCGAAACATGGCACACACTCGTAACCAAAGGTCGAGTAACCTCTAATCGGAAACATGGCACACACTCGTAACCAAAGGTCCGAAGAAAGGCGGAAGGATATCCTAATCCGAAAACATGGCACACACTCGTAACCAAAGGTCCGAAAGAGGAAAGATAACCCAATCCGGAAACATGGCACACATTCGTAACCAAAGGTCCGAAAGGGGTAAAAAGGAAAGTCAAGTCGTCACACAATGTAAAACGTCACACTTGAGTCACAATAAGAGTAAAAATGATCATGCAAACATCATATGACACGGGACCGTTAATGTCACATTCATACTCATGGCTTGCATCTCACCATGAGTACGGATGGGAACATCAATCCCAACGATCATATCGCAACTAGAAGGCTTATAGCTCACCCCTAGTATCCGATAGGACCAAGACTCTCACAACAGACAGTACAAGGCATTATCAAGAATACGACTCACTAGAAGTAACTACTTATAATAAAAATCTCATACTTGTATCATATTAATAAATATTTCATTTTATAATTTATCATGCCGGTTAAATAAAATATAATAAGTGATAATGAATAATCTAAGTTATGTGAAATCTACACAATAAGATGTGACCAACTTAAGTGACTCAATTATGAGTCCAATAAACAAATTATGAGGAGTCCAACAATTGAATCACATTAAGCTCAACAAACAAGACATGTTAAACCCAACATATTACTCATGTAAAATCCAACCATTAAATCATGTGAAACCCAACAATTTGATCATGTGAGACAAATACATATAATGAACGATATTTAACGGATAATGTTATACTATAAAATATGAGGCAGAATTTAATTAATTTAAACCAACTACGAGACAAACAAACATGGCCCCCTAACAAGCATATGAACTAGTCCAACAGATAACATGTGGTGAGCCCAAGTACTAACTTGTAATGAGCCCAAAAATTAGAAGGTAGAGAGCCCAAAATACATACTCATAAAAATTGTGAAGGAAAAACAACCAAGAGGGCAGAGGAATGTCACGACTCCTACCCCATGACCACAACTCGACACCCCCATTTCGACTGCCCAAGCTGATCCGAATGGCCACATAAACCGCACTACAAATGGTACCAAAACAGTCCACACGACCACCCATTTCACGACTGCCAAACAGTCCGTAAAACAACCACAAAAACCGTGACCAAACCCGTATCACATCGAGATAACACCTGCAAAAGTTGTTAGAACGGAACCCAACCAGACCGTGACGGCCACCACACCACCTCCCACGACAAATAGAAGAACAGAGTACGGACAGTCCTGCTTCAGCGCCGTATCCGTCTATCAAGCAACCCAAAAACGACTCCCAACGGAGCATGAAAACAGTCCAAATCGAGTCACGATTAAGATGGCATGGAAGACAAGTTTGAGACGGAAACAAAATGCAACTAGAACACGAATAACCACCATAACCCTCATCCTAACACTACTCGAAAAACCCATGTAAACATTCCGTAAAACTGCATAAAGAGGAAGACAGCAATAAAATGATACTGCAACGTACTGTTCCTTGGTTCCAAAGTAGTTCCTTGCAACACATCCACGAAACCGTTCCAAATAGTCCATTTCAACCATCGAATTGAGACGGAAAAATTACCATACAAGAAAGAAAAGAGTAAAGAACCAAACTTTATCACTCAAGAGTATATAAAACAACAATAAGACGGAAATTTAGACATTTGTCGAGTAACCTATCCCCGTTACCTTTATCCTCGCAAATTCCAGAGCAAAACGTCCAAAACACGAGCCTATCATCAGTCTTCAACTAGAAATGAGGAGGAAGAAGAGAGGAAGCCAATGGTGTAAAAATAATGGAGTTTGGTTGAGAAATAAAGGAGAAATCTGGGTTTTGAGATCGAAAGAAAATGGTGGACTGAGTTTGTTGTTCTTTGACTTCTTGTCATTGTTTTTTTTGCGGGAAAAGAGGAAGAAGAAAGGAAGGAGTGAGGGAGTAAATAAAAAAAAAAAGGGTGGGGACGGTATCATGAGTACACAACAACAATAAATAAATACGGAGTACACATAATCATAATAATATCTAATAATAATAATATATATAATAATAATAATATAAAAGTAGAGTGTGGGGTGGATAGGATATGTGTTGTCGACATACGATTGGTCCGTGTTAAGATAAGATTTTCAAATAAAATGTGACGGTCTAATGTTAGACGGGATTTAAGACGGGAATTATTACTATTACAGTCATTATTATTATCCGGCCAAAAATACGTATACATATATTATTATATAAATCGTGCCTTAAAAATATAATTTAATCGTACGTATTTTTATAAAAAAAGAGCTTTTATATAATACGTTTATAAAAATCGTGTTTGACATAAAATTAATTAAATAGAATAATTCAAAAATATATAACAAAATAATTAAACAGTTTAATAAATTTTAACTGTCAGAAAGGGAAATTCGCGGGTGTTACAATCACTCCATATTTTAAAAAGTTTCGTCCTCGAAACTTGAAAGTAGAAATGAAAGGTTATATAGAAATGAAACTGGAATCTGGAATCTGGAATCGGTAACCAAAACATTTAAAAGGTTACTTATCGTAAGAATTCAAATTCTTTCAAAAGTTTCAACTAAAATTTCCCGACAGAACCGAGTCGAAAGGCAAATCATTGGTATAAATCAAAATCAAAACACTTTCAAAAACATTAACGGAGAGTTTTCAAAAGTGTAAGTCTCATTCATGGAACGAAATTGCTCTTGTCGTGCACACAAGAACGCTAACCTTCCAAGTCAAAGACAAATTCAAAACAAAATCATTCGCCGACAAGCGTAGAACAAGTTATCAAACGTCTCCAATAACGAGTTCTATCATCCGATCAACGTTAAAATCAAAAGAGAAAGGTAATTTACTCAAATTTCTCTTGTAAGAGCCAAAAATGGAAATAGAAGTTTCACTTTTAAACTCAAAAGGGGGTCGAATTTCTGAAAGTGAAATCTTAAACTTTGACAAAGAAGTCATAATTAGATCAAAGTTAACAGAAATTTGATAAAATTCAAGAAATCTCGGGTTAGTAATCAAAATCATGATAGATAAGTTTATATTTAGAGAGCAAGTAGGGAATTAAACCAAGTTTTTATTTTCAAACCTTTAAATTAGGTAGGGTTTTGTAAAAGTAACATAAACTTTTGACAACGAAACAAAAATGGTAGCTTGAAATGTTTAGGAATTGTATGAAATGAAAAGCAATTTAGACAACATAAATACCAGGTACGCTAACAGAGTCCTATCTTAACCGACAAAAAGAGCTATGATGAATTTCATAGGGCAAGGTTCGAAGTCAAATCAACAAGGATGTCAAAGATAGAGTTTTATAGGTTACTAGCATCAAACTTAAAAGAAGAGTATGATGAAGCAAGGAAAAGAGGTATGAACGGTAACACTTATGATCAAAGAAGACGGGTACTAGACAAAAAGGAAACGCCAAGTACTCAAACTTCAGACAACAACATCATCCTAAGCGGTTCTGAAAGCTTCCTAACAACAAAACTTATAATCACAACATTCCCAAGAATTTCCTCAAATCACTTATGTTACTTCATCCTAAGCAATTCCATGAAACAAGGTACTCCACTATAAGTGTGATCTCATCACTCCAAATCCTCAAACATCCACAAACAACTTCCACAAGATCAAGGTCAAAGTTCCCAACAAAGCTACACTCACATCCAACTAGTGTCAATCATGAGTTCTCAAAATAGTAAAACCCTCAATCAAAATCCCAATACTAAGCTCTAAACTCCAGAAAAGGTTCCTCAAATATTCTACAAGGTTCTCATTTCAATACAAGGTGGTAACACATACATTATCAAACCCTCACATCTAAAGCGACTACGAAAGCTAATCACAAACTCAACTTACTTAGTCAATCCTACATCCTCAAATCCACCATTTAATTTCATCCACCCTAGGTCAAGTACAAAGCACTAGTATCCCAAACATAACCAACCAAGCCAGGTTCCATAACCTTAGTAACCAATGCAACTCAAACTTGACACACAAAATCCATCAATCAAATATACTCACTTTATCAAGGGTCTAGGTATAAGAACCATCAAGTACGTCTCATCACACTACCTAAGTCTCTCCAACATCAAATCATCTCAAAACCAGGATTAAGGGTCAAACACAACAATCTCCTCAATAGTCAAATTTCCAACCAAGGTCAACATTCCTCAAAAGAAAGAGTACCATAAAAAGGCATTAAGGGAGGATAAGCAAGGAACAAAAGACAAGTTAGGGAATACAAGAGTGACTTACAAGGAAAAAGAAAAGAGGATTTAGAAGAATGAATAAGCATTAAGAAGTAGAGGACAGGGCAAGGTACACAAAGAATGAGAAACATCTTCGATGAAGTAGAAGTATTCTTCAAAGGTTGAACAAATCTTCAATTCTCAGCAATAGGCACAAAATCTTGATCACCACATTGTAAGTTCACGGTCATTGATCCAAGGACACAACAATTATTAAATGGCAATCAACAAACAAGTTAGAACCTAACAAAGAGCAAACACACTGCAGACTACCATCTTAGGTCCTTAAGTCTACCCATCTCTCACTCATTATTCAAGGTCAAGTTCACATTTAAATTTGGGGTACACGTGTGTGCGTCGGGAGCAACATAGGCTCTGATACAAACTGTGACACCCCGCGATAAAGCAGAAAACATAACTTATAAATTCAAGCGGAAAATTAGGAAAATTTTTGAAACTTTTAAAATTTAAAGCGCGGGTTCATTAAAATCCAAAACATAAATAAAGAATGCGGAAAGAAAGTTTAAATTATACAAACGTGGTAGTCGAGGTGAGGGAAAATATATCCCTCGAATGACAATACAATAAAAGGTAGGTCCAAACAGTCCTAATAAACCAACTACTAGGCCGAAGTGCTCGCTAGCTCACACATGTCTTCACCCCATGAATGCATCACTAATACCTGTCATTCATGTAAACATGAACGCCACAGTCAGTGGGGAGTAACTCAAGGTTCTCCCAGCCACAATATGTCGAAATGCAAGTAACAAACACTTAATTGAACATAATAGTCATGCATCACATGCAGATAATGAAGGACAAGAAGATATAATGAAAATCATGATGAGACAGACATAATACTTCCTTAAAAGAATAGGCATGATATGCTAGAATAAACATGCAATCAAGGGCATGGAGCAACCAAGTCAACCAACTCATATTGACCGACTCAACAAGTGTAAGACCGACACAAAGTGTAGACGGAGTATCCGACTCAGAGGCTACCTTTAAAGCATGTCCGAGATACCACACACAAGACTACATCCTAGACTCCAACCTCCTGGTAGGACGACGATCATAATACGGTCCTAGTCTAAACCTGGATCCAGACTCTCGGGATGGACGTCACCCGATTCGACATACGATATACCAATCGTATCCAAGGCTCGAAACATGGCACACACTCGTAACCAAAGGTCGAGTAACCTCTAATCGGAAACATGGCACACACTCGTAACCAAAGGTCCGAAGAAAGGCGGAAGGATATCCTAATCCGAAAACATGGCACACACTCGTAACCAAAGGTCCGAAACAGGAAAGATAACCCAATCCGGAAACATGGCACACATTCATAACCAAAGGTCCGAAAGGGGTAAAAAGGAAAGTCAAGTCGTCACACAATGTAAAACGTCACACTTGAGTCACAATAAGAGTAAGAATGATCATGCAAACATCATATGACACGGGACCGTTAATGTCACATTCATACTCATGGCTTGCATCTCACCATGAGTACGGATGGGAACATCAATCCCGACGATCATATCGCAACTAGAGGGCTTATAGCTCACCCCTAGTATCCGATAGGACCAAGACTCTCACAACAGACAGTACAAGGCATTATCAAGAATACGACTCACTAGAAGTAACTACTTATAATAAAAATCTCATACTTGTATCATATTAATAAATATTTCATTTTATAATTTATCATGCCGGTTAAATAAAATATAATAAGTGATAATGAATAATCTAAGTTATGTGAAATCTACACAATAAGATGTGACCAACTTAAGTGACTCAATTATGAGTCCAATAAACAAATTATGAGGAGTCCAACAATTGAATCACATTAAGCTCAACAAACAAGACATGTTAAACCCAACATATTACTCATGTAAAATCCAACCATTAAATCATGTGAAACCCAACAATTTGATCATGTGAGACAAATACATATAATGAACGATATTTAACGGATAATGTTATACTATAAAATATGAGGCAGAATTTAATTAATTTAAACCAACTACGAGACAAACAAACATGGCCCCCTAACAAGCATATGAACTAGTCCAACAGATAACATGTGGTGAGCCCAAGTACTAACTTGTAATGAGCCCAAAAATTAGAAGGTAGAGAGCCCAAAATACATACTCATAAAAATTGTGAAGGAAAAACAACCAAGAGGGCAGAGGAATGTCACGACTCCTACCCCATGACCAAAACTCGACACCCCCATTTCGACTGCCCAAGCTGATCCGAATGGCCACATAAACCGCACTACAAATGGTACCAAAACAGTCCACACGACCACCCATTTCACGAATGCCAAACAGTCCGTAAAACAACCACAAAAACCGTGACCAAACCCGTATCACATCGAGACAACACCTGCAAAAGTTGTTAGAACGGAACCCAACCAGACCGTGACGGCCACCACACCACCTCCCACGACAAAGAGAAGAACAGAGTACGGACAGTCCTGCTTCAGCGCCGTATCCGTCTATCAAGCAACCCAAAACGACTCCCAACGAGCATGAAAATGCAGTCCAAATCGAGTCACGATTAAGATGGCATGGAAGACAAGTTTGAGACGGAAACAAAATGCAACTAGAACACGAATAACCACCATAACCCTCATCCTAACACTACTAAAAAAACCCATGTAAACATTCCGTAAAACTGCACAAAGAGGAAGACAGGCAACAAAATGATACCAGAACAGCCCGTTCCGGTTCCAAAGTAGTTCCTTGCAACACATCCACGAAACCGTTCCAAACAGTCCATTTCAACCATCGAATTGAGACGGAAAAATTACCATACAAGAAAGAAAAGAGTAAAGAACCAAACTTTATCACTCAAGAGTATATAAAACAACAATAAGACGGAAATTTAGACATTTGTCGAGTAACCTATCCCCGTTACCTTTATCCTCGCAAATTCCAGAGCAAAACGTCCAAAACACGAGCCTATCATCAGTCTTCAACTAGAAATGAGGAGGAAGAAGAGAGGAAGCCAATGGTGTAAAAATAATGGAGTTTGGTTGAGAAATAAAGGAGAAATCTGGGTTTTGAGATCGAAAGAAAATGGTGGACTGAGTTTGTTGTTGCTGGCTTGCTGCTGTCGTTTTTTTGCAGGGAAAAGAGGAAGAAGAAAGGAAGGAGTGAGGGAGTAAATAAAAAAAAAAAGGGTGGGGACGGTATCATGAGTACACAACAACAATAAATAAATACGGAGTACACATAATCATAATAATATCTAATAATAATAATAATATATATATAATAATAATAATATAAAAGTAGAGTGTGGGGTGGATAGGATATGTGTTGTCGACATACGATTGGTCCGTGTTAAGATAAGATTCTCAAATAAAATGTGACGGTCTAATGTTAGACGGGATTTAAGATGGGAATTATTACTATTACAGTCATTATTATTATCCGGCCAAAAATACGTATACATATATTATTATATAAATCGTGCCTTAAAAATATAATTTAATCGTACGTATTTTTATAAAAAAAGAGCTTTTATATAATACGTTTATAAAAATCGTGTTTGACATAAAATTAATTAAATAAAATAATTCAAAAATATATAACAAAATAATTAAACGGTTTAATAAATTTTAACTGTCAGAAAGGGAAATTCGCGGGTGTTACAGAAAAGATTACAATCGTGCGAATTCCGGCGTAAAGAACACAAAATCCGAGCGAAAATAGATCCGAGAGCAAGGTTACAGTGAAGAGAAAAGCAACGTAACAAAGTTTTCAGTATGAAGTTTTTGATAATGAAAGATAGATCCTAATGACCTAGTAAAGCGTGCTTAAATAGCAAAGTAATTAAGTTTAGTGAAAATAAACAACACACGGGCTGTTCAGAAGCCCATAACAGCAAAACCACTCGATCGAGTGGATTAAAACCACTCGATCGAGCAAACACCTCAGAAAATCTACTCGATCGAGTAGATTGTTACTCGATCGAGTAACTGGTCTTTCTGCAAGCTAAGGATCGAGTAGAATTCTACTCGATCGACCACCCTGGGACGTAAAAATCACTCGATCGAGTGATTAAACTGCTCGATCGAGTTCTTGGTCTTCATTTCAGCTCAAGTCCGCGCCTAAATGCCTCGTAATCCGTGCCACGACGCTTTCAAGTGCAGTATCTCACCCAAGAAAAATCCCATCTCCTCTAAATGCATGCAAAAAGGACGAAAAAGAGTACGATTCCACTACTTTCGCGTTCATTTCTACAAAATGGACAAAACGAACCAAAGTAGCCAATTCGGGGCAAAATACTATAAAAACAGTATAAAAATGCATAGAAATACGTGCTGAAATAGGCTAAAAAGACTATATATTATGCACGTATCAGTGGTATTCATAGACGATATTTTGGTCTACTCCAAGACCAAGGAAGAGCACGAGGAGCATCTAAGAATCGTTTTGCAAACCTTGAGGGAGCACCAACTCTATGCAAATCTTAGTAAGTGCGAGTTTTGGTTGGAGAAGGTGGCTTTCTTAGGTCATGTTATATCAAGGGAAGGAGTTGCCATGGATCCTACCAAGATTGAGGCCATGTCTAAGTGGGTGGCACCCAAGAATATAGCGGAAATTCGAAGCTTCCTAGGCCTAGCCAGGTATTATCACTGACTCGTGAAAGAATTCTCCAAGATTGATAGACCCTTGACATCGTTGATGAGAAAAGAAAACTGTTTCAAGTGGGACGGGAGTTGTGAGACGGCCTTCTTAACCCTAAAGGAGCGCCTAACCACGACCCGATGTTAGCCTTGTCGGAAGGGAGTGAGAATTTTGAAGTATACACCAATGCTTCAAAGAATGGCTTGAGATGTGTGCTTATGTAAAATGGTAGAGTCATTGCCTATGCATCGCGGCAATTAAAGACCCATGAGGAGAACTACCCAACCCACGACCTAGAATTGGGAGCCGTTGTCTTTGCCTTGAAAATTTGGAAGCA
This sequence comes from Silene latifolia, assembly GCF_048544455.1. NCBI lineage: Eukaryota > Viridiplantae > Streptophyta > Magnoliopsida > Caryophyllales > Caryophyllaceae > Silene > Silene latifolia. Next base: position 39,495,501 of record NC_133534.1, on the reverse strand, counting down.
CTACTTATATGGAGCAACCTTTAAGGTATTTTCCGACCACAAAAGCTTGAAGTATATCTACACCCAAAAGGTGTTGAACATGAGGCAAAGGATATGGATTGAACTCATTGGGGATTATGACATGTAGATAATCTATCATGAAGGGAAAGCTAATGTGGTGGCCGATGCTTGAGTAGGAAGTCGGTGCACTCCTTGTGTACCACCTTGTCCATGTTAAGGTTGAAGGAAGAAGTACATAGAATGGGTATCCATGTGATACAGAAGGGAGAAACCATGGGAGACTTGACTTTGGAACCCGAGTTGTACGACGAGATTCGGGAGAAACAAACAAGTGATGTGAATATCCAAGAGTGGAAAGGAGTACTAGAAAGAGGAGAGCCCTCAAGATTTTAGTTGCATGAGGATGGAAGCCTTAGATTCAACGGGAGGTGGTGTATGCCAAGTGACGATGAGCTTAAGAAAAAGATAATGAATGAAGCTCATAACATGCCTTATTCGGTGCACCCGGGTGGCGATAAAATGTACAAGGATCTTAAGAAGACCTTTTGGTGGTCAAATATGAAGAGGGAAGTGGTGGAATTTGTGGCAAGATGGGCTTGACTTTCCAAGGAGTGAAGGGGGAACACAAGAGACAGTACAACCTTTAGATGTACCGGAATGGAAGTGGGAGTCGACATCTATGGATTTCATAGTCGGACTACCAAGAACTCAAAAGGGGAACAACATGAATTGGGTCATTATGGACTGGCTGACCAAATCGGCCCATTTCATTGAAATGAAGGACACTTGGAGTAAGGTAGAGTTGGCAAATGCCTATTGCAAATATGTGGTCAAACTTCATGGATTCCCAAAGGACATTGTGTCGGACCGAGATTCGCGATTCATTTCAAGATTTTGGCAAGAACTTCAAAGCTCCTTGGGTACCCAATTGAAGATGAGTACGACCTTCCATCCGGTAACGGATGGACAAATGGAAAGGACCATCCAAACGTTGGAATATATGTTCAGGGCTTGGATCCTAGAGTTTGGGGTTTCTTGGGAAGATAGGCTACATTTGATTGAATTCTCATATAACAATAGCTACCATGCTAGCATTGGAATGGCACCGTTTGAAGCTTGATACAGAAGAAAATGCCGAAGTCCGATTTGTTGGGATGATAGCACCAAATCCGTCTTGTTGGGACCTCAAATGATCAAAGACATGATCGAACAAGTACATGTAATTCGAGATAAGATGAGGGCGGCACAAGATAGACAAAAGAGTTATGCCGACTTGAGGAGAGGTGACATTGAATTTGCGTTAGGAGACAAGGTACTACTCAAAGTTTCACCCATGAGGGGAGTTATGAGATTTGGGAAAAGAGACAAGTTGAGCCAAAAGTTCATTGGTCCCTATGAGATATTGGATAGAGTCGGGGAAGTGGCCTACCGTTTAGCACTTCCCCCGGCCTTGGACTGAGTTCACAATGTCTTTCACGTGTCTCAATTGCGCAAATACATAAGTGACCCTTCTCATGTACTCGAGGCGGTGATGATCGAACTAGATGATGCCCTAATGTATGTGGAAACGCCCAAGGAAATCATAGACCGGAAAGTTAGGAAGATAAGACATGGAAAAACGGTATTGTAACACCCCACGATAATTGAAGATGTCCAGTGCTAGGCTTAAATGACTAGTTCTTAAAGGGATTGGAAGTACTACTTATATCAACAAAGTGCACTTTCTTTTATGGTCATCCATGCAAAAAAACTACACAGTTAAGCATGCTTGGCTGAGAGTAGTCTTAGGATGGGTGACCTCCTGGGAAGGTTCCTGGGATGCGCATGAGTGAGGACAAAATGCGCTATAAAGGACCCGTGTTGATCTGTGGGCCATGTACACAGCCTGATGAGCTATCATAAGTAACCGCTACCGACCCAGTTTGGGCCGGGGTGTTACAAGTGGTATTAGAGCAACCCTGCGACCGTGTGGTGTGATGCGTGTCTTTTATATAAGGTTTTCACCTCATTTTTACACGCATTTATGTGCTTTTTATGTAGCATCTGGCTACAAATACCCCCGAATATTCTACTTTGGTCCGTTATTTGTAATTTGCAGGAATTGACCGAAGAGGAGCTAAATCGAGCCTTAATTGTCCCAATTGTATGCATTCATGGAAAATAAAGAGCCGGAGCTTGGAAATCTAACACTTGGAAGACGCGTGAGCTGAGTTCGGGAAGCAATTCAACTCCTAACGTGCCTATATAGCTCGATCGAGTGGTTCACTATTCGATCGAATGCTTTATGTACTCAAGACTGGTCGATCGATCAGTTTAAGGAGCCCATCGAGGAGCTTTTGCAAGAGGTGCTCGATCGAGGGGGTTATTACCACTCGATCGAGTGGTTTGGTGATGATTTGTTCGATCGAGCAGTAGTAATCTACTCGATCGAATGGTTTCTTGCGTGCTAGTCAAATTCCACCTAAATTATTTATGGGCTTTTGTAATTAGTCCATAGATTAGGTTTGAGAATGGATTTTAGTATAAGACTGAGAGGGAACTACGTTACTCGTCTCTCTTCTCTCTCACGTTGGTTTTACTCTAGTTCTTGTTACTGCTCTTTGGATTTTGCCCTTCTTTGACTCCTTACTACTCGGATTTGGAACACGATTGGTATTATCATTCTGCTTTTATTCCTAATTTCATTTATTGCTTTAATCCCTTCTTCTCTTTAATTGTTATCATAGTTGTTTTATTGGAATCCTTATTGTTTTATCACCATGTCTAGTTTTAATTATCAATTCGTCATTATCGATCATTCATTGGTTATGAGTAGCTAATTGTCCTATGCTAAGACTATAGGGGATCCGTATTATGAAGGGAGAGTAATCGATTTATTAGGTTAATGCTGGTACTGTCTTTGTTGTTTAAATGCTACAATTAATTGTAATTGCCTAATTGAGTCGACGCAGTTAGACCTTTAATTCTTAGTGATCCTTGACCTGGACCGAAAGGTTGGAAAAGGTAGACTAGTAGCGAACAATAGAGTATTGCAGTGAGGGCGAAAGTTAAGCTGTTTACACTTTAGGGTGAATTAAGGACCGAAAGGTGACATTCACTACCCCTTAGACCGCATTTGCATTGACTTGAGACCTAGATTACTCGACCGGATGATTATGGTGAACCGTTTGTCTTAGCTATTCTTCTCTATCTGTTATTTCCTTCCTTTTATTCTCTTCTCCTTATTCTCTTTAGTTTAGAAATTACATTTATAAACCCCCCAATTTGGTTACCTTGACGAACTTAGATTTAGCTGACAATTTCCTACCTCTCTGTGGATTCGACCCGACTTCCCTAGCTATATTAGTTAGAGCCAGTTGGTTATTTTTGACAGGTACGCGACAGACGTGTCATGGTGATGAGAGACAATTGTTATACGCTCCTGGAGGCAGTTGTTATACGCTCCATTGTGATCACCCACCTAGCAGGGGAGGATTATGGGTTAGCGGTTATGATCCCAGGCGCAACGAGGACGTTCCGTTCTTCAAGTAGGGGTGATTGTAACACCCCATGTTAATTGAAGAGGTCCAGTGATAGGATTAAATGACTAGTGCTTAAAGGGATTGGAAGTACTACCCATATCAATAAAGTGCACTTTCTTTTATGGTCATCCATGCAAAAGAACTCCACAGTTAAGCGTGCTTGGCTGAGAGTAGTATTAGGATGGGTGACCTCCTTGGAAGGTTCCCGCGAAGCACATGAGTGAGGAAAAAATGCGCTATAAAGGACCCGTGTTGATCTGTGGGCCATGTACACATCCTGTTGAGCTATCCTAAGTAACCGCTCCCGGCCCGATTTGGGCCGGGGTGTTACAGGTATTGGTGAAACCATCTTGTAGAAGAGGCCACTTGGGGGGCCGGGGAAACCATGAAAGAGAGATACCCTCACCTTTTCGCGAAAATATGAGTTTGGTTACGAGGTCTTAACCGTGTTTCTTGAGGGGTAGGTCGTATTACGCAAGTTCAAGTAGCACAAGTTTTCTTAATTCTTTACTTAGTCGATCAACACCTAATCTTATAGTAGCTTTTAGTTGGTCATAGCGCATTAGCCTCATGATACCCGACTCACCGCCTCTCACCTCGAGAATTTCATGGGAAGTAAATTTTCTTTGGCTTTTATAGTGTGGGTGTGAACTTTGGGGACGAAGTCTTTTTAAGGGGGGAAGATTGTTATACCTCGTATTTATAAAGTCTTCACATGACCGAGTAAAGGGTCCACTCGGCCGAGTGCAACTTCACTCGACAGAGTGGAGGACCGAGTACACTTTGGCTGTAGGCTGGAAGTCTGGAAAAATGGTCACTCAACTGAGTGACCATCCACTTGATCGAGTAGACCGCCCACTCGACGGAGTGCCGGCCGAGTTCAGCTTATACAGGAAGTTTGTTTGGTGGGAGGTCGCTTTCAGGGCTTATCTTTTCAGATTTCCACCCCAAAACCCTTCATAACCCTATTCCCACCACTCTCTACATTCCCAAAGATCTCTCTAGAATATTCACCCAACAATCCTCTCTAAACCCTAGCCTCCCCAAGTGAAGATTTCCTATCATTTTCTTCCTTCTTGTTCATCCATCTTTTGTAAGTCGGTTTATGTTTTATTTTCCCAAATCTTATGTTAGTTACTGATGTGACTTATATTTGAGCATATTTAGTCCCTGAATTAACCTAGTTCCTATGCTTTATAGTGCATAATTGGGTCATTTACTATCTTTAGTTTCCCATTTTGCATATTCTTTGAGGTTTTGTCTCCTTGGCAGGAAAAGAGTGCTAACCTTGCATTTATATGGCGAAATGGAGCTAAATTGATCGCATTTAATGACCAAGCATCAAATAGAAGATGATACTAGAAGGCCTATGTAGATAATAAAGTGAAATGGGCAATGATGAAAAGATCCTTGCATCCCCGAAATAATCTTTGCGGATTGTGAAGGAGGAAAAAGAAGAGAAGCAGTCTGCCATGGGATCCGAGCGGATCATAGACGATCCAAGCGTATCCAACCACCACCATCCGAGCGTCCCGCAGCCAAGACGCTTGTCTTACAGCAAGAGGATCCAAGCGTCTTCCAGACAATCCGCTCGGATCACAGCCCAGAGAGCCCGTGCCACTTCCCAAGACGCACGGATCATGGCGAGACTAGCAAAACGGAAATGCTCATTTCCTTCGAGAGGAGCATTTCCTCAACTTTTATTAAGGACTTAATAGTCATTTAAGCCCTTAGTAATCCTAATCCTTGTACCTAATCTTTAGTATAAATACCCCATTGTACTACTTAGATTAGCATGCTCTCTTAATACTTTCTTAATCAAGTTCTAATCATCCTTAATCTTGTAATCAACTTTAAATCTAGTCTTAATATAAATCTCAATACTTAATCTTTCCTTAGTTTATCTATTGTTCTTCATTTATTTTGGGTAATTAGAAGATTATTTGGGTTTTGATCCGGACGATGTCGTCACTCATCCAATCAGACACATTTATAATACTCAACATACAACTAGTTAGTGGTAAGTCGAGGTCGATCCATGGGACGGTGGTTACTCAAATTATTCAATCTAATTATGGTTGTGCTTGGGGTTGTCACAATTATAATGGGTTGATGATTCTAATCTAATAGATGCAATAAACAAGCAATAAAAGGAAAGATGTAAACAATTGACTAAAAATGCTAGGATATCATGGGGTCATAGGGGATTCATGGGAATTGATCATACAAACATGTTCTCAAATTATAAGCAAGCAATTATTATTGTGATGGATTGAGTTGGGTTATATCTTACAATCCTAGGAAAGTTTGGGTCTCGGAGCCGAATCGATTAGATTGTACAACACCTACAAGTCGACTTAATCTTCCCTACTCAACAACATGCAAGGTCTAACAAGACTGGAGTTGGTTTATGTCTTACAAGTCTCATTGAAAAGATAGGAGATGGTAGTAAATGCAAGGATTCATAGGCTTAGCATTTCATCAAACATAACATGTGCATGAGTTGAGATCAAAACAAGCAAGCAAATAAACCATGAAAGCATATTAATTTAAGCATGAATCATTCCCCATGTTGGTTTCCCCTAATTACCCATTAACCCTAGCTAAGTAACTACTCACTCATGATCAAGTTTAACATGTTAATAAGGTTGTCAATCATACTAACAAAGCCAAACATGATGAACAAGTAAGAAAGATTAACAATAATTAAAACAAGGATTAAGAGAATTATACCTATGGAGATTCCAATAATAATGCAAAGAATAATAGAAGAACTTGATGATTGATGGAAGGTTGTCAATCTCCCAATAAACCCAATAATCTTCTAATTACCCAATAATAAACTTGAATTACTTAATAATAAACTTGAACAATGATTAAAGGAAAGATTAATGTGTAATTTGTGGAAAGATTGAAGAGTAATCTATTCTAATCTACTCCTAATCTAATCTAAAGAAGGATTGAATTAACCTAATGAAAACTTTTTTATTTGATTATTACAAATGGGGTATTTATAGTGGAAATTAGGTGGATGCATTAGGGTTAACTAAGGGCTAAACTAGTAATTACACTTTTGAGATTTGAGCAGGGAGGAGCCGGTATTTTTCGAAGGAAGGGCGTCTTTCACGGAGCTTGAAAAACGAATTTGCGTTGGACTGGAATCCGGGCGGATTGGTGTCGGGACGGGCGGATTGTAGCAAGGGAATCCGAGCGGATTTGGAGCAAGACGCTCGGATTGTAGCAAGGGAGCAATCCGAGCGGATTTGGGACAATCCGAGCGTCTTCAGCGCGGGACGCGCGGATTCCTGTACAGCTTCTTTGTTTGAGCTCGGATTGTAAAACGGACGTCATTTTCTCATCCGGACTCCTATTGGAGTGATTCAAAAGCCTAGATCGCTTGTTTTTTCGACGCCGTTCCATCTAGCATATTTTCAGAGCCAAAGGAGCAACTCTTGGTTTGCGTTCCGAGCAATTTTCTTCATGAATGGCTTCCTTGCTTTTCCTCCTTGCTTTAAACCTTATGACCCTTCTATATAATCTCTATTCTTACGTCATTGGTCATCATTCTTGCCTCCTCTTCATACTAGTCCATCTAATATCATCAATAAGCTTCCAAATATGCACGAAAGACGGGAATTTCCGCCTTATTATCTCCTTTTCTACAAAACATATGAAATGCGATAGAAAAGCAAATAGGAAGGTTTTGACGGATAAAATGGCCATGAAATGCTATATTAGTATGCAAAATAGGCTCAATTAGGGGACTAAATGTGCGCAAATAATGTTCACATCAGGTTTATTTGGAGGATTGACAACCTTCCATCAATCATCAAGTACTTCTATTATTCTTTGCTTTATTATTTGGAATCATCTTTGTTTAGGTATTTTTTACCGAATTGATTGATTCGGGTCAATGTCGTCTTACTCGTTGGTTAAGTGAATAATTGTTTGTATGATAATGCTTAAATAAGGAAATAAAGTACGAAATATAAATTGACACGTAAGATTTGGTGACACGGAAAACCCAATGTGGGAACAACCGTGGGAGGGACGATACCCTGCCAAATTTTGCACTATTCTTGAATGGGAGGATGATTACAATTGAAACGTAATGCTAATCTTGCTGGCGTGTGGTATCGAGCTCGTAAGGTCTTGGATGGTTGTATGCGTGTGTACGTGGATGTGTTGATGAATGTCCTTCTTTGATTGCTTCCTTGGATATTTATAGGGTAAGAACCCTAGGCATGTCCTACCTTGATTATGGAAAGGGAATATAACTTTCATAACAACTCTTTCCATGTTTGGTTGTCTCCCTCAGTTCTCCCTAATCTCCCTGACATCTCTCTGACTTCTCCCTGACTCCCCCTTTCCTAATTCCAGACGCCTCCTTCAATGGGCTCCAGTCTTCTCCTGCGCGCATGCCGGCCCAATGAATTATTCAATCACGGGCTCTTTTCCTCCTTATCACTCCTCCCATGATCCATTATTTTATCATGTGGGCCTCCTCTTTATTGTGCAATTTTTAGCCCAAACAGTTTGCCCCAAATTTCTTGTGAAGTACGCTTCGAGGTGTCGAGCAAGGAATTTAAGTAATCGAATGCTAAAACCCTAAGCCGTCATTTACACTCCTTTTCATGCAATTCCATCACGTCAGCCGCCCCACTCCTCTTTTCTCGCACCCTACTCCCTCTCTCTTCTTTATAACCCCAACCACCACATTTCACTTCCATTAAGTCCAAATCATTTCAAAAACTCTCCCTCTCTCTAAACCCCTAATCTTCTTCTTCTCTCACCTCGCTGGTTCTGCTATTCCACCTTCCACCGTCTCTTTCACCAGGTATTCTTCCCCCTTTATCCTTTAATTTCCATTTTCTCTTTCTTCATCATGGGTAAAACCTGACAATCTTCATCAACCCCTGCACCCACTGACCGCAACCCCGACCCAATCTTTCCTTCGCGGGGACTCTTCACTTATCCCCACGACTGCGACTCTGCCTTGACTTCTGATGACATTCCCACGATCAAGGGCATGCTTGGTCTCGGTGACGGGGTGGATATTGCCATCCCTGAACCGGTTCAGAAAGCGGATGCACTTCGTCCCGGATGGGCTTGTTTTTATCTGTACCCGTTTAAATAGGCCTCCGTTTTCCTTTTCCCACACTCATCCAAGATTTCATTTTTACGAACAATTTCGCCATGGCATAAATTTCTGCCACTGTTTGGAGGGTTCTCCTCTACTCTCTGGCTGCTGGTCAGAACACTGGTAATTCTATCTCCCTGGGCGATTTGGCCCATATGTACAACATCAGGTCCATGGGTAGGGGCCAATTCTCTCTCCGGGGACGTGGAGAGGCTCCCTTCAGGCATGTGTCCAAATCCCGAGATGAGAAATGGTTTGAGGACTTCTTCTTCGTGAGGAAGGACTCCATTCAGCCGCCTGCTGATTACATCTTTGATAAATGGGTCATAACTTCGAGTAAGTAGCCTCCTTGTCATCTGATTTGTTTATCTTGCTGCTTACTAGCTTACTTCGTCGTCTTCGTGCAGGCCCCTGTGACCTGACTCACATTGGTGCCAAGATCCCTGCCTGCAGCAAGCTATTCTGTATCTCTGAATCCGAGAGAAAGTTTCCTTACCTGCTCCCTGGTTTTTCACCTGCTTCCTCCTCCAACCCTCTTCAGTCAGCTCATAGTATGTCTTCTGGTAAGTTTTCCACAGTCGTTTCAATTTGCATGCTGCTTCTCCTGATGCTTTAGGTACCCTGACACCAGTGGTGATGCCTGTTTGCAGGTTCCAAGGCTGATCCTTTAGAAATCATCCTCCAAAGTGCCAAAACAAAGAGGTCTTCTGCCAGTCCTGACGTGGCATCCGCCTCTAAGAGGAATGCTCCTGCTGCCTCTTTCCAGACCTCTCCTACGTACTCCAGTTCTGCTGGGCCTGAGCCCTTGGAAGTTGACCCGCTCTCTCGCCATCCGCCTACTCCTCCTGCCAGCCCTCGTGCCTCAGCTAGCGGAGGCACTATTGCTCACTTCCCAGAAGGTTTTGGGAATGTGGACAAGGTACCATACTGGTCGGAGATCGACCTGCTATTCCCTCCTCTAAAGGAGACGTTCTCAGAGTTCTCTCCAGAGGAGATGGCTGAGAATGATGTGCACAACGCCTTTACGTGCTCTTCATATTCTACCTGTTTGTTTGTTTTTCTTTTTATTTAGATTCTACCCTTTGTCTTCCCTTGCTGACTTCTGACTTTCTTGCCCCAGACCCTCCAGTCTGCACTCTATAATAGGAAGATGATCAATATAGTGCATACCACCAGTCGTGCCACCAACGCCAAAAACCAGAAGCTGAAGGGGATAATTGCCGACTTGGCGCAGCAGCGGTCTGATCTGAAGGAACATGTGGTGGAGTTGAAGGCTGAGCTTGCTGTCACCAAGAATAAGCTGAAGGAAGGGGCTGATCAGCTGGCCCGCACTCAAGAGGTGTGCAGCACTTTTCCTGACTCCCTCAAGCGTTCTGATGAGAAGATCAGCGAGCTGATCTCCCTGGCCACCAATGTTGTTGTCTGGCGGGGAAAAATCAGCGGGATGCGTGCTGCTCTTGAGGAGGCTCCCACCCAGCAAGCTATAGAGAGGAGGAGAAATAGCTGGAGATGCTCTACCCCACCCAACCTGATCCGAGTGCGCTGATGCCTGAAGTTGGGGAGGTGAATTCTCCTGCGCTGGCTGAGCAAATTGCTGCTGGTGATGCTGGAATGTCCCAGGATGCTGCTGGCGGAGCTCAGGAAGCTATGGCAGCTGAGGATGTGCAAGCTGGTGCGGTACCTGAAACAGGAGGTCAGCAGGCAGAGGAGGTACCAGAGGTGGAGGTAATTAATGTGACCGATAATTAAGTATTTTTATTTTTAATGAAATTTTTGGCAGTCTGGCCCAGAGGTGGCAGACTTGTAAGTTTTTTAAACTCTTTTTGGTTGCTCTGCCAAGGTGGCGGTTAAACTCAGGGGCCTTAATTTAGCCATATTTTGGTTATACCCCTTGCCGTAGTTTGGCAAGGTTTTAGTTTATATCTTGTGCGCTTGTTTTTTAGGTTTCCTTAGTTTAGGATGTTGCCGTGTCAGCCTGCTGGCTGATTTAGGCGAGTCTTGTCGTCCTGAAAAGGCTGACTTTTTGACTCAGCTAGTTGTCGTTTCAGCCTGATGGCTGATTTAGGCATACGCCGCAATGTAAGGAGGAGTGGCGTGTCACCGAGAGGTCGATTTAGACCATCTGTCACCAAGAGACTTATCCAGACTAAGCTAGCTGTCGTGTCAACCTGATGGCTGATTTAGGCGTATGCCGCAGTTTTGGATTACTTAACCTTGTTCATGACGCAAGGTGTGTTCATCACGTTTAAAGCCAACATGGGCGTAATTTAGGCAAGTTTATCGTCATTATAGGACCAATGGGATGCTGCAGGATTCTGGTAGCGCAAAGATCCCTACGTTTCTTGTATGTGCATGCATGCTGGGGCCCTGATTAATTGCGATTAGTGCGAGCTACGTCAAGGGGGTGGTATCAGGGGTAGCTGGGTAAGCGTGTTTAGCTGTCAGCGAGGCTCCCTTTCGTATGTTCCACAGTCCGCCTGGTGAGGGTGCTCCTTGTGGAGAAAATAGGTTAGGCATGTTGGAGTGCCATGTGCCTTGTCACCCCGCGTTGGCAGTTGTCAGTCCTGCTAGATATCCTTTCAACGTACCATAGACACTAGGACTCAGAGTGATGTACCCAGAGAAGTCTAAAAATAGGAAAATCTACTAAAATGATGTGAAGTACCTGTCGCAATCTCATGGGATACCAGAGCAATTGTGGTCCCAGGACGCTGCCAGACCACACCATCTAATAGCAGTTTAAAATTTAAAATAGTTAGAGACACCAGAAATAGGAGTGAAATTGGCAGTATGCCTACTACCGGATTTTTATTTTAATTTCAAAATGATTTGGCTTTTCATAGTACATCATTCTGAAGGCTAAAGTCTACTTATTATTAAAAGTAATATCTCTTCAGGTGAAGTATGTTCCATGGGCGTTGTTTGATTTGACCTTCCATAGTCATCAGTTAGTATGCACCATGGCCAACAACTCCTTCTACCTGGTATGGTCCTTCCCATTTGTAGGCGAATTTACCTGCCTTTCGATTCTTAGTGTTTTGAAATACTTCACAGAGAACCAGATCTCCTACCTCCAGGAGCCTGACTTTTACATTCTTGTTGTAACTCCTGGCCACTGACTGTTTGTAAGCAGCCAGACATATTTTGGCACTTGCTCGCAGCTCGTCGACTGTGTCCAGGCTTCTGGCCATCTCTGCATTGTTCAGTTCTCCTGTCATACTTCCATACATGTGGGTGGGAACTAGAACTTCTGATGGGATGACTGCTTCTGCGTCAAACACCAGGCTGAAAGGTGTTTGACCTGTTGCTACCTTTGGTGTCGTTCTATCTGACCATAATACTAGTGGCAATTCATCTGCCCATTTTCCTCTTAACTCCTGTAAGCTCCTTCTCAGATTGTCTATGAGGATTTTGTTGCTGGACTCAGCTTGCCCGTTGGACTTTGGGGTCCTGGGTGCTGACTTTTTTAGGGTGATGTTCCGCCTGGCACAATATCCCTCGGTGTTGTTGGAGATGAATTGTGAGCCATTGTCACATATGATTTCTGATGGGATACCAAACCTGCAAATGATGTTTCGTTTTATAAACAAAATGACTTGTTTGTCCTTTACTTCTGTGAATGCTTCTGCCTCTATCCACTTGGAGAAGTAATCTGTCATCGCCAGCATCCATGTCTTGTTTCATGTGGCTCTTGGTAGAGGTCCTACTATGTCCATGCCCCATGCCATGAATGGACAGGGAGAAATGATAGGATGCAAGGGTTCTGCTGGCTGATGGATCATTGGTGCTGAGCGCTGGCAGGCGTCACATTTGCGTGCGTACTCTGCTGCATCTGCCTTCATTGTAGGCCAGTAGTATCCCTGCCTGAGGGCTTTATTTGCCAGACTCCTGCCCCCTGCATGGTTTCCACATTCGCCATTGTGGAGAGCATGTAACACAGTCTGTGCTTCTTCCTTGTCCAGGCACCGTAAGTAGGGGCCTGCCAATGATTTTCTGAATAATATGTCGCCAATAAGTATGAACCTGGAGGCCTTTACTCTGAAAGCTCTTACTTCTTTCTTGTCATCTGGTAGTGTGCTATGACGCAGCCAGTCTAGGAAAGGTGTGCGCCAATCCCAGTCATCTGCCTGTTCGACTTTTTGGTTAGGCGGCTGACCGGTTGGCTGAGAGTTCTCACCTTCCTCTGTAACTGCCTGGACTCCTTCCCCGTTCTGTGAATCCTACAGTTCACCTTTATCTATTTCATCTGCTTTCTGGATGGAAGGTTCTAGCATGTGTGCTATTGGAATGCTGGAAAGTTCTGTTGGTTTGAATGTTGCCCCCAGAGTTGCTAAGGCATCTACTTCCACGTTTTGGTCTCTGGGGATCTACTTAAGCTTGCAAGTCCCGAATTTTTGTTTTAACTCCTTTGCTATTTTTAAGTATGCAATCATCTTCGAATCTCTGGCTATAAACTCATCATTCACGTGATTGACTATTAGTAGAGAGTCACTAGATATGCGCAGGTGCCTGACTCCTAACTCCAAAGCTAGCTTCATGTTGGAGCTTGTGTCCTCCACAAATTAGTGTGATAACATTTGTAAATCTCTTAAAGGTTCACAAGGGTATACTTCGTATTTAATCAGTTGATTAACGATTACCTAATAACGGTTGGCTTGCTAGAAAGTTTGACGTTATTATCATACAGATGGCGGTGATCAACTGGTCCCTAAAAGTCACACCTAAAGGATGTGTTTGAGAAATGTGGTTGTATGAAAATATAATCATATTGATGCCTTATATGACTAAACCGTTAGTCAATGTGTTGATGAGACAATTATTTAATGCCGATTAAATAATATTAGTTGAGACGAATTAATTGTCAATTCGTAAAATTGAATATAATATGTTATATTTAATTAATGTATATAATGTTAGCTTGGACGAATTAATATGTTAATTCGTAATTAAATGTAATCGGTTATATTTAATCAGCTAATGATAAATTATACGATATTGTCATAATAAATTATTATTGACCCGTATTAATTAATGCGGTATAATATAAATGACAATTTATAAATAATGCGTTATATACATGGTCAATTGACCGGGTATGTCAGTCGATCGACTGATGTACCTGTTTCGGATAAATGGGCCGAAAAATTAGAAGAAGAAAAAAAACTACCCTAATCATCTACCTACACGGTTTATAGGGAGATGGGGGAGCTTTTTCTAACCTAATTTTTCCTAACTCATTCTTGCCTCCTCTCATCAGAAAAACACAAAAATAACCTAAAATTTTACAGAAAATTTAGGAATCGATTCTAGCAAAAGAACAAGGGCATATCTCATATCGTCTTGGGTGCAACTGATAGGAGAATATCATTGCGATATTGTTCATAGGCCATAAAAGCTAGGACCGAAGGTTATTTCTTAATCCTTTACGCTTTTGTTTATGCAATTTAGTTTTATGACTCGTAATCATCACTATATATTCGTTATAATCCTTAAAGTTAAAGGGATGCATACAGATAAATCCCACACTTCATTCCTAATATCAAGGCCTCGTACTCTGTTTCATTGTTGGTTGCTTTGAATTCACATCTCACCGCTTGTGCTATCAGGTCTCCCTGTGGTGACCGCAGGATTAATCCTACTCCTGCCCCCCTTTGGTTGGAGGCTCCGTCAATATGCATCTGCCAGAACTCTGCCTCCTTGTTTCCCCATAGGGTGAGGATTTCCTCATCTGCCATATTTTGGATGGTTGGGCTGAAGTCTGACACGAAGTCGGCCAATGCTTGCGATTTTATTGCTGTTCTGGGGTCATACTGGATATCGTACCCACTGAGGTGTACAAACCACTTTGACATTCTGCCTGACAGTTCAGGCTTCCTCATGATAGATTTCAGCGGGTAGTTGGTCACGACATGTATGATGTGGGACTCAAAATAGGGGCGCAGTTTGCGAGATGCTACTACCAGTGCTAGTACTAATTTTTCAAGAGATGTGTACCTGGTCTCTGCCGGCAGCAGAGACTTGCTTACGTAGTAGACTGGCTTCTGCTCCTTTTCCTGCTCTCTGACCAGAACAGCGCTCACTGCCACCTCTGTGACGGCCAGGTATAGGAATAACGGTTCTCCTGGTTCCGGCTTCGACAGTAGTGGTGGGCTGCTGAGGTAGTGTTCCAGCTCTCTGAAAGCTTGCTCGTGATCCGCGGTCCACTCAAACTTCTGGCTTTTTCTCAATATGTCGTAAAACAGCCTGCACTGATCTGAATATCTTGAGATGAACCTGCTTAAGGCTGCTACCTTTCCAGCTAGTCTTTGAACATCCTTAGGCTTTTCAGGTGACTCTAGTTGTAAGACGGCTTTGATCTGCTCGACGCTAGCTTCTATTCCTCTTTGAGTTACAATGTAGCCTAATAATTTGCCAGAGGATACTCCGAAGGTACATTTAGATGGATTTAACTTCATTTTGTATTCCCTCAGGGTGCTGAATGTTTCTGCTAGGTGCCGCATGTGGTCTTTGGCTTTTTCTGATTTTACCACCATGTCATCAATATACACCTCCATAGTTCTTCCTATCTACTCTTTGAACATGTGGTTAACCAGCCTTTGATATGTGGAGCCTGTGTTCTTTAGGCCGAATGGCATGACGTTGTAGCAATATATTCCTCTCTCAGACATAAATGCCGTTTTCTCTTGATCTGCAGGATCCATCTTGATCTGATTGTATCCACTCCATGCGTCCAGGAACGTCAGCATCTCATGTCCAGCTGTCGCGTCTACCATTGCATCAATATGAGGCAGCGGGAAGGGATCTTTAGGGCATGCCTTGTTGAGATCAGTGAAGTCCACACATACTCTCCATTTCCCATTCTTCTTAGGGACCACTACCACATTAGACAGCCACTCTGGATATTTTACTTCTCTTATTTTCTTTGCTGCCAGCAGACTATCTACCTCTTGGTTGATCACCTTGTTTCTTTCTGCTGTAAACTTTCTTCTTCTCTACTGAATGGGTTTACACTTCGGGTCCACACTAAGCTTATGCATCATGATGGACGGATCTATTCCTATCAGGTCATCGTGTGACCATGCGAAACAATCCATGTTCTGCTGTAATAATTTGATTAGTTGTTGTCTCAAGCTTCATGTGCATCCTGCTCCAATTAGCACAGTTCTTTCTGGGTGCAGCTTGTCCAGGTTAATTTGATTTAGCTCTTCTGCCGGAGGCTCGATGTATTCGTCCTGGACATGCTGCTTCTGTAATTGCTATGCAGAAGGGCTGGCGGTGCATTTTAGTGCCTTCTTATAGCAGCCTCTAGCTTCCTCCTGATCTCCTCTTATTCTCTCTACTCCCGATGGTGTGGGGAACTTTATGCATTAGTGATATGTTGAGGGGACTGCTTTCATCTGGTGTAGCCACGGCCTTCCCAGAATGACATTGTAGGTGGAAGGTCTGTCTATAACCAGATACCTGACTTGCTTGTTGACTCCTCCCACATAGGTTGAGATGACTATCTCACCCAGTGAGTTGGCTGTCTCCCCACTGAAGCCTACTAGCGGAATGGTCTTCTTCTGTAAATCCTTCTCGCTGAATCCCATGTTTTCTATGGTCTTCAGCATGATCAGGTTGACCGAGCTGCCTGTATCTACCAGGACCTTTCTAACGGTGCAATTGGCCATTGATAAGGTGATAATAAGTGCGTCATGATGTTCTCGTTCGTCGTATGTATCTCCTTCATCAAAGCTGACAACTGGTAAGTCGCTGTGAGAAATTATGCAAGAATTTGCTGGCCTATCTCCTTTGGTCTCGGTAGCACGTCTCTTAGCTGCTGAGTATGTCAGCCCACTTAGGTCTGAGCCGCCTGTTATCACGTTTATGATTTTGGTGCATGTGGGTGGGGTTGCAGGTTTGGTGGTGTTGGAACATGTGTCCTCCGACAATAATGCGATCACAACTGTCGATCATGATGATCACATGTTTAAGTCTCATTTTAAATAATACAATTAGGAAGTAATATTTTACTGTCAACTGGTCCACACATATCGGTAATGATTGGCTGACTAGAGTTTGACATTACTGTCGTGCGACGGTGGTGATCAGTTGGTCCCCTTAGGTCATACCTAAAGGGTAACACTCTTAATTGATTATTTAATTGATCGTATGACGATACGAGTTAATTAAATTACTTAAAATTGACGGACGATTTTGGAAGTAATATTTACGTGTCTCATTGTAATTTGATTAAATAAGATACGGTCTAAGTAATCGAATTGTTTTATTACTTAGATGAAATTATTGTTTACAGAAACAATTGAAACGGAATGAATAATTTATTATAAATACAAGATGTTGTGATTTATAAATTGGTAAACCATTTTTGGTACAAGTAATTGTGAATTACTATGTTATTTTTATAAGTGACATATTTTATTAATATGTTGATTTTTAATGGTTAAAAATACATTTATAAATAAGATGTCATGAAATATGTCACATGTGACATATTGACAAAATCACAAATAAAATGGACTCATCCATTTTATGTAGGTGTACCGAAATGGAGGGAGTATTTAGGATAAAATTATGTTGATTATTTATAAGTGGAAAACATAATGATAATGCCTACATATAGCCTTGCATACATAGCTTTTTCTTGGGAAGAAAAGGTGAGCATGCATTGAGTCAATCTCCTCTCCCTTTTTCGGTTTTCCCTAAAGAAAAGAGCAAAATATTTTTGCTTATTATTTAATCATACACTACATGCAAAAGCTAGTGTGGATTATTCATTCTAACACAACATCTAAAAATATAGAGTTTTTAGAGAGACAAAAATTACTTTCTCTTTTCTCTTCCTCTTAACCGAAAAATAAGAGAGCAAAATAAATTTTTGGGTCAATTTTATTTAAATTAATATTATTCTAGTATTGATAATATTAATTTTATTAAGAGGTTATCTTGGGTATATGCTTTTGGGAGAGATTCTATACTTGAATCTTTGTTCATCCATTATTTGGAATGCTCAAGAACTAACAAGAAGGAGATCTTATTGGTGCCCTTATAATCCGAAAATCATATGGTGAGAAAACGATTTCTTCTCTATATTAAATATTGTTTGGATGCATAAGATTTGTAATTAATTTTATGACTAAATTAATTCATCACATATATGAATATGTTAAGTAATAAGATAAAGATTTCTAACAAGCGGTATCATGAGCACAAGGTTGTTTGCATGCAAATCGGTTATAGTTTTTCCGAGTTATACGATTAACATATAAAACTTGTAAATTTGTGTTATTATGATATATCACAAAAATAATTTATGCATGTTAAAGTTTATGATCCTAAAATGTTTTTAGGATATTTTGGTTAATTTATGGATTTTTATTGTTCATCTTATATAATATTGGCATTAAAATGTGATTTTTATGATAAAAATGTCATTTTTGGACGAAAATTAGCTAAACTTCGAATTTTACAGTTGTTTTTGGATATATTTTCAGATATATTATTTTTAGATGACCTGTAAATTTTCATAATTGTTGGAGTTCTTATGCTCGAAATATGGATTTTTCATGATAAAAATCGAATTTAATGAAAAATAGGTTAATATGAGATAAATTTCGAATCTGGTCATAGAAATTTAGTATGTTGTTACATGAAATTTTACAAGATGTGTGTAAAATAATAGGCTATATTGAATTCTTTATGCATGATTTATGGATTTTTGATGAAAAATAGCATAAATAGTGACTTAATTAGTAAATAATTGCTAAAACATACTCCATGACTAAGGAAAAACATCACATGTTGCATTTTATTATCTTTTTCAGATCTAAAATTGAAAAGTTGATGAATATAATTTTTCTCATGTTTTTATAATTATAATTGATAAATCCGATAATCCGCAACATAGTTTTTTTTTTTCGATAATTTTTCGAAATTTTAACCTAAGTTTTTGAACATTATGAGTGTCATGGTATTTTTCCAGAATGTTCATGAGTTTAAATTTCAAATTTCAAATTTATTTGAAATTTTTATGATTTATTTCGAGTTTATAGCATTTTATTATAATTTTGAGTCCATTAATGAACAATTTTAAGAAATATGAGTTAATTATGGTCAAATAGTTAGTGGAGACTAATTTTGAGTCCTAAGTTGGTTAGGTTAATTAACTTCTGCATAAATATGATTTTATGTAATTTATTGTGATTTTAAAAGGTTGAATCACGCAAATCCGTAAAAACCGTTTAATATACGATATTGGCTCCTTAAAGGCGATTTAGCAGAAAATTGGGCATGTTCATACATATTATAATGCTGCATTTTATTTATGATTGTCATAATTTTATTTTATGTAATTTTTGAATTATGTAATTTTACTTAGTATGGCCTTAGTTTTTAATTGATATTACCCAAAATGTATAGGAATATCGATTCGGTTGTAATTTATTGTGATCTCGTATCACCGTTTTGTAATTTAATAGATTTATTTTTATTTTAATTACAAATGTATAATAGGAAATTATGTAATTTGTTATGTAATTTAATTATTTCGGAGTTCCTTGAAGACCGTGTCACTCAAGAAGGCGATTCATAATGACGGTGTTACCTCGAGATGCGTGCCATAACCGAAGTTCAAGGGACCATTGGAGTTGGTTTCCGAATATGTAATAGTTAATTAGATTTTCTATTTTAGGAAGGCCATACTAGGATTTAATTTTGCTTTGCATTTTATTTATATGTCACATGCATCGCTAAATCGCCATAACTAAAACATGCATAATCTTTTAATCGAGTTTATCGACCGTGTCAATTAGAATTATCGTAGTTCACCGCTTTAGTTCAGTTAAAATGTGATAGATAATAAATTGACATGACCTCTCGCTAAAATAATCAATTGAGACATAGCCTTACCAAAAAGTAGAAACCATGAAAACCTATTTCGCGAGGGAGTGCACTCGGCCCTACCGGGGTACAAATCTTGTTACGTAGGGGAAGTGGGTGATAAATGTCTATCCACCGAATTCATGTTGATAAGGGATGAATCGGCCCTACCGTGCCCAAGTTGATGTGGATTTGGATCATGGACACATTTATTCGAAATTTGGATTGAGCTCAACGGAAGTATTCGTGACCGTAGTCGCATGTGTTCCGGGCTAAAGATAAATGTTAATGTAATTTTATCGACCAAGAGTTCTAAAAGTAGAATCGATTAAAGAGTTAATCCACCGAGTTATATTGATAAGGGATGAATCGGCCCTACCGTGCCCAAGTTAATATGAATTTGGATCTTGGAATCATTTACCATAGTTGGGTAGAGGTCACTATGTAAATGCTTTACTTGTTATTATATTTACAAGTATTATTATAACGATAAATGTTTTGGTTTTCATTATTCCGTTATCATTTTGTTCTATTTCTTTACCTCAAATCATATACGATATCATTTCGATTTTAGTTCAAATCTCCATTAAAACATCGTAACTAAAGACAAATATGAATTTTCTTCTAAAACCTCATATTATCCATTGGAAGGATCTCTTGTAAAGAGTATAGATAAAAGTTATTCATTATCAAACAGGTTTTTGATTCTTGACTAACACATCTACGTACAATGGATTGTTTTTCATATACTTAATTGAATTAAGTACCTTGAAGCGATAAATTGTTTTGGTAATTAGATTTGTCAGAATTCGTAATTGACCAAAATAAACGCAACCACTTCAATGAAAGTTTTAAGACTAAAACGAACAAATGAAGAGTAATCTTATGGCGTGGAATGTTATGGCGTGGATTATTCGATGGAGGTGTCGTTCCTTGATGAAGAAACAGGTGGTAATGGCTGCCATTTCTGGGCTCATATATAGCATATGGAATTGTAGGAACAAATGCAGATTGGAGAACTACATTACTCAACCTAGACAAGTTGTGAAAGGCGTGCAACAATTGATTAAAATACGAGTGAACAAGGGTGAGTTTGCTAAGGGGAGTGTTAAATGTAAAACTTGGCTACAAAATGTTCTAGTTTAGTAGCTAGTTTCTTTCTTGCTGAGCCTTAAGATAAGTGTATGGTGTGCTTTATTTGATCTTAATGAGATTCACATTTTCACCAAAAAAAAGAAGAGTAATCTTCATGAATTCAATTTTGCTTCTCAAAGCAAAGACTCATTGAAATGAGTGGGAGCATTCTCTTAAACCGTTAAAAAAAGGACGAGGGTTCAAGAAGTAAAGATTATAATGGAATTGATACAAGGTAATGTTAAAAGTAAAGTTGTTGAGAATAGCGATACTAAACCTATCAATCCCGACCGATAAAGTTTCCACTGTCTTAAATGTTGGACACTAGAAAGGAAACTACCCCAAATTATTGAAGGATCAACAAGTTAGTTGTGGGACATCTAATGGGACCTTATTCTTTAAATGTTTATTTGATTAAACAAAATTTTTGCTAGTACTACTTCGTCAATATTAGAAACCAGTGGAGGTTTTCATCATTGTATTCGACACATAAGATGATTAGAATATGACGACTAGCAACAATCATGTTGAGAGATAGAGTCTTTGTGTAATCAATCTAGTTTTGGATTTATAGTTGTACTTAATTATGACTATTAAGTGCATAAACTCTAAATAAGTGATGGGGCATATTCTGCACCCGCTGACCGAGTCAACATATTGAGCAAGGTCAAAGATATCCACAGCAAGTCAACATATTAGACAGCCTAACCGACGCAGCCTGTCGGCCTGTCACTTGGATCTCGGCTGGGTAACTAGCCAGCCGGGATGCATATCCGCGTACTCACATCCAAGTCGCCTCGGCATGGAGTCAACCAGGCCAGCCGGCCTGCCATGGGTCCCTCGGCCGAGGGTAGAACAGTCTTTCCACCTGCTCTGCCACTTGGCCACTACGTGACAAAAAGTGAAAGTCTATAAATACTCCTCAATCCTCATTGAGAAAACGATCCACAATTCATCCATAAACTCACTATTAATCTGGTATAAACTCCCTTATCTCTCTACAATATACTTTGCCAAGTAACACACAACTTAATCTCTTTAAGTTTACTGACTTGAGCGTCGGAGTGAGTACGCTCGGTACCAAGCCAAGCCCTTAGTTTGTTCATCTTTACAGGAGAGACCGAGAGGAAGAGACAAGCAAGGACATCATTCAACAAGCTTACGTGGTAACAAATCCTGCTCCGGAGTCACACCCGGAACAATTGGCGCCGTCTGTGGGGAACCATACTAAAAGCTGGTCACCTACCTTACAAAAAAAAAAACCAAAAACCATTCAAAGAGCTAAGAAAATGTCAAAACAGCCAGAGCTTGTCAGTGTAGAAACTGAATTCTACCAGGGACGACACGTTCCCTAATTCGAGATCGGGCGGTCCCCACCGGCCGAATCACTGAGCCGGCGAAGTACGGGATGCCAAGAGAGCCAGAAACACCGCTGCCCACCGGCCAAGTCACTGTCATGGGACATGTGGTCGATGCAGCCAAACTGAAGCTATTCCTGGACCTGATGGGTAGTACGCCGATCACCCCCGCCGCAACGACGGTGACGGCAGCGCACCCACAAGAGACCAGGGCCCATAAAGTGACCCCGAACAACTTGTCCGGGGCGATACAAGGAGCCATGCATACTAGGATGCCGGCGGAGCCCGTGCTGCCAGTGGCAGACCAAAGTCCTTCCCCCACTCGCGGGAGGACAGCGTCGCCGCGGCAACAACGAGGCCACCCCCGAAGAAATGACGAAAGAAGTCCGACTCTCCAAGGTTGGACAACAAGAAGCCCTTCCCGCCGGATGGAGAGAAGCCGGACTAAGGTTGCGAGGAGCCGATCGCCGCGTGTTATTCGACACGTGGTCAGACAGCTCCTCAGTGCCTATGTCCTCGAAGTCTCCGTGCCGACCAAACTGAAGCTGCCGTCCCTATCATACAAAGGGGATAGCGATCCAACCGACCATGCCGAGGCTTTCGAGTCATACATGTCGGTATGGGAGCAGCCTGATGAGGTATGGTGCCGAGTCTTCCCAACGACCCTGCATGGGATGGCCCAGAGTTGGTACAAGGGGCTAGCTAATGGTTCGGTATACTGCTACGCCGACCTAAGGGATAACTTCATAGCCTAGTACGCCTGCAACAAGAGAAGGGCCGTGGAGACATCGGATCTCCTCACTATCCGACAGGGGGAGGACGAGTATCTACGAAGCTACGTGAAGAGATTCGACGCAAAAGCTCAGCAGATCTGTGAGCTGAACACCGAATTGGCGGCCTTCTCACTGATGAAAGGCCTCCCGAAAGGCGAGCTCAAAAATGAGCTGATCAAGTGCGAGGACCTCAACCTAGACTCCGCCAGAAAGATGGCCGACCGATCCGTAAAGGTGGAGGACTATCCCAAGACCTGGGTAGGCCACAACGAATCTGGGCACCCAGAGAGGAAGAGCCGCCGGGAGAACGTTGATGAAGGTCGCCGTGACATGAATCGGTCACGGCCTAAGAGATTTAACAGGAAGCAGAACTCGGCGGGCGCCGGGAGTTCGGGACCATACACCCGAAGCGGTATGCGCCTCACCCCCTGGTCAAATCACCGGCCGAGGTCTTTGCCCTAAGAAAGAATGAAGGGCGAAAATGGGCGAGGCCCCCAAGGCAAGGGGGACGGCGACATGAGCCGATTTTGCGAGTACCATGGCCATGCGGCCATAAGACCGACAACCGTCGGCATCCAAGAACGCCATCGAGGAGCCGATCAAAAGGGGGCCCTCGGCAAGTATGTAGCTGGAGGCCCGAAACAAGCTCCGACGGGGCGAACAAAAAATCAGTATTCCAGCGAATGGGAGTGATCCAGGTTGTCATCAGGGGGAACGAGAACGGTGGGTCAGCTAATGGGCACAAACGGCACCTGAATGAGCTATACCAAGCCATCGACTTTGTAACCAAAACAGCGACCCCCGCTTCCACAATCCCCGATATAACCATTGGGAAGCAGGACTACGAGGGAGTCGTCGCTCCGCACAGCGACCCGCTTGTAGTCCACCTAGACATAGCCAACCACTTGGTCAAAAGGTGCCTGATTGACACAGGCGCCTACACAAACATCATGTTCAGGGAGTGCTATCTCAATCTCGGCCTGAAGATTGAAGACCTAAGCCCCTGAACCCACCCGCTATACAGCTTCTCCGGGGCCGGCCTGGTACCCCTGGGGTCAATTAGACTGCCGGTGATGTTTGGCCAAGCCGATGCGGCCAAGAACGTTTTATCTGAGTTCGTGGTCATTGATGGTTCGTCTGCCTACAATGTTCTCATAGGCCGAGTCACTTTGAGCGAGGCCGATGCGGTGATGTCCATCCGAGCCCTGACATAGATGTATGTCTCGGACCGGGGGGAAGCGCAAAAGCTCGTCTCGAAGGACGAAAGAGATGAAATCTTCAATGTCCAAGTATCTGCCACAGGGTGCAACATGCAATCCCTCAAAGTGGCAAAAAAATCAGAGAAAGGGAAGAGCCCATCCTTACAACAGGAGGGTGATCCGATGAGCACCAACAACGTCGGCATGGTCGAGGGAGCCGAGACCGAGGAAGTGGAAATTGACCCAGGACGCACCGTAACTATCGGTGTCGGCCTGGAGCCAAAATTCAAAACCGATCTCGTAAACCTCCTGAGGAAGAACAAAGACGTCTTCGCGTACTCAGCCACCGAGATGCCAGGCGTGAGCCGGGAGGTGATCGTTCACAAGCTGAACGTACTCTCCACCGCTCGCCCTGTCAAGCAGAAGATGAGGAACTCCTCGGCCGAGAAGGATGAGGCCATCAAAGCCGAGGTAGACAAGTTATTAGAGGCAGGCTTTATCATGCCTTGTACTTACCCTGAGTGGCTAGCAAATGTTGTAATAGTGAGAAAGTCATCAGGGGCATGGAGGATGTGTGTAGATTTTACCAATCTTAATAAAGCGTGCTCTAAAGATTGTTATCCCTTGCCTCGAATAGATAGTTTAATTGATGCAACGGCAGGCTACACTATGCTAAGCCTGCTAGACGCCTTCTCAGGGTACCATCAAGTGTTCATGGCCGAAGAAGACATGCCTAAGTGCGCATTCATCACCGGTAACGGCACATACATGTATAAAATGATGCCGTTCGGTTTGAAAAACGCTGGCGCAACTTACACTAGGCTGGTGGACAAAGTCTTTCAAGATAAAAAAGGGCGAAACATCGAGGCTTACGTCAACGATGCTATTGTAAAAAGCAAGTCTTACAGCGAGCACTTGGCCGACTTGAGCGAAACATTTTGTTCACTAAGGAAATATAAGATGAAGCTTAACCCAATGACACGCCTGTCGTTGACCTGTCAAAAATAAACCTAACGGTCTCACTAAATATGTAGTAGAGGCAGTCGAGTATCGAATCCTCAGGGAGGTAATGCAACTACAGCTGTCTATCTTTAATCCTAAGGTAACAATGGGGTTGATTGAATTTTTGGTTCTAAACTACGGAGTAAAAGGAAGAGAAATAAGGCAGAGAGCAGTAAAGCAAGAAATATGGATTAACTATCAATAAGAGGGAGACATGTCGGGAACTCGGTTCACTACGGTAAATCAACAACTTAGCAGCAAATGACTCGGATTTAACTAATGCGAGACGGATATTAGAAGGTCCTTTCGGTCCACTTCCCACCCTAAAATACCACTAACTTAACTTTCGTCCTCATTAGGGTAGTCTACTGTTTATAGCAGGCCTGTTTAATCCAATCTTTCGATCCAGGACTAATTGTAGCCGGTTTAATAGGTGACATAGAAGCGTGCACTCAACTAGGTCGGTGATTACAGTTATATTGCTATAGTGACAGAGTCTCTTAGTCAATTCGTCTAATTCATTCACTACGTCGTCATTATCCTACCGCAGATCCCCTAATCCCAACATGAGGGGGAATTAGCTACTCATATTCATAACTAATCTAACAAAGACATAAGATTCCAAAGAATGAGACATGATGATATAATAATAAAAAGCAATGATTAACAAATTAGGGCAAGGGAAATAAGAGCAATAACAAGAATTGAAACAATAAATGAGGGTTAATTATTATTAAGAAAAGGAGGAGATTACAATCTGAGCAATCCGGCGTAAAGAACGACGAAATCCGAGTGCAATAACCCCAAAGTGAAAGCAACGTAAAACTAACGAAAGAGGTTTTAAGAGATAGTCCAAGAGTGAAAAAGAGATAAAAGAGATGCCTAATTAACCTAGTAATCCTCGGTTAAATAGGCAAAGTCTAAGTGTTTATTGCGTAATTAACAAAACACGGGCTAATTAAAGCCCACAGACGGAAATCTTCTCGATCGAGTGGATTAGACCACTCGATCGACCAGTGGCTCAGCAGAAACTCCTCGATCGAACAGCAGGGTTCTCGATCGAGGCTTGATCAAAGGCAGGTTACTCGATCGAGGAAGGAACCTCTCAATCGAACTCAGGGAACTTCAAGGACCATTCGATCGTCCTCCAAACAGCTCGATAGACCACCTATCAACTCGATAGACCACTTAGGTCTTCAATTCAGCTTACGTCTTCACCAAAATGCCTCGTAAAGCGTGCAACGACTCTTCAAGTACAACATCTCACTCTGGAATGGTCCCGTCTCCTCTAAATGCATGCAAAAGGGCAGAAAAGAGCGTGGTTCCGCTACTTTCGCGATTATCCCTACAAAAAGGACAAAATACAACAAAGTAGCCAATTCGGGGCAAAATACTATAAAAACAGTATATAAATGCATGGAAATACGTGCTGAAATAGGCCAAAAAGACCGTACATTAGGCACGTATCAAATCTCCCCAAACCAAACCTTTACTCGCCCTCGAGTAAACTCAAAACTAAACTAATGGAACGGAAATGATAACTCAGAGCTAGCCTAACTTGTCCACTTGAACCACTTTAATGCAACAGAAATTAACAGTTAAAGCTAGACAGTCAATACGCAAACGAATTATAAGCTGTTCAGAAATAAAGCTGACCTATCGACCTTGCAAGACCAACAAAACCGGACCCTCACGTGGTCACTCTCCTCTCGTGAAGCAAAGGGCAAATGTTATATGTAAAAGAGAGAAGAAAGACAGTCACTCACCTAACTGCGACCTACATAGCATGCATGCAACAAAGATGAAAGACAATTCAGGTACTAATGCACAAATTCCAACCAATAATGTCCGTCACAAAATAGGGTTTGCAAATGGTATGGGAATAGTGAGGTTCAGGTGAGAAAAGGCAAAACAAGTTATGGAAATGTGGAGGTAAAAGCGTCAAGCTAGTTCCTAACAGACCATAATAAACCATCCGGATCTCAAACCGATCGAAAGACTAACACAGTGCCCTTCACTTGGCACAAAACTCACTAGACTCAAACAAAATCTCCTCAAAAAGATATAGAATAAGAATGGAGGAGTCAGACGGTCACAAAATTCCTTTTTTAAATCCATCGTCTGAGACAAACAACTGAAATAACCAACCCTCTTGTCAATTGTACGTCTTCAAACATCTTCTCAATTCTGACAAGAGGGGACAATCATTTTTTCACAATTTTTCTCTTTTTTCTTTTGTTCACGTGAATCTCATGTTTTTTTTTTTTTTTTTTTTTTCTTTTTTTTTTTCTTCTTTCACGTTTTTTTTTTTTTTCTCTCCTTTTTTTTTCAATACTTTTTTTTCTTTTCCTTCCTCCTTCCTTAATTCAAACACCAACTCCAAACGGGAATTACGGACCAAACTGCAACTGAAAACATACCACAATAGGACAGACTAACTAGCTTGACTGGGCAGGCTTAGTTTGGAATGTAGCTAATGGGTCAAAAGGCAAGTTTTGGTCAATGTGGAGCTAAATGGGTGAAGATATATAAAGAAAGGGAAATTTGCAAGACCCTCCCTGCATGTGACACCAACCACGAACCCGAATATGTGCATTTGACGAGAAATTGAATGTCATAAATGTGCAAATGAGACGAACATGCTATGCAAGGAGTACTACTCTCAAAATTCCTAATGAACTGGTCATGAATGTCACCAGTTATGGCTCTAAAACTCAGAATTTTTAAGTAGTTTGCCAGTTAATCAGGTCAAGTCTAAACAGTCAGCTATTATTTGAACAGAAATTCGTAGACAATGCGAATTGACAAAGCTAAAAACTATCAATAAAGTGCAAGGCTCAAGTGTATTGACAAGTTAAGTGCAATATCATCACGGGAATCTACCGTTCCGACTCAACCTATATGCAAAAATAAACGTGAAAATTTTTGAATTTTTAACATTTTTCTAATTTTTTTGGATTTTTTGATTTTTAATGAAAATAAACAACAAATGCAAACTGAAAAATTAAACGTGAATGCAAAACAAATGCAGATGCAGACTCAAAAGGATGCAATACCCTCCCCAAACCAAAACGGACAACGCCCTCGTTGTCCTCCAAAGATACACCAAATAAAAATGGGGATGGGGGTATACAACCAATAAAAAGAAAAATAAAGGAGACGAAAAATAAAAAGAGTGAGAGAACATACAAAATACGAACTTCCCCAAACCAGCCAGAAAACTGGGGAAGTGAGTAGACCAGTAGCTACTCGTCGTCGGCACCGCTGTCTCTCCGGTACTCTGACTCAACAAACCCGTCTCCCCAAACCAGCAACAAACAAGGGGAGACTCAGTCATCATCTCCAGGCTGATCATCCGGACCGGGTACGAACGGAGGATCACTCGCCTCCTCTCTGGCATCTCTCGCCGCCGCTGCTCGCCCGTAGCCGCACCTCTCGTTCTACATGCTGTCTCTTCCTTCTCCTCATCCGAGTCGAGGGATAATGAAGGGTACCCGTCCGCCGGTATCGGTAGAAGGAAGGATGCGGCCACCCTCCGGAATCGGTCGCCGGGCCCGGATGTGGAACTCGTAGAGAGGGAATACGGCTAAAGCCATATCCCGTCTCATCTCGAAGGTACCCGCACAACTCCGGAGGCAAGGCATCACGACGCCCTTGGTCTGTGACCGCAGGCGCCTCTAAAGCGGGAGGGCAAACAAAATTGGCCGGAAAAACCGAACCAGAAGGAGGGTCAAGTGGAGGTGGAGTGTGAGACTGAGTGGGTGTGGGCTGAGGCTGAGGCGTGGGTGTCGGTCCACTGGCACTCGAGTCCGAGCACGGGAGCTAGAAGATGCTCCGGCCTCGCGCTTCCTCTTCTTCGTGGAAGAAGAGGGAGGGGTGAAGGTAAGGTGGTAGGTAGGTGGAGGTGGCTTCGCTCCCTCATCGCCAGAGGAGCGGTAAAAGTGGGGAAAGGGTAGAGCACGGCAAGGTAACGACGTGGAACCACGGATCTTCCACGTCCTCGCGCTCCCCTTCGCCCGGGAAACCAGTCAAGGTAGCCATGGCATCCAGGTCAAGATAATCCACCCCATCGGTGCAATGAGTGAAGAGTCGGTAGGGTAAAGGTGGCGGGCAATCCTAGTCACCACCCCGCCGCGCAGACAATCTTCGTTCTTAACCCGAGTCCCAATACCGTTCCAATCTTGAGCTACCGGAAAAGCGATGTTCAGAACAAACGGGTACCGTAGTCAATGTTGAGGTACCCGCGAGAATGGCAAGCTCGGTGTTGGTAACGTTATTGGGCTCGGGCGCCCAAAAATGGTCTCTCGCTAGCGGACGCAAGAAGTAACGGGGCGCGGGTAAGTGAACTGAGCTCCCTTCCGTGCCTGGAAGGGAGTGTGAGAGAGAGAAGCCCAGAGTAGCCGAAGGGGCTCTCGAGGTGGGGCGATGGGACCATCACTAACTAGTCCCAAAACCTCCCCAAACTTGGCCAATGTCCAGTGATGTGACTCGTTACGGAGTCGGAAGTGAATGCAGTTACTGGAGTGGTCAGCCTGGTAGGTGTCGGTGTCAAAGGAATAGGAGCTAAAGAACTCGTACGTAAGGGTACGAATGGTAGCCTCCTGCATGTGAATCAGACCCGACATACCCGTCCCGTTCAATAAACTACAGACCTCCTCATAGATGCCTAAGGTCTCTAAGTCAGCTCGTGCAAGGAAACGGGTGGAGGAGAGGGGGCAACGAAGTAAAGAAACTAACCGTGTCCGGTGAGCCTCTGAAGTGAAACGTCATCAAAGGCGACTTGATGCACAAAGCGAAAAGTGCGTCCTCCCTCGTAGAAACAGACCTCGGAAGGGCTGGAAGTAACGGCTAATCGCTAGCTTTGTGGATCAGCTAGCCCGCGGTGTGGCCTCGGTGGCGATCCCAGCTGCTGGAAGCGGGAGTGCGTCCACGATCCCAGCAAAGAGAAAGTCCTGGTGGAAGTAGTGCTAGAAGCGAGGACTCGTAGTGGTTACCAGGGCCGTAGTGGTGACAAAGCAGGGACCACTAACTCCTTCCCGACGAGCCGGAAGAGCCGAGGACGTGCTAGTAGAAGACAAGGAACTCGCGTCCATCCTGCAATTTATCAAAGGGCATGAATAAGAAATATCTTTAACCGTGATTAAAACGATCGCTAACCAACATGTGACAGCAAAAGAGCAGCCCTATTAGTCGAAAATTCGACTTCCAGAAGTCAAAACAAACAATTCCTCATAAAATTTCGAAAAACAGCAAGTGAGTGGTGAATATATGATAATCAGTGACTGCAAAAAGGGCTAAAACAGCATGAAACCAGAAATGGGGGCATGTATGACTCTGGCAGTCGAATATAAACACTCACAGCGCGAGATTTCCAAATAATTTACATCAAGTAATGGCAATAGGGGACGGGAGACAGATAACAGCAGCAAAAGGCAATCAAGAACTGCAGTTATGCAAGTAAAGCGATAGAAAAACCGTCGGACAGTCGATGAATTCGACTTGCAGGGACCCTAGTTGCGGAAATCGCGCAAAAATCGAAATTAACATGCAAAAACAGTGAGGAATTGTGACAACATCATCATCGAGCTAATCAAGGGCAAATAAACACAAATTAATCGAATAAAATCGACTATACATGGAATTTTCGAACCCTAATGCAAAATCATCTCAAAAATTCGAAATGAATCAAGAGAAATCGCAAGGAGTGTGATATAAATACTTACTTGATGATGATTGACCTACAATGTAGCAATTAAACTCCAAAAACGAGCAACAATGGCGGAATTTTAATCAAAAACCCGCGAACCCTAATCCCTTTGAAAACCGCAAAAACGAGCAAGAAAGAGGGGGAAATTAAGGGGTTATGGGAGATTAATTAACTAGCAAGAGAATGTAGGTGTTTGATTTGATGATTTTGGGCAAGAAATGGGGATTTGGGGGAAATTTCAATCGCAATTAAGGGAGGGTTTGGGAGAAATTAGGAGTTAAAACAATTAGAAATGAAAACTGAAATAAAAAGGAGTTAAGTATAGAAAAGAACTCCCGTTTACTGTTCACTTCACTCGATCGAGTGATTTTAAGTCACTCGATCGAGGGCTTTCTGATGTCCCTTAGCTCGATCGAATAAGAACCCTTTCGACCGACCTCTTCCTCTGTGGTCTTTCTCGATCGAGTGGCCAGCAGACTCGATCGAACCATCTTTCACTCGATCGAGTACAACAATACTCGATCGAGGACTTCTTCGTGTATATTTCCTTGAATTTCTACCGTTCTTCCTCGAAATGCGTGCATTTCCCCAAACCTGCGTAAAACAAATCCCAAAATACCAAAAATGCAACAGCACAGTCTATAGTCTTAGTCTTACGCTAAAAGGAAATTGTCTAACTAATTGTCCTAATTAAAACGTGATAAAAGAAATTCAAAAATAATTCAACGAATATCTATTACAATTTGTTACACGGGGCATTTCCCCGTTTAATTCCCATCACCGTCAGCCCCTTCGTGGGCTTCGACTGAGGACGTCACTTCAAATGATCGACCGTCCTCTTTGACTTCCATGAACTTGAATTTCTGAGAGGGGGAGGAATATAATTCCAATCTACGTAGGTGCGAACTGTCTTCGTTTTCGCCCCTCTGTCATCTTCCTTGGCATCCTTCGCTCCAGGTTGATTGATAATGGTCTTACCACGTCCCTTGACAGCTCCTTCCTTGCCTTCATCTGTACCTGCAGTAAGGGGAACAGACGGATCTTCCTCCTTTTTGCTCTCAGTACGAGGCGGAGGGTTAGCAACAATAGCAATATTCTCCAAAATTGGAGTGTCAATAATGGGGTCAACAGAAGAGAGGGCATTGCAAGGCTGAGCTTGCATGGGAGCCCTCCTGAACTTGGACTGATGGAAAGTCAGCTCCTCATCCCCTACCTGGAAGGTCAAAGTCTTCCCCCCGACATCTATCACTTTGCAAAGGGCGGTGGACAAAAATGGTCTCCCTAAAATGATAGGGGTATGCACATCTTCTGGGATATCAAGGACG
This sequence comes from Silene latifolia, assembly GCF_048544455.1. Classification (NCBI taxonomy): domain Eukaryota; kingdom Viridiplantae; phylum Streptophyta; class Magnoliopsida; order Caryophyllales; family Caryophyllaceae; genus Silene; species Silene latifolia. The sequence goes on along the minus strand of NC_133534.1, from coordinate 39,463,464 downwards.
ACAAAGTCAACGGGAATAAAGAACTTCCCGATCCTAACAGTCGTCTTCCGCTACACCTAGTGGCCGTGATAGACTACGGTCGGCCATCCGGATCATCATATTGGTGCAACTCAGCTTGGTCACACCAAGTCTCTTAGCTAGAGACAAAGGTAGTACACTTACGCTAGCGCCTAAATCGCATAGCGCATTATCAATCAACCGCATTCCTATATGACAAGGGATCGAAAAGCTACCCGGTCGATTGCTTAAGAGGTAGCTTATTTTGAGACAGTGGACCCCATCTCGATCAAAGCGACAGTCTCATTATCATTAACGGTCCTCTTACGTGCTAAAATATCTTTCATAAATCGTAAATAAGAGGGTACCTTCATAAGCGATTCGAAGAACGGTACAGAAACTTCCAAACTCTTCAACAGCTCAACAAATTTGCTAAATTGTTGATTAATCTTGGTATTCTGCAGCCGCCTCGGGAAGGGAACAGTAATTGGAATCTCAAGTCCCTTATTTCTCGCCTCCAAAGTGTCTTCCGGCGCAAGTTCGGTGTCCTTTGGGCGCTTCTTACCTCTCGAACGAGGCCTTTCTGGTACTTCATCGCTTAAACGAGCACTAGCAGGCTCTCGAATAAGCTTCCCGTCAACAATATCAGACGATCGAGCAATGGGTCCACTCGATCGACCTGTTTCTTCATCAACTTTAGTCGATCGAGCAACAGTACCACTCGATCGACCTTCCTCAGCTTCCAGGTCACTCGATCGAGTAGAGTGACTACTCGATCGACCAAGATCTTCACCATTTCCACTCGATCGAACTGGTTCAGCACCAGACTTCAGTCGATCGAGCAACTGCTTCGTCGTGAGTCCCTTCTTCTTACCAGAACACTGTTCATTATCAGTTTCAGCAGCTTCCAGGTCTGATTTCTTCATTTCTGGTCCCTCATAAGAGAGACCGCTTCTCAACTCTATCAAATGTACCGTCTCATTCGGATTTTTGTCATTCTGAGTCGGTAAATGACCGGGCTTCCTTGAAGATTGGTTTTCAGCCAACTGCGCAACTTGGGTCTCAAGTGCCTTGAATGCCGTGTCCTTTTGCTGTAACTGCTTCGCAATGGACTGCATCATGGTCTTTAACTCTCCCATCTCACTCACCCCACTAGATGATGAAGCACCTTGATTAGGAGGGTTGAAAGATGGAGGCTTCTGATAGCCTTGTTGCTTCTGGTGTGGCGGAATGTAAGGCTGCTGCTGCTGATTTGGAGGAGCAGTGGGGTTAAGTATGTTGTTCTGATTACTCCACCTCAGGTTGGGGTGGATGTTTGACTCGTAATGAGTGTTGTTCTGCCTATAATGTTGAAAGGCAGCACATTGCTCATAAGGAGTAGGACAGTATTCGGAGACATGTCCTTCTACCCCGCACCTCGTACAGACGAAAGGACCGTCTGTCATAGCATTAACCTGGTACATCCCTGGCTTGAAAGCTCCCCCTAGCTCATACTTATCGAACCTAGCAGTAAGGGCTTCTAATGCGGCCACTGAAGATGACTCAGCAGCTCTCCTTTGATTTCCCCTCGAGTTCCCGTATTCGGCCCTGTGAGTGGCCAAATCGTCGATGATTTTCCATCCTTTCGTCGGCCCCAAGTTGTCAGAAAATCGACCGTTGGCTGCCGCATCAAGTATAGCTCTCTGATCATCATATAAACCATTGTAAAAATGGTTACATAGACTCCATTTCTCGAAACCGTGATGCGGTATGGTCCGCACCAGCTTCTTAAATCGAAGCCATGCCTCATGGAAATTCTCGTCGGGCCCTTGTTTGAAGCTAGTTATCTGAGCTCTGATGGCTATGGTTCTCGAAGCAGAGAAATACTTCTTATAAAACGCCGATGCTAGCGAATTCAATCTGTTATGCCGTGAACGACTTTGTCCAAATCCTGTACCACTCCCTTGCGATCGCGGAGTGAGAAGATGAACATAGTTTCTTTGATCGATCATTTGTCACTCCGGTGGGAGGAGGTATGGAGCAGCGATAATCAATGAAGGTCTCCATATCTTTGTTGCATCTTCTTTCGCACTCCCCGAACTGGTTTTTCTCTACCATGCTGATGTAAGAGGGCTTGGTTCGAACTTTACGGCATCTCCGGCGATTCGAACCCCTTATAAAGATTGTCACCGTGTGGGCTCGGAGTGACTAGCAATGGATGCTTCCTCGGCCATTTCGGTACTTCGGAAAAGTGATAGACTCAAGTGAACAATCGGAAACTGGAGAAGACGGTGGGTTGTCTTGAAAAGCTCGTTCTCGTAAAAATTGCCGCGAGAATCGGGCTCTTCCTGTTGCTCTCGAAATAGCCTCCTCTTTGCGCGACAGGATCTCTCAATCTCGGGATCAAAAGGTAGCAGTGGACCACCTTGCGACCTGCGCATAAGACAAAACTACAACAAGATGTGAGAACAGTTTAAGGAACGATGTTCCTTAAACTAAAAGGAATTAAAAATAAAAACAGCTAGTAATTGGAACAATTGCCTCCCCGGCAACGGCGCCAAAATTTGACACGCCTGTCGTTGACCTGTCAAAAATAAACCTAACGGTCTCACTAAATATGTAGTAGAGGCGAATCGAGTATCGAATCCTCGGGAGGTAATGCAACTACAACTTGTCTATCTTTAATCCTAAGGTAACAATGGGGTTGATTGAATTTTTGGTTCTAAACTACGGAGTAAAAGGAAGAGAAATAAGGCGAGAGCAAGAAAGCAAGAAATATGGATTAACTATCAATAAGAGGGAGACATGTCGGGAACTCGGTTCACTACGGTAAATCAACAACTTAGCAGCAAATGACTCAGACGAACTAATGCGAGACGGATATTAGAAGGTCCTTTCGGTCCACTTCCCACCCTAAAATACCACTAACTTAACTTTCGTCCTCATTAGGGTAGTCTACTCGTTTATAGCAGCTGTTTAATCCAATCTTTCGATCCAGGACTAATTGTAGCCGGTTTAATAGGTGACATAGAAGCGTGCACTCAACTAGGTCGGTGATTACAGTTATATTGCTATAGTGACAGAGTCTCTTAGTCAATTCGTCTAATTCATTCACTACGTCGTCATTATCCTACCGCAGATCCCCTAATCCCAACATGAGGGGGAATTAGCTACTCATATTCATAACTAATCTAACAAAGACATAAGATTCCAAAGAATGACATGATGATATAATAATAAAAAGCAATGATTAACAAATTAGGGCAAGGGAAATAAGAGCAATAACAAGAATTGAAACAATAAATGAGGGTTAATTATTATTAAGAAAAGGAGGAGATTACAATCTGAGCAATCCGGCGTAAAGAACGACGAAATCCGAGTGCAATAACCCCAAAGTGAAAGCAACGTAAAACTAACAAAGAGGTTTTAAGAGATAGTCCAAGAGTGAAAAAGAGATAAAAGAGATGCCTAATTAACCTAGTAATCCTCGGTTAAATAGGCAAAGTCTAAGTGTTTATTGCGTAATTAACAAAACACGGGCTAATTAAAGCCCACAGACGGAAATCTTCTCGATCGAGTGGATTAGACCACTCGATCGACCAGTGGCTCAAGGCGAAACTCCTCGATCGAACAATGCGGGTTCTCGATCGAGGCTTGATCAAAGGCGGGTTACTCGATCGAGGAAGGAACCTCTCAATCGAACTCGGGGAACTTCAAGGACCATTCGATCGTCCTCCAAACAAATTTCTCGATAGACCACCTATCAACTCGATAGACCACTTAGGTCTTCAATTCAGCTTACGTCTTCACCAAAATGCCTCGTAAAGCGTGCAACGACTCTTCAAGTACAACATCTCACTCTGGAATGGTCCCGTCTCCTCTAAATGCATGCAAAAGGGCAGAAAAGAGCGTGGTTCCGCTACTTTCGCGATTATCCCTACAAAAAGGACAAAATACAACAAAGTAGCCAATTCGGGGCAAAATACTATAAAAACAGTATATAAATGCATGGAAATACGTGCTGAAATAGGCCAAAAAGACCGTACATTAGGCACGTATCACCCAATGAAATGAAACTTCGGTGTCGGGGCCGGCAAGTTCCTCGGCGTGCTTGTCAGCGCCAGGGGAATTGATGCCAATCCAGAGAAAGTCCAAGCAATACTAGACCTGCCGGAGCCGAGGAATCGAAAAGAGGTTATGACGCTGACCGGGAGAATGGCGGCTCTTGCCCGCTTCATCTCTCGGTCGGCCGACAAGAGCACTCCGTTCTTTATGGTGCTGAAAGGGAATAAAGACTTTAGCTGGGGAGCAACGAGCACGGCTTTCGAGCAACCGAAAGCTCACCTTCGACATCGCCGACCCTGTCCAGTGCCGATCTTTGGGGGGGAGACGCTATATCTATATTTAGCCGTTACCTCGGCCACGGTCGATGACGATAATCGTCCGGAAGAAAACAAGCGGCGAAGACCCAATCTACTTTATCGACCATACACTGCCGGCGCGAAAGAAATTACCCACTGATTGAAAAAGCGGCCTTCGCCGTCGTCGTTGCCGCAAGGAAGTTAAAACCCTACTTCGACGCACATCCCGTGACGGTCTTAACCGACCAGCCATTGGAGAAAGCCTTAGAAAAATTTGAAAAATTCGGCCGACTTATCAAATGGGCAGTGGAGCTCTCCGGTTTTGGCATTCAGTACAAACCAAGACCTTCGATAAAGGGGCAAGCACTTGCAGACTTCCTGGCTGAGTGCACATATCAAGAAGAATCACATCCCGGTGTGTGGGAAGTATACACCGACGGGTCCTCCACGGCAAAAACACTCGGGAGCGGCATCCTTATCACCAGCCCTAACGGGGACGAGTTTGAGTACGCCTTGAAGTTTACCTTCTCGGCCTCAAACAACGAATCCGAATATGAGGCGGTGATAACTGGAGTCGAGTTATCTAGAGCTAACGGGGCGGAGCATATTGTGTTGAAGACAGATTCACTCCTAGTGACCAATCAAATCAGAGGAGAGTATGAGGCTCGAGACGACGGGATGGTGAGATACCTGGAAAGGGTCAAAGCTGACACTGCAAAGTTGAAATCTTTCCAAATACAATGTGTCCCTAGGTCCGAGAACAACCGAGCCGACGCTCTCTCAAAACTTGCCAGTTCAAGCATCAAGAATGTCAGTCGAACCGTGCTGGTGGATATCAGGAATGCTAAAAGCATCACTGAGACCGTCGGCATGGTGGGCGACATCGAAGCCGAGACGACGTGGATGACTCCGATAATGAAATACAAACTAACAAAAGAGTTACCGGAGGACCGCAGTCTCTCTCAAAAGATAAAGAGGATTGCCGCAAGGTACTTGGTGTTCGAAGGAGAACTATACAGAAGGTCCGTGATAAGACCACTTTTGAAATATGTCGGCCCAGCCGACGCGGAGCTTATACTGACAGAGATTCACGAAGGCATCTGTGGACATCACATGGGGGCAAGAACGCTAGCCCACAAAGCTCTCCGAGCCGGCTACTTCTGGCCTACCATTCTTGAGGATTCCAGAGCTAAGACCAAGAAGTGCAAGAATTGTCAGATACATGCTCCGGTGATACACGCACCTTCCCGAGACTTGCAACCAGTACTTAGCCCCCTACCATTTGCACAGTGGGGGATGGATTTATTAGGGCCATTTCCGACGGCCTCCGGAGGAAGGAAGTACCTAATCGTCGCCGTTGACTACTTCACCAAATGGGTCGAGGCTGTCGCGGTACCCGCCAAGACCACGGCGGCCGTAAGAAAGGTGATTTGGGAGAACGTCATAACTCGATTTGGGTTGCCCCAAGTCATGGTATTTTACCACGGCCGAGAGTTTTGGAGCGACATGATAATGAACTAGTTGGAGGAGCTCGGTATCAAATTTGCATACTCCTCCGTCTGCCACGCTCAGAGCAACGGGCAGGCGGAAGCAGCTAATAAAACAATCCTAAACGGGCTGAAAAAGAAGGTTGAAGATCTAAAGGGAAGGTGGGTGATGAACTACCCGGCGTCCTGTGGTCCCTTAGAACCACGGAGAAAGAAGCAACGGGGTACAATCCATTCCACCTTGTCTATGGGTCTAAGGCCGTCCTGCCAATTGAAGCAGCGGTGCTGACATTCAGAACGCAAACCTTTGACCCAGTCGAAAATGAGGAAGGCCTGAGAGCCTCCCTAGACCTGGTCGAAGAAAGTCGAGACACGGCACGGATTAACTTGGCAGTATATCAAAATCGGATGAGAAGAGCATACCACCGTAGGGTCCACAAAAGAGACTTAAGAGTAGGAGATCTAGTCCTAAGAAAGTCAGCCGCAACCAACAAAGGAAACAACCATGGTAAAATGACGGCCAACTGGGAAGGACCCTACAAGGTAGTTGAAGAAATGAGGCCGGGGACATACCGGCTGACAGACATGGAGGGTGTTCCTCTAATGAGCCATTGGAACATAGACAACCTAAGGAAATACTTCATATAGCGGCGGAGGTGTCCGAGACCGTTGTGGGCACCCCAGCGCGTGATTATATCTAATGAAGAATGATCCAAGTTTTCCATCAAAATGCTTGTCCCCTCCGAAGTCACTACCAAAGTAGACGCCACGGTCAAAGACGGGCAGTCACTACCAAAGTATAAAAGCGTATAAGCACTGTTGAGACGCAAATCCGACTGCCCCGGCCAATCCGGGAGTGGCGGAGGAAGCGATCAATATGTCTATAGATACGGAAAGCGATCGAAACGTAACTTCGATTGCCCGGCCAAAGCCGGAGTGACGTGGGAAACGCGATTTGCCAACAGCGGTTGATACTCGCGAAAGCGACCAACATGCTTAGGAACGTATAAGTACAGTTGAGAAACGCAAATCGACCGCCTCGGCTAATCCGGAGTGGCGAGGAAGCGATCAATATGTCTACAGATACGAACGATGTCGAGCCGTAACCTCGATTGCCTCGGCCAAAGCCGGGAGTGACGGGGACACAACGACCGATACGCTAACATGTTCACAACGGCGGTTGGGAAGCGCAAATCTGACGCCTCGGCCAGACCGAGAGTGAAGGAGGAAGCGACCGACATGCCAACATGTTTAAAAACGTTAAGTACAGTTGAGTTATGCATTCTAACTGCCTCGGCCAAGCCGAAGGTAGAAAAAAAAAAAAAAAGAAGCGCTCAATTAAAAACGTAAGAAGACAACTGAAGGCAAATGGACAAACTTTACTAAAAATGTTTACAGGTGATACAAAACAAAGTGGACGGCCGTCCCCATAGGGATAGCCTAAACACAACCTACCAAAGCTTACAAAAAAGAAGGAACAACAAAAGGTTACAGACATAGAGACTTGAAGCGCCAAAAGGATGGCAGGGAGGAAAGGCTCAATAGTTGGCCCCCGAACAGTGAAGGCGTTCAAGGGCCGGTGAATCTGGTGACGACCGCCCGTCTCCCTATGCCTGTTGCTGCCCGCCACCGGCAGCAGCAACAGCATCATCTTTGGTGGGCGGCCCAGAAGAAGGCTTGGCAGCTTCACGTGCCCTTACCCTCTCAGCCTCCTCTCTGGCCTCCTTCACCTTGGCATCCCGGGCCGCCCTCTCCACAGCCTCCTCAGCGGCCTTCGCCGCCTTTGCCTTCTCCACAGCCTCTGCCTCCGCAGCAGCGACCTTCTCATCCAGAAGTCGGTCAAACTCTTGCCACGGGAAGTCGCCTTCCGGAAGGAGCTTTTTGATCACATCCCTGGTAGCATCTTCGGCCTGGTCCCGTTACTGGGCACACATGTTAGGGATAACCACGGTTTTAAGCGTCTCAATGTCCTTCTCCCTCTGGGCAAGGATAGCCTTTGTGTTCTTGTGCTCCTTCGCCTCAGCCGAATGAAGAGTCTTCCACCTCTCTTTTTGCCCAACCACGGCGTTATAGCCGCCCTCCAATTTGTCCCGCTCCTCCCGCAGCTTAGCGGCATCACCCAATGCAGCCTCAACCTTGGCCCTCTCGGCTAGGACCGCCTTCTCAGCGTCCTCCCTAAGCTTTCGCTCAGCGAGGAGATCATTTTTGGCGGCCTGGAAGTCCTCTTTCGACCTCTCGGCCTCCTTCTTAGAGGCAGCAAGCTTGAGCCTAAGCCGTTCAAGCACAGGGGCAGCTTCAGCCATGACCTTTTCTTGCTCCATAATATGAGCGCCAGCTAGTTCAGTCCACTTCGCCAGCTTCTTGGACAACCTTATGCCTTCCGCCCTAAGTCAAGGCGGGGGAAGGCTTCAGGGATGAGGAGTCGACGGCGGCATTTTTATCGCCCGTCTGCACAGGCCGCTTCTCCAATTGCCGTTCAGTAAGAGCGACAGCCGGCAGCGGCTGATCTACAAAAAATCCAGACAAAGCATCCATGTCAACATTCATTGACATGTCAGAAAGCCTGTCATCAGGAATGCCTAATGAACCTGCTAAATCCGAGCCGTAGGTTAGATCCGTACCAGCCTTGGCCTTCTTGGTTGGAGGACCGGCTGACCCCTTTTCTTTCCCGGCATCGGTAACAGCAGCGGCGAAAGGCGTTGCTTCTTTTCTCTTGTTTGAAGGAGGAGGACCCTCCGCAACGGTGACCTCCTCTTTAACTTCAACGACGACCACCTGCTCCTTTCGGGTTACGGGGATTGAAGGTTGAGCTGAAGCTGACACCGTTGCCGCCGTAGACGTTGTCTTCGGTCTCCGGCGCGGCACGTTACCGACAATCTGCGCTTGAGCCGCCGCCACATCCAGTGCCTTCAACTGCTGCTCCATAAGTTCGTGAGGCGCCGGTCTGCGATCACGAGGCCCGGCCTTAGGATGCAGCTCAACAACTCTCCCGTTCTCGTCAAGTCCCAACCTCTTGAGGACGGAGAGAGGCAGTTCTGGCCAAATCGGTCTGCAAAAGAAACGAAGCAGGAGTTAAGCAAAAGAAATAAAACAAGGTTCAAATACAAAAGCATAAAAAGCAAGGGTGGGCCTCACACCGACCCCACTCACCCTGTTCGAGGGCCGGTATGAGGCCGACGCGGCAAAGCAGCTCATCCTGAAGAACGATCTGCGTCGGGGGCATCCATCCCTTCGGCGTGCCATCCTTCTCAGCCTCAAACAGCCTTATTGCCCGCGTTTCGTCCTCATTAAGATAGACCCTACTGGCGTCCATCTTAAGCTTACTCCGGGAGACATATTTGTCATGCTCCCCTTGATTCTCACACCGCAAATTGACGCGTTACGAAAGGACCGGGCAATGAGTAGTCCTCCGGAACCTCAACGTATACCCACCGCCCCTTCCAGTCCTTGCAAGACGTCGGCTTGGAAACAAGGTGTGGCTTGGGCTCGGTCGTATCTTTGTACCACCCCGGGCCGCCTAGGGTAGTCTGCTTAAGATGGTGGAGCCGGCGGAAGAAGTTCACCGTTGGGGCCTCCCCTTTAAAAAGACATAACCATACAAAGCCAATAATCGTCCTGATGGCCAACGGATGCAGTTGAGCCACGACGACATTCATGGCTTTAATTATGGCCACGACGTATTCATTAAGAGGAAACCGGAGCCCATACTCCAGGTGTCTGATGTACACGCCGATACAACCCTCGGGAGGGCAATAGACGGCCTGACCCTCCTCTGGGATAACAATTTTATACCCCCTGCCGAAGGAGAAAATGGTCTTCAAAAAGATCAGAACCGGAGCAGCTAGCGAACTTATTCGTCCAGGCACGATCAGGACTGATCGGGCAGGCATCACCGTGCCACGAAATAAGCGGCCTCTTTACGACAGAAGGGGTCGCCTCATCATCGTCATCATCAAAACCCTCCAAAAATTGAGGATCAATTTCAGGAGAAGGCGACTTGGGACCCCCAAACCCTATCGGGGTGACAACCAGTGCCTCCTCTTCATCAGGATGCGACGGTTCGCCCCCCGGCGCAGAGGTACTAGGTTGAGCATCCGCAGAAGACACAGTGACAACAAAAACTTAACAGTTAAAAAGTGCGAAAAATTTGTTTGTTTACCTTGGAAAAAGTGCTACGCCGAGTAACGCTTTGAAGACTAGAGAGAAATTCCTTCGAAAAACTAAGAGAGGGGAAATTTTTTTGAGAAAATGAAGTTTGATGGCCAAAAAACGGGGCACGCTGCTCTATTCATAGAGCAAAATCTATGAAACGGACCAATCAGGGCAAAGCCCATGAAACGTCAACCAATCAATGCCAAGCCACGTGTCAAGCATGCAGCCACGAAATGTCAATCGACATACAATTACCAAACTTCTTCGACACGCTCCTTCGTATCTGCTTGCTAACGGCCAGCTGATCAACAAAGCAAAGACAGCACCGGCCGGGGGCAATCAAAAGCACAAACGGCACTCTCAACCTTGGTCTCGGCCAGCGCCATTTTCTTTTCCACATAGGATGTCCATTACACATCCATGTGGAGGGGGATATGGTACGGCTGGCAATGAACAAAGCCGAGGAAGAAGAAGCCGGGGAAGAAGTTCAACTTGCGTAGAATACGCTAAACACTCATCGAAGGTCCATACCACGGCATAGACTACGCTGGGGGCAAATTGATGGGGCATATTCTGCACCCGCTGTCCGAGTCAACATATTGAGCAAAGTCAAAGATATCCACAGCAAGTCAACATATTAGACAACCTAACCGACGTAGCCTGTCGGTCTGTCACTTGGATCTCGGCTGGGTAACTAGCCAGCCGGGAGGCATATCCGCGTACTCACATCCAAGTCCCCTCGGCATGGAGTCAACCAGGCCAGCCGGCCTGCCATGGGTCCCTCGGCCGAAGGTAGAACAGTCTTTCCACCTGCTCTGCCACTTGGCCACTTGGCCACTACGTGACAAAAGGTGAAAGTCTATAAATACTCCTCAATCCTCATTGAGAAAACGATCCACAATTCATCCATAAACTCACTATTAATCTGGTATAAACTCCCTTATCTCTCTACAATATACTTTGCCAAGTAACACACAACTTAATCTCTTTAAGTTTACTGACTTGAGAGTCGGAGTGAGTACGCTCGGTACTAAGCCGAGCCCTTAGTTTGTTCATCTTTACAGGAGAGACCGAGAGGAAGAGACAAGCAAGGACATCATTCAACAAGCTTATGTGGTAACAAATCCTGCTCCGGAGTCACACCCGGAACAATAAGAATATAAACTTGTTAAAGATACAAAAGAGGTTTCACTTTTGTGACTCTATACACCATAATTTGATGTATAGCTAGCCCATTATCAAGGTGATTATATTCTAAACCAAACTAGAATAATACATCATGTAGATGATGTAAGACTCAAATCGGTAACCCAAGATTAAACCTTAAATTTTGGAATGATGAACGCAAAGAGTTATCGAGTACTCTTGAAACCATTAGATTGTTAATGGTATATGCGTATCTTGTATTCAAATCAAGATGTCTCGTGCCTTTTGGTTGAAAAGGAGATCGAGGTTGTAAATCATTGATCCATAATAGGTTGATAATTTTCTTTTACCAACAATTTAAGTTGACGCTAATGTGTTCACTTAATAAGGTAAATAGAGAAATATTTGAAGAAGTTCAAAGAGTTCAAGGATCCACGATTTAATCGTGATGGGATTATCAAAGTGAAGACTTTGATATAAGCCAAATGAAATATGATATAGTATCACAAGTTAATCTCTCTTAAACGCACATTATGGGATAATGCGTGGTTGGATAAGAAATCAAACGCTATTCGATATGGTTTGGACTTCGATCAAGTTACTTTGAGTTACTTGATCCTTTTGGGGATTTTATCATTTTGTCTAAATTATTTTTCCACTAAATCAAAAACGAATCATACAAGATATGATATGGTAGAGTACCATATTTGTAAGTTTTCACAAGAAACAAATGCTCATTTTTTCACGAGTACGACGGGTTTGCGGCTCGTGAAGCTGTCTTTCTAAAATACAAGTTTATTTCTAGAAGACAGAGTGGGAGAAATTATTCAAGAGCCACAAAGAATGTTATGTCGCAAGAAACTGATCTTTCTTGACTACATGACACGTTTTGTGAAAGACGTTGTTTCTTCAAAACCTAGGAGGTTAAAATCATCACTCGTTGAAGATGATGAATTAGTGTTACTTTTAGAAAGTAAATAGATTGTAACTTACAAAGAAATCATTTGATTCAAGTTGATTACTTCTAGAAAGTAATGGACATATGACTTACATGAGAATGTTTAAGTCACAACTCAATACAAGGGTTAGAGCCATGAAAATCCGAAATTAAAGGCTTGATTAGTTGCAAAGGGTTTTGCACTAATAAAGAGAGATTTCAAAGCTTGATTGGTAGCAAAGGGTTTTGCACTAGTTGAAATGCTTAAGTCTATTTGGATCTTCTTAGGGATTGTGTTTCATTATGAAATACATAGCGAGTGAATCTAAAACCCACTTCTTCAAAAGAAGGAATGTATTCAATACATGTCATGAGTTTTATAGATTCTTACAATCCTAAGATAATGTGAAACTTAAGAGAGGGTCTTAAGTAGGACATCAGTGAGTTGGAATCAATGTTTTGATCATATTATAAAACTTTTCTCGATAAGTCGAGAAGTTGTGTTTATACATGGAGTTTAGTGGGAGTTACGGAAATTTTAATTAGTCTTATATGTAGATGACATATTGATCATTGAGAATGATTTAAGACTTTGTAGAAATATAGTACATCTTTAATATCCGGATTTATGGAGATAAATCTACATGATGTTAGCGTCAAATAAGAAGTCTTATGTTTATAAGATTCATGACTAGTTCAATCAAGTTGAACATATTTGATTGATTCCATTCGCTTCCGCTGTCGAATCAATTAAATAGGAAATGATGTATAACACTTCATATACTTTGAGTATGATGAATTGTTTCAAAATCGAATTCAAGAAATAATTACCAAGTAGCCATATTGATTACCCTTAAGTGCTTGCAGAAGCATTAAGGATGTAAAGCAAAATGTTTTTGATGCAATTTTTTGTAAGGGTGTTACACAAGTGACAATTGACAATTGAGATTGCGCATGGTTTCCGACAAAACCAAAATAAAAAAACATTAGGATGGTTAAGATACCATTGTAGGCTATGTTATTTAAGAAATAGATTCTCTAGAATTGTTCTAGGCAATAAAGAACAATAAGAAATATTTACAACGGAAATAGAGTACACTTGCAATCATGAGATGTGCAAGAAGGAAGAGTCCCGCACACTGTGAAAACAGTAGGAGCTATTCTAAGGCTAGAAGGCCTATGTCTTGATTGGATCTCGACACGTACTCAGAAAGTTTTGTAATGCAAATGTATACATTATAAAGGAAAACGAGTATGTAGTAAGGTTGAGTAAGGTACAAGAAGTTGATGAGTCATGTCATTTCAATAGAATTGAGATGAACAACTACATTCAAGATCAAACTGGATTATAGAATATGAAGTAGTAATCAGGCATTGACTATTCATATGTGATAATCGCATTTGTCGTTCGAGTTTTACTTTAAAACTCTTTTATTATACTTTGTTACATCCAAACGGGTTGTAGCGACAATTGAACCCCGTTAAAGTGAACCCGGATTAACATAGTATTCGCCCATAGTCACTTGTATGAGGTGACGTCTCGAAGTGACTAGAGTGTGATGCGATTGATGGCAAGTTCAGTGCCATACAGTCATGTGAGATGACTAGTCGATCACATAGGTAGACTGTTAGGAACACTTTGTCGGGCCTTATGACCGCTTATAGAGTTCTGGCAAATTTATATAGCTTGGTCGTGGCGAGAGCTACTATAGTACTCTAATGAGTCGATTCTTTTGACTAAAGACTGTTCGCCTAAGATGGCACAGTTTCAGATTAACTTTGATTTGTGATACTACGGCCTTCGTAAATGGGGTCAAATGGGCATATTTTGGGTTATGATGGTTGTGGCTAATCGAAGGGAATAAGTGTGATATGAATTGTCCACCCCCTTGTCAGGGTTATAACAATATCTCAGGGCCACTTGAGGAGTAATGAACTGGAAATGCGTGGCCACGCTCGGAATGTATCCATGGTGGATAATTCCGGTCAATCAGTTATTCTCCAGATCGAGGAAACCACTCTCGATATGATCACTTGCAAGTACGACCCGAAAGACACCTTGCATTGAGTGGGAGATAGTAATAGGACAAGAGAATTGGTGACGCACACTTGTCGAGGACAAGTGGGAGATTGTTGGAACATGTGTCCTCTCACAATAATGCGATCACAACTGTCGATCATGATGATCACATGTTTAAGTCTCATTTTAAAGAATACAATTGGGAAGTAATATTTTACTGTCAACTGGTCCACACATATTGGTAATGATTGGCTGACTAGAGTTTGACATTACTGTCGTGCGACGGTGGTGATCAGTTGATCCCCTTAGGTCATACCTAAAGGGTAACACTCTTAATCGATTATTTAATTGATCGTATGACGATACGAGTTAATTAAATTACTTAAAATTGACGGACGATTTTGGAAGTAATATTTACGTGTCTCATTGTAATTTGATTAAATAAGATACGGTCTAGCTAATCGAATTGTTTTATTACTTAGATGAAATTATTGTTTACAGAAACAATTGAAACGGAATGAATAATTTATTATAAATACAAGATGTTGTGATTTATAAATTGGTAAACCATTTTTGGTACAAGTAATTGTGAATTACTATGTTATTTTTATAAGTGACATATTTTATTAATATGTTGATTTTTAATGGTTAAAAATACATTTTATAAATAAGATGTCATGAAATATGTCACATGTGACATATTGACAAAATCACAAATAAAATGGACTCATCCATTTTATGTAGGTGTACCGAAATGGAGGGAGTATTTAGGATAAAATTATGTTGATTATTTATAAGTGGAAAACATAATGATAATGCCTACATATAGCCTTGCATACATAGCTTTCTCTTGGGAAGAAAAGGTGAGCATGCATTGGGTCAATCTCCTCTCCCTTTTTCGGTTTTCCCTAAAGAAAAGAGCAAAATATTTTTGCTTATTATTTAATCATACACTAAATGCAAAAGCTAGTGTGGATTATTCATTCTAACACAACATCTAAAAATATAGAATTTTTAGAGAGACAAAAATTACTTCCTCTTTTCTCTTCCTCTTAACCGAAAATTAAGAGAGCAAAATAAATTTTTGGGTCAATTTTATTTAAATTAATATTGTTCTAGTATTGATAATATTAATTTTATTAAGAGGTTATCTTGGGTATATGCTTTTGGGAGAGATTCTATACTTGAATCTTTGTTAATCCATTATTTGGAATGCTCAAGAACTAACAAGAAGGAGATCTTGTTGGTGACCTTATAATCCGAAAATCGTATGGTGAGAAAACGATTTCTTCTCTATATTTAATATTGTTTGTATGCATAAGATTTGTAATTAATTTTATGACTAAATTAATTCATCACATATATGAATATGTTAAGTAATGAGATAAAGATTTCTAACAGGTGGTGCCTACCTTATCTTGTTGCTTGCCCCCACGTGGTAATAGGTGGCCCAGCTTTCCTTGTTCATATAGGCGCTTGACCTCTCTCCGTAATGTGTAGCAATCCTCAGTATTGTGCCTAATATCACGGTGGAATTCACACTTCTTCTTGCTATCTTTCCTCCATGCTTGTCCTTCTATTGGTGGGTTGGGCCACCTGACTCCATCTCCCACCTCTCTGAGTGCCTTCAGGATTCCTCCGACGCCTGTAGTAAATCCATATTCTGCTAGAGTGGGGAGTTGCTGATTTTCCTTGATTCTGTTGACTCCCCTTCCATATGGTCTGTACCTCTCGTCCTTCTTTCTGGTGGTTTGCTTTCTTCCTGATTTTTCCACACTAAGGTACTAGAAACACTTGGTGTATTAGGTAGGTTTGCTCTGGCTAGTATGTCTTCTTCCAGTCTGATTGCGGCAGCTGTCTTTTCCTGTACGGCCTCAAAACTATGGCAGGGATGCATAGTTAGCTGCTTGTATAGGTCGGAGTCAGGGTGGAGGCCTCTTCTGAAGGCTTCTACTGCTGTTGAAATGTTGCACTCTCGTACTGCTACCTTCTCATTGTTGAACCTAGTATTGGATTCTCCAATGGTCTCTCCTGCCCCATGGACTATTCTGTATAGATCTCCTGCATGCTTCTGCGGCTTCCTACTGCTTTCAAATTGCTGAGTGAATGTGTTCACTAATTCAGCAAATGTGGATATCGACCTGTTGGGCAGGCTTACAAACCATCGAAGTGCCGGTCCTGTTAAAGTGGATCCAAATCCTTTGCACATGCAGACCTCCTTGACTTGCCCTACGGCTGTTACTGTCATCATCTTCTGCTTGTACTGGCTTATATGGTCAAAGGGATCTGCTGTGCCGTCGAAGAGAGGCATATTTGGATTTGTGAATCCCTTTGGCATGGCTGTGACGGATATGGTATCCACAAATGGTGAGTCGGTATAGCTGTCCAGTGTTGCTTTCTCGAGTGGGGGTGGCAGCCCTGGGACCCTACTCAGTATTTCTTTTAGCTCCAAGTACTGCTGATTTATTATGCTGCCTGAATCTGGGGTCTGCCTGTCGGCTGCCTGCTGGTTTAATATCCTACCTCCTGTCCCGAGCTCTTGAAGGTTCTGATGTACTCCGGTAGCTAGAGGGGTTGAAGTGACGACTGTCCCCTGCGGCCAGTTCACTTGCTGGTTCCACTCGGATCCTGCTCCAGGTGTCTGATCAGTTGCTGCGAAACTGCTGATGGGGATGCCACCTGTTCACGTCTCCACACAGCCGGCTGATGGCCAAGTGTCCGGTGTGAGGTATCCCAGCCCTTGTGGGGTTATTCTTCCATCCGTCGGTACTGTAGTTAGATCCAACCTTGTTACCAGTTCGGCTGGTATCTGTCGAAGTGGATTCCTGCTACCCGATGCCCCCTTGTGTCAGATCTACTAGTGGAGACCTTCCTTCGTCTGCCCTACTCGCTGGGGTGGCAGACTGCTGTTTCAGGATGTCTATCTGTGCCCAGAGCTCTCTGTCCCTCTTCCTTGCTTCAGCTTCTGCTTTCTTCTGGTTTTCTCTCATGTTTTCCATGGCTTTCTGGAGATTCCCTACACCAGTGAGCAAGATTTGTGTGGGACTTGGCTTGGGTTGCGATAGCAGGAGTCTTAGGAGGTAGGGAGGTTTTTGCTGTTGGTGTTGTTCTCGAAGTATGTCCGGGAGCCGGTGTTGTCACTGTTGATGCTGGATTTTGAGTAGAAGTACGTGGTGGCGACGATTGTCTGCTCCCTGACACGGCGTCCGATGCTTGCTTATCCATTGTGTATTTAGAGCATCAACGATTGACGACCACAATGCCCCACGGTGGGCGCCAAACTATTTAGGTATTTTTTACCGAATTGATTGATTCGGGTCAATGTGGTCTTACTCGTTGGTTAAATGAATAATTGTTTGTATGATAATGCTTAAATAAGGAAATAAAGTACGAAATATAAATTGACACGTAAGATTTGGTGACGCGGAAAACCCAATGTGGGAACAACCGCGGGAGGGATAGTACCCTGCCAAATGTTGCACTATTCTTGAATGGGAGGATGATTACAATTGAAACGTAATGCTAATCTTGCTAGCGTGTGGTATCGAGCTCGTAAGGTCTTGGATGGTTGTATGCGTGTGTACGTGGATGTGTTGATGAATGTCCTTCTTTGATTGCTTCCTTGGCTATTTATAGGGTAAGAACCCTAGGCATGTCCTACCTTGATTATGGAAAGGGAATATAACTTCCATAACAACTCTTTCCATGTTTGGTTGTCTCCCTCAATTCTCTCTAATCTCCCTGACATCTCTCTGACTTCTCCCTGACTCCCCCTTTCCTAATTCCAGACGCCTCCTTCAATGGGCTCCAGTCTTCTCCTGCGCGCATGCCGGCCCAATGCCTTATTCAATCACGGGCTCTTTTCCTCCTTATCACTCCTTCCATGATCCATTATTTTATCAAGTGAGCCTCCTCTTTATTGTGCTATTTTTAGCCCAAACAATCTTCATAGGTATAATTCTCTCTTAACCTTGTTTGATTATTGTTAATCACTTTCATTTATTCATCATGTTTTGCCCTGCTAGTATGATTGACAACCTTGTTAGCATGTTAAACTTGATAATGAGTGAGTAGTTTCCTTAACTTGGGTTAATGGAGAATTAGGGGAAACCAACATGGGGATTTATTCATGCTTAATCTAATATGTTTTAATAATTAATTTCCTTGCTTGTTGTGATTTCAACTTATGCACATGTTATGTTTGATGAAATGCGAGCCTATGAATCCTTGCATTTTTTACCCATCACTTATCTTTTCAATGAGACTGGTAAGATTATACACCAACTCGAGTCTCATTAGACCATGCCTGTAGTTGAATAGGAAGGACTAAGTTCACTTGTAGGTGTTGTACAACCTAATCGATTCGGCTCCGGGACCCAAACCTTCTTAGGGATTGTAAGCTTATACACCAACTTGATCCTATCACAACAATAAGTGCTTGCATCTAGTAGAGAACATGTTTGTATGATCAACTCCCATGAATCCCCTATGAACCCATGGCACCCTAGTGCTTTTAATCAATTATTTACATCTCATTTTAATCATCTTGCTTGTTTTTATTATCTTACTTTTATATTGTTGATTAGTTTTAGTCGATCTTCTATCTCAACCCAAATTGTGACACCCTAAGACCTTTACTTGCCTCTTTGCTAAGAGTAGTTTGTGAAGTTATAAATATTGTTTTGGTTGGTAGCTTTTGACGACGAGTTTGAACAGGACCAAAAATGGCGCCGTTGCCGGGGACGGTGTTAACTTGATTTGATTTTCATTAATTGTTTTTAGTTGTGTCTTTTTTTACCTTGGGGAAGTCAATCTCCTCAAGGTTGTTCTAATTGTTTTCGAGTTGTTTGATATTTTGCATGTCTAGGAGATCACAAGGTAACTTGTTACCCATTGATCTTGAAATTGAAAGAACTTTGACCAACAATAGAAGACTTGCTAGAGGTACTTTAAGAGGTATTGGAGAAATTGTGGACATTAAACCAAATAACATTGAGTTTATCAACCCTTTTGCAAGAGAAGGAGAGGAAACCCAATACAAAACCCACCACAATATCAACCCACAATGCCTAAATTTTCATCACATTCCGTACCAACCGAGGAGAACCTACCAAATGATACTCCTACACCACAATATTTAACCGGTAATTTCATTGCCAAATCCGCATTAATACAACTAGTTGAGAGAAGTCAATTTGGGGGGATGCCTAGTGAACCCTCACTCACACATGGAGACTTTTTGTGACTATTGTGAAGCGATTTCTCAAACCGGAGTTACTCAAGACCAAATCCGATGGGTCTTATTCCCTTTTTCTTTGATTGGTACCGCAAAACAATGGTTGGAAAGCCTAGACAAGGCTACTCTTGGTATTGATTCTTGGAAGAAATTGGCACTTGCTTTCTACAAGAAATTCTATCCTCCGGAAAAGACTAACATGTTGAGAGCCCAAATCACCGGGTTCAAACAAAGGGATGAGGAATCTTTGTACGAAGCATGGGAGATATTCAAGGACCTTTGTCGATCTTGTCCACACCATGGACTTAGCGAGTGGTTCTTTGTACAACAATTTTGGAATGGTCTATATGAAGACTCCCGAAACATTCTCAATATGGGATCCAATGATATGTTCACCGAAGTTGATGACAATCAAACATGGAACAAAGTTGAAGAAATGGCGGTCCATAACTCGCAATATAGTAGGCCTCGGAAGGCTACTAGAGGAGGAAAGCATGAGGTAGATTCCATTACTCAATTAAGTGCTTAACTAAGTGCTCACATTGACACCATTATTTTAAATTTTGAGAAGGCCATGGCTAAACTTGAAGAGGCCTCCAAATCACCCAAGCAACATGTTAATGCTATGGTGGCATCATCATCAATCCCAAGTGGAGTATGTGAGAGTTGTGGAACTTTGGGACATGACCAAAGTGAATGTAGGGGAACAAGTGAACACGTGAATGCTTTCCAAGCATACAAAAGTGGCACCTCTTATTCCAACTATTACAATGAGAATACCAAATTCCATCCAAACCTTTCATACAAAAGCCAAAATGTTCAAAACCCTCAACCAACATACACCCCACCTCCAATGAGAAACCAAGCTCAAAGACCCTTTTACAACCAAAGCCAAGGTTATCAAAATCAACCTCCATACAATCAATCCAATGACCAAGTCTTTGATGTTCAAAAAGCGGTCCTCCAATGCAAAAGAACTAACAAGAATTTTTCACTCAAATGCAAAAAGATAGCCAAGCAAAAGACATCACCATCAACAACATACTAGCCCACACCAAAATGTTGGAAATAAAAATGTCTCAATTAGCATCTTGTAGCTCTAAAAGACAAAAGGGGCAATTACAACCTCAAATTAATCCCCCAAGACATGAGTCGGTGAGTGCCATCCATTTGAGGAGTGGTACAAGGTATGAAGGGCCAAAGAAGCAAATTGAGGAAGACATTGTGGAGGTTAGTGACAAGCAAAGAGTTGTGGAGAACTCTAAGGAAGAAGAACCCACCATTCAAGGAGTTTCAAAGAAGAAGAATGAAGAGAAGGCTAAAGAAAAAGAGCGTATTGTGATTAGACTTCCATTCCCAAGTCGTCAAGCTAAGCCTAAGTTTGATGAACAACTTAGAAAGTTCATGGAAATTGTGAAGAACTTAGAAGTCTCAATCTCATTCGCGGAATTGATCAATCATGTTCCGGCCTATGAAAAGTACATGAAAGACATTCTTACAAAGAAGAAATCCATCCGGAAGCTAGAGACTATTGCTTTCACCAAAGTGAGTAGTGCTATTCTTCAAGGAAGTTCCCCTCAAAAACTTAAAGATCCGAAAAGTTTCTCTATTCCATGCACCATTGGTGACACTACAATCAACAAAGCTTTATGAGACTTGGAGCAAGTGTAAGTGTCATGCCATACTCGGTATGCAAGAAGCTAGGAATGGGAGAGCTCAAGTGCACTAATATCACGCTTAAAATGGCGGATCGATCAACAAAGATACCTTTAGGGGCAGAGGCGAGTCCAGGATTTTGATTTCGGTGTAGCAAAATATATACTCAAGGTAAAGTGTATAGATAATTAGTGTGAAAGCGGTAATTATTGGTGTAGCAAATCACGAAATTCTTACTGAAATTTCCGCTTTTGGTGTAGCGGCTGCTACACCATAACTCATAGTGGCCTCGCCCCTGTTTAGGGGCATGGGAAGATGTGCCCGTGATAATTGGCAAATTTTTCATCCCGGTAGACTTTGTTATTGTAGACATGGAGGAGTGTTTTGTGTGGATTTTGCACAGGGCGAAATCAGGTCAGGGTGATATTGTGCAGGGTTAACTAGCTCTGATTAGACTATTGGTCAGGTTGACAGGGTACGATATTAAGCTGTAAATAAAGTAACAACAATAACAAGACAAACAATTTTGTACGTGGAAAACCCTTGAATGGGAAAAAACCACGGGCACCAAGCCAGGAGAGGATTTCACTATATGATTTTAGAGAATATTATTATGATAACAACAATGTTTGTATTTCTCTAAGTAATATGTGTTCTTCTTCTCGCGTATGAATGATGTGTTTCCAATATCTTCAAAGGGTCTCTTATATAGCTTTCCTATCTTGAACGACTGTATAATCAAGCATTGAAGGCTGAATATTCTCCATAATTCCTGGTAATAATTGCTGAATATTTCCCTCTTAATTACCGCATTTACTGCATAATCTTCATACTTAATGCTGCGTATTTGTTTCCATTAATATACGCGGATATGGTCAAATATTTTCCTGATATTTGGACCGTTGTCCTCTCCATGGCCTGGCGCCTATCTTCATGTGCCCGGAGAGCCTGGCACCCTGAGAGCCTGGCAGTCAGGTTTAGATGCTATGTTGATCAGGGCGGTCTGCGGATTTTCCAGGCCTAATAATTGCCCCTTATCTCCTTATTGGTAGTCCCAGGACGAAAAAATGAGGAGATAACTTTAGTTTTGATAAGATCATCCAACGGTTAAATTTTCCCTGATCAGTTTCCTGTAACGGCTCTTTTACTGCAGTTGCTGACGCGTGGATATTTACTGCAACTTACTTGATGATTTTACGGCTGGAACCCTAATCTCTTTTGCTATAAATACTTGGGTGCTTCATTAATTTGAACTCATCAACACAATTTCTTCGTCTTCTTTCTCTTAACTTTCTTTCTCTTCAGTTTCCTTAATTCCTAATTTCCCAAATCTTTAATCAATCTTCCCTAATTCCTCAAACAATGGCTGCAAAGAAAACATCTACTAGGGCAGCGGTTCCTGCAACTCCTCCTCCCCAGAATCCTGAGGAAGTTTCTTCTGAAACTTTGCCTGCTTCTTCTGCTGCTCCATCTCCCACAATAAACAAGCCGAGTGATCCTCCATTGGAGATGATCTCAATATCTCATGGTGCTTTTCAATTTAAGCCCACGAAGGCTTTAAATGAAGATCAGTCTCCTGCAAACCGTTTGAAGCCTGAGTTCGAAAAAATTTTGAAGGATAAGGGGATTATCCCTGCTGATGCTGAAGTCTGGATCCCTGAGAATTCTCCTATCAGGGCTGACTGGGCTTGTCCCGGTTGGTTTTGCATCCATGACTGGGCCTTCAGGGCAGGTTGTAAGCTTCCTTTTTCGCCTCTTATGGTTGAAGTTATTAAGGAGATCGGTGTTCCATCTTATCAGTTGATGCCAATGGTATGGAAAGTTGTATGTTCTATTGAGAACCTCTGTAAAAAAACACAATGTTTCTTTTTCTCTTGATGACTTAAAGACCTGTTATGCTGTTAAAACAAACAGTCCTGGCCGTATAAGTTTTAAGGTCAGGGCGTCTACTACTCCTCTTCTGAGTAATTTAGACAGTGGCCATGATAAGGGCTGGGCTGCTGGCGATATGTTTGTCAGGACCAATTCTGTGGGTCCTGACCTGGCGTATTTGAATCATGAGGCCTGTGTGGCTGGTGAGTCTTTTGGTTTCTTTCCTTGACCTGCATGTTTTTTCTGTTAGTAAAAAAGATGAAAATAATAAGTCATACCTTTTATGTGTGCAGTTGACGATTGGGTTACTGAAACTGAGTATCCTACTCCCAATGTTTCTACTTTCCTTGCTATCCCTCCTTTGGAGAGGTCCTGGCCTCTTTGTTGCGGGGTTTGTCACCTTCCTCGCTGTTTGAAGGCTGACGGTGCTCCCAGGGCGGCTAAAGTGTCAGGGGCTACTGGTGCCAGCACTTCGGGCAGTAAGTCTATTTTAATCTTTTCCTTCTTTTTTACCTGGGCTTCCTGACAATGTTTGGTTTGTATTGCTGATACAGTATTTCGTGTTGCAGCTACCAGGTCATCTGTTCGCCTTGTCAGGTTTGGCATGGCTGACCTTTCAGCCATACTGGCGAAAATCAAGGAGGAAGGTCCTCAGGGAAGCGGGGATACTGAGCCTGTTATAGACTTGACTGAGTAGTCTAATGCTGCCAAGGTCAAGATCAAGATGCGCTGCTCCCCCTGTCAAAACAAGTTCAAGACCCGGAAAAAGGAGGATTGAGGATGTTGATGTTTCTGCTCCGGTCAGGGAGGTGAGAGCCAGGTTGGATAATATGGAGGCTGCTAGGGTGAAAATCAGGGACTATGCAGCTTCTAAATCGGATGTCATGCTCACCCTTGACCTGTTGAGACCGCTACTCGGCGGTTGCTTGATGGATCATTCGGTCAGCCTCTTGGCTGGTGCCCTGGCTGCTGTGAGGGAGGTATGTTGGCATTACTTCCATGTGTTTTGGTAGTCCTCTATTGTTGTTACAAATTATTTATACTTTTCTTGTTTTTGACCAGGGTGCTGCAGCCTGTCTCCATAATGCCTATCAAGCTACTTCTTTGGTAGCCAGGATTGATCTGATGAGATCAGATTATGATAGGACATTATAGGACTTCTTGACCTATAATGTCCTTTGCCTAGTTGGGCGGATAGGGAAGTATTCTTTCCTAATGCTCCTAACATGGGTGATGAGGAGATTGTTGTTGAGAGTGATGAAGAAGATGAACAAGAAGAGGAAGATGAAGAAAATGAGGAAGAAGAGGATCAAAGTTCAAGTGATGATGGTGAAGCCTCCGGGTCTATGGAGGTAGATGATGATGATACTAGTGAGGAAGTAGATGATGATGACGATGGAAGCGATGTCGCTATGAGCGACGATTGAGGATTAGGAAGCTTTTCGGAGGACGCCACAATCCATTGTGAGTTTCCTACACCTCCTTTAGCTTTGTTCATTTCTCTTGTTTTTTTTTAAAAATTTTATCTTGATCATGTGTTTGAGTCCTAGCAACACTTAAAGGACTCCCACCTCGGTCCCATTGAGGTGTCTTTTATTGTTCCCGCCATGAAAAATCCAAAATGGCAAAATTTAGTTTCATGCATAGCATTCTTGTGCATGAACTTTCCCATTTTTGACATTAGCAATAATGTCTATTTTGGTTTGGGGAATTTCAAGCATAAGCATTAGGAGTTAATTCAAATTATGCTCTCCAACCAAACAAATTCATGCATCATATAGTGTAGTGTAGTTTGCATCACTTGTTTATATGTCATATAGTTTGCATTTAGTATAGAAATCATGCATTCACATATAGCTTGCATAATTTTCTATCGTATTGGCCATTGAGGACAATGCCCATACTAATGTAGGGATTGAAATTCTAACATGACTTTTAAAAAAAAAATGCTAAAAATTAAAAAAAATTTGAAAAATACAAAAACATGTCTTTTTGTTTCATAAACATAAAAACCATAAAAATTTGAAAAACTGAAAAACCCAAAAACATGTTCATTTCCTTTATAGTGTAGTCTTGTGTATATATTGTGTTTGTATATGCTTGTTTATTTGTCTATCCTTTTTCACATTGATCGACTACGCCACATCCGAGACATGAGGATATTGAAGACCGCATGGTATGATCTTTCCAATCTCCTTTTCCCTCTATATGTTAATGACTATGTGGCTTTATTTTGATTGATGCGGTATAAACAATGTGATTATAGGATTGCATTTAGATTATTTGGCATACTAGTTGGTAGAAGCATATGCATTAGGTTGTATAAATGTTAGTTGCATCATGGCATATAGTTGCATTTAGGAAATTTTTTGTGAAAACATCTATTTGGGAAGCTTGACAAGTGTATATAAGGCCCTTGTAGATACTTTTTCTTCTTAAGACTTTGCTTGTTAGAATATTTGTAAAACACCCTATGATGTGTCATGCTAGTATCCTTTGACCCATGGATTAAGGCCTAGTCAAGAGTACCTTGTGGTGTGATAACTCCTTGGCTACCGTTTATTCCAAGGCGACCCTTGAAACCATGCAACCATCTTCCATATCCTACCACATTTTGTCATCAAAAAGGGAATGGGCACAAAAACTATCAATTTGAGTTCAAGCATTGAAATGAAAAGTCAAAAAGTTTGCAATTGCATCAAAAGAAAAGAGGAGTAACAAAAATGAAAAATCATGATACCGTCGTTTAGTATCAAAAATAATATTTATAACCTAAATACTACTAGCAGAAGCTAGTGGCAGTCAGGGTCGATCCGCAGGGAGGTAGGGAGATTATAGTTGCTTTCAATTCTAGTCTTAGGGTAACAATATGAGGGGGTTTGGATTTTGTCTAAGTCTAAATGCAAATGAAATAAATAAGCAAATAAAAACAAGAAAATAAAAAGATGTCGTAAACAAATAATAGAAAGGAGTTAGGATGATCGGGTCACTATAGCTTCGATGGCACATAAGTCTAGGTAGGTCTCGAAATACAGTCGTGGGTGATGGGTATGACAAGTCCTCTCGGTCCAAGTCAACTAATAGCCCCTCTTGGTCTATGCTATTAGTCCCTAGGTGTCACTAATGCTAACTTTCGTTCTTGACTAGTGATCCTAATGCCTAAATCACTTACCTTTCAGTCTAGCAATTTAGCCGTCTTAATTCGTTAATCTAACTTCTTCCCTATCTTTCGATCTACGGGTTGGTCAAAACTAAGCATCTAACAAGTCTCCGCTAGGTCTCATTGATAGATATTGCACTTAATGATTTAAATGAAGCAAATCAGACACGAAGATGCTCGATCGACCGACTACCCCAGTCGACCGACCACCCGACACAGTCGACCGACCAGATAAGCCAGTCGGTCGACCAAGCCCTAATCCGAGGGTAGCCTATTCTAGTGCCATCTACGCTAAGTTCGCCTACAGCCTAGCAATGGTGATTTAGCTAGACATAATAACGATAACAACAACAATGAAATTCGTAAAAACTATAAAGAAAGACATGATCGAATAATTATAGCAATAATAACGCATAAACTAATCTAGGGTTCAAGGGATCTAAACTAGCAATTTCTAAACTAATAAAACAGTAAAGCAAACTGTAAAATAAGAATAAGGATTACCGAAATTGGAACAAGCGAAGAATAGATTCGAAAGCAATGAACTTTTATTGTGAATGAAACGTAAGCTAATTTATTGTTTTCTAGATCTAAACTAAGGATGATGAAAATAACTTGATTAAACTAAGCTAATGAATCGATGAAAAATGAATAGGAAGGGGTTACGTTATATAGGAATGTCACGTAAAACCCTTATTCCTAAACCTAATTACAATGGGCTTCCTCGTCTTTTAATTTGCGCATCAGCTCGTGGGGTGGTCGATCGACCACTAGAACCAGTCGATCGACCACAGGCGCTGTACAGTAATGCATTCTGACGAATTCTACAGCGCGCATCGATCTTAAAACAGCTGTCATTTCTTCGTTACTTGGTCAAATCAGACGTTCTACGCGGCGTTGGAAAGCTAAGAGGATAAGATTTCACCTCCAATTGGAATAACTCGATTATCAGATTTAGAACTCGAGATATAGCCATTTTAAGAAGCCTGCAATGTCGAGAAGCACTTCTTCGCTTGTTTAAGCTTTGCAACTTGTACGCAACCATGCTTTTGCTATCTTTTAGGCCTTGAAACGCGCACCAAGTTTGTTCCTCGAGCATTCTCCTTATGTCCAATCCTAAGCTAAGCGCTCCGGGACAGATTTGGTCCATTTTCCACCGAATTCTTCACATTCCTACAAAATTACACGAAAAGGAAGAAATACACGAAACAAGTGAAATAGTAGCATAAACTACTCAATTGAGCTCTGAAATGCGTGTGAAATGAGGTGCAAAGCATCATATATTAGACACGCATCAAACTTCCCCAAACCAAACCCTTGCTTGTCCCCAAGCAAGAACTAGACACGATCCTAAAACCTAGTGGAACGAGTTCAATCTCAGAGCGAAATGCAACAACTAAAGCCTAAACCAATTTAATGCTACAAATCAACAATCAATTAGCAATATGAATCATGCAAATGAGTTATGTAGTCGTTAAAAACTTGCTGAATTGTCAACTATAGAGACTTATCATTATGGACTCTCACGGGTCGCTCATATCACACATAAGCACAGGTGAATATATGTAAAGATAGAAAGAAGTAATTTTGTAATGATACTCACCTAACTACGACCTATAAGAACATGCCTGCAGTCTAATATGAAAATAATCTCCACAACCGTACATACGCATTCCAACCATAAAGTACCATGACACATGCCGAGGTAATATGGATATGTGAGGTAAAGGGTAAGAAGGGGCTAAAATGAATTTGGATAGAGGAGTTAAAGCCAAGCTAGTAACTACAGGAACCAAATTATAACAACATCCAACTTCTTGCTCAAGATTAATCAATACAAAACGGTGCTAATGATTAGCACTAATCTCACAATCTCCAATAATAATCAACTCCCCATATGATAAAAATAAAGCATGGGAGCAAAAATCGCCATTTAAACAAAGACTTTGAATTATGCGATTTTGATTTTTTTCTTTTCTTTTCTTTCTTCTTTTCTACTTGCTTTTCATCAATTTGTTTTTTCATCATTTTTTTTCAATTCTTTTTTTTTCTTTTCTTTCCTCCTTTCGAACATTTCACCAACCTTCTCATAAAGAGCAATACAACCAAAAAGCAATAAACACATTCCCACAACTACCAATACTAGCTCGGATAGGGTAGGCTAATTAATGGTATGTAGCTTATGGGACAAATGGAAATCTGGCTATGTGAGGCTTATGGGTAAAATGAGAAAAGGGAACCTCTACCACATGTGTCAACAAACCACAAACCGAATGCATACGGGTATTAAGTAGATCAAGTTCATATTTATGCAAATTAATGTAACATGTCTCATAAGGAGTAACTACTCACAATCCTAAATAAACTGGTCATAGATGACACCAGTTATAGGCTCTAAAACTCAGAAATATAAGTAGTTTGCCAAAAATTTAAGTCAAGTCTCAAGATTCAGCGAATAATTAACGAAAACTCGTACATATGTATATACGATTCTACTAATAACATGTCAATTAGCAAGGCTTAGGCGTAAACAGATGCAAATGCAATGTCATCATTGAAATACTACCGTTCCGACTCGACCTATATGCTAAAATAAATGTGCAGTTTTTGAATTTTTTTGAAATTTTTCAATTTTTTTTGGTATTTTGGTATATATGGAGAAATTAAATAACAATGCAAACAGAATAATTAAACATGAATGCAAAAACAAATGAATGTTATGCAATACAAAACCCTTCCCCAAACCAAATCACACAATGTCCCCATTGTGCAAAATCATGTATAAGAAGCGAAAAAGGAAATGAGAATTTGCATTTAAAGAACTACAACTAAATAAGACATAAGAGAAAAAGATGTCGGGAACTCACAAGATTTCACGCGCGAACGGAAACCTCCCCAAACCAGCGCGAGCTAGGAGGTTTCGGTAGCCAGGAGTGCTACCATAAGATACCTGAAAGACAGAAAAGCAAACATCATTCGGAAATAATAGAACTTGGGCGGGAAAAATGTGCATGGAATTTAAAGTAGAAGAAAACGAGAGTCAGGTATAGCAGCGTTGGTGGTCGACCGACTGATGGGGCTGGTCGACCGACCATTGCACCTGATGCAGTAGCTTTGTTTTCTTCGAAATTAACTCAATAGATTGAGTTATCATGGTCTACAAACCTGCAAATGCACAATATATACGCGCCCAAAATTCGCGCAAACCCAATAAAAACAGTCTATAGTCTTAATAATCCTAAGCAAAACAAATAAAATACGTAGTCTCGCAAACTTAAAGTGGGAAATAGTCTAAAAAATGCAATAAAAAGAATTGTCTTAAAAACTCAAGCAATAAAATGTGAAAGTGTTTATCCACGGAAACTGCGGGATAACTCCGACCATGGCCTTTGGCTAGATGCAGTCGCCTCAGCAATACTAATCTCAGCAGATGGAGACGACCCATCTTCGTCATCTAGGCAACTCAATGGATCATCAGCAGCTCTAGCCCTCCATACTCTAGTATCGTCCGACTCATCAAACTCCAAATCATACTCTATGCCTCGCTCTGACTTCTTCAAAGATGGAAAATCAGGTGGCTCTTTCTTCCCCAAACCAGGCTCTCAAAACAAAACAAAACAAGAAAATCTTCCTCCATCTTGCTCCCAATCTGGGGCGGAGGTGTAAGAGCAGTAATAAGGGTAGGAATAAAAGGAGGGACATCATCAATATTCACATAATGTACCTCATCTTCCGATTTCTGGAGTCGCTCAGGAAATGGAAGCTTTATTGACAACTCGGCTCGCTCCTCTACTTCCTTCTTTGAAACATCGTTTGAATTAAGAACCTTGTCCTTATCAACTCTCGGAAGTGACTTCATAGCTCTTGAATTGAACGACCTGTTAATAATTCGGGCCGAAGTATCACGCAAACCAACAACATCGAACTTGCGCATGTTCAAAACCCTCGTCACATTATCATTAGCTGTGGTGTCATGCAAATCAAGTGACGGATTTTCATTATGTGCAGGCATACTGGTCGGTCGACCAGTTGTGTTGGTCGGTCGACTATTGGAGCTGGGATCAGAAAGCTCCTGACTGTCAAAGTGTGTAGTATCATCAGGTAGGTTGGTCGATCGACCATGGGATACGGTTGGTCGACCATGAGTACTGGGTACGTGATCTTTTTCCGCATCAGAAACTTTAATAAGCTTCTCCATATTTCCCGAATCCTCTCCTTGCTTCACGGGTCCATCATAAGAAAGGCCACTTCGGAGATTAATGGCTTTAATGGTCTCGATAGGCACCTCAAATTTACTTGGTGAGTTAGCAACTTGATTAGCTGCGAAGATAGCCATTTGGCTTTCAATTTTCACCATATGAGCCATAAGAGCTTGGACTACCGTTCTCAATTCCGCAATCTCATTGGTGCCATGAACCGAAGCATTCTGCTCTGAATTTTCTTGCTTCAATTGTGCCACCTCAAGCTTTTCAGATTGAGCATTAACAGAAGCCTCAAGTGCCGCAACAGTACTCATCTCTACACTTGCTTTCCGCGACTGTCTACTCTCCAGCTTGTCAGATTTTGCATTCTGAGCTTCAAATTGTGCTATAATTCTGGAGACGTTAGACATCTTGGTGGAAGAATCAAAGGTACTCAAGCCTTTCCTTTGATGTTCTCCTTCCAAAATCCTGCTTAGATAGGACCTGAAATACCTATAAAAACAAAACTAAAGGAAAAAGATGAGAACTGCCTCAAGGAATAAATCCCTTGAGGCTAAAGACAGGCTAAAATAAAAACAACTAAAACTAGCGCTACCTCATCGGCAACGGCGCCAAAATTTGATACCGTCGTTTAGTATCAAAAATAATATTTATAACCTAAATACTACTAACAGAAGCTAGTGGCAGTCATGGTCGATCCGCAGGCAGGTAGGGAGATTATAGTTGATTTCAATTCTAGTCTTAGAGTAACAATTTGAGGGGGTTTGGATTTTGTCTAAGTCTAAATGCAAATGAAATAAATAAGCAAATAAAAACAAGAAAATAAAAAGATGTCGTAAACAAATAATAGAAAGGAGTTAGGATGATCGGGTCACTATAGCTTCGATGGCACATAAGTCTAGGTAGGTCTCGAAATACAGTCGTGGGTGATGGGTATGACAAGTCCTCTTGGTCCAAGTTAACTAATAGCCCCTCTTAGTCTATGCTATTAGCCCCTAGGTGTCACTAATGCTAACTTTCGTTCTTGACTAGTGATCCTAATGCCTAAATCACTTACCTTTCAGTCTAGCAATTTAGCCGTCTTAATTCGTTAATCTAACTCCTTCCCTATCTTTCGATCTACGGGTTGGTCAAAACTAATCATCTAACAAATCTCCGCTAGGTCTCATTGATAGATATTGCACTTAACGATTTAAACGAAGCAAATCAGACACGAAGATGGTCGATCGACCGGCTACCCCAGTCGACCGACCACCCGACACAGTCGACCGACCAGATAAGCCAGTCGGTCGACCAAGCCCTAATCCGAGGGTAGCCTATTCTAGTGCCATCTACGCTAAGTTCGCCAACATCCTAGCATTGGTGATTTAGCTAGACATAATAACGATAATAACAACAATGAAATTCGTAAAAACTATAAAGAAAGACATGATCGAATAATTATAGCAATAATAACGCATAAACTAATCTAGGGTTCAAGGGATTTAAACTAGCAATTTCTAAACTAAAAAAACAGTAAAGCAAACTGTAAAATAAGAATAAGGATTGCCGAAATTGGAACAAGCGAAGAATAGATCCGAAAGCAATGAAATTTTATTGTGAATGAAACGTAAGCTAATTTATTGTTTTCTAGATCTAAACTAAGGATGATGAAAATAACTTGATTAAACTAAGCTAATGAATCGATGATTAATGAATAGGAAGGGGTTACGTTATATAGGAATGTCACGTAAAACCCTTATTCCTAAACCTAATTACAATGGGCTTCCTCGTCTTTTAATTTGCGCATCAGCTCGTGGGGTGGTTGATCGACCACTAGAACCAGTTGATCGACCACAGGCGCTGTACAGTAATGCATTCTGACGAATTCTGCAGCGCGCATCGATCTTAAAACAGCTGTAATTTCTTCGTTACTTGGTCAAATTAGGCGTTCTACGCGGCGTTGGAAAGCTAAGAGGATAAGATTTCACCTCCAATTGGAATAACTCGATTATCAGATCTAGAACTCGAGATATAGCCATTTTAAGCAGCCTGCAATGTCGAGAATGACAACCTTGACAACAAATTTGGTACTGAACCCGTGAGGTACAGGAGTGATCCGAGCGTCCCAGAGGGAAGCCACTCGTCTTGGATGAAATCCAAGCGTCCTGGTAGTAAGACGCTCGTCTTGATAGTGCTGAAAAGAAAAATTTGGTACTGAACTACAATCCTAGCGTCTCCTCAAGAATCTGCTCGTCTCAGTCCAAAGACGCTCGTCTCAATGAGAATCCGCTCGTCCTAACTACTTCAAAAATTGGGATTTCAGTCTGACTATGAATACGAGCGTCCCCAGAGCAATCCGCTCGTCTCAAGCCAGAATCCGCTCGTCTCCTCCTGAAGACGCTCATCTCAACACGGGTTTCATTTTATAATGCTGACTGAACTCCATTCTGAGCGTCCCGTGCCTAATCTGCTCGTCTCCTACTACTAATATGCAAAAACACGGGAATTAAATCCTCCTTTCCTATTTCATTTCATTCTTCCAAAACACAAACACACATTCAAAACCCTCAAAACCCTCAATCCCTTCATCCGTAAAACTCAATTTCCTTAACCAAATTCACCCAAATCAATTCCAAACTTCCTCAAAACTCAATCAAATTACTCCTTTATAAAAAAAAAGCCATTCAAACACCAAAATCCTTAAAGATTGAATCGATTTTCTAGGGTTATAAGCAAATTTCAAAAATCCTAAATCGATTTGGGATTCATTGAAGCTTGAGGATACTATAAGAATTTAAGCAAATCATTGGTTGTTGATATATACAAGGAGAAGAACAATGGCTAGGACTAAAGGTGGAAACAAGGCACCCCCAAAATCAAATCTTTCAAAGAGGCAACAAGCTCTTCAAGCTTCCAAAGCTTTGGTGGTTCAACAAGTAAGACTGGAAATTCAAGAAACTCCTACTCCTATGGTGGAAGCTACTACTCCTATACCGGTTATTGAGCAACTACAAGAATATCCGGAGGTAATTTTCACATCCGACTCCCATAGGAAAATTTTTATGTCTCTTGCTAAGAAATCGATTTTGCCCACCAAGTTTATTTGCCAAGATGCTTTGACCAAATTGGGTGTCCTTGAAAGAACCAAGAACTTCTTTGAGTCTATGGGATTGCTTACATTATTTGATATGCAAGAATTGACCTACCCCTCCCTCATCTTAGAATTTCTAAGTTCATTGAAAGTCACAAAGGTGGAGACTCGAAAGAATATTGAATTCCGCCTTGAGAATATGGATAGAAAGATGTCCTTTAATGAGTTTGGCAAGGTGTTCGGTCTTAATAACGACTCGACTTATGAGAAGAAACCTTCAAAATATGACCCCGCCCCTTTATAGAAAGCTATCACCGGAAGGAAATTCGAATCATTCCATGAATGTCGTGCCCTTTATGTTCACCATCCGGGCATAAGGGTGTGGCACAAGGTTGTGGGAAATACTCTTATTGCTAGGAAGGGGACTAATCATTTCATCGAACTTGATTTCATCTATCTTGAGTCAACCTTGAATGTCGATAAGAAGTTCACCAAGAAATACAATGTTCTTCAATTCTTAATCGAAAGGTGGCTTACGATCGACCATGGTAAGGAAGGTGCGGCCTTTATAGTAAATGGGGGATTTGTAACATGGTTGGCAAAGCACTTCAACCGAGATTTCAACAAAGATGAGACTTACAAGTCAGTTAAGGGAGGCCACCTCATTGATCTAGCCACTATGGTTCACAAATTCGATTGGGTCAAGAATGACAACCTTGACAACAAATTTGAGTGGCTTATAAAAGATGCCAAGTTCTTCATTCTACCACACAAGATTTGCTGACTCAATGTTCGAAGCCCAAACTATCTTCTTCCACTCTCCGAGGAAGCCGAGTTGATAATGCAACAACATAGGGAGGCCATTGCTGAGCCCTCCTCCTCTATTGTGACTCCACCCTACCCTTTCACCTACCAAGAATTCCGGCCTGAAAATGTTGAGGTAGGTAAGGATTACTTGACTTAATTAATGCAACACATGCATAAGCAAGCCTATGAAGACCGAGTCAATGCCTATAGAGCTCAATATCCGCCCCTCTTACACCTAGCTAGGCAAGGACTTCTTGACCTATCATGTCCTTTGCCTAGTTGGGCGGATAGGGAAGTATTCTTTCCTAATGCTCCTAACATGGGTGATGAGGAGATTGTTGTTGAGAGTGATGAAGAAGATGAACAAGAAGAGGAAGATGAAGAAAATGAGGAAGAAGAGGATCAAAGTTCAAGTGATGATGGTGAAGCCTCCGGGTCTATGGAGGTAGATGATGATGATACTAGTGAGGAAGTAGATGATGATGACGATGGAAGCGATGTCGCTATGAGCGACGATTGAGGATTAGGAAGCTTTTCGGAGGACGCCACAATCCATTGTGAGTTTCCTACACCTCCTTTAGCTTTGTTCATTTCTCTTGTTTTTTTTTAAATCTTTATCTTGATCATGTGTTTGAGTCCTAGCAACACTTAAAGGACTCCCACCTCGGTCCCATTGAGGTGTCTTTTATTGTTCCCGCCATGAAAAATCCAAAATGGCAAAATTTAGTTTCATGCATAGCATTCTTGTGCATGAACTTTCCCATTTTTGACATTAGCAATAATGTCTATTTTGGTTTGGGGAAGTTCAAGCATAAGCATTAGGAGTTAATTCAAATTATGCTCTCCAACCAAACAAATTCATGCATCATATAGTGTAGTGTAGTGTGCATCACTTGTTTATATGTCATATAGTTTGCATTTAGTATAGAAATCATGCATTCGCATATAGCTTGCATAATTTTCTATCGTATTGGCCATTGAGGACAATGCCCATACTAATGTAGGGATGGAAATTCTAACATGACTTTTTAAAAAAAATGCTAAAAATTAAAAAAATATTTGAAAAATACAAAAACATGTCTTTTTGTTTCATAAACATAAAAACCATAAAAAATTAAAAAACTGAAAAACCCAAAAACATGTTCATTTCCTTTATAGTGTAGTCTTGTGTATATATTGTGTTTGTATATGCTTGTTTATTTGTCTATCCTTTTTCACATTGATCGACTACGCCACATCCGAGACATGAGGATATTGAAGACCGCATGGTATGATCTTTCCAATCTCCTTTTCCCTCTATATGTTTATGTCTATGTGGCTTTATTTTGATTGATGCGGTATAAACAATGTGATTATAGGATTGCATTTAGATTATTTGGCATACTAGTTGGTAGAAGCATATGCATTAGGTTGTATAAATGTTAGTTGCATCATGGCATATAGTTGCATTTAGGAATTTTTTTGTGAAAACATCTATTTGGGAAGCTTGACAAGTGTATATAAGGCCCTTGTAGATACTTTTTCTTCTTAAGACTTTGCTTGTTAGAATATTTGTAAAACACCCTAGGATGTGTCATGCTAGTATCCTTTGACCCATGGATTAAGGCCTAGTCAAGAGTACCTTGTGGTGTGATAACTCCTTGGCTACCGTTTATTCCAAGGCGACCCTTGAAACCATGCAACCATCTTCCATATCCTACCACATTTTGTCATCAAAAAGGGAATGGGCACAAAAACTATCAATTTGAGTTCAAGCATTGAAATGAAAAGTCAAAAAGTTTGCAATTGCATCAAAAGAAAAGAGGAGTAACAAAAATGAAAACTCATGATACCGTCGTTTAGTATCAAAAATAATATTTATAACCTAAATACTACTAGCAGAAGCTAGTGGCAGTCAGGGTCGATCCGCAGGGAGGTAGGGAGATTATAGTTGCTTTCAATTATAGTCTTAGGGTAACAATATGAGGGGGTTTGGATTTTGTCTAAGTCTAAATGCAAATGAAATAAATAAGCAAATAAGAACAAGAAAATAAAAAAGATGTCGTAAACAAATAATAGAAAGGAGTTAGGATGATCGGGTCACTATAGCTTCGATGGCACATAAGTCTAGGTAGGTCTCGAAATACAGTCGTGGGTGATGGGTATGACAAGTCCCCTAGGTGTCACTAATGCTAACTTTCATTCTTGACTAGTGATCCTAATGCCTAAATCACTTACCTTTCAGTCTAGCAATTTAGCCGTCTTAATTCGTTAATCTAACTCCTTCCCTATCTTTCGATCTACGGGTTGGTCAAAACTAATCATCTAACAAATCTCCGCTAGGTCTCATTGATAGATATTGCACTTAACGATTTAAACGAAGCAAATCAGACACGAAGATGGTCGATCGACCGGCTACCCCAGTCGACCGACCACCCGACACAGTCGACCGACCAGATAAGCCAGTCGGTCGACCAAGCCCTAATCCGAGGGTAGCCTATTCTAGTGCCATCTACGCTAAGTTCGCCTACATCCTAGCAATGGTGATTTAGCTAGACATAATAACGATAATAACAACAATGAAATTCGTAAAAACTATAAAGAAAGACATGATCGAATAATTATAGCAATAATAACACATAAACTAATCTAGGGTTCAAGGGATCTAAACTAGCAATTTCTAAACTAATAAAACAGTAAAGCAAACTGTAAAATAAGAACAAGGATTACCGAAATTGGAACAAGCGAAGAATAGATCCGAAAGCAATGAACTTTTATTGTGAATGAAACGTAAGCTAATTTATTGTTTTCTAGATCTAAACTAAGGATGATGAAAATAACTTGATTAAACTAAGCTAATGAATCGATGATTAATGAATAGGAAGGGGTTACGTTATATAGGAATGTCACGTAAAACCCTTATTACTAAACCTAACTACAATGGGCTTCATCGTCTTTTAATTTGCGCATCAGCTCGTGGGGTGGTCGATCGACCACAGGCGCTGTACAGTTATGCATTCTGATGAATTCTGCAGCGCGCACCGATCTTAAAACAGCCGCCATGTCTTCGTTACTTGGTCAAATCCGGTGTTCTACGCGGCGTTGGAAAGCTAAGAGGATAAGCTTTCACCTCCAGTTAGAACCACTCGATTATCATATCTAGAACTCGAGATATAGCCATTTTAAGCAGCCTGCAATGTCGAGAAGCACTTCTTCGCTCGTTTAAGCTTTGCAACTTGTACGCAACCATGCTTTTGCTATCTTTTAGGCCTTGAAACGTGCACCAAGTTTGTTCCTCGAGCATTCTCCTTATGTCCAATCCTAAGCTAAGCGCTCCGGGACAGATTTGGTCCATTTTCCACCGAATTCTTCACATTCCTATAAAATCACACGAAAAGGAAGAAATACACGAAACAAGGGAAATAGTAGCATAAACTACTCAATTGAGCTCTGAAATGCGTGTGAAATGAGGTGCAAAGCATCATATATTAGACACGCATCAACTCCTATGCTTCAAATATAATCACCCTCACTACAAATGGGGTGACTTTGAAAATGTTAAAAATAAAATGCAAGAA
Organism: Silene latifolia; assembly: GCF_048544455.1. Lineage (NCBI taxonomy): Eukaryota > Viridiplantae > Streptophyta > Magnoliopsida > Caryophyllales > Caryophyllaceae > Silene > Silene latifolia. The sequence goes on along the minus strand of NC_133534.1, from coordinate 39,425,822 downwards.
AAAGTTGAAATTGTCAAGTATTGAAATGCCAAGCATCAAAATAAATGGCAAAAAAAAATGTTCTCAAAATGTCAAATGCCATAAGAAATTGGGGGGGAAAATAACAACAAAAGCAAACTCCCATATGAAACTCAAATACAAATGATCCCTTTTTCCATCGAATCCACTTTTGTGCATGGTAGAGAGGGGACGACCCTTCTTCTTGTCTGGGCAAGAAGGGGAATTCCGCGATCCTCCAGTGTTTCTAACACCATAGGGAGTCTACTCTTGACGAAAGCATTTAACAATTGAAGATAAAGGTACCCTAGCTTGACACAACTTGGAGGTGATTTATTGGTATCCTTCTAGGCTTAGTAGTTCGAAGAAACCGTATCTATGATGGAGTGTGTACCCTTAGATTACTTCCCTTATAGATAATTTCCGCCACTTAGATGAGGAATGTGGCTTTCATTTTTGAAAATGCATCTATTACTTGTTTTGTATGCTTTAATGCTTGGATGTATCGCCATTTTGGCAAGCCCCACCTTGCCTTACAAGAAGGCATCCTACCTCATGGTTGTCTTGTTGTGAGTTAAAATGGTGGAGTGAGACCCGCTAATTATCTCACATCGTTTATGTTATTAGGATAGTTTAAATAAAGGTCTAGTTCTAGTCACCTCTTTACTCGGGACGAGTAAAGGTTCGGTTTGGGGATGTTTGATGTGACTCATATTTGAGCATATTTAATCCCCGAATTAACCTCGTTTCTATGCATTATAGTGCATAATTGGGTCATTTACTATCTTTAGTTTCCCATTTTGCATATTCTTTTAGGTTTTGTCTCCTTGGTAGGAAAGGAGTGCTAACTTTGCATTTATATGGCGAAATGGAGCTAAATTGATCGCATCTAATGACCAAGCATCAAAGAGAAGACGATACTAGAAGGCCTATGTAGATAATAAAGTGAAATGGGCAATGATGAAAAGATCCTTGCATCCCCGAAATAATCCTTGTGGATTGTGAAGGAGGAAAAAGAAGAGAAGCAGTCTGCCGTAGGATCCGAGCGGATCACAGACGATCCGAGGGTCTCCAACCACCACCATCCGAGCGTCCCACAGCCAAGACGCTCGTCTACAGCAAGAGGATCCGAGCGTCTTCCAAACAATCCGCTCGGATCACAGCCCAGAGAGCCCGTGCCACTTCCCAAGACGCACGGATCATGTCGAGACTAGCAAAACGGAAATGCTCATTTCCTTCGAGATGAGCATTTCCTCAACTTTTTTTAAGGACTTAATAGTCATTTAAGCCCTTAGTAACCCCAATCCTTGTACCTAATCTTTAGTATAAATACCCCATTGTACTACTTAGATTAGCATGCTCTCTTAATACTTTCTTAATCAAGTTCTAATCATTCCTTAATCTTGTAATCAACTTTTAATCTAGTCTTAATACAAATCTCAATACTTAATCTTTCCTTAATTTCTGTATTGTTCATTTATTTTGGGTAATTAGAAGATTATTTGGGTTTATTTGGAGGATTGACAACCTTCCATCAATCATCAAGTACTTTTATTATTTTTTGCTTTATTATTTGGAATCATCTTCATAGGTATAATTCTCTCTTAACCTTGTTTGATTATTGTTAATCACTTTCATTTATTCATCATGTTTTGCCTTGCTAGTATGATTGACAACCTTGTTAGCATGTTAAACTTGATAATGAGTGAGTAGTTTCCTTAACTAGGGTTAATGGGGAATTAGGGGAAACCAACATGGGGATTTATTCATGCTTAATCTAATATGTTTTCATAATTAATTTGCTTGCTTGTTGTGATTTCAACTTATGTACATGTTATGTTTGATGAAATGCGAGCCTATGAATCCTTGCATTTTTTACCCATCACTTATCTTTTCAATGAGACTTGTAAGCTTATACACCAACTCGAGTCTCATTAGACCATGCATATAGTTGAATAGGAAGGACTAAGTCGACTTGTAGGTGTTGTACAATCTAATCGATTCGGCTCCGGGACCCAAACCTTCTTAGGGATTGTAAGCTTATACACCAACTCGATCCCATCACAACAATAAGTGCTTGCATCTAGTAGAGAACATGTTTGTATGATCAACTCCCATGAATCTCCTATGAACCCATGACACCCTAGTGCTTTTAATCAATTATTAATATCTAATTTTAATCATCTTGATTGTTTTTATTATCTTACTTTTATATTGTTGATTAGTTTAGTCGATCTCCTATCTCAACCCAAATTGTGACACCCTAAGACACAACCATTTGCAATTGAAAATGCTACATCAATACCCGTCCCTTGGGATCCGACCTTTACTTGCCTCTTTGCTAAGAGTAGTTTGTGAAGTTATAAATATTGTTTTGGTTGGTGGCTTTTGACGACGATTTTGAACCGGACCAGTTACCTTAATTTATCATTAGTAGTTATAATCTAATTAATTAGATTATGGAATTAATATGGGTAAATAAGGGGTTTAATTAGTATAGTTATTATGGTGGATTATGGTAATGAATGTAGTAATTAAATGTGTAAGAAGCTTCATTGAGGAGCACTTCTAGTGGCTAGCTTGAGGATTTGGCAAGATAAGCTTGAGGTAAGAGTTTTCTCTACTTAGCTATAATGATACGGGTGTTTAATTGTGCATTTATAGTTATAAATTACATTTGTCTCATAGTAGTTTCATTATAACATTGTTTTGTGTGGATTTTGCGCAAGGCGAAATTAGGTCAGGATAGATTTAGGTAGGTTTAACTAGCTCTAGTTAGTCTTTAAATCAGGACGTCAGGGTGAAATGCAGAAGTAAAAGTACAATAAAAAGAATAATAATTAGACAAAGGATTTTGTACGTGGAAAACCCTTAAACGGGAAAAAACCACAGGCACCAAGCCAGGAGAGGATTTCACTATTGTATTAAGAATTTAGCACAATGGGATGTAATTATCTTTAAAAGTAGTATGAGAATATCGTATGCTATATTTTGTCTTGTATGCGTCTTCTGCCTCCAAATGATTTCCTAATGCTCCTTTATATAGTCATATGCTGAACGGCTGGTAAATCTCCTCATTAATGTTGAATGTTCCATATTAATTACCCGTAATAATATCCATTATTACGCTCTTAATTACTGCTTTAATTGCTGAATCTTCCCATTTAATGTTGTGCGCGTAATCTTCTTATAATATGATCTCCTGGTCTGATATCGTCCTGATATTTCGACCGTTGTCCTCTCCATGGACTGTCGCCTATCTTCATGTGTCCTGGTAGCTTGACATCCTGACACCCTGATTTTCAGGCCAACGCAAGATATTGATCAGGGATATCTGCGGATTTCCAGGCCCAACAATTGCCCCTTATCTCCTTATTTTCGATGTGTCAGGACAAAAAATAAGGAGATAACTTCTAATGACGGAAAACTGCTTAACGGTTGATTTGTGACTAAGCGGCTTCTGTAACGGCTAGTTGTTCAGTTCATGCCGCGTGCTATTTTTACTGGAACCTCTTTAATGATTATTCATCTTTCACCCACTATAAATACCCCCTTACTTCATTAAGTTAATCTTCACCAAAAAATCAACTTTGCCTTCTTCTAATAATTCTCTTCTTCAACTTTCTTAATTCCCGGTTTTTAGACTTTGTTTAATTTCTAATAATCTCTCAAAAACTGGCTGTAAAAAAGAAATCTACCAGGGCGATAGCTCCTGAAACTCCAACTGCTCAAAACCCTGAAGAAACCACTTCTGAAAATATTCCTTAATCTTCTGCTGATAAACCTCATGTGGTTGGTAAAACGAATGATTCTCCTCTTGAGATGATTTCAATCTTCCACGATGATTTCTAATTCAAACCCACAAAAGCTTTGAAAGATAACCAGTCTCTCTTAAATCGCCTGAAGCCTGAATTTGAGAAGGTGCTGAAAGATAAGGGAATCATTCCCGCTGATTCCGAAGTTTGGATTCCTGAAAATTATCCTATCAGGGCTGACTGGGCTTGTCCTGGTTGGTTTTGTATTCATGACTAGGCCTTCAGGGTAGGTTGTAAGCTTCCTTTGTCTCCTCTTATGGTGGAGGTTATTAAAGAAATTGGTGTCCCTTCTTATCAACTAACGCCTATGGTGTGGAAAGTGGTTTGCTCCGTTGAGTATCTCTGCAAAAAGCATAATATTTCTTTTTCTCTTGATGATATGAAAGGCTGCTATGCTGTCAAGACCAATAGCCCTGGCCGTCTAAGCTTTAAGGTCAGGGATTCCACTACTCCCCTTCTCAGCAATCTGGACAGTGGCCATGACAAGAATTGGGCTGCTGGGTACATGTTTATCAGGACCAATTCTGTGGGTCCTGATTTGGCATATTTGAACTATGAAGCTTGTCTTGCTGGTGAGTATTTTAACTTTTCTCTTATCCTGCATGTTTTATTCGTTAGTAAAAAATAAAATTATATTGAATCATATCTCTTGTGTACGCAGTTGATGACTGGGTTACTGAAACTGATTACCCTACTGCAAACATTTCTGCTTTCCTCGCTATTCCTCCTTTGGAGAGGTCTTGGCCTCTTTGTTACGGGGCTGGCCATCTTCCTCGCTGCTTGAAGGCTGATGGTACTGCTAGGGTGCCTAAACCTTCAAAGGCTGTTAGTGCTTCCACTTCAGGCAGTAAGTCTATTTTGGTTTTCCCCTTTCTTCCTATTTTTGGCTCTTTCATGATATTTAGTTTATATTGCTAATGTAGTGTTTCGTGTTATAGCTACCAGGTCATCTACTCGCCTTGCCAGATTTGGTATGGCTGACCTCTCAGCCAGGCTGGCTAAGATCAAGGAGGAAGGCTCCCAGGGGAGCGGAGATGATGAGCCTGTTATTGATTTAACTGATTTGCCTGATGCTTCCAAGGTCTCTACTGTTGTTGCTGCCTCTACTGAAACAAGTTCAGCAGTGCAGAAAAGAAAAATTGAAGATGTTGATATATCTGCCCCAGTCAGGGAGGTGAAAGCCAGGGTGGATAACGTGGAGGCTGCCAAGGTGAAGATTAGGGATTATGCTGCTTCCAAGTCAGATGTCATGCTCACTTTTGACCCTGTTGAGACTGCTACCCAGGCGGTTGCTTCAATGGACCACTCTGTCACCCTTCTGGCAAGTGCCTTGGTTGCTGTGAGGGAGGTATGTTATTTTTATTATTGTGTGTATTTTGTAATATGTGTATTTTATTTGGATGTTTTTATTATTATGATATAATATTCATATTATTCTTTTTGCTTTTTGTCAGAGTGTTGCCGGCTGTCTCCATAATGCTTATCAGGCTACTTCTCTAGTAGCTAGGATTGATCTGATGAGATCAGATTATGATAGGCTGAAGTCTGAACTGGACTTTGCACGGGCTGATCTGGCTGCTAAAGCTACTGACTTGGTGAGGGTACAGGCTGATAAGGATACTGCTAAGGCTGAGGCAGATTCAAATAAACAGCTTTTGCAGGAGGCGCTGGACAGAAATGAAGAGCTCACCCAGGAGAGGGATGATTTGGAGTTTAAGCTTGATGATGCTTCCATTTATTTTTATATTAAGGGGAAGGTGGCTGATATGTCGGAGCCTGTTGAGGTCAGGGCAAAATGGAACCCTGAAGCTGAGATGCCTTTTGTTATTTCAAAGTATCCTGACCTGCATAACATGGGGAATGAACAGGAGGTCGATTCTCCAGGGGAGAAAGATGTTGACGTTGATCCGGCTAAGAGTGGGAGTGCTGATGCTGTTTCCAAGGAAAAGCAGTAATTTGATTTTTCTTTGTTGGTATTTGGCCCATCCAGGGGGTGTCCGTGGGCAAATAATTTTATTTTCTCTGTTTCTGTTCCGGCCAGGGAGATTATCCTTGGCCTTTATGAATATTTTGGTGCCTTTGCCCCAGGGGGTAAGGGCTTTGTTAATATGGCCTTCCTTGGCTAATCTTGCTTATTTCCTGTCGTTCTGCTTGCTTTTGAATTTTTGAACCTGTGAACTTTGTTTTTCCAATCCTGTCGGACCTGTCAAAAATCTTTATTTTGTTAACCTGAAAGACATTTTTTGAACTTGTCCTGTTATTTGAGTTGTTGTGAGTAATTCAACCAAGTATGGTTTTGGCTATAGTGGTTGAAGGGGTAGAAAAACCGGCCTGGCTAGAGGGCTTATGTCCCCTGCCTGACTGGAGGGCTTGGTACTCGGCCTGACAGGAGGGCTTTTTAGACTAAATGGTTGGGATGGCACACCCTTCCACCGTCTTGCTGCGTCCAGCCGTTTATAAACATGTGCAGTAAACCTAGTCAGGTCAGGCAATTATTTCATGCCTGATTGGTCCTGACATTTACTGTATCCGGTGATGGTTACCAACTCGTCAGGCACAATTAAGTGCAAAGTTTATTTTCAAATTTTGATATATAGTAGAGTAGCCCTCAATCCTGAATATTTATGAATATAAACATTTATCATGTATAATTGTTCAGGATTCAAAAAATAAGATAAATTGAGTTAGTTAAATATATAGGCATGGATTGCACATAGAGCATATAAAACACATAATTTTTCAGATAGCATATCAAGTTGAATTACTGATAGTAAAGATATGATTTTGTACCTGATGATGGCCTGATATTGGTTTTATACATGGAATAATTTTAAATGAGTTATATTCTAAGATCTTGGAATCATTTCTCCTTCTAACGTTTGGAGCCTGTATGCTCATTGCCCCACGGTTGAATCAATTAAGTAGGGGCCTTCCCATGTGGGGGCAAGCTTGCCCGCTGATTTTTCTTTTTTGTTTGGAAAAACTTTTCGTAGGACGAGGTCTCCTCCCCTGAAGACTCTAATTCTAACATTCTTATTGTAAGTCCTGGCTACTGCTTATTGGTATGACGCCATCCTGATTTTGGCAGCGTCTCTTAGCTCTTCTGTCAGGGTCAGGTTATCTTGCATCATGTCTCTATTTGCTTCAATATTGCTCAGGCTATATCTTGATGTTGGCATCCGGACTTCTGCAGGAATGACAGCTTTACAGCCATGCACCAAAGAATAAGGTGTTTGGCCTGTTGATGTCTTTGGAGTCGTCCTGTCTGCCCATAGTACTAATGGAAGTTCTTCAGCCCATCTGCCTTGTCTTCTTTTTAGTTTCTTCTTTAGGCAGCTTATGACTACCTTGTTACTAGATTCGGCTCGGCCATTAGCCTTTGGGTATCCGGGGGTGGATGTTACCAGGCTCATATTCCATTCTTGGCAAAATGCTTTGGTCTTTTTCCCCACAAATTTGGTTCCATTGTCACATACTATTTCTGATGGGACTCCATATCTGCAAATAATATTTGTTCTGATGAAAGATATTACCTCTTTTTCAGTTACTTGCCTGAAAGAGTCAGCCTCGATCCATTTGAAGAAGTAATCAGTCATAGCTAACATGAATACTTTTTGTCCTGGAGTTAGAGACAACTTTCCCACAATATCCATGCCCCACTTCATGAATGGCCATGGTGCAGAAATTGAGTGAAGGAGCTCGGATGGCTGATGTATGATCGGTGCATGAGCTTGGCAAGCTTCACACTTTGAAGAGTATTCGAAGTAATCAACCCTCAGTGTAGGCCAGTAATAGCCCGTCCTGAGTACTTTACTTGCCAGGCTTTTTCCTCCCTTGTGGTTACCACAGTGTCCATCGTGTATTTCTTGAAGTACTAGTTTGGCTTCGTCAGGCTCTAAACATCTTAGGTATGGTCCAGCCTGCGATCTCTTGAATAAAGTGTTATTGATAATAGCATAGGTTGATGCTCTAATTTTAAAAGCCCTTGCTTCGTGTCTCCCCTGGGGTAGTATTCCTTGGAGAAACCAATCATAATAAGGTTTAGTCCAAGAATTACTATCCTGATTGACAGGGTTGACTTGTTCGAGCTTGCTGATGGTTGGCTCTAATAAATTAACAATTGGTATTTTATCGAAAACTGCAGGGGTAAAATTCAAACCCAGGCTGGCCAAAGCGTCAGCCTGTGTGTTCAGGTCTCTTGATATTTGATCTATATCAAATAAAGCAAATTTAGTGGTAAGGTTTTTTGCGTATTCTAAATACGAAATCATTTTTGCATCCCTAGCCGTATAAATTCCCTTTATTTGATTAGCAATTAGAAGTGAATCAGTTTTTACCTTTAGATGTTGAACACCGAGGTCTAGACATACCTTTAAACCTGCTATCAGAGCTTCATATTCCGCTTGATTGTTAGTTGCTTTGAATTCACAGCTTATAGCCTGTGCTATCACATCTCCCTGTGGTGATTTAAGCACTAACCCTAACCCTGTTCCCCTGGCATTGGATGCCCATCTATGAACAAAGTCCATTCTTGGTTTGGGGTTTTATTTTCTAATTGGTTGACCTCTTTTTTCAGGTCAGGTTCTAGGTTAGGGCTGAAATCAGCCACAAAGTCTGCTAGGGCCTGCGATTTGATCGCTGCCCTGGGTTCAAAAGAGATATCATATGTGCTAAATTGAACAGGCCACTTGGCCATCCTACCTGATAATTCAGGCTTGCGTAGGACAGATTTTATGGGTAAGTTGGTCCTGACTATAATGGGGTGGCTTTCAAAATAGGGTCGTAGTTTAGTACACCACATAATTAAAGCTAAAACATATTTTTGAAGTAATCCATTCCTCATCTCAGCATCCAGCAAGGTTTTACTTACATAATAGACCGGATGTTGTTGGCCTTCCTGTTCTTTTACAAGGACTGCGCTGACTACTGTGTCGGTGACGGATAAGTATAATGACAGGGGTTCTCCCTTCTCTTGTTGAGCCAGTAAGGGTGGAGATGACAAATAGGATTTTAGGTCTTGAAAGGCTGCCTTATGTTCATCCGTCCAATGAAACTATTTTTTTTTCTGAGCAAATTGTAAAATGTGTTACACCTTTCAGAGGATCTTGATATGAACCGGTTCAAGGCAGCTACCCGGCCTATCAATTTCTGAATATCTTTGACAGACTTGGGTGACTGAAGCTCCAGGATAGCTTTTATCTGTTCTGGGCTGGCTTCTATGCCTCTTTTCGTAACCATGTATCCAAGGAACTTACCTGCAGAAACTCCAAAGTGGCATTTTGCAGGGTTGAGCTTAATATTGTATTTTTCCAATATTTCGAATGCTATTTCCAAATGCTTAACATGATCTTCTGCATTTTTGGACTTTACCACCATGTCGTCTATGTAGACTTCCATGGTATCACTTATCTGGTCTTTGAACATCATGTTGACCAGGCGCTGGTACGTTGCCCCTGCATTCTTCAGGCAGAAAGGCATGGCAGTATAACAGTATATGTCTCGGTCTGTGATGAATGCAGTACTTTCCTGGTCAGCAGGGTGCATTTTTATTTGATTGAATCCACTGGAGGCATCCATGAATGTCAGCATTTCATGCCCTGCTGTGGCGTCTACCATGGCATCAATATGTGGCAAAGGAAATGGGTCCTTGGGACAAGCTTTGTTCAGGTCAGTGTAATCTACACAGACTCTCCATTTTCCATTCTTTTTTGTGCACAACAACCATGTTAGCCAGCCATTCAGGGTACATTACCTCCCTGATCATTCCCATATCTAGGAGTTTTTCCACTTCTTCATTCATTATGGCATTTCTTTCAGCTGCAAATTTTCGTCTTTTCTATTGTATATGCTTAAAATATGGGTCAATATTAAGCTGGTGTGTGATTATATCAGCACTAATTCCAGTCATATCAAAATGAGACCAAGCAAACCAAGATCATTTATTTTTAAGGAATTTTACTAATTCGGGCCTGACATTATCAGGGGCGTCAGATCCTACTAGAACATACCTGTCAGGGTACTCAGGGTCTAGGATTACCTAATCTGTTTCCATTCTGGGAGGTGCTACATAAGTGCTCCTGACAGGGTACTGTAATTGCTATGCAAGGGACTTACCTGCTTTGGAGGGTTTCAAGGCTGTTGTATAGCATTCTAGGGCTGTCTTGTGATCCCCCTTGATTGTGGCTATGCCCCAGTCTGTTGGTATCTTGATACACTTGTGATAGGTTGATGGCACGGCCTTAATATTATGAATCCAGGATCTGCCCAAAATTGCATTGTAAAACGACAGGTGATACGTGCATTTTATATAAGCCTTTTAGGCCTTTTTATGCACGTATTTCTATGCTATTATCGTAGTTTTATGCTACGAAATGCCCCGAATTGTCTACTTTGGTTTCTCTTGTATTATTTACAGGTATGAACCAGAAAGGAGCATAAACAAGCCTAAAACATGTCCCTATGCATGCATTTAGGAGATGAGTTGAGTCGGAGCTTGCAAACTACTATTTTGAGATACACAAAGAAGTAAGATAGCTAGGCGAGCAAAGGAAGAACTTCAAATTGCTAGTGCCTACTTTGAAGAGCCATATCTCGAGTTCTACAATATATTTTCAGGTGATTCCAATTGGAGATAAAAGTTTGTCCTCTTAGCTTTCTAACGCCACTGGAAACGCCCTGTTTGCCAAAGTAACGAAGAAATGGCAGCTGTTTGAATTTCAGTGCACGAAGCAGGAATTGTGCGCTGGAAAGTACTCGATCGAGTACAATTGTGTTCGATCGACCCCTTTTTCTACTCGATCGAGTAGTGCCTATTTAATAAGTGTTCGATCAAGTACCTAAAGTACTCAATCGAGAGGTTTTAGCTTGGTTTTGCTCGATCGAGTGATATAAAAGTCCTCGATCGAGTATTTACCTATTATACTCGGGATTTTTAACCCGTGTTAGGTTTATTTTATGTTAATAATGACTTCCCTATATAAGGGAAGTCGGGATTAGGTCATAAACATACTTTTTTACTGACGCCACTCTTTACTCTTCTCTTTTCCCTAAACTTTTCCACTGTAACTTTTGCTTTTCGGGTTTTATCGCTTGGATCTTGTCGCTCTTCACCTCGGAATTCTCGTGATTGTAATCTTTCTCTCTTTTAATCTTAATCTCATACTTTGTTTGCTTTAATTATTTTGTTCTTCCTTAATTAATTTTTGCCCTAATTAGTTTATGCATTTTTATTACAATTTCATTATGTCATTTATTAGTTATTTCATTATTGTTATTATTGTCAACATTAGCAATATGAGTAGCTAAATTCATTCATGTTGGGATTAGGGGATCTATGGTATAATAAAGACGATGTAGCGAATAGACTAGACGGCTTAGTTGTGAGAGTCTGTACCCATGGAAATTTAATTGTAATACCGACTTAGTTGAGTGCATGCTTTTAAGTTGCCCTTTAATTTGGTTAATTTCGTTCCTGGATCGGAAGATTGGAATGAACAGACCTGCTATGAACAGTAGACTACCCTAATGAGGAAGGAAGTTAAGTTAGTGGAATTCTAGAATAGAAAGTGGACCGGAAGGACCTTTCCGTTATCCTTCTCACAGTAGATTGTCTAGGCTATTTGCAACTGACTCGATTGACTACCATGGTGAACCGAAATCCTGACATATTCTCTCTTATCTGTTATCTTTATCACATTTTCTGCCTTTATTTCTCTTTCCGTTAATCTTCAGTAGTTTAGAAATCAATTAAAACCCCCACTGTGACCTTATACAGGCCGAGTAGACAAGTGGATAGTGACCGCCTCCCTCTGGAGATCGACCCTACTTGCTGCTAGCTTCTGTTAGTGTAACTAGGTATTTTATTTTTGGTACCTGACGACGGTATCAAATTTTGGCGCCGTTGCCGGGGAGGCAACTATTTTATTTACTTGTTTATTTTTGTATGTCTTTAGCCTCAAGGGATTTTTCTCCTTGAGGCAGTTCTTATCTTTCTATCTACTGTTGTTTTGATAGGCCCTACAGGTCCTACCTAGACAGTTCTAGGTAAAAGATCGTCAAAGGGAAGGCTTGAGTACCTTTGACCCTCCACCTATGTTCCATTATATGGCGCAGCAGGTGGTTTACTGTGGGAGATGTGGTGATGCTGGGCACAATGCAGCTATTTGCATGGCAGAGAACGACAAGGTCTACGCGATCGAGCGTCGTAGACGAGCTAGCCATTCCGTTGTAGTTGCGCAGCCACTTTTGCCCTATCAACGAGGCTACCAAAAGCCTCCGTTTGTCTGGTCGTCGCAACAACAAGCTCCTCCTCCTGATAAACAGAAAGAAGAGATTGCTGAGCTGAAATCTCTGTTGAGGGCACTTGCACTCCGAGTGCAAGAAGATGATAGACGTAAAGAAGCTCAACTAATTGAGCTGGAGTCTCAAATAGGTCAGCTAGCTGCTGAGTCGAATAGTAAGCAACTAGAGAAGGTATACTTTACCGAGAGTGGTCTTTCCCATGAAGGACCCAAGTTGCCTAGCGCTATTAATGATTTGGATGACTCGGATTACGAAGATCTATCCGAAAATGAAGCGAGTTATGAAGATTTCTGCGATGCACTGCAAAGATCACTCGATCGAGCTAGTAATAGTGCTCGATCGAGTGGATTACCAGAGAAAACGTTCGATCGAACAGTTGATTCCACTCGATCGAACAGTTGTGTTGAGGAAGTCCTCGATCGAGCAGTTCACTGTGTTCGATCGAGTGAAAATCAGGAAGGAAGCTCTCGATCGAGTTCTATTTTTGCTCGATCAAGTAGTTTGGCCAGAGAGAGCATTGATTCATCATGTGGGTTTGTTCTAGATGACGATTTTGATGATGATAATGGTTACGGTGAATCTCCCCTTTTCAAAGCCGAGTTGGATGCGCTAGAGGCTGCGATTTACGGGATGGATTCCACAAAGGTTGATGACGAGAAGGCAGCTGAGTCGGTAATTGCTCCTAGCACGGAAGAGGTAATATCTTCCTTTGTCAATGATTCCGTTATTGAGAGCAACCAACCCGAGGTATTTAACGATAATTATATTATCATTTGTTTAAACAGTACATTACCTCATTTGACTTATGCTTCGTATTTCAATGCTCTACCCCCTCCCAGTTGGATAGACAATTTAACGAATTTTCACCGTTCTTGTCGTCAGAGATTTATTAATCTGAAACGGTACCCTATATTATTATTAATTGCTCCCGAGCTCCTTTATTTTGTGGACAAATTTAGGAGCTGTCATAGGAAATTTGTTAGGCTTAAACGTTTGTACATTTTATTTTCCAATGCTACTATTTTACCTTGGTGCTACTTATAGTTTTCTGTAGCACATGCGCAACTGTTTGTTCGGTTGCTGCGCGCTTTGAGCAGTTTTGACCAGGCTAATTAAATAGAGGCTCGAAGAAAAAAAGGTCGAGCTGGGACCTGTCTGAAACTAGCGCTACCCGGGAGGCAACCCGGAGATTTATTTTTAGTTGTTTTTCAAACATTTCATTTCATTTTAGTTGTAATAATTGGTCTTCGTACCATAGACTATATCAGTTATGCTTGGTTTGTTAGTTTTGTGGGCTATTTTATTGCGTCTTTGCAGGAACATACTGAGGATGACTCGATCGAGTACTTTTTGTACTCGATCGAGAACTTTTGCTGCTGTTCTAACTCGATCGAGCACAAATTCTACTCGATCGAGTACCTGCCACAACGATGACCACTCGATCGAATGTAATTTCCTCTCGATCGAGCTGTTTTGGATGCCCATTCCACTCGATCGACCATTATTTCCTTTCGATCGAGTGTTTTTGCCTTGATTCGCTTCCTGTGACGCTGTTCTACAGCTATTAGTGACCTCCCATGTTGCTGGCTGGTTTGGGGAGGTCCCTACTTCGCGTTATCTTGTAAGTTTTCCGCATATTCTCTCTCCTTTTTAGTTTGCATTTTCTTTCCCTATTTTTGGGTACAATGAGGGCATTGTACGGTTTGGTTTGGGGAGGTTATGCATCCATATCTGTGTCTGCATGTTGTTCTTACTGAATTCCTATTATCACGTTTAATTTTCGTATGCATTGTTCTTTATTTTTCCAAAAAAATAAAAAAAAATAAATTAATTAAAAAAAGAAAAACGAAAAATCAAAAAATTCACGTTTATTTTTGCATATAGGTCGAGTCGGAACGGTTGATTTCCATGATGAAATTGCACCTTAACTTGTCATTTTTACTTAAGCCTTGCATCTAATTGCTAGTTATTAGCCGAGTCTTGCGCATATCTACGAGTTAATGTCAAAAATATAGCTGACTGTTTAGACTTGACCTGATAATTTGGTAAGCTGCTTAAAATTTCTAAGATTTAGAGCCTTATAAATTGGTTTCATTTATGACCAGTTTCATGTAGGATTGTGAGTAGTTACTCTCTGCATAACATGTATCATTAATTTGCACGTATATGAAATTCAATTGCTTTTTGCCTACATACATTCGGGTTAGTGGTTGGTGTCACATGCAGGGAGGTGCTTACATTTCCCCTTTATTTCATTTTTACCCATTTAACTCCACATTAGCCAAATTTTCCTGTGACCCTTAGCTACATCCAAATATAGCTTGCCTTGTCAAGCTAGTTTAGATTGTTTTGCGGTATATAATTTATTGTGCCAAGTTTGGTTTGTATTGTATTGTTCTGGAGTTGGTAATTTATGGAAGAAGAAGGATGAAAAAAAAAAGAAGTTGAAGAAAAAAATTTGAAAAAAATGGAAATGAAAAGAAAAAAAAGAAAAGGGAACCGTGGAAAATAGAAATAGAAAAAAAAGAAAGAAAAAAAAGATGTTGTTTGAAGAGACGGTTTTTGCTCCTATGCTTTATTTACATTTATTGAGGAGTATTTTCAGTTCGGTTTGGTGAGTTTTGTGCCAAATGAAGGGCATATGCGCTTAATTCTATAATTGAGTTGGAAATGGATGTTGTCATATGGTTTTGTTTAGGTACTAGCTAGGCCGCCTATACCTCCACATTCCCATAACATGTTTTGCCTTTTCTTACCCATTGCCTCACTTTACCAGACTTTTGTAAGCCCTCGGCTGTGACAAGATCTTGTTTGGTTGGAATGTGTGTACGGTAGCTAGAATTGTCTATCATATTAGCTGCATGCATGCTATGTGGGTCGTAGTTTAGGTGAGCGACTATATTTCTTTCTCTCTTACATATATACGTTCACCCTTTGCTTCATGAGAGAAGAGTGACCCGTGAGAGTCCATTATTAAAGGTCATACAAGGTCGACGGTTCAGCTATTTTATAAACATCCTACAACTCGTTTGCGTATTGACTGCTGTGACTATGACTGTTGACTTTTGTTGGCATTAAATTGGTTCAAGTAGACAAGTTATAGCTAGTTCTGAGTTTTCTTTTCTGTTCCATTAGTTTTGCATTTAGTTTACTCGAGGACGAGTAAAGGATTGGTTTGGGGAGATTTGATACGTGCATTTTTATATAGTCCTTTTAGGCCTTTTTATGCACGTATTTCTATGCTATTATCGTAGTTTTATGCTACGAAATGCCCCGAATTGTCTACTTTGATTTCTCTTGTATTATTTACAGGTATGAACCGGAAAGGAGCATAAACAAGCCTAAAACATGTCCCTATGCATGCATTTAGGAGATGAGTTGAGTCGGAGCTTGCAAACTACTATTTTGAGATGCGCAAAGAAGTAAGATAGCTAGGCGAGCAAAGGAAGAACTTCAAATTGCTAGTGCCTACTTTGAAGAGCCATATCTCGAGCTCTACAACATATTTTCAGGTGATTCCAATTGGAAATGAAATTTTGTCCTCTTAGCTTTCCATCGCCACCGGAAACGCCCTGTTTGCCCAAGTAACGAAGAAATGGCAGCCGTTTGAAGTTCAGTGCGTGTAGCAGGAATTGTGCGCTGGAAAGTACTCGATTGAGTACAATTGTGTTTGATCGACCCCTTTTTATACTCGATCGAGTAGTACCTATTTAATAAGTGTTCGATCGAGTACCTAAAGTACTCGATCGAGAGGGTTTAGCTTGGTTTTGCTCGATCGAGTGATATAAAAGTCCTCGATCGAGTATTTAGCTATTATACTCGGGATTTTTAACCCGTGTTAGGTTTATTTTATGTTAATAATGACTTCCCTATATAAGGGAAGTCGGGATTAGGTCATAAACATACTTTTTTACTGACGCCACTCTTTACTCTTCTCTTTTCCCTAAACTTTTCCACTGTAACTTTTGCTTTTCGGGTTTTATCGCTTGGATCTTGTCGCTCTTCACGCCGGAATTCTCGTGATTGTAATCTTTCTATCTTTTAATCTTAATCTCATACTTTGTTTGCTTTAATTCCTTTGTTCTTCCTTAATTAATTTCTGCCCTAATTACTTTATGCATTTTTATTACAATTTCATTATGTCATTTATTAGTTATTTCATTATTGTTATTATTGACAACATTAGCAATATGAGTAGCTAAATTCATTCATTTTGGGATTAGGGGATCTATGGTAGAATAAAGACGATGTAGCGAATAGACTAGACGGCTTAGTTGTGAGAATCTGTACCCATGGCAATTTAATTATAATACCGACTTAGTTGAGTGCACGCTTCTAAGTTGCCCATTAATTTGGTTAATTTCGTTCCTGGATCGGAAGATTGGAATGAATAGACCTGCTATGAACAATAGACTACCCTAATGAGGACGGAAGTTAAGTTAGTGGAATTTTAGGATAGAAAGTGGACCGGAAGGACCTTTCCGTTATCCTTCTCACAGTAGATTGTCTAGGCTATTTGCAACTGAGTCGATTGACTACCATGGTGAACCGAAATCCTGACATATTCTCTCTTATCTGTTATCTTTATCACATTTTCTGCCTTTATTTCTCTTTCCGTTAATCTTCAGTAGTTTAGAAATCAATTAAAACCCTCACTGTGACCTTAGACAGACCGAGTAGACAAGTGGATAGTGACCGCCTCCCTGTGGAGATCGACCCTACTTACTGCTAGCTTCTGTTAGTGTAACTAGGTATTTTATTTTTGGTACCTGACGACGGTATCAACAGGCAATAAAGGACTCCAAATTTCTCATAGGATGAGACTCCTTCAACGTAGGTTGGGAGAGGGATTTCTCCTAAAGTGCTTCTAGTTTCTCCACTGAACCCTACCAAAATGCTAGATTTTTTGGTGATTTGGTCCTCATTGATTTTCATGGCCTTCAGCACCTCAAGCATGATCAGTTTCACTGAGCTGCCTCCATCCACTAGGATCCTTCTTACTGTAGCGGTTCCAATCTGCATAGAAATTACTAGGCCATCATGATGAACATCAGGAATACCTACCAAGTCACAATCACTGAAAGAAATTATTCGCCCTAAAACATTACTAACTTAGCTTTCACCCTCATTAGAATGCCCTAATGTTCACTGCAAGTCTTACCCCTTCCAATCTCTCGATCAAGGTCAAGGCGTAACGAAATTAAGTAGCTAAATGCGTCGACTCAAGCAGCTAATTATAGTTAATTACAATGATTAACAACACAAACCAAATTCAGCCAAACCTAATCATCTAATCTCGATCTCCCTAATCACCGTGACTCCCTTATACCCTAGCACAAGGGATCTAGCTACTCATGATAATAAGTAAAGTGATAACAAAATATAAAGCAATAACAAACATGGTAAAAAGATATGCAAAAGAGAAATAACATAAAAGAGAGAAAGGAAATTACAAAATAATGAGATCCGAAAAATATGAAAGAGCAGTGTAACGTCGAACAGAAATAATGAGCAGAGGAAAAGTGATATAAACTGAATAATATAGTATGAAGGAATGTGTTTAACCTAATTAATCTTTCCTTTATATAGAAAAGATATTTTATTTAACCTAAGTACGATAATAGGATAATAAGTAAATAAGTTCTCGCAAGAAAATCTTGCGTCAGATAGCAAAGTACTCGATCGAGGACATTAGAACTTCTCGATCGAGTAACTCCTAGTAAAAACCTCTCGATCGAGGACAAAAAGTACTCGATCTAGGACCACCAAAAAGGCACCTCTCGATCGAACACAAAAAGCACTCAATCGAGCACTATAGTACTCGATCGAGTGCTTTTTAGCGCGTAATTCCTGCTTCGCGCACTGAATTTCAAACGGCCTCCATTTCTTCGTTACTTGTCCGAAACAGGCGATTTTTATGGAGTTGGAAATATAAGAGGATAAGCTTTCATCTCCAATTAGAATCCCTTGAATATCAGTTGTAGAACTCGAGATATGGATCCTCAAAGTAGGCACTAGTAATTTGAAGCTCTTATTTTGATCGCCTAGCTTCTTTACTTCTACACGCATCACCAAATAGTAACTTCCAAGCTCCGACTCAACTCATATTCTAAATGCATGCATAGGGACATGTTCTAAGCTTGATTCCACTTTTCTTTGGTTCATTCCTGCAAATAGAATAAGAGAAACCAAAGTAGACAATTCGAGGGACATTTGTAGCTCAATACTACTTAATATGTATAGAAATGCATGCAAATAAGGCTTAGAAAGACTATATAAAAAGCACGCATCAGGGTATATTGTCTGTCATACATTTTATATTGTCACGGTTGTTGTATGTTATGATCGTATATGTTGGAGGATTTGTTGTTGTTGTTGTTGTTGTTATTATTGTTGTTGTTGTTGTTGTTGTTGTTGTTGTTGTTGTTGTTGTTGTTGTTATTGTTGTTGTTGTTGTTGTTGTTGTTGTTGTTGTTGTTGTTGTTGTTGTTGTTGTTGTTGTTATTGTTATTGTTGTTGTTGTTGTTGTTGTTGTTGAGGCGCGAGCCTTAGGGCGATGCACAAAGCCCTGTCCAGGTTTGAAAACTGGAAATCAGTAAGCCTGTTTAGGAGCGAGGCAGCAGACGACACAAAGGGGTGTCTCTTGGTTGTTGAAAATGTTTGTGAAATGGTTTGTAAGAGGGTATTTTGAACCCGTATTTGTTGAAAAGGTCATTTAGATCGCTTTTGTGCCAATATGAAGAATGAGACTTGAATAATCATCATTGTATTGACAATATTCGATGTCGGGTTCGGGTTTTGCAAGCTTGACATGAATAGTTTTGAAAAAAGTTTATTATGAACTAATTGTGTTAAGTTCATTGTTTGTAATTAGTCAATGTTCATCATCGTACTCGGGTTTAAACCGACATGGTATGTGGAACCAAGGATGATTATGTATGTATGACTAATAGGGTTGTTTTTTTAAAGTGTAAACAAATGCATAAAAGGTTTTAAAATGCCTTTTAAAATGTAATTAACCAAGTATTATCACCAAAACACGGATTAAATTGTCATGGTATAAGGAACCAAGGGTGAACATGATTATGGTTAAAAAAAATATCCATCATAAAAATGATTTGAAATGGTAAAAACCGGTTGCAAAATGAAATGAAAATGGAAAGAATGAACTCAAACACGTTTGAGTTCAGACCTGGACAAACCATTTAGGTGAAAGCCACCTAGTTGTGACTAGAGGCTTCTGCTTCAGGTCAAAACTCGGTTTTGGCTCATTTGATCCGTATTTTGGACCATGTTATGCATGTTTTAGCATGTTAAGGTCATAAAAACAGATAAAAAGACATGAAAGAAGAGGATTAATTACATACTTATACTTACATGCTAGGTCGAAGGCGAGAAATTGAGGGAAGTGTAAAAACTTGTTAGGTCGGAAAACTCGGTTGAAAATCGTTTTAGCAATGTAAAGAGTGTTTTTTTTGTTTAGTGATTGTGTAGTTGATCGAAATGGTTGGTCAAGTGATTTAATGCATGATGACGGTACCAAACAATGTGTATGGCTTGTATTTTCGACCGGTAGGTCGAAAATACTTGTCGGTTTGTGACTTAAGAAGTCGAGTCTAGAATTTTAAGGGAGAAATGAGGGGGCGGACACTCGCGTACCTTCAAATGGTGGTATTTGAGGGGTATTTGTAGAGGATTGAGTGGTTATGTACATTTTGAGCGACGTGGCCGCATGGGCTACTCGAAGAGGCGCGAGCCATTTCACGGGTCTTCGAGCTGTCTTGTCACTATCACGCATTTGAAATCATTATTTGTTCTATCCTAGGTTTTGGATGGCATGATTGTTGTACTTGACCATTGAAGTATATCGTGTATACTTAACATGGAAGTTTTGTGATGTTTTTTTTTTTTGTGTTTGACTCGGTTTGACTCGTTGTTGGAGTCGGGATTTGAATTTTGAGTCGGTTTTTGGTTCAGTGTTGGTTTTGACTCTAGTTAGTGTCATTGCGACCCCGTCGTCATGCATAGAACACTCCAGGTACTTTCGAAAAGTTTTGAAAATGTTGTTTTCGAAATCGTTTTGAATTTTCCGACGTATAGTTATACAAACTGTCGATTAAACGTAGTGATTCGTAAGCATGTTGTAGTCCGATAATCATCGGGTGTTTGTTGGGATTCAACAGATACTCGGTATCTACAGCCATGTATGCATTGCTAATTTGAGTTAATAAGGTTATTGACATGGAAATTGGCGGAATCGAGTGTATGTAATATGCTAAGTATGTTAAAGTGATGTAAATATGTAATCTACTTGTAATTGGTACCTTATGTCTATTGTTGTGTATGAGTTTATGCTTAATAGAGAGAACCGATGATCTATGATATGTATATACGGTTTGGCGTTAGTCAATGAGCATGACTAATATAGTTGAATGGTTTTTGTTGTCTACATTACTTGTGCATGTTTGCTAATTACGATGGAAATAATAACGGTGTTAGAAATGCATAACGAGTCCAATATGTATGGTCCATTCGAATTATTAACAGCATTATTAATGTGAAACTGAAGGAGTTATGACATGATATAGTGCATGTTGGAATGGAATGAAACGTTGATTTTCATGTAATTATCATTGTATGTCTATCTATATGTAATTAGCCTTTTTCTTAGTAACATGATTCGGTTGTTCATGATCTAATACAAATGAGTTAAATATGATATATGAGCTTGTACATCGACGTTATCTGACGGATTGTGGCTTGTTAAGTTGTTAGCATACAATTTAAAGTGACTAAATGAATATGATGTGGAAGATGTTAAACGAGGAGGAATACTTAATTGCATTCATGTAACATTGCATTGTTAGAGGCATGAGTAAATAGTGGTAAAGACGTAGTGAATAATATACACGATAGTATAAGTGGTTAGAATTCGCTAGAAAACTTCGGGACGAAGTTTGCTTGAGGGGAGTAGAGGGTGTTGTTTCGTTTCTATTATTCTACAATTTCGTTTCTGTTATTTTACAATTTCGTTAACAAATGACTTTATATTTCTTAATATATTTTATGGAAATTAATATTTTCTTATGTGGATTGTTGAGTGGATTGTTGACATGATATCTATTCATTGTGTTGCGGTATGGATATACTACATGATTTGATCTTGTTCACTATTTTGTAACTGTGAAGATAATGTCTATATTGGTGTAACTTTGACTTGCGGTGTGGTAAAGGTTCTAGGGGTACGATTGTGTGGGAGTAATCTTGTTTAGTTTGTACTTAATTGGTATCCTTCTTTGTGATCTTGTTTACTTTCGTTGGTTCTTAACGTGGTTCTTGCATTGTTTTCCTTGTGTGGTATGATTGGTTTTAGTTGTTCATATATGAGTTCGATTACGAGGACGTAACCTCGTTTTTACGGGGACAGAATATAACAATCGTGTTTTCATCTGTGTATGTGTATTTTATGTTGTGATTAAGTAAGTATAGTGTGTGTTATAATATGTTTAAGTTGTTGTGTTATATGGGTATAGGCGTGAACTCCGAGGAAAAAATTCACTTTTAAGGAGGGAAGACTGTAATATTACGTTTTTCTGGTCATCGAGTACTAGGCTGAGTAGGGTGCACTCAACCGAGTACGTCTGTTCGGTGTTATGGTCAGGCTACTGATCTAGAGGCACTCGATCGAGTATGTATGATACTCGGTCGAGTATCTTGTACTCGGTCGAGTACGGTGGTGTACTCGGTAGTGTCCGGTCTGATACAGGTTTGTTTCGCGGTTTTGATTAAAATTATTGGAGAGGTATTTAAAACATCGCGTTAGTTTCTGATTCATTTTACACAAAACCTAATCACACTCTAAGCCCTCTATTGTCATCTTCGTCAATTCCCAAGCAAGGTTTAAGCAATTGTGGGTTTGCGGATCTCTCGTTTCCGTATCAATCGGTTGAGTAAGTCTCTGGTACCTTTAGTCAGTTTTATTTATCTTAGAGGTTTGTCTAACCCTAATTTTAGGATTTGGGGGAATTGGTAATTGTGCACATTAGATTGATTATTGAGGGATAGTTAGTAATTGAATGTGATTATTATTTGTAGGTGATAGTTTCATGGAGGATTGCTATTGTGATTACTTGCGTGTGCTTGGATTGCGAAAAGGTAGGGTTTCCCTACTCAATATGATTTTATGTGATTATTGCGATGGTTGTGATTATTGTGGAATAAGATGATTGTAAATATTGTGGAATATGATGGTGATATTATGATGATGATATTGTGTTGATATTGTGAGCCATATCGAGAGATGGTCTAACCCCCATTGTTCGTCTCTTGCATCTCTCGACGCAAGGTGGATGTGCATATTAATGGACTAGGGTTCGCTCGTTGCGATGAGCGGGCCTTTAGGTGGCAAGGTCGCGGTTTACCACTGGGGGTGTAAGTACCTGTTACGATGTGTAACCTGGCAGGTCTGGGTTGCGGTTCAGACAATGTACTTGGAGCTTGAAGATGGATGCTTGATTGTGGTGTATGATTACTTTTGCATGAGATTATGATGTTGGAATATCTGCTGGCGTGTGTTTGGTTGTATGCTGTTTTCTTATTTGCTTTGCTGTGATTCATTTGATATTGGCGGCAAATGGTGAGTAGTGAGTTTTGACAGGTGTTGATGTTTGAGCTAGCTTGCGGGTTTGGATGGGACACCGACGATTCATTTTCGTTTTATAGCTTCCGCTGAGTCTTTAGACTTTTTCACCTTTTGGTTTTCCAGATGTAATATGTTTTGGTTTTGAGATTTATATTTATATTTAAACTTTATTTTATGTTAACAAATGTTTCATTATAGTTTATTTGATATACTTTACCTCCGGTAACCGAGATGGTAATTCTTCCATTTGCTAAGGTAGGCCTTGGTAAGGCTTTTAGGTAAGTGGGGGTGTTACAGATAGTATGTCCGCACGCTTTTCTAACATTATTAATGAATTGCGAAACCTTGGTAGAAAGTTTGAATCTGAGGACATCGTCAGAAAGATTCTTAGGAGCCTTAAAAAAATGGCAATCTAAGGTCAGTGTGATTGAAGAAGCAAGAGATCTCACTTTAATCTCTTATCAAGAGCTAATCGGTGTACTTATGGCACATGAAATTATGATCAATAAGCATGATGACAAGCTAGTGAAGGCAAAGAGTATAGCCTTGCAAGCTTCAGCCAGTGACAATGAACCTGGCATTGAGGATGAAACTGTGCTATTTGCTAGACGTTTCAAAAAGGCGCTCTATAAGGGCAAGTCGTCTAAATCGAACAAAAATAAAATTTTCAATAAGAAGGCTAGTGAGCCCAAATCATCGTTTTCAAATAGAAGATACTTCAAATGTGGAGAATCCGGTCATATGATAAAGGATTGTCTCACATGGTTGAAAATTAAAGATAAATCCAAAAGAGAGAAAACCAAGAACGAGTTCAAGCAAGTTATGATGACATCCTGCTGGGGGAGAACTCGACACTGAAGATGATGAGTCTGAAGAAGAAGAGGTCGCTAATATATGCCTGAGCAACATCAGTCTTGACCTAATTTCAGATAGTGACGATGATAGTTCATGATCAGAGTTTTGCTTATTAGGTGAATAATTTAATAGATTTTTTGAACAAACTCTTTATTAATGTCACAAACATAGCCTTGAGTTGAAAGATCTAAAAGAGCAAGTTCTTGATATTGCTAAAGAGAATCAAGTCTTGAAAGTCAAAACAAAGAAGCTGAATTCTAAAGTTATGGCTAATACAGTTATAACTCCAGAATCTGCAAAGGCTGAGAAAATAGCTCTTGAGTCTACAGTTGTAGCTAATGAAGCTATAACCTCAGAGCTAAAACTCAACATTAAACATCTTCAAGCCAAGGTTATAGCTTACTTTGCTACAACCTTGGCTTGAAGATGTTTAATGTTGAGTTTTAGCTCTGAGGTTATAGCTTCATTAGCTAAAACTTTAGACTCAAGAGCTATTTTCTCAGCCTTTGCAGATTTTGAAGTTGTAGCTAATGAAGCTATAACCTTAGAATTGAGGAAGTCTAATGAACTTATTAAATCTGAGGCTACAACTAGAGAAGTTGTAGTCTCATATCAAAAGAAGGAAATTGATTTTCGGAATGGGCAATTAAAAGAATCAAAACTTCATCTATCTAAAGTTAAGAAACAATACTCAGATGTTGTGTTTATTCTTAATAAAAGATTTCAAGACTTTCGTGACAATTTTAAAGAGAATAATGATGTTGACCATTTTAAGTGTCATGAAGAAACTAAGTCTTTAAATTACGTTTGCATGTAAGAAAGGTTCATGAGAAATGAGAAGGTAACACAAATATTTTAAATTTCTTAACTGAACAATCTGATAATAACATGAAAATGGGTTTAGGACATGAGTGCTATGGTCGTAGGGATCATTCTAAATGTAAGTCCACTCCTTCTAAACGTGATTTCAGAAAGAGAAAATATGTTGATTTACCTGAATACTTGATTTGCAATTATTTTGGTCATACGGGCCATCTTTTAGAAAACTGTGTCAAACATATGAAAGATTTCAATGAAGGTATTAAGTTGGTTAAGGCTTCTAACACACCTATAGATAACGATATTGAGCCCACACATGAACCTAGTCGTGAAGAAGTAAGGAATAATGATTTTCCATGGTTATATGATATGGGGTTTGTTCAGACCAAGAAAAGTAACGAACCTAAAAGGAAAAGAGTAAGACAAGTCTGGGTAAGAAAAGATATGATGTTTAGAATATCTAACCATAAAGGACCCAACCTAGCTTGGGTACCTAAAAAATGTCTCTAATTTGTCTTGCAGGTTGTAGTGAAAGAAAACAATATATGGTACCTTGATAGTGGATGTTAAAGGCACATGACTGGAGATAAGAATTTGTTTCTTTCACTTGAATCCTTCGATGGAGGAAAGGTTACCTTTGGAGATAACAAAAAAGGTAAAGTTATTGGTGTTGACAAGGTTAGTGTATCCTCCTCTCATGCTATTAGTGATGTTTATCTTGTGAGAGGACTCAAGCATAATCTACTTAATATTTTTCAATTATATGACAAAGGAAACAAAGTTGTTTTTTATTCTGATACTTGTCGCATAATAATTGAGGGAACAAGTTGTGTTATTCTTGAAGGTCAACGTAAGAGAAACGTCTATATGGTTGATTTAAATGCAATTCCTACTAACTCATTCACTTGCATGAAAGCAATACTTGATGATCCTTGTTTGTGACACAAACGGTTTGCTCACATAAAATCCCCTATACTATACAAACTTAAAAGATAGGACTTGGTGGAAGGTTTATTAAAATCAAGTTTGATCAAGAAAAGCTATGTGACACATGTGCTCGTTGCAATCATGTAAGGTCATCGTTCAAACCTAAGAGAGTAGTAAGCACAAATAAACCACTCGAACTCGTGCATATGGATCTATGTGGTCCAATGAAGGTAAGAAGTAGAGGCGGATCCAGGTATGTTTTCGTTCTAGTTGATGATTATTCAAGGTACGTATGACCTATATTTCTTAATTCCAAAGATGAAACTTTCGATGAGTTTGAGGTACTAATGAAATTTGCCCAGAATAAGTATAAGTACTAATTAGTTTCTATTCATACCGACCATGGCACTGAATTTGACAATCAAGACCTCATAGAATTTTGTGGGGAAAATGGTGTTGGGCATAATTTATCAGCACCCCGAACTTCTCAACAAAACGGTGTCGTGGAACGAATGAATAGAACACTAGAGGATATGACACGTACTATGCCTTTTTGTAATGCTCTTCCTTGTAATTTTTGGGCATAAGCTGTTAGTACTGCTTGCTATGTGCATAACCGAGCTATGATTAGACCTATCCTTAAGAAGACTCCCTATGAGCTTCTTAGAGGATGGAAACCAAATATTTCTCACCTTCGTTGCTTCGGGAGCAAATGCTTCGTTCACGATAATGGGATAGGTTAAGGAAATTTGATCACAGAAGTGACGAAGCTATCTTTATTGGTTATTCTAATCATAGTAAGACATACAAGGTTTTTAATAAAAGGACATTATGCATTGAAAAAAGTGTTCATAAAATCTTTAATGAGAATGATTCTTTTGATAACCCTATACAGGATGAGGAAGATGTTGGAGCTTGTGTCCTCCACAAATTAGTGTGATAACATTTGTAAATCTCTTACAGGTTTACAAGGGTATACTTCGTATATTTAATCAGTTGATTAACGTTTACCTAATAACGGTTGGCTTGCTAGAAAGTTTGACGTTATTATCATACAGATGGCGGTGATCAACTGGTCCCTAAAGGTCACACCTATAGGACGTATTTGAGAAATGTGGTTATAGAAATATAATTACATTGATGCCCAAAATGACTAAAAAGTTAGTCAATGTGTTGATGAGATAATTATTTAATGAAAATTAAATAATATTAAGTTGAGACGAATTAACTGTAAATTCGTAAATTAAATATAATAAGTTATATTTAAATTATATATATATATAAGGTTAGTTTGGACGAATTAATCTGTTAATTCGTAATTAAATATAATCAGTTGTATTTAATATCAACAAGTTGAATGTGTCATAGTGGTAATAGTGAGGGTACACAAGCCAAGAGGTCATGGGTTCGATCCTCACTAGATGACAATTTAACACACTTTATATATTTTTGGAAAGACCAAAAATAAGGAAATTTAATTCCTTATTTCGGTTCACATTGGCCGAAAATTAGGAGATATATATCTTTCCTAATTAACTTGGTATTTCGGTCTGTATAAAAGAAAGGTAGAGAATTATTTCTACCTGAATGCTTTTTCTGACCTAGCCTCTCTTTCTCTCATCACAAGAACACAAAGACAATTAAATTTTACAGAAAATTTTAGATTGATTTCTAGCATAATCAAAGGGCATATCTCAGATCGTCTTGGGTGCAACTAATAGGTGAATACCTACTTTGGTATTGTTCTTAGGCCAATTTTGCTAGGACCAAAGGTTATTTCTGAATCTTTTACCTTTGTTTATGTATTTTATTTTATGACCTTAGATCATATTTATTAAATCGTTATAATCCTTCAAGTTTAAGGGAAGTATACAGATTTATTTCCCACAAGTGGTATCAGAGCACTAGGCTACGATTTTAATCTTGATGATTTTCATAAAAATTGTATGTAAACATAACCTGATTTTCGAAAAAAATTAGGGTTTCTTTTTGTGATTCGAAATTTTTTATTGTGCCGTTTTTTTTCTTTTGTTTGATGATATATAACCAATTTTTATAGATCATATCATTGTTTTAATCGGTTAAAATTATCATATGAAGAATTTGGTAGATTTTGATTTAATGCAGATTAAGTTAAATTACATATAGTATCATCATGTCATTGATATAAGAATTCGTTTTTGCTATATAGTTTTAGCATATACGATTAATCATGTTTGTTAATGTATTTGCTAAATCATGTCCTAATAGCAACTTAAACTTTTTCATCATATCTTTGAATTAGGGCATAAGTGCCGCAAAAGAAAAAAAAAAAAAAAGAGGAAGGGCGTTTTTAGGGTTTACCGAAAAAAAAAAAAAATTGTTATTTTTTTGGTATTGGTAAACCGAGAAAAAGAAAAAAAAAAATAGGAAAGTTTTTTTATTGCCTTTTGCCGAAAAAGATGGAGAAAAATTTTTATGGAAAGTTTTTCCTTGTTTTTTTTTTCCTATTTACCAAATTAAAATAGGAAAGGGGTTGTTTTTTTTTTATTTCAGCCGTGACTTTTAAAAAAAAAAAAATTGTTTTTTTTTGGCCGAGACATATTTAAAGCATTGGATTTTGTTTTTTTTTTTTATTTTGGCCAATTTGTTATTTTGAATCGGTTCACAATTTAATGATACCGAGTTATTTTAAAGCAGTTTAAAATTTTGACGGATAGAATTCATATTACAAGTTTAATATGGATTGAGTATGAATTAATGTGATTAAATTGCGGAATTGTCACTTAATTTAATTTAAATTGGTGGTTTGGATAAATTAATCAACATAATTAATGTATTGTATTATGTATGTTTAATTTATTTTAGTTGATGCTTTTATTTTTGTTGAATGAATCGAATGAATGAATTTTATTTACGTATTTAATTTTTGCAATCGGTTGTAATTTGTAATACTTAGTGTGGCCTTAGTCAATCATGTTTTCGTAATGAAGGAAACATGATTTTTATGTAATTATGAGATCTCGAATCTCCTTTATTTTAGTTTTGGGTTTTGAAATTAGAATGTAATTAATAGGTCAATTATGTAATTTTAATTATTGTAATTTCAAAGAAGACTAAAGATGAAGATTCAAGCTCACTCCCGCTACATGGATCAAGATGGAACATCAAGACAAGCTTCTCGGGTCCAAGGATGGATTCCAAACTTGTATTTATTGTTCATTTTGATAGGATAGGCCACACTACGACTTTTACTGTTTTTTTTTTTACGTTTTTCATTTTATTGCTTTTCATTCACATGCTAGTAATTGCATCATATTCCGCCTAAAACCAAACCACCTACTACTAAAATGCATGAAAATTGACTCATATAGTTGTTTGTTAGCTTTCATGGACATGCAGATGTCACAGTCTATAAGCCATCACTTTAGTTAAATCATTCTCGCATGCTAGATTATAGTTCACTTAAAATGAATTAAAAATAGTGATGGGATCTTCCTCTAAAATCGGAAATTGAGATTAGTCTTTATAAGGGCAAACATCTATGAGTCCCTTCTTCGTCGGTAGGCCTAATATGACCCCTTCTACGTTGGGTAAGTAGTTGTATTGACTTAGTTTACCTCAACATCATAGTCCGAAGAGTTTCTCGTGATTATGATGGACTAAAGATAGAATTTACAGAAATTTATCGACCAGGAATTCTAACGGTAGAATTAGCTAACAGGTTAGCTTATCAATTTACAGAGAATTGAGTCTTGGGGTCATTTATATAATTCTTGAGGGAGGTCAATTGTATAAATGTTTTTGAGTCTTCGCGTTATGACATTAGTTCATTAGACTTAAAATAAAAACGATGCATGCTTATTATTTTATTCTTCTTTCGCAGTGTAGAACACGCTTATTATCAATAATACTGTTACAACAAATGACTGGAAATAACGCAATCCCAATGCCTAGTGCCACACTAGATCGTTCATCCTGGCTAAAAGTGTTCATGGACCAAATGAATCAGTCCACGCGACTCAAGAATGATGGGTCCAACTTTGCGGATCGGGAGGCGGCACTACGGAATGTCTTGTCATTGCGACGGTAAGCTCGGTATTTAACTGAGCCAATACCGGTCAACCCAGGCCCAAATGCAGGAGTCAACGAGTCACTCGCTTATAGTGACTTCGTTATGGAAGCGGGTGCGATAAAGAACGTACTCATCTTTGCAATGGCAACCAATTTGCAGAGACGCTTCATTGCCCAAGGTGCAAACAAGATTTTCACCACGCTCACTAACAAATTCTCAAAGGCACCGAGAATCGTTACATATGAGCATACCTGTCGCTTCTTTGATGCGAAACTCCAGAAGGGTCAACCGGTTAGCCCACACATTCTTCACATGATTGAGAATATCGAGAAACTGGAGTCACTGAATTGTAAAATCAGTGAGAGCATTGTCATTGACCGAATGCTTCATTCTCTTCACGATGGTTTTGCCCTTTTCAGGGCGAACTACTACATGAATGACTTGAAAAAGAGTCCTCATGAGCTACACTCCCTTCTCGTACAGACCGAGAAGGATATGAAATTGAGTGGGAGCATGAAGCAGGATGTTCTCACGATTCACAACAAAGGTAAAGGTAAGGGCAAGGCTCATGACAACCTAGCTGTAGGTAAGCCAAAGTTCAAAAAGCCAGGAAACGGTAAGAGTGGGCCTGGTGAGACTAGTGGCTCACAGGGCAAGACAAAGAGCAAGGGCGGTGACATTGAGTGCCACCTTTGTCACAAGACTGGACATTGGAGGAGGAACTGTCCCGTGTACCGTGAGGACATAAAAGCAGGCCGCGTCGTTCCTGTTGGTATGTCATCTTATATTCATATGATTGAGATAAACCATGCAAGTTTCGGAACTTGGGTACTAGATACTGGTTGTGGTTCTCATCTGTGTAATCATTTAAAGGGCCTAAAGAACATCATACCTCTCGAAAAAGGTGATGTGGACCTGCGAGTCGGGAATGGAGCACGAGTTGCTGCTGCCTCGAAGGGAACATATGTAATCCAACTCCCCAGTGGTTTTGAGTTATCTTTAAATAATCACACTATGTACCCAGTTTATCTAAGAATATTATTTCTGTTTCCGTACTTGCTAAAGACGGTTTTACATTTTCAATAAAGGATAATAGTTGTATTTTCTCTTTTAATGAAATGATTTATGGCAAAGCAGTTTCCATGAATGAAATTTATATCTTAGATCAAACCACTGAAGTATTACACATGAATAATAAGAAATTAAAGGTTGGTGACAAAGATCAAACTTATCTATGGCATTGTCGAATGGGACACATAAATGAGAAACGTGTAAAGAAACTCGTCGATAATGGGACTATTCCCTCATTCGGATTTTCTGCATATGGCACGTGTGAATCATGTCTCATTGGCAAGATGACTCGAATTTCCTTCAAAGGTGTTGGAATGCGCGCTAGTGACCTATTAGGACTCATACATACGGACGTATGTGGACCTATGTCAATTACCGCTAGAGATGGCTATAGATATTTTATCACTTTCACGGACGATTTGAGTAGATACGGATATGTCTACTTAATGAAGCATAAAAGTGAGTCCTTTGAAAAATTCAAGGAATACCGAATAGGGTACGAACCAAATTGGGTAGAAAGATTAAAGCACTCCGTTCGGATCGGGGTGGCGAATATCTTTCAAATGAGTTTGATCAACATCCAAAGACTCGTGGAATCGCTCTACAATTAACTCCACCGAACACCTCAATTAAATGGTGTGTCCGAACGGAGAAATCGAACCTTACTTGATATGGTTCGATCCATGATGAGTCACACCGTAGTGCCCGATTCATTATGGGGTTATGCTCTTTTGTCACCGCTCTTATATCGAACCAAATTCCGTCTAAAGTCATCGACAAGACTCCATATGAAATGTGGAAGGGAACGGTACCTAACTTGTCCTTTATTCGGGTTTGGGGCTGCGAGGCTTATGTCAAGTGGAGACATGAGTATAAGCTCGGCCCGCGATCAGTCAAGACATACTTTATAGGTTATCCAAAAGGAACATTTGGTCATTACTTCTATTCGCCAACCGAACATCGAGTTTTTGTTGCGGCTAGTGCGACGTTCTTAGAGAAAGAATTTCTCGAGAACAAGTCAAGTAATAGAACCTTCGAGCTGTCGGAGATTCCCGGAACCAACAACCGAGGAACAGATGGAGGAAGTCGTACCTCCAACCGATGATACGGTTAATATTCCTGAGGAACCTAGGAGGTCGGGTAGAGACTCTCATCCTTCGGACAGATACATTGGTATGGTCGAGGAGAATGATGTTTTACTTCTAGAAAGTAATGAACCCGCAACCTATAAAGGTGCTATGACCTGTTCCGACTCAAAGCTATGGCTCGAAGCCATGCAATCCGAGATGGACTCCATGTATGAGAATAACGTATGGGATCTAGTTGATTTACCTAATAAGGTAAAACCTCTACAAAGTGCAAATGGCTTTACAAAATAAAGCGTTACGTAGACGCGCAACGAGATATCTATAAGGCACGACTTGTGGCAAAAGGTTTCACTCAAGTGCAAGGATTGCATTATGATGAGATTTTTGCACCTGTAGTCATGCTACGTTCCATTCGGATAATCTTAGCGATTGCCGCATTTCATGATTATGAGATTTAGCAAATGGATGTGAAAACCGCCTTCTTAAACGATTATTTGGAGGAAGAGTTGTACATAGTGCAACCCGAAGGTTTCATAGATCCTAAACATCCTAAGAAAGTATGCAAGCTTAAGCGTTCCATTTATGGACTTAAGCAAGCTTCTCGGAGTTGGAATCATCGTTTCGACCAAGTGATAAAAGAGTATGGTTTCACTCGATCGGTCGAAGAACCATGCTTATATATCAAGTCGAGTGGGAGCAAGATTGTATTCTTGATATTGTATGTCGATGACATACTCCTGATTGGGAATGACATTCCTCTCCTATCTTCGGTTAAAGAATGGTTGAAGAACCATTTCCAGATGAAAGATCTGGGTGAGGCACAACGTATTTTGGGAATCCGTATCTACCGAGATAGATCAGGACGGACGTTATCACTTAGTCAGGAATCTTATCTAGATAAGGTTCTTGAGAGGTTCAGCATGACCAACTCCAAGAAGGGGAACCTTCCTATGACGACTGGGATGCAGTTGAGCAAGTCTCAATCACCCACGACGCCTGAAGGGATTGAGCGCATGAGTCGTGTTCCTTATGCATCTGCAATAGGATCGATCATATATGCCATGATATGCACACGTCCAGACATGGCATATGCATTGAGTATGACGAGTCGGTACCAAAAGACTCCAGGTGAAACACACTGGATAGCAGTCAAAAATATCCTCAAGTACCTACGGAGGACTAAGGATTGGGTATTGACTTATGGAGGCGATACTAAGCTATGCGCAACCCTGATTCGCAGATGCTAGCTTCCAAACGGATCGAGATGATTCAAAATCTCGGTCCGGGTTCGTCTTCACTCTTAATGGTGTTTGCGGTCACCGTGGAAGAGTTCCAAACAGAGTGTTGTAGCAGATTCTACTACTGAATCCGAGTACTATGCCGCTTTGGAGGCAGCAAAGGAAGCGATATGGATGCGTCAATTCTTACAAGGGCTTTCGGTAGTTCCTAGTTCGAATGACCCGATCACCATCCTTTTGTGACAATAGAGGTGCCATCTTCCAGGCTAAGGAACCAAAGTCTAGCAACAAATCTATACATGTACTTCGGAAGGCTCACCTGATCCGTGATTACGTGGAGCAA
This sequence comes from Silene latifolia, assembly GCF_048544455.1. Classification (NCBI taxonomy): domain Eukaryota; kingdom Viridiplantae; phylum Streptophyta; class Magnoliopsida; order Caryophyllales; family Caryophyllaceae; genus Silene; species Silene latifolia. Next base: position 39,392,672 of record NC_133534.1, on the reverse strand, counting down.
GAAGAGATAGTGATTGACAAGATTGCGACGGATGATAACATCGCGGATCCTTTCACCAAACCGTTGAATTATGATAAGCATGTAGGGCATGTTAATTCTATGAGAATTAAACATGTTCCTGAGTTGTAGTACTTGATTATGGATTTAATACATTATATTCTTCATATACTATTTACAACTTCATCGTTTTATATATAATATTTTGTTTTTCATGTGGATTGTACTGACAACATTGAACGCCACAAAGTGAACTGAATTACATTATATTTGTTTTGGTCCGTAATCGCCAATGTGAGTTGATAACTCCGGCTATTATATTGTGCATTCGATTGATGGTGGGTTCAACGAGCCATAAGTTAAACGGTTGACTAATCGATCACAGATACGAGATTATGACGATACCTCGTAGGACAACTTTTTGTGACAACGTCATGGAGTCCTAAATGTTTAATAACATTCGGTGCCAGGTCGTGGATAGGACATCCATTGTGTTCCTAGAGTCGATTCTTTTGACTATCGACTGTCTCTTGAGATTAAGGCAGTTTTTGGGTGACTTTGGTTTCTTTCTCACGGTCTCACCGTAAATCGGGCTAAGTAGATTTTTTTTCTCGGGTCATTTCATACGTGCTTACATCTGCAGGATTCGAGTTGAGGAAAATATCCAACCCTTATCAGATATAGTTATTTCTCAGGGCCACTCGAGGAGTTGTAACTGAAATGCATGGCCATGCTCGAATGTTGATTCGTTTATCAGTTAAGTTACTCTCTAGTCGGGAAAACCACTCTTGATACTGATCGCATGTAAAGTACGACCTTTGTGAATTCGGATTTGCAAATTGTTTTACATTGAGTGGGAGAAATTTTAAAGGATATGAGAATCGGTTATCGCACATACACTTGTGAGGACAAGTGGGAGTTTGTTGGAGCTTGTGTCCTCCACAAATTAGTGTGATAACATTTGTAAATCTCTTACAGGTTCACAAGGGTATACTTCGTATATTTAATCAGTTGATTAACGTTTACCTAATAACGGTTGGCTTGCTAGAAAGTTTGACGTTATTATCATACAGATGGCGGTGATCAACTGGTCCCTAAAGGTCACACCTATAGGACGTATTTGAGAAATGTGGTTATAGAAATATAATTACATTAATGCCCAAAATGACTAAAAAGTTAGTCAATGTGTTGATGAGATAATTATTTAATGAAAATTAGATAATATTAAGTTGAGACGAATTAACTGTAAATTCGTAAATTAAATATAATAAGTTATATTTAAATTAAATATATATAAGGTTAGTTTGGACGAATTAATCTGTTAATTCGTACTTAAATATAATCAGTTGTATTTAATATCAACAAGTTGAATGTGTCATAGTGGTAATAGTGAGGGTACACAAGCCAAGAGGTCATGAGTTCGATCCTCACTAGATGACAATTTAACACACTTTATATATTTTTGGAAAGAGCAAAAATAAGGAAATTTAATTCCTTATTTCGGTTCACATTGGCCGAAAATTAGGAGATATATATCTTTCCTAATTAACTTGGTATTTCGGTCTGTATAAACGAAAGGTAGAGAATTATTTCTACCTGAATGCTTTTTCTGACCTAGCCTCTCTTTCTCTCATCACAAGAACACAAAGACAATTAAATTTTACAGAAAATTTTAGATTGATTTCTAGCATAATCAAAGGGCATATCTCAGATCGTCTTGGGTGCAACTAATAGCTAGGTGAATACCTACTTTGGTATTGTTCTTAGGCCAATTTTGCTAGGACCAAAGGTTATTTCTGAATCTTTTACCTTTGTTTATGTATTTTATTTTATGACCTTAGATCATCTTTATTAAATCGTTATAATCCTTCTAGTTTAAGGGAAGTATACAGATTTATTTCCCACAGAAGAAGATGAAAATAAACCTGATTTCCGTTTATCCAGAAGTGATCCTCCAGAACTTGAAGAGGAAGAAAAGGAAATTGAAGGTACGAATGATGAACTTGGGAATTTTTCAAGTGATAAAGGAAAGAGAGCTGAAGTTATAGTTGATGATACTACAACTTCCTCTCAAAACAAGAATTTGGAAAAAGAAGTTATAGCTGACGATACTATAACTTCAAACCAAAATGTAGAATCTAGAGTTATACCTGATTCTACTATAACCCCAAGATTGAATTCAGGGGGAACAACTCTTAAATCCCAATCAATTGAAGAAGGCTCAAGTTCAAATGATAATGAAGTGCCTCCAGTTTCTAAGAAATGGAAATATAAGGACTCTCATCCTATGGATAGTATTCTTGGAAATTTGAAGATGGGTGTTCAAGCTTGAAGGTAATTGAACAACTTCTGTTCTTTCTACTCCTTTCTTTTAACCATTGAACCTACCATGGCTACCAACATTAAAGAAGCTCTGGCAGAACCAGATTGAATAATTGCTATGCAAGAAGACCTACAACAGTTCGGAAGGAACAAAGTTTGGCATTTAGTTCCTAGACCAAAGGATCGAACTGTAATTGGTACAAGATGGGTGTTGCGAAACAAGTTGGATGACATGGGAGTTATTGTACGAAACAAAGCTAGATTGGTTGTTCAAGGATACAATCAACAAGAAGGAATTGACTATGACGAGACCTTCGCTCCCGTTGCTCGACTTGAGGCTATTAGATTATTAATAGCATTTACAACATACAAAGGAATGAAATTATTCCAAATGGACGTTAAGACTGCATTACTTGATGGTTATTTGAAAGAGGAAGTCTTTGTAGAGCAACCCCCTAAATTTATGGATAACAAGTTTCAAAAGCATGTTTTTAAATTAGATAAAGCATTGTATGATTTGAAACAAGGTCTCACGACTTGGTACGACAGATTATCAAAATTTCTACTTCAAAGTGATTTTAAAAGAGGATATGTCGACAAAACCCTATTTCTAAAATCCGAAGGTTCTGATTTAGTAGTTGTTCAGATATATGTTGATGATATTATTTTTGGCTCAACTAATAATAAATTATGCGCATATTTTTCAAACTTAATGACCATATAATTTGCAATGAGCATGATGGGAGAACTCAAGTTCTTCCTAGGGCTTCAAATCCAACAAACAAGTGAAGAAGTTATGATTCACCAACAAAAATACATCAAAGAGCTAATCATGAAATTTGGTATTGAAAACTCTCATCTAATGCCCACTCAAATGGTCACAGATAAAAAGTTAACCAAAGATGAAGATGGTAAGCCTGTTGATGAAACGACTTATCGAGGTATGATTGGCTCACTTCTCTATTTAACTGCAAGTAGACCAGATATTATGTTTAGTGTATGTGTTTGTGCTTGATTTCAATCATGCCCTATAGAATCACATATGACTGCGGTAAAGAGAATTTTGAGGTATTTAATTGGTACATCTAAGTTATATCTATGGTATCCATGGATTGTAACTTCAATCTCATAGGTTATTCAAATGCAGATTATGCAGGTTGTTCACTTGATAGAAAGAGTACATATGACATCTCTATGTTTGTTGGACCATGCATTATTTCGTGGGGATCAAAGAAGCAAAATTCAGTTGCTCTATCTACTGCTGAAGTAGAATATATTGTTGTCGCGTTGGTATGTTCTCAATTATTATGGCTTAAACATCAATTATCTGATTATGGTATAAATGGTGGATGTATTCCAATTTTATATGATAACACGAGTGCTATTATTATTTCAAAAAACCCTTCGCAGCACTCGCGTACAAAACATATAGAAATTAGACACCATTTCTTAAGAGACCAAGTAGAAAAGGGAAACACAAAACTTGAATTTTGTAGCACTGAAAAAAAATGGGCAGATATCTTGACAAAGGCATTAGCTAGAAACATTTTGAGACTTTTCGGTTGGAAATTGGTGTAATCGGTGGCATCTAAACTATCATAAATATTTCCAATCCCTATGACTGACTAGATTTTGACGAGATAGTATGACTGTGTCCGTATTTTCCGCTGCGAGTATATTTACGTTTAATATTGTATTACATTGTGAGAATATTTCGTTTGCTTGTTAATAATAATTTGTGTTTTATACAAACCAATATTCCATTCATAGAAAGGGTATTGCTCTTTCATGTACATGATTTACTAAATTATGTACATGATTTACCATTTTACCCTCCTCATTTTATCTTCCCTCTTTTCAATTTTCTACCCATTTGAAATCTCTCATTCTCAACTCCATCCCACCACCTCCCAACAACCACCATTCCTACACTGCACTGCCACCCTTCCACCACCGACACCTTCACCAACAATGATTATAGCCTTGTAGGGCTTCTTAAAGCACCATTGAAATTATACGCATATTTTCATCACACATGAATGAAGGCCTTCTTAAATTGATTGACATTTTTGTTCCTTAAAATTAGAAAGAACTGCAATTTGTAAATGGTCAACCCTCTAAATGCCATGTTATGCTTAATTCTACAACATTATAGATCATTTATACGCATCCTTCAATCAACAAATGAATGAAGGCCCTAATTGTTTGCAATGGCGTTATATAACCCTAATTGTATAAATTACTCTAATTTAGTTTGTATGTAATTAATTTGATACTATAAATGAATGCGTAATTGATGAAAATAAAATTATTATTACTCAATCAATGTGAGAATTCAGATGTATAATTGTTGAATTTGCTATAGATTTGATTATTTTCTTAGAGGAGGACAAAAGAAGAGAACTATTTTTTGGTTTTAGAGAGAAGGGTAGTTAATGGAAAAATTATGTAGAAGAGTACATGATAGAGTAAAAGTTGTACATGAAAGAGCAACTACGCATAGAAAATCTTAAACGAAAAACTTGTATATGCAATCTTTTTAAAATTTCTATCTTTACAAGATTTACCCTATATTTTCATATCCCATACTTATCTAATTCTATCCTAAAAAGATTTACCCTATATTTTGTTTTTTAAAAAAAAAAAAGGGAACCTCTTTATCCACACCCCGCCTATACCATATTTACTTCTACCAAAACTCAAACTCTCAACTCTCATAATTACCCTCAACTCCCTCGTTCCATCACCACCAAACTTTTCCATATACTTTTCTTCTCGACCAACTCCAACACTCAATCCTTCATAATTCTCAAACACCACTATCATCGCTCATCATCATCATCATTATGACTCCCAAACCATCAACCCGTATTTATTCACCATCAACTCGTTCCTCCACCAAAACCACAAAACCCACATGCACTTCCGCCAATCCAACCACACTCCTTCACCTCCACAACCCACCAAACCACCAAACCCCGATCATAATCGTTGCGAACCTAGTGTGGAAGGAAAGAGATGAAAGCTTGATAAGGGTAAGAATAAGGCGGTTGTCGAGGAAATAGTAGTGGAGGAGGTAGAGGAGTTTGTTGTTAAGGATGGTATCAAACGTACTTTTCCCGTGAACCGATGAATCATGCTACGGCAGCCGCTTTGGATAAGGCGGGAATGACTAAGGAAAGGTCGTTGGTGAATAGTGTGTACCAATACGGTATTCATGGTGCGCGGTATTATCCCGCTTCTTGGTACACGAAGATCGAGGCTCTTAAGTTCTTTGACGATTTCTTGAAATTTCAAGAGTGGGAAACCATAAGTCAGTTTTCGAGTCCTATCTATCTGATAGAAGTGACTCAGTTCTTTGCCACGGCCTCGATTCAAGATGGGAGCTTGTAAGCGGTTGTTAATGGGCATGAAGTCACGATCTTTATTGATGATTTTTGCTCGGTCTTTTCATCCCTGATGATGGGATTGAAGTGAATCCGAGTCAAGAATAGGGAAACGTGACAAATGATCAAAAAATGGTGATCAAAAAATATTTTGATGAAGATGCTACTCTTAATAGTAATGTCTTAGAGGTTCCTTTTCGCCAAAATTGAAGTTCTTTTTCAATTTCTTGTGGAATACGGTGAGTCCGAGAAAGGGTGGCCGGGATAAGGTGTCTAGCTATGAAATGGTTGTTGTGCACTCATGGCTTGAAGGGAGAACGGTAACTTTACCTTTAATCGTCTTTTATCGTATCATTCAAATTAGTGTGACGGTTACAAAAGAAACATTTTCTACTACTTTGGACTTTTTATACTGGATGTGGATTTCCCGTCTTGTAGAAACCAAGAAAGTAGTGGATTCGAGGAGGTATGGCACGATGGCTAAGGATGCTATGTCTGATAAATACTTGGAAGTTAATGGGTGTTGTTGTGGTTGGTCCGGATTTGGTATTCAATCTAAGAGTGTTCCGACTGAAAAAGTGTCCGATGGCGTGTTTGCAGTCGTTGAGGCTAAGTTAGACTCGTTTATGACGAGTGATGCGTGTATTTTATATAGGTATTTCGCACTTCATTTGCACGCATTTCTATGCATTTTGTGTAGTGTTTAGCTACAAATGTCCTCCGAATTGTCTACTTTGGTTTCTCTTGTATTATTTACAGGTATGAACCGGAAAGGATCATAATCAAGCCTAAAACACGTCCCTATGCATGCATTTAGGAGATGAGTTGAGTCGGAGCTTGGAAACTACTAATTATGATGCGCAAAGAAGTAAGATAGCTAGGCGAGCAAAGGAAGAACTTCAAATTACTATTGCCCACTTTGAAGAGCCATATCTCGAGTTCTACAACTTATTTTCAGGTGATTCTAATTGAAGATGAAAGCTTGTCCTCTTCGCTTTCAAACTCCACCGGAAACGCCCTGTTTGCCCAAGTAACGAAGAAATGGTAGCCATTTGAAGTTTAGTGCGCGAAGCAGGAATTGTGCGCTGGAAAGTACTCGATCGAGTACAATTGCGTTCGATCGACTACTTTTTCTACTCGATCGAGTAGTGCCTATTTAATAATTGTTCGATCGAGTACCTAAAGTACTCGATCGAGAGGTTTTAGCTTGGATTTGCTCGATCGAGTGATATAAAAGTCCTCGATCGAGTATTTAGCTATTATACTCGGGATTTTTATCCCGTGTTAGGTTTAGTTTTGTTAATTTTCACTTCCCTATATAAGGGAGTCGTAACTAGGTTAATAGGGACTTCTTCTTTTACCTTTTAATACTTCTCTTAATCAACTTTTCTCTCTTAATCTCTCTCTTCAGTGTAACTTTTCTCTCTTGATCTCTTGCTTGGATTTTGGTTTGTTCTTTACGCTGGAATTGCTTGAGATTGTAATCCCTCTTCTCCTTTTAATCTTAATCTCGTTATTTGTTACTTTAATTACTTGTTCTTCTCTTAATTAATTTCTACCCTAATTTGTTTTATACTTAATCATTATTATTTCATCATGCTTTCTATTATTAGTTCATTCATTGTTATTAATATTGACAACATTAGTAATATGAGTAACTAAACTCTTTCATGTCGGGATTAGGGGATCTATGGTAGGATTGTGACGATGTAGCGAATAGACTAGACGGTTTACTTGTGAGAATCTGTCCCCATAGCAATATAATTGTATCACCAATTTAGTCGTATGCATGCATCTAAATTACATTAATCTGGTTAATTTCGTTCCTGGATCGGAAGATTGGAATGAACAGACCTGCTATGAACAGTAGACTACCCTAATGAGGACAAAAGTTAAGTTAGCAGAAATCTAGGATAGAAAGTGGACCGGAAGGACCTTTCCTGTATCCTTCTCACAGTAGATTGTCTAGGCTATTTGTAGCTGAGTCGATAGACTACCATGGTGAACCGAAATCCCGACATACCTCTTTTATCTGATCACTTTTATCACTTTTTCTCGCTTTACTACTCTTACTTTATTTCTCTTACCCTTAAACCTTTAGTAGTTTAGAAAACCAAATTCAAAACCCCCATTGTGACTTAGATAGACGGACTTACAGATAGATACCTTGCCTCCCTGTAGAGATCGACCATACTTATCACTAGCTTATGTTAGTATATTTAGGTATTTATTTTGGTACAGAAACGACGGTATCAAATTTTGGCGCCGTTACCGGTGAGGCATCGTAGTTTTATCTGTTTTTATTTTGTCTCTTTCTTGTCTCAAGGAACCTCGGTTCCTTGAGACCGTTCTCATGTCTTTCGTTCTTGACTTTCCGCAGAGAGAGAACGAAAGTTTTGGTTCTTATATAGACAGGTGGGAGGAGTGGCTCGAATCAAGACGAGGAATGCTTTCGGGACTCCAAATATGCCAGTCTATCATCCGAGGAATTAATGCCCCTACGCGAGCATACGTCGAGGCTAATGGTAAGTGGGATTTCGAAGGAATCTCCGTAAAAGAGGTATTAGAATTTTTTGAATGGTTTGCTACTGAAACTCTTAAACCCAATTTCTCTCTTCATGTTGACTCAGATGAGGGGGTGGGTGCGACCTTAGAAACCGTTTTAGGAAATACTGACGGAAAAATAGAGGAGACCATTAGCGTGGTTGATAATCTCTTTTATAAGGATAATTTAGAACCCCTCTATGATTCTTGCACAGATAGTGAGGACGACTGGGAAGGTCTCTTTGAGAAATTCCCTACTTATGAGTCTAGCTATAAGGAGAGTGAGGAGAAACGTTTTGACAGTCTTGAGGTTAAATGGGATAGTTATGACGATATTATGGATGAACCTATTATTGAGGACCCAATTGACCCAATTGACTTTACCGTCCCTTGCATTTGGGATGAATACCCACCTTCTCCTTTAGCAGACCAGATTCCTCCACCTCACAATACAAACCCGTCAGGGCATCTGGATTATACTTGCGTTATTTTTGAGTCAAATGCTCATGAGCTCTCTTATTTTCCACTCGCGGTTAATTTGAGCTTCTATATTCCGCCCTTAGCTGGAGGGAGGAATAATTTTGTGGATGTTTTTAGGAGATGTCATAGGAAATTTGTTAGACTTAAATGCTATTTCATTTTAATTTCCTATGATATTGCTATTTTATGGTGCTACTTACAGTTTTGTGTAGCACATGCGCAGTTATTTGATCGGCTGCTGCGTGTTTGAGCTGTTTTGACTAGGCTTAATTGAAATGGTTGGATGAAGAAAAGATGGTCGAGCTGGGACCTGTCTGAAACTAGCGCTGTCCGGGAGGCAATCCGGAGTTTAATCTTTTAGTTGATTTGCTTTTAAGTTTCTGTTGCGTGTGTAATATTTGGTTTTTAAACCATAGACTGGAACATTTAGCTTGTTTTGTTAGTTTCGTGGGTTGTTTATTGCATCTTTGCAGGAATATAACGTGGATGGCTCGATCGAGTGTTTTTTATACTCGATCGTACCCTTTTGCTGCTGATTTCACTCGATCGAACATACCTTCTCCTCGATCGAGTGCCTGCAAAAGAAGGTCTTTCGATCGAGAGCCCTATTTCCTCGACCGAACTGCTTAGACGCCCAGTTCACTCGATCGATCATTGTGCCCTTTCGATCAAGTACTTCCGTTTTGATTCGCTTCCTGTGACGCCACTGTGAAGCTGTTTGTGACCTCCCATATTGCTGGCTGGTTTGGGGAGGTCCCTTCTTCGCGTATTCTTGTGAGTTTTCCGCATCTCCACTCTCTCCTTTTTAGTTTGCATTTCCTTTCCTTATTTTTGGGTACAATGAGGGCATTATACGATTTGGTTTGGGGAGGTTATGCATCCATATCTGTGTCTGCATTTATGTTTTTATTGCATTTCTGTTATCACGTTTAATTTCTGTATGCATTGTTGTTCATTTTCATAAAATTCCAAAATCTCATAAAAAACAAAAAAATTCGAAAAAAAAATTTCACGTTTATTTTAGCATATAGGTTGAGTCGAAACAGTAGATTTCAATGATGAAATTGCACTGCAATTGTCTTTTTGCTTAAACCTTGCATTAAACTAATTATCTTTTTAGCTTTGTCATTTTGCATATCTACGAGTTAATGTTAAAATTAAGCTGAACGAATAGACTTGACCTGAAAATTTTGGCAAGCTACTTATAATTTCTAAGATTTAGAGCCGTATAAACTGGTGACATTCATGACCAGTTTACATAGGAATTGAAAGTAGTACTCCTTGCATAACATGTTTATCATTTTTGCACATTTATGAAATTCGATTTCTTGTCAATTGCATACATTCGGGTTTGTGGTCGGTGTCACATGCATGGAGGTGCTTACAATTTCCCTTTCTTTTATTTTCACCCATTTAGCTCCACTTTAGCCAAATATAGCCTTTTTGACCCATTAGCTACACCCAAAATTTAGCCTGCTAGTCAAGCTAGTTTAGTGTGACTATTGTGGTATATTATACATCGTTGTGAGTTTGGCTCATTTTCATTGTGCGGAGTTGGTAGAAAAAGAAAGAATGAGGAAAAGAAGAGACGTGAAAAAGAAAAAACAAAGAAAAAAACTTGAAAAAAAAAGAAAGAAAACGTGAACAGGGGAAAGAAAAGAAAAAAAATGAAAACAAATATGTTGAGTTAGTTTGAGAAATAGAAGATCGTATGTGCTTATTTCTATCTTGTGGCGGTCTTAATCCTCTGTTTTATTCAAATCTTTTTGTATTGGGTACTGAGATGAGTGCCAATGAATTGCACTTGAGCTTTGTTTTCTAGACAGTTGAGATTCAGATGGTTTTATATGGTCCTGTTTAGGTGCTAGCTTGACGCTTTACCTCCACATTTCCATAATTTATTTTGCCTATTCTCGCCTGTAGCCTCACTTTCCCATATCTTTTGTAAGCCCTCACCGTGATGTACATTGTTGGTTGGAATGTATGTATGGTACTAGAATCGTCTATCATTTTTGTTGCATGCATGTTATGTAGGTCGCAGTTTAGGTGAGTGACTGTTTTTCTCTTCTTCTCTTACACATATACTTTCACCCTTTGCTTCATGAAAGAAGAGTGACCCGTGAGAGTCTGATTTTGATGGTCTTGCAAGGTCGATAGTTCAGCTTTATTATAAACATCCTACAACTCGTTGGCATTTGACATTTTTGCTATAAGTGTTAGTTTGTTGCATTAAATTGGTTTAAGTGGACAATTTGTAGCTAGCTCTGAGTTTTCTTTTCCGTTCCATTAGTTTTGCATATAGTTTTCTTGGGGGCAAGCAAAGGTTTGGTTTGGAGAGATTTGATGCGTGTATTTTATATAGGTATTTCATACTTCATTTCCACGCATTTCTATGCATTTTGTGTAGTGTTTAGCCACAAATGTCCCTCGAATTGTCTACTTTGGTTTCTCTTGTATTATTTTACAGGTATGAACCGGAAAGGACCATAATCAAGCCTAAAACACGTCCATATGCATGCATTTAGGAGATGAGTTGAGTCGGAGTTTGGAAACTACTAATTGTGATGCGTAAAGAAGTAAGATAGCTAGGCGAGCAAATGAAGAACTTCAAATTACTAGTGCCCACTTTGAAGAGCCATATCTCGAGTTCTAAAACATATTTTCAGGTGATTCCAATTGGAGATGAAATCGTGTCCTCTTATATTTCCAACGCCACCGGAAACGCCCTGTTTGCCCAAGTAACGAAGAAATGGAAGTCGTTTGAAGTTCAGTGCGCGAAGCAGGAATTGTGCGCTGGAAAGTACTCGATCGAGTACAATTGCGTTCGATCGACTCCTTTTTCTACTCGATCGAGTAGTGCCTATTTAATAAGTGTTCGATCGAGTACCTAAAGTACTCGATCGAGAGGTTTTAGCTTGGATTTGCTCGATCGAGTGATATAAAAGTCCTCGAACGAGTATTTAGCTATTATACTCGGGATTTTTATCCCGTGATAGGTTTAGTTTTGTTAAGTTTCACTTCCCTATATAAGGGAGTCGTAACTAGGTTAATAGGGACTTCTTCTTTTACCTTTTAATACTTCTCTTAATCAACTTTTCTCTCTTAATCTCTCTTCACTGTAACTTTTCTCTCTTGATCTCTTGCTTGGATTTTGGTTTGTTCTCTACGCTAGAATTGCTTGAGATTGTAATCCCTCTTCTCCTTTTAATCTCAATCTCGTTATTTGTTACTTTAATTACTTGTTCTTCTCTTAATTAATTTCTGCCCTAATTTGTTTTATGCTTAATCATTATTATTTCATCATGCTTTCTATTATTAGTTCATTCATTGTTATTAATATTGACAACATTAGTATGATGAGTAACTAAACTCTTTCATGTCGGGATTAGGGGATCTATGGTAGGATTGTGACGATGTAGCGAATAGACTAGACGGTTTACTTGTGAGAATCTGTCCCCATAGCAATATAATTATATCACCAATTTAGTCGAATGCATGCTTCTAAATTACATTAATCTGGTTAATTTCGTTCTGGATCGGAAGATTGGAATGAATGACACACTATGAACAAACGAGACTACCCTAATGAGGACGGAAGTTAAGTTAGCGGAAATCTAGGATAGAAAGTGGACCGGAAGGACCTTTCCTGTATCCTTCTCACAGTAGATTGTCTAGGCTATTTGTAGCTGAGTCGATAGACTACCATGGTGAACCGAAATCCCGACATACCTCTTTTATCTGATCACTTTTATCACTTTTTCTCGCTTTACTACTCTTACTTTATTTCTCTTACCCTTTAACCTTTAGTAGTTTAGAAAACCAAATTCAAAACCCCCATTGTGACTTAGATAGACGGACTTACAGATAGATACCTTGCCTCCCTGTGGAGATCGACCCTACTTATCACTAGCTTCTGTTAGTATATTTAGGTATTTATTTTTGTTACAGAAATGACGGCATCAACGAGTATCAATGCAAAGCTAGAGGCCCAAGCTATGGCCTTGGCTACTTTGGTCTCGGCTTTGGGTAGTAAGGCTAAGAATGATGGGGTTAGTAATCGCGATGTGGTGGCTTGGATGCGGGGAGTGGATGGACAAATAAGACTCTTGGTGTGACACCCCCACATACCAAGGTGCCTTACCAGGACCACCCTCCCCTAGCATGAGAGACCGCCACCATCTCGGTTTTCCGAGGCTAGTATATCAAAGTTACCTTCCAAAAAAACATTTATTAAAGTATAAAGAATTAACGATTACATATTTCAAAACCAAATCCAAAACAATGTTCAATAGTACTCAAACAACTGAAACTAAAACGACAAATCTCATGACAACGGAAGCTAGACTCGAAGTGATGACTCCCATCTCGACCCCAAAGCTAAAGACCATCATCATCTGTCACAATCTGCTCACCATCCCCGAGTGGATCACCACAGATTTACAAAATAACAACGGGGTCAGTTTAATGCATAATCAAAATAAGACAAGTACGATAAGATAAACAGCTGTTCACAAACCACCTCCGACTCCCAATCTCATCACGTAACTGACTACACACTAAAGTGTGTAGCCCTGCTAGTAGGGGGCCGCGGCCATAACCACCTAAGCCCCGCTCATCAACGTGCGATAACCCTTGATGCGTGCAATTTATATAGTCTTTTTAGCCTCTTATTGCACACATTTCTATGTCATTCTACAGTTTTGTATTGCACAATGCCCCGAATAGGCTACTTTGGTTTGTTTTGTCTCATTTGCAGGAACGGACCTCAAAGTGGTGAAATCATGCCTTATTCGCCCCTCATAGCATGTATTTAAGGAGATGGGAGACTTAGTGCGGAAATGTTGTGCCTCGGGAAGCGTGAAGGAGTCCTTAGGAGCTGACCAAACGAAGTCCATGCTGTTTTCAGTGGCTAACTGCTCGATCGAATGCTTTCTTGGTCGATCGAGTGGTTTTGACGGTTCAAAGTGTTCGATCGAGACCCTGCTGAGCTCGATCGAAGTGGGCTGAATTGGAAGATCTCGATCAAGAGGATTTGCTAAAGAGTTACTCGATCGAGAGGTTTCAAATGCCTCGATCGAGTGACTATGCTTATTTACACGGGATTTTATTCCGTGATTAGTTATTGTTTTAGTTAATAATCTCTTCCCTATATAAGGAAGACGTCATTAGGTTAAAATACAACATTACACTACGCTTAATTACTCTCTTTCTCTTAATCACTGCTGGAACTTTTTCTCTTGCGTGCGTTGCTTTGCCTCTTAATTCCGGATCTAAACTTTGTAATCCTTCTTTATACTTTACCCTTAATTTAATTGTTTTGTTTGCTCTTAATCCTTGTTCTCTCATCTTTGTTTTATTATTCTTTTTAGTAATTTATGCTTCATCCTTATTATTCATCTATCATGCCTTTCTTTAGTGTATTCAATGTTATTATTGTTTATGTCATTAATAGCATGAGTAGCTAAATTCCCTTATGATAGGATTAGGGGAGCCATGGTAGTGAGTTGACGATGTTGTAAATAGGTTAGATGATTAAATTGTGAGAAATGTCTCGTTAACAAAATAACTGTAATTGTTTAGTTGAGTGCACGTTTCTAAACCCCTTAAATTGGTTAAATTCAATCCTGGAGTGGAAGATTGGAATGAACAGAACTATTATGAACAGTGGACTGCCCTAATGAGGAGGAATCCAAGTTAGTTGTAATCTAGGCTGGTAGCGGACCGGAAGGACCTTTCCCTTGCCCTTCTCACATTAGATCGTCTGAGCTATTTACGACTGAGTTGATTAATTGTCATGGTGAGCCGAAATCCTAACATACTTCTCTTTATCTGATCATATACTTTGCTCATCCTTGCTTTTATTTCTCTTTTCTCTTATTCCCTTGCCTTAACCACTTTTAGTTTAGAATTAAATTTAAAACCCCCATTTGTTACTGGACAGACTTAGATTAGCAGATAGATCTAATAGCCTCCCTGTGGACATCGACCCTACTTCCGCTAACTTCTGTTAGTAGTCTTAGGCATTTATTTTTGGTACTAAAACGACGGTAGATTTCTGTGATGATTTTGCACTGTAACTTGTCATTTCACTTAAGCCTTGCATCAGATTGGCAATTTTTTAGTTTTGCCATGCGCATAGTTTACAAGTTAATGTTAAAAAATACAGCTGATCATATAGACTTGACCTGAAAAATTGGCAACCTACTTAAAATTTCTAAGTTATTAGACCCATATAACTGGTGTCATTTATGACCAGTTCATGTTGGAATCGAGAGTAGTATACTCCTTGCATAACATGTTCATTATTTTGCACTTTTATGACATTCGATTACTTTTTGCTGGCATACATTCGGGTTTGTGGTCGGTGTCACATGCAGGGAGGTGCTTGCAAATTTTTTCCTTTCATTCATTTTCGCCCATTCAGCTCCACATTAGCCAAACTTAGCCTTTAGACCCATTAACTACACCCAAATTAAGCCTGCCTGTCAAGCTAGTTTAGTATATTTTTTGTGGTATACTTTCTGTTGATGCGAGCTGGTTCGTTTTATATTGCATGGAGTTGGTAGAAAAATAAGAGAAATGAGGATATGTTGAAAAAGAAAAAAAATTTGTGAAAAATGAAAAAAGAAGAAAAGACGTGGGCAGGAAAATGAGAAAAGCATGAAAAGAAAAAAAAAAAAGAAAAAGAATAGACCGTGTAAAAAAGGGAAGTTTGTGACGGTCTTACTCCTATACATTATTTATATCTTTTTGAGGAGTTGTTATGTCGGTTAGTGAGTTTTGTGCCAAAGAAGGGCGCTTGTGTTTGATTTCATTATTGGCTAATATTTGGATTTGCTTAGTATGGTATTGTTTAGGTGCTAGCTTGACGCATTACCTCCACATATCCCATACTGTTTTGCCTTTTCTTACCCGTGGCCTCATTTTCCCATAACTTTTGTAAGCACTCGGCTGTGACAGACACTGTTTGGTTGGAATGTATGTATGGTGATTAGAATTGTCTATCATTTTTATTGCAAACATGTTTACGTGGGTCGTAGTTTAGGTGAGTGACTATTTTCTCTTCTTCTCTTACACTTATACACTTACCCTTTGCTTCATGAGAGAAGAGTGACCCGTGAGAGTCCGATTTTAAAGGTCTTGCAAGGTTGACAGTTCAGCTTATTTATAGACATCACACAACTCGTTTGCGTTTGACTATTGTAGCTATAAGTGTCAGTTTTTGTTTGCATTAAACGGTTTAAGTGGACAAGTTATAGCTAGCTCTGAGTTTTCTTATCCGTTCCATTAGTTTGCATTTAGTTTACTCGAGGACGAGTAAAGGTTCGGTTTAGGGAGATTTGATGCGTGCAATTTATATAGTCTTTTTAGCCTCTTATTGCACGCATTTCTATGTCATTCTACAGTTTTGTATTGCACAATGCCCCGAATAGGCTACTTTGGTTTGGTTTGTTTTGTCTCATTTGCAGGAACGGACCTCAAAGTGGTGAAATCATGCCTTATTTGTCCCTCCTAGCATGCATTTAAGGAGATGGGAGACTTAGAGCAGAAATGTTGTGCCTCGGGAAGCGTGAAGGAGTCCTTAGGAGCTGACCAAACGAAGTCCAGGCTGTTTTCAGTGGCTAACTGCTCGATCGAATGCTTTCTTGGTCGATTGAGTGGTTTTGACGGTTCAAAGTGTTCGATCGAGACCCTGCTGAGCTCGATCGAAGTGGGCTGAATTGGAAGATCTGGATCGAAGCCTATATCTGTTCGATCGAGAGGATTTGCTCAAGAGTTACTCGATCGAGAGTGTAATAGCCGCCCTTTTGGAGATCCTTTGACCAGTGTTGACCGACCTTGGGAGCGGGAATAGTCCTAGAAAGACGTACCAAAGTTATCTTGGGTTACGTGTTGGGAGTGGTACTCGATAGAGTAGAGGCTACTCGATCGAGTAGCTTAGTTACTCGATCGAGTAGGGGGTTACTCGATCGAGTAGGTTGGGTACTCGATCGAGTATCGAGTTTGCAGCGAGGGTTTTATATCGCGTTTTGTTAAATCCGCAAATCATTTCCGCCTCATTTCTTCCATCCATCAGTCGCCTCTTTCCCTTCCCTTCACCACAAAACCTCCATGGAAGCCCTTTGAAGGTCCTTGTGCCTTAGGAGAGCGTAGCTTGGGTCGGGTAGCGGTCTTTTGCCGGGTTTCTCCTTATAGGCTTTGCTTGGTTGCTGGTTATGGCATGGGTCGGCGTGGATTGGTTGCGGTTGCGTAAAGGTAGGTTCGCCTACTCAGTTTCTGTAGATAATCTAGTGTGTCGATCGTTGTATCGTTGTTGTTGTGCTGTGATTGCGGTTATGTGACGGTATTCAGACGATGTTGTGATTTTGATTGTGATTGTTTGTCTGTGGTTCTCGAGATGTGTTCTCGACTGAGTGGAGTCACTTGCGGGAGTGGCTTCACGCCCTAGTTTCGCCCTTCGTGGAACCCGCCACGGAAGGGGATGTGCACATTAATGGGACAGGGTTATCGCTCGGTATGATGAGCGGGGCTTAGGTGGGAACGGCTGCGGTCCCCCATCGGCGGTGTCCAGTGGACAGTCGGTGACGGAGATGGAGTGGAGTATCTGATTGTGATTGATTGTATTGTGTTGTTTTGTTAGTTGTGGTTAACTTGGTTGTGTCTTATCTCAGTACTGACCTTGTGTGGTTGTCTTGTTTGTTTATGTGTCTGCAGTGATCCCCTATGGTGAGCAGTCTGTCTTAGCAGGTGTTTATGTGGTTGCTAGCTGGGTCCGGGCAGGGATGAGTCGCCACGAGATTTAATAATTATAGCAAGTAGTCTCTTTAAGTTGTATCTTTTATATCATTAGTTGGATAGATGGCTTGTAAACTAACTTAATAGTTCTTTTATCGACACTTGATTATTACTATCCTCGGGCAACCGAGATGGTAACGCCCTTATATGCTAAGGAAGGCCTAGTTAAGGCTCCTCTGTATATGGGGGTGTTACAAAGTGGTATCAGAGCGACGATTTTGGAACCTGTAACAAATGAAAATAATGAACGTAGTGATTCTAATAAAATGAACCTGGTGTATGTGTAATGGGAGCCCCGCTGATGCTAGATTTTGGGTGAGTAGGCGCCCTCATTTCAAAATCTTGGCCCCGTGACACTTAAGCCAGTCACATGGTATGGGAATGTGGAGTCCGTGTGTGTATGTGTGATATGTATGTTAACTGAGCCGGAGTTACCTCTGGTTAAGTCGTTGCTAGAATTAATAAGTGTGATAGTGGCGTATGGGCCGTGTCAAGTAATCTTTGGTGGCATTCGTAAAGTTCTTGGCGTGATTAGTAAGCTTACACAATAGTTATAAGATACGTGATAAAAGTTACGTAGTAGAGATGCGTGAGAATGTGAAAGTGAATGTCGGGACATGAAAAGTGAAAGTGTTGGTATATGTGATAAGTTTACGGTAGTCATATACGAGCTTATGAGTTATCTCGTAATTGCTATGATGATAGTTATAGACTAGTTGAGTTGTAATTTGAAGCATGGCATATAGTAATGCGTTAATACCTTGTTTATTGGTTGAAATTTTTCCGCTGCGTAATAATTGATTTGTGCAAGATGATTTACTTATGATTGAATGTGGAAAGTGATAGATTAATTTGTTATGAAGTATATGCAATTATATGTCATGTGAAAGAATGAATTAATGTTATTTACATGTTTCAAGTTGAATGAACGCAAATGGGTAGTAATGTATAAAGTAAGTTCAGGTACAACATGATGGCATAATTATATTTATGAATGACTCGTCCGCGGGTAAACCGAGTTGGGTAATTGTGTAGCGTAGTGTGACATACACCTTACTAGTAAGGCGATATGTTATGCGTGGGTAATGATTGTAAAACGTGATTGAATGTGATAATTAGTGCCGAATCCCGAACTTAGTTTGGATTCGACACGTAGTGCTGTTTTGCAGGTATCTTCAAAGTTACTTCGTACTTCTGACCGTGTACTTAACTACACTTGACCGAGTGCGGGTGCTTACTAGACCGAGGAGACCTCACTTGATCAAGTTAGGAAGCTATGACGTCGGGATGTGGAAATTTCTGCAGACACTCGATGAAATGGCTCCTACTCGATCGAGTAGGGTGGTACTCGATCGAGTACCCTAGGCACTCGATCGAGTAGGTTACTGTGCAGTGAGACATACGGGTTTCTTAAAACCCCAATTCTTTCCCTTTCTCCTCATTCTTCATCTATATTTCGACACACCTAAACCTTCATTCCTCTCAAAATCTCTCATACTCTTGGGTTAGTAGTGATTCTTGGGGTTGATTTTCTTGTTTAATTTCGTTCCTTTACTTTATCACTTAATCAAGGTATGATTTCTTCTCTATTTCTATGTTTTTATGCTTTAAACTTGTTGAGGATAGTTATGTAAACTGAAATTTTGGATTCATATGGATAGATTGTTACTTTTAATGGTTGAAATATGATTCACATGCCTTCTTTTCGGGTTTGTTGATGATTAATTGCTGTAAATTAGACTAGAAATTTGCAATTAGGGGGCCGAAATTTCTAGGGTTACAAAATTGAAATTGATTTTTGATTGTTTTACAATGATTAGATGATGGAATTGAGTCTTATGTACTTTTTATATCATGTTGAAGGATGAATCTTGATGATTTTCACCTTAAAAAGTTACCTTAAAACTCCGTCTTAAAAGTGCCTTAAGTGGAAATTCGTGATTTATAATTGAAATTCAGTGTAGTATATGAATGTTTAAGTGTAGATTGAACTTCAATATGATAGTAGTGATGATAATCGATGGGAAATATGCCAAAATTGTTACAGCTGTAAAGACCGTCTGAAAAGCCTATTTAAGTTGTTGTTTCTAATATGGAAGACGATGATGATATGTTCCAAGTTATTTCTCCATGAACTTATATAATTGCCTCACATGTGTTTAGGAGTGTGTTGGAACAACCTTAGAGTCATGCTAGGATATTCGAATTTGCTGAGTAAATGTGTTCAAATGCCAAATTTTCATAACTACGGTTTATAAGTGACTACAAACTGAACTATATGTGAAAATTGAGGAAACTATTGGTGAAATGTGTGTAACTAGCTGAGCATTCAAGTTTAATGGCATGAATTATGTGCTTCTAATATCAAACTGGTTGATGAATTAGTGAACTTTGCTGAGTGTATAGAACTCAAAATGCATGAAGTATATGTTTACATGTTTTATACAAAGTTGTTTACATCATGTGCCGAAACAGATGCCGAGACCGACCACAGGGAACCGTCAGAGTAAACGGAGAAGGGCTTCACAGCCCGAACCTGGGGAGGGTAGTGGACCTGTGGTACCCGCAGTTTCGGACTACCCCAATGTTGTTTTTGTCGATTTCAAGCAGAGAGAGCGTTTTGTAGCTTTACAAAAACGCAAAATGAGACCTACGAGGTGTATAGACACTACTTTGTTGGAGGATTTGGAGATAGAGACGGATGTCCGTCACATATTCGAGACCTTGGGTTTTACGGGTTTGTATAGGCTGAGGAAACATACTTATCCTTTCCTCACTTTGGAGTTTATGAGCTCCTTTAGCTATGACCTTGCGGGCCAGACCGTCGAGTTTAGGTTGATGAATACCAGTTTTCTGTTGACTATGGATTTGTTTGCCTCTCACCTTGGGTTGGCCAAGCCTCCCAAGGACTCTATCACCGATATTCCAGGTAGAGTGCGGTGTCTCGCCGCCCGATGCCTTGTCCGACCGGAAAGCAAGCTCCCACCTCGAGCAACATGCTTTGATTAATGACGTCCGACATGTTACCTTGAGGGTCTTTCTCCGTTCTCTTTCGAACCTCCTTTATGACGAAAGGATATCGATGGCCCGAATAATCATGAGGTCTTGCTTCGATGTCTTACCTCGGCCGGAGCGGGCCAGGAAAGTGGTCTTTAATGCTCCTTCTATAGTTTGTGTTGCCCTTGCCTTGATGGCTTCCGCTCTTCCCGGTACACGAGTTGTGGCGCTATCGCCACTCGGTTAGGCGAGAAGCTAACCTCTTTTGAAGCTTCTTCGGAGTACGTGCCTCTAGCTACCCAGTGCCTACCATGGACCGTGACTACTATCTCGACCTGAAATGGTTGAGGACCTTGGCCGACGGTAGCCTAGCGTGGAGGGTGTGGGGCATGAGTTGGATGAAAATTCCGGCTCCACGAGCACCTCCCACCGACGGAGCCCTTAGAGTCGGCGGTAGTGGTCGTGGATGTGGACGATGAGGAGGAGGAGGAGGAGGATGAGGATAGACCCCGCCACCGGTGCGAGACCTATCTCATCGACGACACCATTCTCAAGGTGATGCGGGAGCCGACGAAGGGGCGAGAATGCGGGAGTTGCGGTGGTGGAAAGACCTAGGTTGGGGAGAGGACCCCGTCGAGTGAGGGAGAGGGCCTCGGAGACTAGGCCACGGCCGTAGCGCCACAAAGAAGAAGCGATCCTCTCTCCGTGCTACCCTTACCTCGACACCCGGAGACGCGATCCGGCTACTTAGCGAGCGAGTGTCATCTACCTTGACACTCGGGAACATGCACGAGATGGCGTACACTCGGGGATAGGGGCCGATGGACCTCACCCGGTTTGGTGGAGTGGAGTTGGGGACTACTCGGGGTTTTCCATTCCTACGGGGTGGAACAATCGACGGGGGGACACCTCGGTCCTTTGCCTACGGTGGATTGACCCCATGGTATGTGAGCCGGGAGCGGGAGCGGGGAGTTGATGCGGGGTTGGTTCATCGGGTGCAGGTATGCCTGGAGGTGGTGGGGGTGATGATGAGGTGATGGTTGATCGGCGGAAGCAGGGAGGAGGTGATACTCCTTATTCTTATCTTTGTTTATGGTAGTTGATGTTGGTAGTATTGTTAGATGTTAGTAGTTGTTTTTCATTTATTGAGACACGGTTTATGAACTTGTATTGTTGGCCATAAGACCGGATTTGCTATTTCGACCTTATTGCAGGATGATTGGGAGTCGGGGCATCATCCCGACTCAATTTATGTGACGGTCATGTATATATATGTTGGTTTATGACAGGTTGTGTAAGAAACTGGGCCTGTAGGTACTCGACAGAGTACCCCGTACTCTATCGAGTAGCTGCAGGAAAGGAAGAGAGAAAGCATTGTGAACTCAGGCTACTCGATCGAGTAGCCAAGACACTCGATCGAGTAGCATGGCACTCGATCGAGTACCCTCACATACTCGATCGAGTAGCACTGTTACAGGAGGTTTTCAAAAATTAAAAGTGTGCAATTGTTTTATAATTACAAGTTTGATATTTAACGTGGTTGTTAGTGCTTAATAACATCTGGGAACCGTTAATTTTATATGTTGGAAGTCGTGCTTGAGTTTCCTATGTACCTATTTGTAACAAGTAGTGAAGTGGTGATGATTTCTTGTTGTTTTTAATATTCCATATGCCATATTTCCATCTATCCTTGGAAGTTACACCCTTTCTTACATTTGGACATACAATGTTAACATGCTTTATCAACGGCGGCTAGTTATTCGGGTGATTTGTGTATGATTTCTAGGTTATCAAGCACATAGTTAGTAAGTAACGTCCATAACAAATAATATAGCTTTTAACTAATGTAATGCTACAAGTAATAGGTAATGTGTCTTGTGATTTTGACGGTGAACTTTGGGGACGAAGTTCCTTTTTAGAGGGGAAGAGTAATGTCGCGAAAGGAAAAGGCTGCTTTGAATTATATTTTGCTTGTTTATAATATTGTATTGGTATTATGTTTTGTTTTAATTACAAAATTTCCGAAGTATATGTGATTACTTTAGTTCTATAAGTGAATGTGTTGTATATTTCAATGGGCGGTCATGAAGAAATAGTTATGGTGCAATGAATCGTAATTGAACCACGTTGTTGAGTAACATGGTAGCATTAGTTGTACAGCATGAAAGTTGATATGAGACATGTTCCGGATTGATAGTCTGATAGTTGTTACCATATGTTGGGTGATCGTGGATTGTGCTTTGCATCGCGAAAGTGATGTTTTATATATATAGAGAGTAACGGTTGACGGTGATAATGTGCGTATGATAGTAGTAAGAGTCGTTACGAGTAGAGCGTAGACAGTGATGATGATGACATGGGGGGATGGTATTTCTGGGGAGTCATGACTCGAGTGGGAAGAATAGCAGTGTCGTGTTTTTCCCTGTCTTATATGTTGGGATAGGTGAGTTGAACTTCGGGGACGAAGTTCTTTTAAGGGGGAAGACCGTAATACCCGCCCTTTTGGAGATCCTTTGACCGGTGTTGGCCGACCTTGGGAGCGGGAATAGTCTAGAAAGACGTGCCAAAGTTATCTTGGGTTACGTGTTGGGAGTGGTACTCGATAGAGTAGAGGCTACTCGATCGAGTAGCTTAGGTACTCGATCGAGTAGGGGCTACTCGATCGAGTAGGTTGGGTACTCGATCGAGTATCGAGTTTGCGGCGAGGGTTTTATATCGCGTTTTGTTAAATCCGCAAATCATTTCCGCCTCATTTCTTCCATCCATCGATCGCCTCTTTCCTTCCCTTCACCACAAAACCTCCATGGAAGCCCTTTGAAGGTCCTTGTGCCTTAGGAGAGCGTAGCTTGGGTCGGGTAGCGGTCTTTTGCCGGGTTTCTCCTTATAGGCTTTGCTTGGTTGCTGGTTATGGCATGGGTCGGCGTGGATTGGTTGCGGTTGCGTAAAGGTAGGTTCGCCTACTCAGTTTCTGTAGATAATCTAGTGTGTCGATCGTTGTATCGTTGTTGTTGTGCTGTGATTGCGGTTGTGTGACGGTATTCAGACGATGTTGTGATTGTGATTGTGATTGTTTGTCTGTGGTTCTCGAGATGCGTTCTCGGCTGAGTGGAGTCACTTGCGGGAGTGGCTTCACGCCCTAGTTTCGCCCTTCGTGGAACCCGCCACGGAAGGGGATGTGCACATTAATGGGACAGGGTTATCGCTCTGTATGATGAGCGGAGCTTAGATGGGAACAGTGCGGTCCCCCACCGCGGTGGTCCAAAGGTGGACGATCGGTGACGGAGATGGAGTGGAGTATCTGATTGTGATTGATTGTATTGTGTTGTTTTGTTAGTTGTGGTTAACTTGGTTGTGTCTTATCTCAGTACTGACCTTGTGTGGTTGTCTTGTTTGTTTATGTGTCTGCCGTGATCTCCTATGGTGAGCAGTCTGTCTTAGCAGGTGTTGATGTGGTTGCTAGCTGGGTCCGAGCAGGGATGAGTCGCCACGAGATTTAATAATTATAGCAAGTAGTCTCTTTGAGTTGTATCTTTTATATCATTAGTTGGATAGATGGCTTGTAAACTAACTTAATAGTTCTTTTATCGACACTTGATTATTACTATCCTCGGGCAACCGAGATGGTAACGCCCTTATATGTTAAGGAAGGCCTAGTTAAGGCTCCTCTGTATATGGGGGTGTTACAGAGAGATTTCAAATGCCTCGATCGAGTGACTATGCTTATTTACACGGGATTATATTCCGTGATTTGTTATTGTTTTAGTTAATAATCTCTTCCCTATATAAGGAAGACGTCATTAGGTTAAAATACAACATTACACTACGCTTAATTACTCTCTTTCTCTTAATCACTGCTGGAACTTTCTCTCTTGCGTTGCTTTGCCTCTTAATTCCGGATCTAAACTTTGTAATCCTTCTTTATACTTTACTCTTAATTTAATTGTTTTGTTTGCTCTTAATCCTTGTTCTCTCATCTTTGTTTTATTATTCTTTTTAGTAATTTATGCTTCATCCTTATTATTCATCTATCATACCTTTCTTTAGTTTATTCAATGCTATTATTGTTTATGTCATTAATAACATGAGTAGCTAAATTCCTTTATGTTAGGATTAGGGGAGCCATGGTAGTGAGTTGACGATGTTGTAAATAGGTTAGATGATTAAATTGTGAAAACTGTCTCATTAACAAAATAACTGTAATCGTTTAGTTGAGTGCACGCTTCTAAACCCGTTAAATTGGTTAAATTCAATGCTGGATCGGAAGATTGGAATGAACAGACCTGTTATGAATAGTGGACTACCCTAATGAAGACGGAAGTTAAGTTAGTTGTAATCTAGGGTGGATAACGGACCGGAAGGACTTTTCCCTTGCCCTTCTCACATTAGATCGTCTGAGCTATTTACGACTGAGTTGATTAATTGCCATGGTGAACCGATTTCCTAGCATACTTCTCTTTATCTGATCATATACTTTGCTCATCCTTGCTTTTATTTCTCTTTTCTCTTATTCCCTTGCCTTAACCACTTTTAGTTTAGAAATAAATTTAAAACTCCCATTTGTTACCGGACAGACTTAGATTAGCAGATAGATATAATAGTCTCCCTGTGGAGATCGACCCTACTTCCGCTAACTTCTGTTAGTAGTCTTAGGCATTTATTTTTGGTACTAAAACGACGGTATCAACCTTGTTCATTAATGTGCGCATCCCCTCCTGTGGCGGGTTCCACAGAGGGCGAAACTAGGGCATGAAGCCACTCCCGCAAGGGACCCACTCGGCTGAGGACGCACCCCGAGAACATCATCATCAACCATCACAACACCAAACTCCAATCCACATCTTTCACAAGGATATGGAATACTTGAAGAACCTTTCAAATTGTTCGCAATGACTTTATAAAATTCAGCTAAACCATCCTTATAGTTGGGGTCACTCATATTTGTAGCAATAAGTTCGAGTCATTTTTCTACATTTGTAATATATAGGAAACTAATTCAGAAAATTCAATAATAGGTAAACAAATAAACGAAATTCAGGAAATCAATTAAGCTAAATTATCAACAAATTAGATAATAACCCAACAAATTCAGAAATTCAAAAATAATCGACATTCAAAGGCCAGGAAATTGAACAATCCTATATATATATATATATATATATAGCTTGAAAATCTTAATAAGGAATAGTTAATAAGAAACATATATACCTGATTGATAAACACGATGAGGGAGAGAAGACGGTGACAACAGTTACGGAGATGAAGACAGAGAGAGACGATCAGGGAGGAATGGAGGATGATATTTGTGTAGCAGTATTAGCTTGTGTTTGTGTTTTGTAGCGTATAGCGAAATAAAGCGATCCATGCGTGGTGTTTGTTCTTTAGATCTTCATAACTTCAATAACAACGGTTATTGCGTCTACAACCGTTGTTAAAACCTAATAACAACGGGTACTAATATAACCGTTGTAATTACGTTTCACTAATTTTGCGCCAAATTATTAACAACGGTTATAATGTATTATAGAGTAAACTGTTGTTATTAGTTTTTATATTAACAACGGTTGTGAAAGTTTGACCCGTTGTTAAAACCAATAACAAAGGTTAACAACACATAACCGTTGTAATTAAGTTTAGTAAAATTTAGCGCAATCCATTGTACGTCTTTTGGTGATTTTCGTGAATAAGCGTTGTTAAAGGGCCGTTGTGGTTGCCTGGATTTGTAGTAGTGATGTTTATATTTATTTCCATCTTTTAATAAATTAAAATAAATTAAAGTTTTTAACCCAATTTTTGGACTTTCAATTGAGTAAGTCTTCCAACACACGGTAAGACCATTTTACATATTTTAAACAATGATGCTATGGATAATTAAGTATGTACACAAATTATGAATGAAAAAAATTGGTGGAACTTATTATGAAAATAGTAATTAAATTAACGTGTCAGTTTGGCAGCAATCAAAATATTCTAAAAGGAGTACAAAAACGCGTAAAATGGTACGAAAGAGTGGCTTCTCACTAATTTAGCGAGAGACCGCGGTTGCAACTTTTTCTGCACGAGATTCACGTCAAAGTCAAGTATTTAGGTTAAACTTTAAGTATATGGAAGTATAAGAGTTATAGTTTGACATCAATTAGATAGAAGTCAAACTAAACTCTTAATATGGAGTTGAATTTTTTCACCATGTGAAATAATATTTCATTGATTAAGTCTGGATCATGCTAGCGGGCACAATATTTTATAGCCAAGATTATAGATATAATTAAAACTAAATAAAAAATTATTATATCTTAATTATGATTACCTATATTGATTTACAATTGTAAAAACAGACCCGTGAATTTCACGGGTTTAAAACTTGTAACAAAATATAAATGGGATGTAGCCATTAAGGTAGTATACAATATGGACCATGTGGTTAATGGAATTTCTTGAAACGCTTAATGGCAAGATAAGTTTAAGCCAAGATTTGACCCTAGTACGTAATAAGCTTCCCCTAAACTTTGAGCCCTTGGAGGCCATTTTAAGTTTTTAACTACAGAGCATCCCGATTCCCGAGTGACTGCGACAAATAAAGTTAAGGTTGCAGTCACTCATGAGTCATGACACACCTTTGATCAACGAGGACGACCTTGTGATGCGCACATTTTATGCACAGACACGTTTGGCATGCTCTTAAGAACCACGATCTCGAGATGCATAATCAGTTTCGGCATACATCATGAATGCTTAATCCTTGTCCACATTGCGCCTAGATGTTAACATGTAATTGGATTATTCATGGCCATGAAACTTAAAATCATGTAATCATAGTACTTACTTACTACTTAGCCAATAGTCGTACATAGATGCTAGGTTCAGTAGGTCGGTCCTTTGTAATTTGGTTAGACATAACTTGCTATGCTTAGGCCTTCTATCGCATCGTTAGTTCCTTAACCTCATATCACATATACATAGTTTTGGGAATTTTGAGAGTGACGAATCGAAATGGCAGCAACTGTACTTGATCATACAGTAGCAATGCTTATGCTGGAGATTAGGAATCTAACAATACAACAATATTGTACCGCTAAGAGCTCTCACAAACTGCGGAGTAAACTGGGTCGCATGATGTAACTACGTAACCTTACCCATGCAGCAACACAGAAAGTTGAAATTGTTTCCAGATGACTAAATGAAAAATGTGTCGAAGAATGCTTCAACTAACTACTAGTATTTCACAATAAATAGAAGCACAACTCGGACAAAAGATAAGAGTCATAAAACATACCTGACGTAAATACGTGAACTGCCCATCAAACTTCATAGCCGGGATTTAGTTTCTGCTGTATGTCACCATAACTTTCTAGTTCTTCAATATCTTCAGGACTACCTAAGAAAAGAGGTAGTCTTTGATGAAGTTTTGCAGGCTGAATTGCCAAAATCCTACGTTTACCATCAGAACCTTTTCCACCAGCTTGTTCTGCAACATAACTTAGGGGATTTGCTTCATAAACAAGTCGGAGATGGTCCCTTGGGTTCATCGCAATTCCACCATAAAGTAATGTTCTATGAAAATCAGCGACCAGCGAACATATGTAGCGTGCAGAATATTTCTTCGGGTATCTGCCTTTCCCTTGTCTGACAGTGTCAATGTAATGTCTTAAACCTTCAGGCCAATCAAAGTATCGAGCATCATTCACAGAATATATCTGACCTGAAAGGACATTTAAGAATCATCAGTAGATTCTAAGTGCCAGCTGCCAGATAAAATTCATCTTCAAGTGATCACAGAACAACATAGATGATACAGAATATTCTATTTAAGAACTCCAGACTCCAGAGTTGCTCTAATTTCTGGACATAACTTCCAATAAAGCCAAAGACTCGTTTTTTTTTTGGTTATGTATTATACTTCGTAATCGAGTAAAACATAATCGCTCAATAAAGTGGTTGAACTTCATTGATTGTGAAGTAGCAGTCATTTGACGCAAACATCATCATGGGACATTTGGCAACAAACTCTCTAGGTTAAACAACAAAAGGGTAAGGCTACATACATCTGAAATCCCATTACCCTGCCATTTCTAGGAGTCCTGGAGGCTGTGAGTTAATATTGCTGGTGTAGTGTTGTGTCAATTTTTTTTAACAAGGAATAGGTATAGCAGCGTGCTGGTTAGGAGTTCAATTTAGAGTGCCCGATACCACTATGCAATAGACCCACAGAATGCACTCACCTAATGCAAAACAGAAGTCCATAAACTCAATCCTGCACACTACTATGCAGTAGAAGGTCCACAAACATATCTTCAGTGGTTTAGGGTATAAAATAAGTACATCCTAAGGAGTGGTTAACATATCATTAACTAATGAGAATTCCATCACACTTCCAAACAGGGTGTCATTGTTTCGAACATACCTCTACTTGGAATTTTGATGCTGGGGTGTGTGAGGATAAAATCTCCGGTAGAATGATCCAGTGTGAATGAGTGTACCCCAGACCCAAAAGTCACACAAAAAATTGTAGCTGATGAATACAGGACATAACCAGCAGCAACAAGTTTGGACCCACTTTGCAACGAATTCAACGTGGCCTTCTCCTCTTGGGGAAGACTATCTAATTCCACAAGACGATTGTAAACGCCAAAAATAGTTCCTGTAGGGATTGATGCATCAATATTTCTTGACCCGTCAAGAGGATCCATAACTACCACAAATGGAGCATTGTCGGAGAACCATACTGGGGCATCATTTTCTTCTGAAGCAACAACTGCTACTTTTCCAGAATTTTGAAGGGAGGATAGAATAATATCATTCTGCAGAAAATATTATACTGGTCAAAGTATTATACTCCATTACACTAAAGATGACGGAGAATACCACGCCCGTCTTTTTTTAGTGAATTAACGAATATTCCCAACCTAGACACAAATGCACAATGCCCGACCTAAATGTTTCAAAGCGGTAAGGCTAGGGGTGATCACTTGAGAATCGTAGTGGAAAATAAATGAAGGGTCACATGCAATCAGATTAAGTCGAAAATAAAAAATAAAAACTGTGTGTACAACTAGATTGGGCTTTAAGATTCTTCAGAAAATGTCAACAAGAAGAAAGGTCCATCTTTCGGACGGACAAAATGCTTCTCCTACACCTGTAACTGGCAACTCTTACAAGGATTTTCTGTACACTGACTAACTGGAAACCAACCTTTTCATCCCATGTAAAACTTCCCGATGCTAAAACTTGAATAAATCGGTCCTATTGTATAACAATAATGCGATAATTGAAGATTTTTGGAGTGTGCTATAAAGTTCTAAGTAGAAAAATCATCGCAAAACCTTTAAAGGTCACTAAGTCCTGTATCCTAATCCAAAAATGTCACAGTAATTTGAGTACAGAAACTCAAGTAAGACCGTTGTAAAGCATACAACGGCCTCATTCTATACGCCTCACAACCACTACCCGTGTATGTCGTGCAATACCAGCTGCAAAATTAACTATTAGCATCAACTATCAACTACCACTCATTCAATCACCTAACCAGAACATTTTCAATCAAACTATTAACACCGATTCTTGTTTAAGACCGTCTTAACTTAAGACACTCTTACCGTCTTACATGTTACACCCGATTAAAATAGAGGTGGAAATAAAAGGACGCTCTAAGAGGTCTTAAGTTAAGACGGTATGGACTATAAAAGAAATTCTCTTTCCCAATAAAAATCTTGATCACCATTCCTCACAATAGGTCAGCTTCCACAGCCAATCAAAAACTTACAACAAAACCGTTTTCCAGCGTACAATGGTCTTACACAATAATTATCGAAAGACTCAAAGTCCGGAAGAATAAACAACAGATAAGTACAATACCGAGACAATATCAAGCGGCTTAGGCGCATCTCGACCCGACCCGGAAACGTTTCCAGAAGCTTGCATAGAATTAGCAAGACTAGAATTGAAAGGAGAAGCAATAAGTGCAGCAATTTTCTTACAAGCATATTGTAAATGATCAACTAAGATAACCAAATCATCACCCACATCAATTCCACCCTTACCCACATATTCTACTAACGTTTTCGACTCATTTTTACTGCTTAATTGAGCAGTAATTGAAAACCCAGTAAAAGATGACATCTTTGGGTTGTTAAGTTTAATGGGTAGCAAAAAGTTGTTGGATTTTCGTGGGAAAATGAAGGATTTAGGAGGGAAGATGGAGGTGAGTTTCAAAGGTGTAGTTGATGAAAGCATCGATTTTTTCGAGTGTTTAAAATGTTGTAATGTAAATGTTTACATAAGTTTGTTCAACGGTGTAGTCGGTGTTGTATCCTTGATTCCTTGAGGTAGGACGAAAGCTACGGACATAACTCACTTTCTTCACGTTATCTTCAACCAATATCACTTGTTGCCTTTAAGCCCGTTATTTTCGGTCGAAAGAAGTAGAACTCAACTCAATTGAGCTGAGTTGAACCAAATTAAATGAAGCAGAGTTAAATTTAACGTAGTTGAAGTAAGACTTAATTTATCAAGAGATGAACTGAAAAGAGTTTAGTTAAACTAAAATGAGCTGAAATTAGGCCAGAAAGAATAGGATATTACTAAGCCGAAACTTTTTTAGTAGGTCTTATCTTAATACTAGAAAATGTCAATATTTTTTAATAGAAAGTAATCATTTAATTATAAAATGTTATAAATAAAGTTGTTACTTTTTAACAAAAAAAAATGATGGTAACATTTTATTAGAGTATATTTATATTTTATTGTTAAATGATCATATTTGGTCCGTCTTAGTTTCAGAAGGAAATAGTCCGTCTGAAACAAGAATTTGCCTTCTTTTTAATGCGTCTTGGGGTTCACAAATCTATTTAAATTAGATGGATATATGTAGGCTCGTTTTTAATTTAAGTTTTGAGCAAAGTCGTTTTCCCCGAAGCGGCTTTGCTCTTTCGAACATACTCACACACATGGACGTGTAAGTTCTATAGTCTAAATTAACATGTTCTACCCATATACCAAGATGCCTTACCAAGGACCACCCCAGCATATAAAGGTGCTATCATCTCGGTTACTCGAGGTAAGTAGATCAAATAAACAATACAGAATGTTTATTAAATGTCCTTTACAAATAAAACCAACGTGATAAGGATTACAACTCTAACAACTGAAGGAACTACTAAGCATGAGTGACATCGGCAACCAGTTAAACAGTGTGATGACTCGATTCCCTTCCATGTCCCACAAGCATCATATCACGCAGCACCCGCTAAACCAACTGCTCACCATCCCCGAATGGATCACCACGGTTTTGAAAACATAACACGGGGTCAGTTCACTGGATAATCAAGATAAGAAATTCACAAAGACAACCAACACAATCCAATCCAGACAGAGCACCATTCTCCAAACTCCATTAGTAACCAGTAACCGACTACACATTCAAGTGTGTAGCCCTGCCAGATTACCCATCGTAACAGGTAACCCTCACCACCAGTGGGGGACCGCAGCCTTGTCCACCTAAGCCCCGCTCATCGCAACGAGCAATAACCCATGTCCATTAATGTGCACATCCCCTTTGTGACGGGAACCACAAGGGGCGAATCAAGAGCGTGAAGCCATTCCCGACGACTTCACACAGCCGAGGACGCACCTCGAGAACCATAGACAAACAACAACCAATCCAAACATTCAAGAAAGACAATTCCAATAACAATACTAATCATGCCAGTCAACAATCAACATCGTCTTAAATCAATTAAACAAGCAACTGAGTAGAGAAACCTTACCTTTTCGCTATTCCATGAAGGTGCGTCCATCAAACAAGCCACGCAAGACTCCATGACGAACCCTACAAGTAACAACCATACCCTATTATTAGACTACTCAAGATCTACTGAAAGATAACAACTAAACACAAACTCACCTTGAGACACAAACTGATGCCGACGACGGCGACAATCTGACTCGATGACTCCATGCACAAACCATCTCCCTTCTTAGGTTAGTATCCAAGACCATGTGAGAAGTATAGGGTCATATGAGAGGATTGGGAGAGAGAGAGAGAGAGAGAGAGAGAGAGAGAGATTAGGTTTAGAAAGGAACCGTCGAAAAGTGAATTACATTTTAGACACCGCGTTTTATAATAACGCGTTGACTGACGAGGTACTCGGTCGAGTATAGACATACTCGGCTGAGTACACCTTACTCGGTCGAGTATCATAACTACTCGGCCGAGTAACCCTAGCTAGGTCGAGTAACACATTACGTTGATCAACTAATCTCTCTTGTATCCCTTGCTAAGGCTCCCCTTTGGTCAATAGGTCGGTCAACATGTCCTTAATCAGGATGGATATTACATATAAACTGAATGCGGAAGCGATAAAAGAGATCGATTACTTACCTCTAGCATTGCTTGCAATACTGATCCTCCTTAATGAATAACCCGAATTCTTAAACCTCATATTTGACTTGATTTCCTAACCCTCAGACTCACAATTTAGATGGTGCATTTTCTTAATGAGATAAGTTTGGTGAACCTTGATCAAAATAAATATGTTCCCTTTATATAGACTCTTCCCATCAAAGAGTCAAATGAATAGTTTCTTAAATAGTGAGTGTTATGTTATGAGAGATAATAGTGGGAACGAAATCGTAGATAAATCTCACCATGCATAAACTAACTTAATTTCGATAAAATAATTTAGTTAAATATTATTGTAATACTTATTTATTTTATGAAATTCTTACATTCTCCTACTTGGTCCATGTAACAAGAGACACAACATATGAATCCTGACGACGAAGTCTCTTAGAGCGAGAATTAATCTTCCATGTATCACAATATATCAAGTCACTCATACCACACATATTAGAGTTAATGAGTAAGCTCCATGTTTAATCGAGGTTCAAACAAGATGATATTTCTCAACATAACTTTAATAAATATGCGCATAAAATCCAAACGAGAAAATATCCAACATAATAAAAGTTTCTTACAAAAACTTAATGAATGTAATACATTATGGAACCAAGTCTTATTCTCAAACACATGATCCTTGAAAGTCTTAATTGGCATGCCTTTAGTCAAGGGATCTGCAAACATTAACTTTGTGCTAAGGTGTTCAATGATCACATTCTTTTCCTGAACACGCTCTTCTATGGCTAGATACTTTATGTCGATGTGTTTACTTCTACTTCTACTTTTATTATTTTTAGCCATAAACACAATAGTTGAATTATCACAATATATTCTTACAAATAAAGTCAACAACTCTGAGCGCAGATATGAAACTTTTCAACCAAACACTATGTGAGGTGCCTAAAAACAAGATACGAACTCAGCCTCCATAGTAGAAGTAGCCGTCAAGGTTTGCTTCACACTCGTTCATGACACAGCTCCATCAGCTAGCATAAACACATATCATGAAATGAATTTACGTGAATCTATGCAACCAGCGATTCGAAGTCGGAGTAACCTACCATTTCAAGATTCTCAGTCCGTCTATACATAAGCATGTAATCCTTGCTACCTGCTTGAAGGTATCTCAACAGTTTCTTTGCAGCCTTCCATTGATTAAGACTCGAGTTACTCTGATATCTTCCTAATACTCCAATCGCATATGCAATGCCGGGTCTGGTACAGACCTGAGCATAGATAATGCTACCAACAGCTGAAGCATATGAAATATTCTTCATTTGTTCTCTCTCAATGTCATTCCTGGGGCACTGATCCAAGCAAAACCGGTCACCTTTCACAATTGGTACTACACTTGGTGAACAATCTTTCATCCTGAATATTTTAAGTACTTTATTGATATAGGCCTCTTGAGGCAATCCCAAAATGCCTCGAGATATATATCTATGGATCTTAATGCCAATGACATAAGATGCCTCACCCATATCTTTCATATCAAAATTACTTGAAAGGAATTGTTTCACCTTGTGGACAGCGCCCACGGGATGCACGAGATCCATAGGGGCATATCGACTCAAGGTTCCTTCGAATCGAATTAAGACAAATTAGAGTCGCCACCAAGTTTTATGGGAACTTGAAACCGTTCAAGTCAACTTTGCACTTTTCATCGAAAAGCATAAAGCCAAACGACTACGAGTGATTAAAGATAAATACTTGACCCTATATCACTCGAATGAATGACTCTCGTAATCCAATGGTATTTAGACGGATCCACAAACCATAGATTTTGAGTAAGAGGTGAAGGTAAGTGTCAGGAAGCCCAATTGGACACCTAACCCCGCCGCGATAACGGCCTCTACTATGTCAAGTATTGGATTTCAAATAAGGTCGTAGCTACTATGATATATGATATGCCAATATTGTTTTAAAACCCTACCATGTGAAGTTTTGACTACGTCGTTTAATGCACGAATACTAACTTTCTCAAAGTTGTTTTAGCATGTTGGTTTATTAATCGAAACAATCAAAATGCATACACGGCTTAGGAGGAGAGGGGAGCCATTAGGATCTACCCTACTACAACCCAGGCATTTCATGCCGACACAACAAGAGATTAAAGATACAACTCTATGTAGAATACAACGCTACACACAGACGACTCAAACATGACCAACGATGCCCAAGGATCACTTTTAGAGTGCAATGAACACCGAAGAAAAGGACTAGACTCGTGCAAGGGAAGCCACGGCCACAAGACTGAAATTGGCCGTGTGTTTCTCATATTGGGCACACTCACGAGATCTTATTGGGCTAGATATAGAGCTATGCCTCAAACATGTATTAGCATAAACCGGGCCATATTATCGTAGACAACATGCGAGTTACTACGCCTTGACATGGATTGGAACACAACGATCTAACCAAACAAGGCCACGGTTTTAGGAAAACGATTTGACTCGACAAAAAGTAAAACAAACTTGAAAATTACAACTCGATAAACAAACTACCAAACAACATTTCAAAGCCAAAACAAAGGGTAAAAGAGACGAGATAAAACGAAATAAAGACAATAAAAAACATGGCCAAAACACACGGCCTAAACACAAGAGTACCTTAGTTCTTAGGTAAGATTCATTAGGTTAGATCGATTTGCAAGACGAGTTGAAAACAAGTTAGAAAGCGATATTGAAATGATGTAAGAAGGTGTCGCATGGGGTGTATATTCTACATGGCCTAAAGGATCGAATTAAGTCATACTTTACAGATTACATCTTAACTCGTCGAGTGTTAATAGGAAGATGTTAATCACGTACTCCTATACTAGCGAGAAATCAAGTGGTAGAAGAGATGCATTCAATTAGATTATAGAATTGTTAAATCGATTTATTTAACAAATTAGATGTTGTTTTAAAACCCTAATCTATCTAATGAAATGAAAGAATTGAACTAAATCGTCGAATAGGTCAATTGTTAACACACTACAAACCAAAAATATACTACGACCGAGAGGTCTGGACGAGTGGATGAAACTAATAGTGAGGCAGACTACTTAAAACAACGCAAATTAGATAGTTTATTTATGTCCATCCTACCTTGAACACGAGGATATGTAAATGAGAGAGGATATTATCAGCCAATCTGGTGAATCTTAATCCATAACTCGAGTCAATGCGGGTGTTCGTGGTGGAACTTTAACTCATACTCGTATTAAACTAGTTTCGAAGTTACGATGTTAGACAACGATAATAATATACGAAATAAAATACGAAATAAACAATGAAAAACAACATAAAAAACGAAATAAAAGAGACGAGAGAAGGAGGAATTGATGCACCCTCAATCTACATGTATCGTTGACACCGTCTTGGATCGTAATCGATCATAGGAGTTGTCTCAAGGGGCCATCATTGACGAAAATAAAGCAAAGCAATACTGTTTTTTCGAATCTGACAAGCGATTTTCAAACGCAAATTTTGAAGTCGTTTCTCGATGAATCAAAAGCAACACTGTTTTTTCGAATCTGCCAAGCACCACCTACTCACTTGCCTGGCTCTTTCCAGCCACAGCCTAGCCTTTCCTTCACATTATGGTTATCATTTTGACCCAGTTATTGAGAGGGAGGTGAGGATGCATGAAGGGATTAACACTGCCTTGACCAACTGGCGGTTGTGGGAGTAGATGGAGGCTACTACTTTGACTGAGGGAGGTCAGTACACTAGCACTCAATCGAGTTACTACACTACTCCTGGGGATGATAGTCGTGTCTTTTATCTTTATGATGTCACTCCTTGTGGACGCAGGCCCACGGGGGTCGCTCGGGTAGAAAGCGAGCAAGCTTTGCATTTGTGGAGTCGCCACCAATTTATTGTGGGAAATTGGAAACTGTTCAAATACCTCATGCCATGTCAAGACACAAAGTAGTGATATGAACACCAAGAATTTGTTACCCTTATCATTCTATGTCTAGAATGACTCTCGTGGATGCCAATGAATACGGATGTTCACAGAGATCTGGAGTAAGGGGTGAGGGTACGTATTAGGAAGCTCTTTTGATCGAACACCTAATACCGCCTGCCTCGATAGCGGCCTCTACTAATGATTAGGGAAATTGTCTATACTCGATATGTTGAAGGTTATATGCATCCAATGCAACATCCATTAAATTGATCCTAACATGTGAATTAATACTAAGTCGGTGAACATGTAATTTAACATACATTAATGTCGAAGTAGAGATTTAGGTTAATTACATGTGAGAGCATACAAACAATATGATAATAAAGGAATAAAATAAAAATGCAATAAAGAGAATTACAATAATTACAATGGGTTAATCGATTTACGTCGAAAATACACTTAAAACGGACGGTTTTAGAAAAGAAAGGGAAAATAAATAAACAAACAGATTATTAGGCGATAATACGAGTAATAATTAATTAACACGTAAACTAACGAATTAGGTCAAAGCAACAACGGAAGTTCAGAGACAGAATTCAACCCGGAAGAGGCGCAGCAGGGCTGCGTCCTTTGGAAGAGGCGCAGCAGTTGCTGCGTCTGTTCCTGACCTGAATTCTAGCCGTGAAGCCGGAATTGCGTGTTGTTAATGTTCATTGGTGAATTTAATGCTCGATTAATAATATTTTACTCGGATAGAAGTGGTTTATTATATTATTTACATATGAATTGGTCATGAAAACTATAAAACATGAATTAGAGCTAATTAGAATGAATTAATTACAAGATGAATTATAAGATTAATAACAAGATTAATAATGAACTAACAAACTAAGACAAATTAATCAGGCTATTAGATTTATTAATGACGAACTAATGATGATGATGATAAATAACAGATGCGAATATACCAAATATGGATTTCAGAGACTTGATATTGATGAATCGAACCTCTAAAACCCAAATTGATTTTAATGACGAAAACCCGCAAATATGAATTATAAGGGATTTAAGTTGGGAATTTAATGATGATAAATTATTAATGATTTACGTGTCAAAAATATCATACTAAAATTATCGTGTTAATGAAATAAGAACAATCGAAGACGAAACAAAAAATGACAGACGAAAATAATAGAAGACGAGGGAAGAAGAAGGAGAGCAGGAACTGCGGCAGCCTCTGGAAGAGGCGCAGCAGGTGCTGCGTCCCTTCGAAGAGGCGCAGTAGTTGCTGCGCTCCTTCTCGACGTCTGTCTCCCGTTAATTCGCAAAAAGGGTTTGAATAAAGGTTTTGCAAAACGGTTTTGAATATACTTTCGACGTAAACCTTACAATAATGATTACAAAAATAAAGTACAATGATAAAAGATGGGATTTACACCCTCAGACTTACATGTTTGACGAAATGAGATTAACTAAGTTAACGTTTACTGATGCTCGACTCTAATGTATGAAGAAAGTGCCCTCTAAGAGGAAAACGAACAAAATTGATTAAGTTGATTGATGTGGAGTTGGTCAAATTGGTCGGTCATGCAAAACAAGGCTGGTACTCAGAAGGATCCGAGCTTACGTGGTCGAAATTTCAAGCACGTAGACGCCAAAAAGTAAGAGCGTGGTCTTAGAATGCAAAGGGAGAAGAGAAGGGCGGACACTCGCGTGAGAAATATGAGGAACAAAGGTCTCTATTTATACTAATCAAACGGAGGAATTAGGGTTTCGGTGACACTTTGGAAGTAAATCTCGAAAAGATTTGAAAATACGTAGAAAGGAGCTGGAGAAGAGGCGCAGTAGCCACTGCGTCTCTTGGAAGAGGCACATCACCTGTTGCGTCCTTTCCCCAAGGGTTTCCTCCTGCGGAAGAAAGATTTCCGCGTTTCTATTATGGAATTGCGGTTTGATCTTGATTTCCTTATTATTTATAAACTAATTTCGGGATATAATTTATCAAAGATTAAAATATTGAAAATATGGAATAAAATATCCGGAACATTCCAGAATACCCTGACTCGGCATTTATAAACGGTTATTAGAAAATGAAGACAGTTTTTTGACCCGGACTCCAAATGTACTCTAATTACTGTCAAAACGATCGTAATGGCGCGTAGATGACGACCAAGGGGTTGACACAAGTGCTTGAGCTATCACTTGACAATAAACTTACGAACCGTCATAAATCGTTCCGTGTACCAAACATGCGGCCCAATCATCACCGGGTGGTTTGCGGGAGGTGCAGAAATGAGGTATCTACAGAGCCCTCACTTTGACTGAGGCTTAGACAAGGCAAAAGTCAGAGTATAGCCATCAGGTCAATCGAAAATTACAACCAGACGACTATGGTGACGCGAGGCAGCTCAAGGGGTCTGAGCCAAGGACCTGTCGTCGGGAATATTTTAGAGTCTGTCGACTATCGGGGAGGGTCGTTTAAAGTTCATTAGATTACGTGAGGAGGCTCGCCAGCCATAAGAAGAGACCATACCTGAGATTCCTTGAGACTCCTTACTCTGTCGGACTCCAAGGGGAAACAAAATGTAATATTTGAAGGGTAGCAGGACGTCGGTAGGAACTGCTAGGAGAAATCTTCTTGGGTCGGTCTTCAAACAAACTTCGGAAAAAACTCGAGATTGATGTTGAACTCCACGTGTTGAGAGGGATGATTTGCTGTCCGGAACTCTCGCTGGGGGAACATAATCGAGGCTGATCTCCATGTGTTGAGAGGGACAATTGGTTATCCGGAACTCTCGCTGGGGGAACATAACCGAGGCGTGTCAAAACACCTGTCATAGGGTATTCGCTCGTTGTGGCAAGCGAGGTCTTGATAAAGTACCGCGACAGTTCGCAGTTTGCTCGAAAATACGGGTCCGGGTGAAGAATAAACATCAAATGGACCAAATATATGATATATGGTGTTGAGGAAGAGGCGCACCAAAGATGGGCCCACAAATAACGAACTTATAACGAATTTTCGAAAATTGACTTGGAGGGGAACGGAGAAAGAGGCACAGCAAGAGCTACGTCTCTTGGAAGAGGCACAACACTTGTTGCGTCCTTTCCTGGATGTGTCTCTGTCTGAGTAAAAACTCGATAAAAATCGTGTTTTATTCATAATTTTTGAAACATAAATCATCAAATACTCTCTCAAATTCCAACCATTTATCACCAAAATTTGATCAAAATATTGCATTTGCCATGACTAATCAAGGTATGTGTATTATTTTTGCATTAATCTTCTGCATTTGGACTGACAAATTAGGGTTTCAAACCCTAAAAATGTCGAAAATTTGGGGCTTTTCTCCCAAACGATTTTGCCTTGTAAAATTGACTTTGTAAATGGATAATTGGCAGTATAAGAATCATAACCATGTATTCATTTCGAATTTTCATTGAGTTTTGAGCATTTGAGTGAAATTGTGACGGTCTCACAGCTGAACCGTAAATTGCTTCGAAAATAGCCTTAGGATTGCCCATTTGTGATGAAACTTGATATTTGGAATCCTTGTATGATGGGTAACCTTCCTACTATTTCGGATTTTTGATTTGTGACGGCTTTTTAAGGACACTTTTCTAGGGCATAATCACCGTTATAACGAAATGCTGTCGAAATTCCTACTTGAACCCATGACTAAGCTTCAACTTAGACTTGACTTGACCCATATTACCATATGAGCGGTTGGGTTTTGGGAAAATGGCCAAAGATGGCGAGAAAAGAGCGATTTCGGAGCTTTGAAGGCTCGAAAATCCCCTAATTAAGGCTCGTCGTCACTTGACGCGGCCTAAATTACTTTAATTTTTCAGGTGACGAGGCTTCTACATCAGGGAGAGGTCCCATGGACGTGGACACTGTTCTTAACTCTTCTCGTACGCTCGAGGAGGCGTTAGATGAGGCTTTTGCTGCTGCAGTGGCGGCCGCTGAGGACGAGGTCGTCGAGGAGGAGGCTGTTGAGGAGGAGGCCCCGAGGCGGGCCAATGTCGGACGAGGCGGTCATCAGCTGAGGGGAGCACCCGAGTGGGCTGAGAAATGGGATAACCGACATCTCATCTGGGCAGCGGAGAGTCACTTGTCCTACAGGACGGTGAAGA
Organism: Silene latifolia; assembly: GCF_048544455.1. Lineage (NCBI taxonomy): Eukaryota > Viridiplantae > Streptophyta > Magnoliopsida > Caryophyllales > Caryophyllaceae > Silene > Silene latifolia. The sequence continues at coordinate 39,351,731 of NC_133534.1, read as the reverse complement.
GCTTGGTAAATCGAATTCACCATTCTTTTATTTTCATTTGCTATCCATTTCCTCTTTCATTCAAGCTAAAGATAGCTCTCGCTTTGAATCAAAATAGGAGGCCGGGAACATCAGGTCTTTCTCGGGTTACACTACGATGATGGAGGCTTACGGGAGACTGTAGGCGGAGGAGTAGACCATCATCGAGCGGGGAGCGTTTGGTGCTTTGGTACGAGCGTGGAGGGATATCAAGGGAAGGAAGATCCGGGCTAACCTTTGCGTGATTCGAGCTTTCCTTGATCGATTCTGGGATACGACCTCGACCTTTCACATGCCTTTTGGTGAGGTTGGGGTCACGTTGGAGGATTACGGCATGATTTCTGGCTTGCCGTGTGGGACCGAGGCTGTGGTGTGTCCGGAGACAGCCATGAGATTGGACTCGGCTGAGGCTAGGAGCTTGATTGGTTGGAACCTGGCGGCGAAAGCTGCTGTGGTTCCCGGGTTGGTGCCGAGTTCCTACGTCAGGGATTACTTTGCTGGTAAGGTCCCGACGGTGGTGACGATCGATGGGAGGGAGACGGCTCCTCCTCCCTGTACAGCGGAGCAGAGAGCTCGTTTGTGGCTCTGGTAGTTTTTGTCTTCGCTCTACCTCGGAGACAAGGGAGAGAGGCTGTCGACGAAGCTTCTTCCCTTCCTTTCTGACCTGAGGGGCCTAGGTCGTTGGGACTGGGTCACTGCTGGTTTTGCGGTCCTCATTCGCTACATGAGGGCCATGGTTCGTCCGGGGCTGGTAGAGAAGGGGACTTCTCCTGCCACTGTTGGTGCTGGACTGCTGTTGGATATATGAACCTTCATTTCGTATCATGAAATATCATTTCCTTTTCTCATCAAAACACGAAAGATCGTTATTGATTATCTTATAGCAGGCGGGGGTGTACTCCTACTTTTCGGGCTTCACGCCCAAGAGGACGGAGCCAGGGGAGAGAGCCTATCCTGTTGTGAGGGATTGGGTGATGTGTTGCAAAAAGAGTCAGCGTTCTTCTCACGACGTCTGTCGACGGGATGTGAACGCCCTGCAGCTGAGTGGCGTGAGTATCACTTTCCTTTATTTGCTTTCTCATCGCTTCCTTTTAGAACTGGTCATAAGAATGACCTCTTGTTTGCTTATCTGAGTGGGTGCCCAGGCCTTGGGCGGACTACACTAGCGTCCCTCCTTTTGTGGATGAGGTCCTTCGACCCAGGAGCTCGAGTCGGTTGCTGCTGAGGACGTCGATGGGTCATGTGTGGTACTTGGGTGAGTGTTTGGCTCGCCAGTGCTCTCGAGATGCCTTCATGGTCCCCATCGAGCCTCCTCGGATGATGTTCAGGGAGCCTTCTGATGCTGAGAGGGAGGCTGACTTGGCAGACGTCGGTGGTGACACTCTCCTTCTTCCTGGCGAGGACTACTCGACGTTCCTCTACCGGAGGTTGGCGTACTGGCCGGTTGTGGTGAGTGCTTTACTTTTATTTCGAATGGCTTGAAAACAAGATGAATGATCATCGATTAATGGAAACCATTTGAATTTTGCAGGAGGTTGAGGCGGCAGGCGTCGATCCCCTAGCGTACCCCGAGACCCTTGAGTACACTGACGTGGCGGGGATGACGACGATCTTCGAGCTTTGCGACTTCGGTGAGGTGGTGACAGATGCTGGCCTGGACGAGTGGCAGCATCTGATTCGGAGGGTAAGTTCTCCAACTTAAATAATTAGCTTTTGTATTTGTTTAACTTTGTCCAATCATTGAGAATCCTTGTTTATTGAAATGCAGGTAGCGCCATCTCGGTTCGTGGCTTTGTGGAGGGTAGCCAACCGGCTACGGGCTACTGCCGTCGCGGTAGTTGCTGGTGGTCGAGGTCGTCAGGTATGAACTTTCCGTTTACTTCGTTTTCTAACTTTCTTTATGTTTGAAATGATTGACATGAGCCAATCCTTGTCATTTGCAGAGAGAGCGTGACTTGGAGCGAGAGCTAGCGTAGTCCCGAGAGGAGACAACTCGCCTGTTGAGGGAGCTAGAGGTCCGCGACGCCGAGATCGCTGCTCTCGAGGCGAGAGTTACTGAGCTAGGCGGCGACCAGCAGTAGTTCGTTTGTTTTTTTGTTGTTTTTGTTTGTTGGCTGTACTGCATTTTTGTACATTTTTAGGACCTTTATTTTGGACTTTCGGACTTTGTTTAGGGCATGAGCCCCCAGTTTGGTGTACATATCTCTTTTTGGTTGTGTATATAACGGCTTGAGTGCCTTTGCTGCTGGGTTGTCTTGTTTTTACCTGCAGGTTAGCTTTGAACAGGTTTGGTAGATGACGGTTTATGTCGTTATACTGCCGAAATTTACATAAAAATTGCACATAAAACACGTATTTGTACACATCGCCTAAATTAGCGCAAGACAAAGACTCGAAAAAAATGCAAAAAAATTTGCCGCACATGACCGGACGGTAGGGAGGGTTACCCCCTAAGAAAATGAAAATGAAAACATATAAGTTTGAAATGTGATATGAAACGGGAGTGAAATGATTCCCCAAAAAGAAAAAAATTAAAAAGAAATGGATAAGTTTGAAGAAATAAATAATTAAATTGGTGAAATGATTCCCCAAAAAACAAAACTAAAAAGAAATGGATAAGTGTGCTGAATTGAAGAAAATGCCGATCTCGCCTCGAAATATGTGCCCGTGGAATTAGGAAACTCGAAATACGGTAATTGGACGAAATTGCCAAAAATAATAACCCACACGAATAGGAAATTATGCTTTAAGGAATTAGAAAAGATCCAACGCGGAAAATCACAGAAATACAATTGAGGAAGAGGCGCAGTATGAGTTGCGTCCCTTTGAAGAAGCGCAGCAGGTGCTGCGGCCTTTCCCCAGTGTGTCCGTCCTGACAGATTTTAGGAAACAGCTTTTAGTATAAATATAGACGTCGATGGAGGTTTTATTCACATAATTCTTCCGTCTTTCTTCCGCCTATAAAAACTCTCTAATTAATCATACATCATGAGTACTTTAGAAATCCGTCTCAAACAATGGACCAACGAATTCTCAAATGTGGAGAAACACGATATGGGTGCCTACAACTTTGGATCGATTTTGAGCTTGAAGCTAATTAAGGTCGTCAAACCGTTCTTGGATGCTTGTCTTGAGTATTGGGACCCGAACTTCCACGTGTTTGCCTTCCCTGGAGGTGATATCTGTCCGTTTCCTGAAGAAATTGCTGCAATTGGCGATTTAGACCCAGAACATATGCCTGCTATACCCTCTACTTCTCAAGGATATAAGAATAAATTTAGGGATTTGCTTGGATTGACAAGAGCTGAGGTTGATCGCCTTGTGACCTCAAAAGGAGTCCGAATGCTTGATTTTATCACTCGATTCATAAATATGGCAGACCCTTCTATCTCCTATGTGGCGAGGCGTAGGGCATTTGGATTTTGCCTATTGCATGGTTATGTCCTTCAAGGGCATGTTGATGAGGATATGAAAGGTGATCCTCGCTATTTGAGCCTAGTTGAGCAGATGGAACTGCGCAGGAACCCAGCTTGCCTATGTTTAGGAGAGATCCTATTGGGGTTAGATAACAGGAAAGCCAACCGCGACCTTCCTTATTTAGGAAGTCCCATCATCTTGCAGGTAAAAGAATACAACTTTTTCTTTTTCTTCTTTTTTTTTCGTTTTTTTTTTCGGTTTTTTTTTTGTTTCGTTTTTTGTTTTTGTTTTTTGTTTCGTTTTTTTGTTTTTGCTTTTGCTTTTTGTTTTTTTGGATACTAATACCTGCTTTGGTAGGTTTGGCTTATGGAGCGTCTTCGACTGATCGAGCCCCCAGTTAATGTTCCTGCTTATCATGCTCGCTCAATTGCAATGAGGACCAGGCTTTACATGGTGGATTTTACTAGGGTTTGCAACTACTGGGAGAATAAATTGAAGAACGAGGATGGACCCCTGATTAGATGGATTGTACCATGGTGGCATCTTAAGTCTGTCACTGGAGTATCGTCTCTGGATCCTACCCGATCGGTGCGCATTCCTGGTTTGGAATTCATGATATGCATCTTCCCCGAGAGGCTGATGAGGCAGGTTGGATTGAAGTAGATGATTCCGAGGCTTGACACTGTTCCTCAGACTGCTATGGCGCTTACTACTGAGAGCCGAAGAGAGTGGGCCATTCCTAAACTCTTCTGTCAGCGCATTATGGGTATCAGATTCCTACTTGCAGTGTAGGAAGGCTACTACTCCTGAGGAGCGTGAGAGGCTAAGGAAGCGCGAGCCTGTTGACTACAAGGTTCGTGACGTAGAGAAAGAGAAGCACTTGACTGAGGGAGAGGATGAAGCCGGATTCCGAGTTGTTCATCCGTCGAAGAAACCGAAGACCTCTCCTGTCGTCGAAAAGGTGGTTGATAAGAATGGCAAGGCTAGACCACGAGAGAGACCGTTGGTGATTAGATCTGAGATAGCGCAGGAGCGCCCGGCTCGTGGTCGAGATAAGAAATATGACAAGAATGACAAAGGCAAAGAGAAAATGGAAAAATAGCCTAAGTCTTATTATTATTTATTATTATTATTATTATTATTATTATTATTATTATTATTATTATTATTATTATTATTATTATTATTATTATTATTATTATTATTATTATTATTATTATTATTATTATTATTATTATTATTATTATTATTATTATTATTATTATTATTATTATTATTATTATTATTATTATTATTATTATTATTATTATTATTATTATTATTATTGTTTGTAATAAAAATGGTGGGGTTTGTAGAATCCTAGCCTATTTATTTTAGCATTATTTTTATTATGTGGCATACTATTATTATTATGGAAGGAAATGAATAAAAGGTTAATTGGTTATGCAACCGTTGTGGTTTTCTTTTATTATTCTTGTCGAATTCCAAATGCATATGCAAATGTCCTTCTATTTACATTTAAAAATAATAGTGGGTTGTATCCTGTGAAGGATTGCCTACGTATTCATTTTTTTAAATGAAATCAAACCCTTTCACGTAGTTCAAGTAAATGTAAAAGAATAATTATTCTAAGCAAGAGCTTGTAATGAACTAGAAAATAAGCATGAGCTTTACTTACTCCTAAAGCATAATTCAGTTTATTTGATGATATGAGGATGACGATTTGTCAAAATGCAAGAGCAAGGTGACATAAACTTAATTTTAGCTGGCCAGGGGCCGTTTTTTATTCCGTGCCATAGGAGCGATACATGGTGTTACCCGAGGCGCATTTTTGTTCTTATTCAAGGCATAGTAACATTTTAGTTGGTCGAGGTTAGTTGGGTTAGTAAATTCATTCCCATCTAGGTCTGTGATTCTAACCGCACCCCCCGGGAGTATGGACTTGACTAGAAATGGTCCGGCCCAGTTGGGTTTGAACTTTCCTCATGGATCGACGGGTAAAAGAGCTCTAACTGATTTGAGAACTAAGTCTCTTTATTTGATGTTTCTTGGCTTAACCCTTTTGTTGAAGGCTCGTTTGATACGTGCCTGATACGTTTGCACATTATGTAATGCGCGCAATCTTCGTTCATCCAGGAGGATGAGTTCTTCATATCTATCCTTCTTCCAATCGGCTTCTGGGACTTGACTTTCGAGTAGAATACGCAAGGATGGTATTTCGAGCTCGACTGGTTGCACGGCTTCCATACCGTAGGTCAAATAGAAAGGATTAGCCCCAGTGGGTGTCCTAAATGATGTGCGATATCCCCACAAGGCAAATGGTATCTTACTTGGCCAATCTCGATAATTGTCAATCATTTTCTTGAGGATTGTGACAACGTTTTTGGTTGCTGCCTCTACTGCACCATTAGTTTGTAGTCTATACGGCGAGGAATGGTGATGTCCGATTTTGTACTTAGCTAGCAATTGCTCAGTCTCAGCCTGGAAATGTGACCCATTGTCACTAATGATCTCATGTGGGCAACCGTATCGACAGATGATATTGGTTTGTATGAATTTTGCCACGTTCTTGGCTGTGAGACTAGTATAAGAAGCCGCTTCTACCCATTTGGTAAAATAGTCGATAGCCACCAAAATGAAATAATGACCTCCTATTTCGGCTGGGTGATCTTTCCGATGATGTCGATTCCCCAAGAAGATGTCATGGTTTAGAGTAATGAATGAGGGACGTGTTGCACATTCCCGAAGATTTGGCAGTTATGACAATGTCTGACATATTTGATGCAATCGGATTCCATTGTGGTCCAATAATACCCCAATCGCGTGATTTTCTTTGCCATCATTGGTCCACTCATGTGAAGGCCACATTCTCCATCATGAACTTCTTCCATCACTTTCCGTGCCTGTGAATGATCAAGGCAACGCAAGACTATACCAATTGGTGTTCTTTTATATAACTCTCCTTGCATGAGGACGTATTGGGAGGCTAGTAAGCGTATAGCACGTTTTCCTCTTTTGTCCATGTCTGGTGGATAGGTGCCGTTGAGTTTGAAGTTCAGAATTGCTTGGAACCAAGGTTCCTCTGGGCTTTCTTCTTCATCTGTAATTTGGTGCACATAAGCTGGTTCTGACCGTCGTTCGATGCATAAAGGCATTTCTACCATATTATCCGGCATATTAATCAAAGATGCGAGTTTTGCAAGAGCATATGAAAATTGATTCTCTTCTCAAGGTAGGTGTAGGTACGTTCCTTGATCGAAGAATTGGGCAACTTGGTCTATCCTGGCTTGATACGGTGCTAGGCTTTCACTCCGAATTTTCCAAGATCCCGTAATTTGGTTGATGATCAAAGATGAATCTCCATGTACCCGAAGATTTTTGATGCCTAGACCTACCGCTGCTTGTAGTCCAATGAGGCAAGCCTCATATTCTGCCGCATTATTTGTCACCTCGAAGTCGAGTTTGACAGAGAGTGGTGTATGCTCGCCTTCAGGAGAAATGAGCAACACTTCTATTCCAAATCCTCTTAAGTTCGACGCTCCATCAAAATAAAGGTCCCAGGAGTCTACATCTGTTTGGAGTATGTCCTCATCCGGAAATGACCAGGTGTCTATTGTTTGTCATCATTGATGGGATTTTCTGCGAAGAACTCGGCGACAGCGCGCCCCTTTATAACTTTCAGAGGTACATATTTGAGATCGAACTCTGAGAGCATCAAAGTCCATCTCGCTAGGCATCCATTGAGAACAGGTTTTTCGAAGAGGTATTTGACAGGATCCATTTTGGAATATATTTTGACGGAGTAGCTAAGCATGTAATGGCGTAGCTTCTTCGTTGCCCACACAAGAGCGAGGCATGTCTTCTCGAGTGGTGTGTACTTGTACTCATACTCCAAGAACTTCTTACTAAGGTAGTAGATAACCCTTTCTTCTTTTCCCACCGTTTGCGCCAGCATGGCACCCATGGCTGTTTCAGTTACTGTGAGATATAAACCAAGAGGTTGATCTCGTTGGGGTGGCATGAGCACTGGTGGTTTGGCTAGTATCTCCTTGATTCGGTCGAATGCCATTTGGCAGTCATCATCCCACATGGTGTGATCCGTTTTCTTTAGCTTTTTGAAGATAGGTTTACAGATCATGGTGAGTTTCGATATGAATCGACTTATGTACTGCACCTTGCCCAAGAATCCTCTAACTTCCTTCTCTGTTTGAGGTTGCGGCATTTCGATTAGAGCTTTGATCTTGGAATGGTCTATTTCTATTCCTCGTTCGCTAATGACATATCCCAGGAGTTTGCCGGATGTTACCCCAAATGCACATTTCTGTGGATTGAGTCTCATGTTTTACTTTCGTAGTCTTGAGAATAATTTCCGAAGGTTCGCAATGTGCCCCTCTCTATCTTTGGACTTGACAATCATGTCATCTACGTATACCTCAACTTCTTTATGCATCATGTTATGTAGTAGTGTAGTTGCGGTGCGTTGATATGTAGCTCCGACATTGATTAACCCAAACGGCATAACCGTGTAGCAATAGGTGCCCCATTGAGTGATGAAGGCGATTTTGTGCATGTCTTCTATGGCCATCTTGATCTGATTATACCCTGCATATCCATCCATGAAGGATAGCAACGCGTGATCTGCTGTATTATCTACCAATATGTCGATATGTGGTAGAGGAAAGTCGTCCTTGGGACTCGCTTTGTTTAAGTCTCTGAAATCAACATAAACACGGATTCTCCCATCCTTCTTGGGTACGGGTACTATATTGGCTACCCAGTCTGAGTATTCGGATACTTTGATAAACCCGGCTTTGAATTGCTTATCGACTTCTTCTTTGATCTTAAGAGCTTATTCTGTCCTCATTCGACGAAGCTTTTGTTTTTACGGGTTTGAAACCTGGTTTGATTGGGATTCTGTGCTCTGCGATATCCCTGTCGATCCCTGGCATGTCTTTGTAGGACCAAGTAAAAACGTTCTTGAACTCGTGTAGGAGGTCTATAAAACTGGCCCTTTCGGCGGGGCTCAAGGTCGTCCCTATCCTAAGTTCTTGGGGTTCTAGTTCGGTTCCTATGTTGATGGGTTCAGTGTTTTCTATAACTGGGCCCCCTTCCCCCTCTTGTAGTATTTCTTTGGCTATGTAAGGAGGTATTTCGATTGAGTCTGGGTCTGGGTCATCCTCATTATCATCGTAAACAGAATTGCATTCAGAATACCACAAAGAGTAAGCAAAGCCTGATTTATTCATATTAAAATTTGAAAATAGTTGAAACAAGGAGGCCATCTGTTCAGTAGTCAGTGGCGGTAAATGGATAGCTGTTGGGACATTTCCCGAACTGCTGTTATTACTTGATGCTAAGCTAGGAGGAACAAGGGGAGTGGGAGTGACGATAGGAGGAGACTCTCTAGGGACTTCTCTAGACTCCGACTCGGACTCCGACTCTGACTCTGACTCGAATTCATCGTCTTCTGGTTCTCCTTTGAACATCTCTCCTTCTCCAGTGGTGAGCTTGAAGAGTCTTCCTTGGTTGTTCGTCTACTTGATCGATTTTCTCCATCCCTTCTGTTGATTCGAATTAGTTTCTGTGATCAAAGCGGTAGGGTTGAAGTGATCGTCTTGAAGTATCATGGTAATGATCTCGTCCTGCGCGGCTCTAACAAACCAATCTTCTCCAAATAGTAAGCTAACAGCTTGTTTGTCTAAGCAAGGTGCTTGACGAGTCTTGACGGTAGGAACGTTTTATGTGGGAATAAAGTAGCAATCGTGAAAGATCTCGATTCCAGCTAGTTGATATCCTATGTAGTGCCAAGGCTCAAGAAATCCGTGAAAGAGTTCTTGATTCCCCTCTCTAACGAAGTATCCATTTAAGGTAGGGAGGTAGGGCCGCATTTGGATTCCCACATTCTTGCGGTTTTGGAATTGAGTGAGAATTTCTAGGGCTTCCTCCTTGGTGGGTTTGTATCCTAGTCCTAGTGGTATCCTTTGCGAGTTGCGTTCTTTGTAAGGTGCAAAGGTATTTCTTTGGACAGGATTTAATGGCATTCCCGGGAAGTATCCCTGAGATTTGAGTATGTGGTTGACCAGTAAATTAGAGTAGGGATAGAAATATAAAGGTGCCAACTCACTCTCTATAAGGTTTATGTTATGGAAGCCCCCAAGCTCATATACTGGATCTGCAAGTACTTGGTTGCTTGACCTCTTTTCTATTACCGCATTGATGGGTGACGAAGTGATCGTCACCACTTTACCATCTAGTGGGATCTTGATTTTTTGGTGGAGGGTGGATGTTACCGCTTTGGAAGCGTGAATCCAAGGTCTTCCCAGAAGTATGTTGAAGGATGCTTCAATGTCTACTATTTGGAAGTTAACTTTTCGTTCAATTGGCCCTGTGGCTATGGTGAGGTTAACTAGTCCTACCATTTTTCGTCATGTACCATCATATGCGCGAACACCTTGATTGGTAGGGGTCCAATCTGACTCTTTCATGCCTAATTTATACGCTGTTTTCAATGGTATGACGTTGACTGCCGAGCCATCATCTACCAAAGTCATTGGCACATTCTTCTTTAAGAAAATGACAGTAATGTATAGAGCCAAGTTGTGACTAGCGCCGAATGGTGGCAAATCTTCATCCGAGAAAGTAACAGGGTTACTTAATTAGCTTAGGCGAATCTTGGAGACCAAGTTGACTACGTCATCGGGTGTGGAGTTATGCGCCATGTTTAATTTGGCCAAAGCTTGCAGTAAAGCTTGGCGATGTGGGAACGAGCTTGCAACTAGTTGCCAGACTGAAAGATCAGCCTTTGTCTTCTGTAGTTGTTTTAGTAAATGGTCATTAGAGATATCTTCGTTATCATTTTGCGTGACAACGTTGGTATTGGTGATTGGACCATTTGCTATGGGACCATTTTGGGAAATGTTTTGATATGGACGCCCGAATGAGTAAGGTGGTCTATATCTTGGTCCTCGCTATTTTGGACTATCTCCTCACTGATTTTGACTAGGTAGTGTTCGGTGAGGTATTCATCTTCATCATCGTCGGCCCATACTCCATTGACAGTAGCAAGCTCTCTCAACCTCATGATTTCGGCCTCCAATTGGACGATTTGGTCGATTAATTCATCAACCACAGCTATTACTTCTTGCATTGTAACATTTTTAGAGAGATTTAGTGGCGCACGTTCTTTGGGTGTGATACTTGGATTACGTAGGATTGCCACTACACTTTCTAATTCTGAGAATTGCATAGTCACACTCTTTCCCCATGCGATAAAGTCGGTGATAGTAGGGGAAATGGTGGAGTAGTTCCCTTCATCTTCTATTGCATGGATCTCATCTTCGACTGGAGAAATGAGGTGTGAACAATCTAAGGTAGATTCTTCACTTGTAATCATCGGAACTCCAAGAGGATTTTGAGTATTGTTAGGCTTACCTCCAGGCGGTATTGGTAGGCGACCGTCCTCAATCATGTCTTGAAGTACATGTTTTAGCTTGTAACATTTTTCTGTATCGTGTCCCTTACCTCTATGATATTCGCAGTAAGAAGATAAATCACGAATCATGTCTTGATTTACATGATTCCTTGTTCTCCATAAGTTATCCACGAATTTTTCCACGAGGGTATTAGCTTCATCTGGACGTTCGACAATTTGGGTACTAGTCTTCCTCCACCTACTTAGGAAGTCGGTGAAGCCTTCTTTATCATTTTGGGTAAGAACCTCTAAGGTGCGTATATTGACTTGGATCTCAGCATTATCCGCATATTGCTTAGCGAACTAGATTGCGGCATCATCCCAGGTGGCAATCTTTCTTGTGTTCTAGGGAATAGAGCCATTGCTTAGGAATGGTGTCAAGAGATGAAGGAAAGATCCTTAAGAACACCTCGGGTTTAATGCCTTTGATAGACATATAATCCTTGAAAGCACGGATATGGTTCAAAGGGTTTTCGTGATTCTTGAATTTCGGGATATCCGTCATGTTGAAGTTGGTTGGCAATTTGGAACTCACGGCCTCATACTTGCGATTGTTTTCCCTATAGATATCATCCCCTTTGAGGTACATCAGTTGTTCCTCCAAATATTGGAGTCGTTTTTCAGCTTCAGTCAGACCTACGGGAGGGTTGACCTCTTGTGCTCCCACAAAAGGGGGTGATTTTCATTCGCGAAGTCATTCACAAAATCATGAGGCACTTCATTTTCTGCAGGAGGCAACCTAGTTTCTACAGCAACAATTCGGCCCTCAACTAAGTTGAGGCGATTATAAACTTTGTCTTGGCTAGCTTGGAGACGAGTTAACGCGGCTAGGATTAGATCATTACCATTCGGTGGTTGTCCATTGACACTTGCGTGACTAGTTCTAGGCATCTTGAAAAAACTGGATAAGAGATTGACGACTGATGCGTGTATTTTATATAAGGTTTTTACCCCCTTTTTTACACGCATTTCTGTACTATTTTACGTGGTATCTAGCTACAAATACCCCCGAACAGTCTACTTTGGTTTGTCTTATGTAAGTTGCAGGTTGAAACCGAAAAGAAGATAAATCAAGCCCAAACTCATCCCATTTGCATACATTTATGGAGAACAAGGAATCGAAGCTTAGAATCTATCACTTTGAAGACGCGTGAGCTGATTTCGGAAGGTGTCATAGTGCCTAACGTGCCAAAATAGCTCGATCGACTACTTTTCTAGTCGATCAAATGCTTTAATCCATGAAGATCACACGATCAAGCATAAATATTACTCAATCGAGAAGGCATTATAAGGAGTTACTCGATCGAGTGGTTTATAACCACTCGATCGAAGGGTTTGTTGCTTAGTTACTCGATCGAGCGGTTTTATTCCACTCGATTGAGTTGTTTTGTCCTGTAATTATGTTTTTCCGCCTATTTTCGTATGGGCTTTTGTAATTAGGCTTTTGGATTAGGTTTAGGGGAGATTTCGTGTGCTACTTTAGGGAGTAGACTGCGTAACTCCTTCTCACTTCTTCTTTACGCAGATCATCTTTACTCACTGCTTCTTTTTACTCTACTCTTTCCTATTCTATTGCTCGAATTCGGAACTTGTAATCGGTACTATTTTTCCTTTTTAATTCTTAGTTCTTGTTCTTAATTCATTTTATTGCTAATACTTCTTTCTCTTCCTTTATTTCTGCGATTGCTTATTTGAATTCATCTTGTTTATTATTATCATGTTTAATTCCTATTATCTATATGTTATTGTTGTTGATTCGATAATGATGTGTAGCTAATTCCCTCTTGCTAAGACTAGGGAATCCATGATTATGAAGGAATAGTAATCGCCGTATTAGGTTTTATGCTTGTGTAGTCTTTGCTGTTAATCGCTATAATTAATTATATCTATCTAATTGAGTCGACGCAATTAGGCATTTAATCTTAGTAAACCTTGACCTGGACCGAAAGGGTGGAAAGGGTGAGACTCGTAGCGAACATTAGGGCACTGTAGTGAGTGCGGAAGCTAAGCTATTTGTGCTTTAGGGCGAATTGAGACCGGGAGGAGATATTCACTGCCCCATAGACTATATTTGCATTGACCTGAGACCTAGATTGCTTGACTGAATGATCATGGTGAACCGACTGTCTTAGCTGCTTCTTCCTTATTTGCTTAATCTTTATTCTCTTGCCTTTTTCTCTTTAGTTTAGAACAACCAAATCAAAACCCCCCAATTGGTTACCGTGACAAACTTAGTTAAAGCTGACATTTTCCCATCTCCCTGTGGAGATCGACCCGACTTCCCTAGCTATATTAGTTAGAGCCAGTTGATTATTTTTTATAGGTACACGACTGTCATGTCAAATGTTGGCGCCGTTGCCGGGGAGGTGGCGTAATTTTGTTGCTTTATTTAAGTTTGTCTTTCGTCTCAAGGAATTTATTCCTTGACTGATCTCATTTTTGCAAAGTTTTTGATTACTCTGCAGGATATCTGTTCTAGAAAGAGAACATTATCATACCTGCTCCAGTCTGTAAATTCTATCTGCTAGGATGCCGAATATAGCCAGCCATTCAGAGCCTAACGTGGATTCCCTTCCAAAAGGTTTCTTACTACCTACTACTGAATCAGGAACTTTCGGAATCCACCCATCCTACATACAGCTGGTCGAGAGAAATCTCTTCAGGGGGGGTACCTGAAGAAGATCCGTGCAGGCACATAGAGTTATTTACAGAGTATTGCTCTACCATTCCTCTTGCTGATGGGGTGACACAAGATAGAGTGAAGGGAGTTCTCTTTCCCTTCTCTTTAGCTGATGATGCCCGGGAATGCGTTGAGAGCTCAGATTACTTCATTCGAGCAATTGCCCACCGAAGACTTGGATGGGAATTGGACTAGGTTCAAGAAGCTCGTCCATTCTGTGCCTCATCACGGTTTCAAGCGCTGGTTCCTATGTACCCAATTCTACAACGGGTTATATCGAAACCAGAGAGTTATCCTTGATAGTGTAGCTAAGGGGAGATTCACGAAAAATGTGGAGGATGATCAAGGGTGGCGTCTTATTGAGGAGATAGCCATCCATGTTGCCGAATATGGAAATCCCCAAGGAAGGAGGCAAGTTAACGAGTTGGTAGCAGCTGAAGTGGAGAGTCCTAGCAAAAGTCTAAGTAATGTGGAGATTACGGAGGCTATGGGTGAGCATGCACAAATTTGTGCAATTACTGAGCATGTGGAGATATGCGGTAGATGCGGCATGGAGGGTGATACGTGCATTTTATATAGTCTTTTTAGGCCTTTTCATGCACGTATTTCCATGCTTTTATCGTAGTTTATGCTACGAAATGCCCCGAATATGCTACTTTGGTTTGTTTTGTCTTATTTGCAGGAATGAACCAGAAAGTAGTGAAATCAAGCCTTTTACCGTCCGTTTGGCATGCATTTGGAGGAAGAGTGGATTTGGAGCGGGAATGTAGCTATTTTGAGATGCGCAAAGAAGAAAGATAGCTAGGCGAGCAAAGGAAGAACTTCAAATTGCTAGTGCCTACTTTGAAGAGCCATATCTCGAGTTCTATAACTTATATTAAGGTGATTCCAATTGGAGATGAAAGCTTGTCCTCTTATCTTTCCAACGCCACCGGAATATCCCTGTTTGCCCAAGTAACGAAGAAATGACAGCCGTTTGAAGTTCAGTGCGCAAAGCAGGAAATTGTTGCTGGAAAGTACTCGATCGAGTACAATTTTACTCGATCGAGTCCTTTTTCTACTCGATCGAGTAGTTGCATTTTAGGATTTACTCGATCGAGTAGATTTTCTACTCGATCGAGTGGTTTAAGCTCTAGTTTACTCGATCGAGTGGATTCTCTTACGGGCTTGGGCTTTTTAGTTTATTTCCGTCAATTAGGTTAAATAATTCCTATTTTCTTATAAATAGGAAGGGGAGACGTCATTTGTAACTCTCCCACACACACCACTTACGTTACTTTTGTTGCTCCTACTTTGTTCCTTAATTCCGGATTTATTTTAGTAACATTTCTCTCCCTTTTCCTCTTTAATTTAATGTTTATTTCTCTTCCTCTCTTATTTATTTATGTTCTTTAATTAATTATGTCTAGCTAATTCCTATAATATGTTAGGACTAGGGAAGCCGTGGTAGCAATATATGTTAGGATTGACATGATTAGATTAGTTTCGCGATAAGAATTGTATTAAGCAATATAATTGTCATTAGGTTGAATGAATGCATGCAGGAGACCGATTTATTTAGTTACCCCCGACCTGGATCGAAATATTGGAAGGGAAGACTTGCTTAATTACAATAGGTGATACCTAATTAGGGCGAAAGCTAAGTTAGGGAGACCCTAGGGCGATTGGAGACCGAAAGGGTATAATCGTAGGTTTAAGGACCGAAAGGTGACGACCTCTCTCTTCTTATCAATAATTTAATCGACTCAGTTGACCCGATAGTGTAGCTGCCACGGTAGACCGATTCCTAGCATATTTCTCCTTTATTTCCTCTTATTCATTTCCCTCTTACCTTAGTCTCTTTAGTCTAGTCAAAACATTTCAAATCCCCAGACTGTGACATCAGACAGACCGAGTAGACAAGTGAATAGTGACTGCCTCCCTGTGGAGATCGACCCTACTTATCGCTAGCTTCTGTTAGTTATATTTAGGTATTTATTTTTGGTACAGAAACGACCGTATCAAATTTTGGCTCCGTTGCCGGGGAGGCAACTATTTATTTATTTGTTTAATTCTGTCTGTTTTTAGCCTCAGGGGATTTTTCCCTTGAGGCAGTTCTTATCTTTTTCCTTGAGTGTTGTTTTGATAGGCCTTACAGGTACTACCTAGACAGTTCTAGGTGAAAGATCGTCAAAGGGAAGGCTTGCGTACCTTTGACCCATCACCTATGTCCCATTATATGGCGTAGCAGGTGATTTCTCATGCGGAGATGTGGTTCTGCCGAGCACAATGCGATTCTTTGTATGGCAAAAATGACGCATCCACAAGTTCAAGCGTTGGGGACGTGTTAGCCATTCCCCCGTAGTTGTGCCGCCACATCCACCCTATCAATGGCCACCGCAACAAGATCCTCCCGATATACGAAAAGAAGAGATTGCGGAGAGTCAAATCTTTGTTGGAAATACTTGCATCCAAAAGGCAAGAGAGTGATAGACGCATGGAAGCTCAATTCATTGAGGTGGAGTCACAAATAGCTCAGCTAGCTGCTGAGTCAGATAGTTGGCAACCAGAAGAGGTGTACTTCACTGAGAGCGGTCCTTCCCATGAAGAAACCGTGTTGCCCAATGCTGAGGATGATTTTTATGACTCGGATGACGAATTTCTATCATACTTCAAAAGTTTACACGACGATTTCAGCGCTGTACAGGAAGAATCACTCGATCGAGTGACTTACAATAGTCGATCAAGTGAACTTCCAGAAGAACCAGTCGATCGAGTAGTTCAAATCACTCGATCGAGTGAAAATCAGGAGGAAAGTACTCGATCGAGTGATAATTCTGCTCGATCGAGTGAGTTGGCCAGCGAGAGCAATGATTTGTTGCTTGGGTTTGTTTTAGACGATGATTTTGATGATGACAATGGTTATGGTGAGTCTCCCCTATTCAAAGCCGAGTTGGATGCACTTGAGGCCGCGATTTACGGGACGAATTCCGCTGAGGGCGACGAAAGGACAACTGAGTCGGTAATTGCTCATAGCGCGGAAGAGGTAATAAATTCCTTTATTTATGATTCCATCGTTGAGAGCAACCTACCTGAGGTAATTAGCGATGGTTTTATTATTGTTAATATTCAAAGTACGCTACCTCGTTTGACTCGTGCTTTTAATGCTATACCCCCTCCCATGTGGATGTTTAATTTAACGAATTTTCACCGTCCTTGTCCTTT
This sequence comes from Silene latifolia, assembly GCF_048544455.1. Lineage (NCBI taxonomy): Eukaryota > Viridiplantae > Streptophyta > Magnoliopsida > Caryophyllales > Caryophyllaceae > Silene > Silene latifolia. The sequence goes on along the minus strand of NC_133534.1, from coordinate 39,334,941 downwards.
CAATTTTGTTAATCTAAAACGGAGCCCTAACTTATTGTCAATTGCTCCTGCGCTCCTTTATTATGTTGATAAATTTAGGAGCTCACATAGGAAATTTGTTAGGCTTAAACAGTTGTACAATTTTATTTCCTATTTCTTTATTCCACTGTGGTGCTACTTACAGTTCTGTGTAGCACATGCGCAGATTTATGATTTAATGCTGCGCGCTTTGAGCTATTTTGATTATGACTAATTAGAGAGCTGTTGAGAAAGAAGGTCGAGCTGGGACCTGACTGAAGCTAGCGCAACCCGGGAGGCAACCCGGAGAATTTATTTTTCTTTTTATTTCATTTTAGTTGTAATAAATGGTTTTCATACCATAGACGATCTCAGTATGCTTGTCTAGTTAGTTTGCGGGCTGTTTTTATTTGCGTTTTGCAGGAAAACACTGGAGATTACTCGATCGAGTACTTTTTGTACTCGATCGAGCACTTTTGTTGTTAAATCCACTCGATCGAGTGATTATTTTACTCGATCGAGCACCTGCAAAGAGAGAACTACTCGATCGACTGCTATTCTTCTCGATCGAGCAGTTTTGGATGCCCATTCACTCGATCGACCACTGTTCGAGTACCATCGAGTGCTTTTGACTTGGATTTGCATCCTGAGACGGTATTCCGGGCCTTTAGCAACCTCCCATGTTTATGGTCGGTTTGGGGAGGTCCTTTATTCGCGCAATCTTGTAAGTTTTCCGCATTTACTCTCTTTCTCTTTTAGTTTGCGTTTCCTTTCCATGTTTTGGTACAATGAGGGCATTGTACGGTTTGGTTTGGGGAGGTTATGCATCCATATCTCTGTCTGCATGTTGTTTTTATTGCATTTCTGTTTCACGTTTATTGCATTTCCGTTTGCAATGTTGTTTATTCTTATTAAAATAAAAAATCTCATAAAAATTGTTAAAAATTCAAAAAATTTCACGTTTATTTTAGCATATAAGTTGAGTCGGAACGATGGATTCTAGTGATGAAATTGCACTATAATTGTCTTTTTGCTTAAGCCTTGCAACAAACTATTATTCTTTTTAGCATTGTCTTTTTACATATCTACGAGTTAATGTTAAAATTTAGCTGAACGAATAGACTTGACCTGAAATTTTGGCAACCTACTTATAAATTCTAAGGAATTAGAGCCGTATAAACTGGTGTCATTTGTGACCGGTTTCATGTAGGATTGTGAGTAGTTACTCTTTGCATAACATGTATCATCAAATTGCACGTATATGAAATTCAATTGCTTTTTGCCTACATACATTCAGGTTAGTGGTTGGTGTCACATGCATGGAGGTGCTTACAATTTCTCTTTCTTTCATTTTTACCCATTTAACTCCACATTAGCCAAATTTGCCTGTTGACCCTTAGCTACATCCCAAATTTAGCCTGCCTTGTCAAGCTAGTTTAGTATATGTTTTGCGGTATATATTTCATTGTGCCAAGTTTGGCTCGTATTCTGTTGATTCGGAGTTGGTAATTTATGAAGAAAAGGAGGATGATGAAAAAAAAAGACGTGAAAAAGAAAAAAAAAAGAAAAAAAAAAAGAATTTGAAAAAGGAATTCGGAAAAAGAAAAGAAAAGAAGAAACCGAAAAAGAATGAAGAAAAAAAGATTTCGAAAAAAATGTTGTTTGATGAGACGGTTTCGCTCCTATGCTTTATCTATATCATTTGAGGAGTATTTTCAGTTCGGTTTGGTGAGTTTTGTGCCAAATGAAGGGCATTGTGCTTAATTCTATAATTGAGTTGAAAATGGATGTTGTTATATGGTTTTGTTTAGGTACTAGCTTGATCACCTATACCTCCACATCCCCATGAATGTTTTGCCTTTTCTTACCCATTGCCTCACTTTACCATATTTTTGTAAGCCCTCGGCTCTGATAGGACCTGGTTTGGTTGGAATGTGTGTACGGTAGCTAAAATTGTCTATCATATTAGTTGCATGCATATTTATGTGGGTCGTAGTCTAGGTGAGCGACTATTTTTCTTTCTCTCTTACATATATATGTTCACCCTTTGCTTCATGAGAGAAGAGTGACCCGTGAGAGTCCATTATTAAAGGTCTTGCAAGGTCGACGGTTCAGCTTTATTATAAACATCTTACAACTCGTTTGCATTTGACTGTTTGCTATAAGTGTTAGTTGCTTGCATTAAATTGGTTTAAGTGGGCATTTGTAGCTAGCTCTGAGTTATCTTTTCCGTTCCATTAGTTTGCATTTAGTTTACTCGAGGACGAGTAAAGGTTTGGTTTGGGGAGATTTGATACGTGCATTTTATATAGTCCTTTTAGGCCTTTTCATGCACGTATTTCCATGCTTTTATCGTAGTTTATGCTACGAAATGCCCCGAATATGCTACTTTGGTTTGTTTTGTCTTATTTGCAGGAATGAACCAGAAAGTAGTGAAATCAAGCCTTTTACCGTCCGTTTAGCATGCATTTGGAGGAAGAGTGAATTTGGAGCGGGAATGTAGCTATTTTGAGATGCGCAAAGAAGAAAGATAGCTAGGCGAGCAAAGGAAGAACTTCAAATTGCTAGTGCCTACTTTGAAGAGCTATATCTCGAGTTCTATAACTGATATTCAGGTGATTCCAATTGGAGATGAAAGCTTGTCCTCTTAGATTTCCAATGCCACCGGAATCGCCCTGTTTGCCCAAGAAACGAAGAAATGGCAGCCGTTTGAACTTCAGTGCGCAAAGCAGGAAATTGTTGCTGGAAAGTACTCGATCGAGTACAATTTTACTTGATCGAGTCCTTTTTCTACTCGATCGAGTAGTTGCATTTTAGGATTTACTCGATCGAGTAGATTTTCTACTCGATCGAGTGGTTTAAGCTCTAGTTTACTCGATCGAGTAGTTTTAAATCACTCGATCGAGTGGATTCTCTTACGGGCTTGGGATTTTTAGTTTATTTCCGTCAATTAGGTTAAATAATTCCTATTTTCTTATAAATAGGAAGGGGAGACGTCATTTGTAACTCTCCCACACACACCACTTACGTTACTTTTGCTGCTCCTACTTTGTTCCTTAATTCCGGATTTATTTCAGTAACATTTCTCTCCCTTTTCCTCTTTAATTTAATGTTTATTTCTCTTCCTCTCTTATTTATTTATGTTCTTTATTTAATTATATCTAGCTAATTCCTTTAATATGTTAGGACTAGGGAAGCCGTGGTAGCAATATGTTAGGATTGACATGATTAGATTAGTTTCGCGATAAGAATTGTATTAAGCAATATAATTGTCATTAGGTTGAATGAATGCATGCAGGAGACCGATTTATTTAGTTACCCCCGACTTGTATCGAAAGATTGGAAGGGAAGACTTGCTTAATTACAATAGGTGATACCTAATTAGGGCGAAAGCTAAGTTAGGGAGACCCTAGGGCGATTAGAGATCGAAAGGGTATAATCGTAGGTTTAAGGACCGAAAGGTGACGACCTCGCTCTTCTTATCAATAATTTAATCGACTCAGTTGACCCGATAGTGTAGCTGCCACGGTAGACCGATTCCTAGCATATTTCTCTCTTTTATCTGATTTACCCTTGCATTTCTCCTTTATTTCCTCTTATTCATTTCCCTATAACCTTAATCTCTTTAGTCTAGTCAAAACATTTCAAATCCCCAGACTGTGACATCAGACAGACCGAGTAGACAAGTGAATAGTGACTGCCTCCCTGTGGAGATCGACCCTACTTATCGCTAGCTTCTATTAGTTATATTTAGGTATTTATTTTTGGTACAGAAACGACCGTATCAGAGGGGCATGACCCCATTGGTTGTATGGCGAGAATAGAGCGCGTCATTGCCTATCAGAAATACAAGCAAGGAGTCCCTTTTTCTCAATTATATCAAGAAATGACAAATGTTTCTACTCCTTCTACGCCAATGCCGCAGCCAGACCCCCCCTTCTACAAATGGGGAGATTGCCGAACTGAAATCCTTGGTTTTGAACTTAACACAACAGTTTGGGGAGAAATGCAACAAGGATGATACCGTTATCGTGGAGTTAAGAGAACAAGTCGCACAGTTAACACTCGCGAAAGACCAAGCTAACCATCCACCGATGTGCGACCCAGTCAACGCCATCAATCTCCGAAGTGGCCGTGCTTATGAGGGACCAAAAATGCCGAAAGACGGGGTTGTGACAGCTGATAATGCCCTGGAAGAAGAGTTGGACGAGTTTACGGACGATATCCCTGCTGTATATTCTCCAGGCACTCGATCGAGTGAAATATCCACTCCAGAAGATCGATCGAGTAAAAATCTTACTCGATCGAGAGCTGCCCAAATGAAAGATGGTCGATCGAGTATATATTCCTCTCGATCGAGTGATCTGGCAGAAGAAGTTACTCGATCGAGTGAAAATTATGGTCGATCGAGTGAGCCTGAAATACAAGAGCTCGATCGAGTGGGGCAAATAACTCGATCGAGTAGTTCTCAAGATAAATTCACTCGATCGAGTGAGGAAAATGCTCGATCGAGTGCCAGAACCAGCGGAGATCCTATTTTGGCATCTAATTCCGCTACCGTGTCATCTTCCTCTACTGTGAAGACGTCACGTGTTGATAAAGGTAAAGAGAAAGTCGTGGGTCCACTCATTGCTACTAGAGTACCCTTTCCAGGTCGTCTGAAGGACGCAAAGGTTGAGCGACAGTATGGTAAGTTTGTGGACGTTGTCAAGAACCTCCAGGTAACTATCCCTTTTGCCGAACTTATTACCCAGGTACCTACTTACGCTATATTCATGAAAGATATTGCGACGCGTAAGAGAGAGCTAAGTGAATTTGAGACCATTTCATTTTTGGAAGAGTCTAGTAATTTACTTTTAAATAAGGCTCCACCTAAAATGAAGGACCCGGGTAGCTTCTCTATTACCTGTATTATAGGCAATGAGGTAATTGATAAGGCTCTTTGTGATTTAGGAGCCAGTGTCAGTGTTATGCCCCTATCTATCTGCAAGAAATTGAATATGGGTCACCTTAAATTGACTAACAATACCCTACAGATGGCTGATAGATCAGTTAGGCGACCCTTGGGTGTCTTAGAGGACGTGCCTGTGAAAATAGGCAAGCTCTTTATACCAGTAGATTTTATTGTTCTAGACATAGCTGAGGACACCCGTACCCCAATTATATTAGGAAGACCGTTCCTTTGTACAGCTGGGGCCATTATTGATGTCAAACAAGGGCGTTTGACTCTTGCAGTAGGGGATGACGCGATCACTTTTAGTCTGCCTAGCACTTTGGCTCGGCCAATGATAGAGGACACATGTTATTCTGTTGATATTATTGACGAGTCTATTTATGACTTCTGGTCGGGTTCTTTTTTAAAGGACCCACTAGAGGCTCTTATGCTTTTGGATGAGTGTGCAGATAACCCAGATGACGATGACGCTGTGTTGGATTTGCTTAAAGATGATTTAGATGAGCGTGAACTCTCCGACGCTAAGGGAGAGCAAGTGGAACAGATGATCAGTACCCTTTACTCCATTGAGGTAAAGGTACCTGAGCGTAAGCCTCTTCTCTCTCATCTAAAATATGTTTTCTTAGATGATACTGAGCAATATCCAGTCATTGTTAGTGCGAAGCTTGATAATGATCAGCTGACTTCTTTGTTAGCTGTGCTTAAGAAAAACAGGAAAGATTTGGGTTATTCCTTGGACGATATCAAGGGGATTAGTCCCAATATTTGTATGCACAGGATAGAGCTGGAGGAAGATCACAAACCTTGCGAGCAGGGTCGGTCTTTGGGGCCGAATCGGAAGATGCAAGATGTTGTGATGGCCGAGGTAATGAAGTCGCTCGACGCAGTATTATCTATTCTGTTGGTCATTCTAAGTGGGTGAGTCCAGTGCAGGTGATCCCTAAGAAAGGAGGGACTACCGTGGTTAGGAATGACAAAAATGAGTTAATACCCACTAGAGTAGTGACTGGTTAGCGGATGTGTATAGATTACAGACAGCTGAATGCCGCCACCAAGAAAGATCACTTTCCCCTTCCCTTTATTGATCAGATGGTATAAAGGTTAGCTTCTCATAAGTTTTTCTGCTATTTAGACGGGTATTCATGGTTCTTTCAGATCCCTATTCACCCAGATGATCAAGCTAAGACTACTTTTACTTGTCCTCAGGGCGTGTTTGCTTATCGCAGGATGCCTTTTGGTTTATGTAATGCCCCTGCCACCTTCCAAAGGTGCATGATGGGGATATTTTCAGAGTATATTGAGTCTATTATGGAAGTTTTCATGGACGATTTTAGTGTGTATGGAAGTGATTTTTCTAACTATATGTCTAACCTTGATAAAGTGTTGCAGCGCTGCATTGAGGTTAATCTCGTGCTTAACTGGGAGAAGTGCCATTTCATGGTCAACGAAGGAGTTGTCTTAGGGCCCTTAGTTATTGATAGGGGAATAGAAGTTGATAAAGCAAAAGTGGAAGTGATTCAACAATTACCTCCTTCTGTTAATGTTAAAGGAGTGAGAAGTTTCCTTGGTCAAGTCGGCTTTTATCGCCGGTTTATCAAGGATTTCTCAAAAATTGCTAAACCACTTACACAGCTGCTGCTTAAGGATGCCCCTTTTGTATTTAATGACGAGTGTCTTTCTGCTTTTAACAGGTTAAAGCAGGCTTTAGTATCTGCGACGATCATACAGCCTCCCGACTGGGATTTGCCGTTCGAGATAATGTGCGATGCCAGTGATTATGCACTAGGAGCGGTGCTAGGCCAAAGGAAAGACAAAGCTTTAAATGCAATCTACTATGCGAGCCGAACTCTGGATGAGGCTCAAGTGAAGTACACCACCACTGAAAAAGAGCTGCTAGCTGTAGTTTATGCCTTAGAGAAATTTCGCTCTTATTTGATTGGGTCAGAAGTTACTGTTTTTACTGACCATGCAGCTCTGAGGCATCTCCTTGCTAAGAAGGAGGCTAAACCATGGCTATTGCGATGGATACTCCTTCTTCAGGAGTTTGATTTGCAGATAAAAGATAAGAAAGGAGCTGAGAACATTGTAGCTGATCATCTGTCGCGACAAGAGGGGGAAGATTCTTTACCTATTGATGAGTCATTTCCTGATGATTCTTTATTTGCCATATTGTCTTCTGTTTTTAACCAAGAACCTTGGTATGCAGATATAGCTAATTACGTTGTCAGTGGCAAGCTGTCGCCTGACCTTTCTCATCAGCAGAGGAAGCATTTTCTGTATAACGCTAAGCAGTATTTTTGGGATGATCCTTATTTATTTAAGGAATGTGCAGACGGTCTCTACAGATGGTGTATTCCGCAGTGGGAGACCAAAGTAATCCTGGACGGTTGTCACTCCTCTCCCTATGGTGGTCACCACGGTCCATCGCGAACCGTGGCTAAGCTACTTCAGTTTGGTTTTTACTGGCCTTCTTTGTTTGCTGATGCTAAGGCTTTTGTTTCAGCTTGTGATGCCTGCCAATGATCACGGAACATTTCAAAGAGACATGAGATGCTACAAAATGGTATCTTAGAGGTTGAGGTTTTCGATGTCTGGGGCATTGATTTCCAAGGACCGTTCCCGTCTAGTAAAGGTAACAGGTATATTTTAGTAGCTGTCGATTATGTGTCGAAGTGGGTTGAGGCAATTGCCTCACCCCATTGTGATGCCAAGACCGTGATTAAGATATTCAAAAAGGTCATATTTCCCCGATTTGGTGTCCCTAGGGTCGTCATTAGCGATGGGGGAATGCACTTTAAAGAAAAGAAACTAACTTCCATTCTGTCTAAGGTTGGTGTTCAACACCAGCGTGGTTTGGGGTATCATCCCCAAACCAGTGGTTAGGTTGAGGTCTCTAATTGCGATTAAAGAGATCTTGTCTAAGGTAGTTTCTAAATCACGGAAAGACTGGATTCTTAAATTGGAAGACACATTATGGGCTTACAGAACTGCCTTTAAGACACCGATCGGTGCATCACCTTATCGGTTAGTTTATGGGAAATTATGTCATTTACCTGTTGAATTGGAATGTAAGGCTTGGTGGGCAATTCGTGAACTTAACTTTGATCCTAAGTTGTGTGGTCAGAATCGTCTTTTGCATCTAGATGAATTAGAAGAGTTTAGGCTTAATGCCTATGATAGCTCGCGCATTTATAAGGAAAAGACGAAGAGATGGCATGACAAAAGAATTCTACTTCGGGAATTTCATGTCGGGCAGAAGGTGTTGCTGTTTAATGCCCGACTACAATTATTTCCTGGCAAGCTGAAGTCCAGGTGGAGTGGTCCTTATACGGTGACAGCTGTTACTAAATTTGGATCCGTTGAGCTAGAAGGTCCCGAAGGAAATAGGTTCAAGGTGAATGGGCAATATGTGAAGCATTATCACGAAGCAAATGAAGTAGACAATCGTGTTGAAGTCTTGTACATTGACGAGCTTGACGCGCCAGTTAATTGATGCCAGAAAGGTCGCGCGGGACCTCATAAACCTGCGTTTTCCGGGAGGCAACCCAGACTGTTTTATTGTATTTTTGTTGAACTTTAAACGCTGAACTATGCGTCTTTTGTTTTTCCCTTGCTCCTTACTCGTGTTTTGCAGGTGCAGCAGCTCGATCGAGTAGTTTTTCTACTCGATCGAGTACATGCGCTTTGATAATCACTCTATCGAGTAACTATTATACTCGATCGATAAGCTGCAGATTCACAATCACTCGATCTAGTTATATATTTACTCGATCGAGCATTATTGACACCAAATCACTCGATCGATCCATTCTAAGTTGCTCGATCGAGCTGTTTCGTCTTCCAGCTGCTAGTTTTCGTCTGTTGAGCTGCTGTGTGACTACCTATGACCTCCCATGTTCATGGTCGGTTTGGGGAGGTCCCTCTTTATGACGTCTTGTAAGTATTCCGACTCCAGTTATCCTTTCTCCTTAGTTTGCATTCCTTTCCCTATTTTTGGTACAATGAGGGCATTGTACGGTTTGGTTTGGGGAGGTATGCATCCATATCTGTGTCTGCATGTTTTATTACATTTCCGTTTGCACGTTTATTTATTTCCGCATGCATTGTCATTTTTAAATTCAAAAAAATCACATAAATTTTCAAAAAATTTCACGTTTAATTTGAGTCGGAACGTTTGAACTTTGACGCTACATTGAATCTTTACCTCTGCCTTGCATACTCTTGACATTCAGTCGGCATGATAATGTGCATAATCTACGGGTTTTTGTTTCTCTCTGTTCTAAACGAACAGACTTGACCCATATATTGGCAAGCTACTATACATTCTGAGGTTAGAGGTTTATAAACTGGTGACATTCATGACCAGTTTCATTTAGGATGTGAGTAGTACTCTCTGTAAGGCGTGTAACATCAATTTGCATAAGCATGAGTCTAGTCTTCTTAATACCTGTATGCATTCGGTCTGTGGATGGTGACACATGTTAGGAGAGGCAGTTCCCTTTATTTCATACTACCCATGAGCCTCACATAGCCAATTTGTCTTCTTGTCTTATTAGCTACATTCTATAATTTTGCCTACCCTAGCCAAGCTAGTGATGAGTAGCTGTTTGGAATGCTTTACTGCAGTTTGGTTATATATCTGATTTCAGAAGTTGGTGGAAGAATCGAAGGGAATGGGAAGAAAGAAAAGGTTGTGAAAAAAAAGTGAATGGAAATGAAAAAAAAAAGAATTAAAAAAGAAAAATGAAAAGTAAGAAAGAAAAATCATATGCGAAAGATGAAAATTGTATAGATGATTTTCAATCCCATGTCTCATTTATATTTTATGGGGAGTTGACAAGTTTATGGTATTTTGTGAGTTGAGTGCATAGAATTTGCACCGTTCTGTATTGTTATATTGAGTACGAAGTTGGGATGCAGTTTCATAATTTGGATCCGTGTTGCTAGTTTGACTGTTAACTCTACATTTCCAAATTCATCTTAGCCCCCTCTTACCCATTACCTCACTTACCCAGATGTAAGTCCTCGGCATGTGTCTTGGTCATTAGTTTGGTTGGAATGCATATGTACGGTTGTAGAGACCTTATTTATGTTAACTGCGTGCATGTTCTTATAGGTCGAGTTAAGTGAGTGTCTTTACTTTTTTCTATCTTTCACATATATACTCACCCTGTGCCTAAATTTGAGTGATGAGCGACCCGTGAGAGTCCGATATCTTTGGGTCTTGCAAGGTCGACGGTTCAGTAGAGTTTGAGACATTGATTTAATCCGTTTGCACTTATCATTTGCCACTTTGTTAGTTGTTGCATTAAACTGGTTTTGGCGGACGATTTGTAGCTAATACGTTGGTCCCGTTCCACTGTTTATTCTTAGTTGCATTCATAGTTTGCTTGTGGACAATCAAAGGTTTGGTTTGGGGAGATTTGATGCGTGTATTTTATATACGGTTTTTACCTCATTTTTACACGCATTTCTGTACTATTTTACGTGGCATCTAGCTACAAATACCCCCGAACAGTCTACTTTGGTTTGTCTTGTGTAAGTTGCAGGTTCAAACCGAAAAAAAAAGATAAATCGAGCCCAAACTCGTCCCATTTGCATACATTTATGGAGAACAAGGAATCGGAGCTTAGAATCTATCACTTTGAAGACGCGTGAGCTGATTTCGGAAGGTGTCATAGTGCCTAACGTGCCAAAATAGCTCGATCGACTACTTTTCTAGTCGATCGAATGCTTTATACCATGAAGATCACACGATCGAGCATAAATATTACTCGATCGAGAAGGCATTATAAGGAGTTACTCCGAGTGGTTTATAACCACTCGATCGAAGGGTTTGTTGCTTAGTTACTCGATCGAGCGGTTTTATTCCACTCGACCGAGTTGTTTTGTCCTGTAATTGTTTTTCCGCCTATTTTCGTATGGGCTTTTGTAATTAGGATTTTGGATTAGGTTTGGGGGGGGGGGGGGGGGGGATTTTGTGTGCTACTTTAGGGAGTAGACTGCGTAACTCCTTCTCACTTCTTCTTCTTTACTCAGATCATCTTTACTCACTGCTTCTTTTTACTCTACTCTTTCCTATTCTATTGCTCGAATTCGGAACTTGTAATCGGTACTATTTTTCCTTTTTAATTCTTTATTCTTGTTCTTAATTCATTTTATTGCTAATACTTCTTTCTCATCCTTTATTTCTGCGATTGCTTATTTGAATTCATCTTGTTTATTATTCTCATGTTTAATTCCTATTATCTATATGTTATTGTTGTTGATTCGATAATGATGTGTAGCTAATTCCCTCTTGCTAAGACTAGGGAATCCATGATTATGAAGGAATAGTAATCGCCGTATTAGTTTTTATGCTTGTGTAGTCTTTGTTGTTAATCGCTACAATTAATTATATCTATCTAATTGAGTCGACGCAATTAGGCATTTAATCTTAGTAAACCTTGACCTGGACCGAAAGGGTGGAAAGGGTGAGACTCGTAGCGAACATTAGGGCACTATAGTGAGGGCGGAAGCTAAGCTATTTGTGCTTTAAGGCGAATTAAGACCGGAAGGAGATATATATTCACTGCCCCATAGACTATATTTACATTGACCTGAGACCTAGATTGCTTGACTGAATGATCATGGTGAACCGACTGTCTTAGCTGCTTCTTCCTTATTTGCTTAATATTTATTCTCTTGCCTTTTTCTCTTTAGTTTAGAACAACCAAATCAAAACCCCCCCAATTGGTTACCGTGACGAACTTATTTAAAGCTGACATTTTCCCATCTCCCTGTGGAGATCGACCCGACTTCCCTAGCTATACTAGTTAGAGCCAGTTGGTTATTTTTGATAGGTACACGACTGTCCTGTCATCGACGAATCAAAACACGATCGACCATTCTAGTATACTTACTCAAAGAAAAGGTTCGACTTGCGAAGTGGGAGTGTGCCACTTGTTTCAAGTGAGGTTTGAAGAAATGACAAAGTTTGGAAATGTTGGTCCTAGTCAACTATAGTGTAGTTGTAGGAGTGGACTCGAAGTGAGGTTTTGAAATGGGCTTTGAAGCCCAAATTTTGACTCGACAGAGTTTCGACTAGTTTTGCGATAAATTTGGCCTATTTTCGAAAATTTAAATTTTAAAAGAGGTTTTGATTTTACAAAATTCGTCATGGTTTCATTTAGAAAATGGTGATCACATATAATACAAACATTTATACAGGCATTATAACGGGATGCTGAGTGCATTTAAAAGGGTTTTGGTTTAAAGGGTGGGTTGCCATACCGAACAATCAAACCCGGGGTCTGTGGAGAGGCTCGTACCAAATAGGAGTAAGGCCGACTCCTAGTCCATTTCCTCGAGTAGTGAAAGCCCTTGATACAAACATGAGAAAGCACCATGGTGTGGTTGACGTCAATCGCTATCCATCCTTAAGCCCAAATAAGAATTTGGACCGTTGGTCAAATGGGTTGGGTTGGGCCTAGGAAGGCCGAATAAACGATCTAGGAAGACCGAGTTATGAAAACCGACAACTGTCTTGTACAAACTATTCCCTAACTTTGTTAAAGTTTCACCCTTGGCTAAATGTAAGTGTATTAATCACCAGCGGAGTCGCCAAAGTGTAGACGCGGGCCCACGGGGGTCGCTTGGGTAGAAAGCGAGCAAGCTTTGCATTTGTGGAGTCGTAACCAATTTATTGTGGAAAATTGGAAACCGTTCGAATACCTCATGCCATGTCAAGACACAAAGTAGTGACATGAACACCAAGAACTCGTTACCCTTAGCATTCTATGTCTAGAATGACTCTCGTGGATGCCAATGAACACGGATGTTCACAGAGATCTGGAGTAAGGGGTGAGGGTACGTATTAGGAAGCTCTTTTGATCGAACACCTAATCTCGCCCGCCTCGATAGCGGCCTCTACTAATGATAAGGGAAATTGTCTATACTCGATATGTTGAAGGTTATATGCATGCAATGCAACATCCATTAAATTGATCCTAACATGTGAATTAATACTAAGTCGGTGAACATTTAATTTAACATGCATTAATGTCGAAGTAGAGATTTAGGTTAATTGCATGTGAGAGCATAGAAACAATATGATAATAAAGGAGTAAAATAAAAATGCAACAAAGAGAATTACAATAATTACAATGGGTTAATCGATTTACGTCGAAAATACACTTAAAACGGATGGTTTTAGAAAAGAAAGGGAAAATAAATAAACAAACAGATTATTAGGCGATAATACGAGTAATAATTAATTAACATGTAAACTAACGAATTAGGTCAAAGCAACAACGGAAGTTCAGAGAATTCAACCCGGAACAGGCGCAGTAGAGCTGCGTCCTTTGGAAGAGGCGCAACAGTTGCTGCGTCTGTTCCTGACCTGAATTCTGGCTGTGAAGCCGGAATTGCGTGTTGTTAATGTTCATTGGTGAATTTAATGCTCGATTAATAATATTTGACTCGGATAGAAGTGGTTTATTATATTATTTAGATATGAATTGGTCATGAAAACTATAAAACATGAATTAGAGCTAATTAGAATGAATTAATTACAAGATGAATTATAAGATTAATAACAAGATTAACAATGAATTAACAAACTAAGACAAATTAATCAGGCTATTAGATTTATTAATGACGAACTAATGATGATGATGATAAATAACAGATGCAAATATACCAAAGATGGATTTCAGAGACTTGATATTGATGAATCGAACCTCTAAAAACCCAAATTGATTTTAATGACGAAAACCCGCAAATATGAATTATAAGGGATTTAAGTTGGGAATTTAATGATGATAAATTATTAATGATTTACGTGTCAAAAATATCATACTAAAATTATCGTGTTAATGAAATTAGAACAATCGAAGACGAAACAAAAAATGACAGACGAAAATAACAGAAGACGAAGGAAGAAGAAGGAGAGCAGGAACTGCGACAGCCTTAGGAAGAGGCGCAGCAGGTGCTGCGTCCCTTCGAAGAGGCGCAGAAGTTACTGCGCTCCTTCTCAACGTCTGTCTCCCATTAATTCGCAAAAAGGGTTTGAATAAAAGTTTTGCAACACGGTTTTGAATATATTTTCGATGTAAACCTTACAATAATGATTAAAAAAATAAAGTACAATCATAAAAGATGGGATTTACACCCTCAGACTTACATGTTTGATGAAACGAGATTAACTAAGTTAATGTTTAGTGATGCTCGACTCGAATGTATGAAGAAAGTGCCCTCTAAGAGGAAAACGAACAAAATTGATTAAGTTGATTGATGTGGAGTTGGTCAAATTGGTTGGTCATGCAAAACGAGGCAGGTACTCAGAAGGATCCGAGCTTACGTGGTTGAAAGTTCAAGCACGTAGACGCCAAAAAGCAAGAGCGTGGTCTTATAATGCAAAGGGAGAAGAGAAGGGCGGACACTTGCGTGAGAAATATGAGTAACGAAGGTCCCTATTTATACTAATCACACGGAGGAATTAGGGTTTCGGTGAAACTTTGGAAGTAAATCTCGAAAAGATTTGAAAATACGCAGAAAGGAGCTGGGGAAGAGGCGCAGCAGCCATTGCGTCTCTTGGAAGAGGCGCAGCACCTGCTGCGCCCTTTCCCCAAGGGTTTCCTCCTGCGGAAGAAAGATTTTCGCGTTTCTATTTTGGATTTGCGGTTTGATCTTGATTTCCTTATTATTTATAAAATAATTTCGGGATATAATTTACCAAAGATTAAAAGATTGAAAATATGGAATAAAATATCCGAAACATTCCAGAATACTCTGACTCGGCATTTTTAAACGGTTATTAGGAAATGAAGGCGGTTTTTTTGACCCGGACTCCAAATGTACTCTAATTACTGTCAAAACGACCGTAATGGCGCGTAGATGACGACCAAGGGGTTGACACAAGTGTTTGAGCTATCACTTGATGATAAACTTACGAACTGTCATAAATCGTTCCGTGTACCAAACATGCGGCTCAATCATCACCGGGTGGCTTGCGGGAGGTGCAGAAATGAGGTATCCACACTCCTGCAGAGTTTGGTCAGTTCAGTCAGGATTTTGGTGCTCTTGGTCGTCCTTTTTACACTTCTATTCGGTTGGATGTACCTGTTAGTGGTTTTGGGGATCATATTAGGGTGTCTATTTCTCATAGAGGTCAGTTTGGAGGCTCTACTTCTGGGACAGCTAGTGGATCTAGGGGTGGCCGCACTATAGGCCGTGGTCGACGTGGTGGTCGATGTGGAGGCCGTGCTGGCCGTGTTCCTGACCCAGAGATGGATGTCTTGTTTAGGTAGGTTAATGAGTTTGATGATGCCATCCATGGTGGCAATGATGATGATGATGGAGATGAGCAGTAGTGACAACTGGTCACTACACCCTCCACTTTGCAGCTTGTTTGGGGGGGCTTCTGTTTTACAGCTGGTATTATCTTTCCTTGTACTTTCTTTTATTGTATTTCTTTAGGTTGTTAGATTATTTCCCTATTCCCTTTGTTAGTAGTGTCTTTTAGCTTGCTGAGTTTGGTGTGTCATTGTTATGTTCTAGGCGTCACAATGAGGACACTGTGACATTTAAGTTTGGGGGAGTATTTATTTCTATTGTGTGATTTAAATTCAGTTGTGTGCTTTTATTTTATGATTGTGTGCTTTTTCAAACAAAAAATCCATAAAAATTAAATTTTTTTTATAAAATACCAAAACATGTTTTACTTTGTTTAGGTCGTGTCTTGGTGAATTAAGTAGCAATGATGATAATTTGCATTGTTTTGCATTTGAATCCCAATTTAAGTTGTCCATGTACATTGTTTTGACATGTTATTTATCAAAACAAAGCTCATAACTCAAGTCTTGATCGTAATGATATGTTTTATGCTAAGTAAATTTGACACTTTTATGTTGGTAAACCACTTAAATTTCTGAGGTCTATAGAGCTTCCTAGGCCAGGACCATCAATAAACTGGTCTCATTTATCAATTAGGCTTAAGAGTGTGGTTCTCTTTGTGGAATGTGTAATATCAAACTGCATAAGTGTGACATTAGTTTCTTAACTTTTTGCGCATTCATATGATTAAGTACATGAGGAAAGACGATTCTTACCGTTCAAATAAGCCATACATTACCCTTTTTAGCCCGTTTGAACCCTTGCAGCCGTTTCATATCCCATTTTAATAGCTACAATCTAGAATTTGCTCACCTTTTTGGGACAGTCGCAGTTGCTTGAGTTTCATGTCTATTTTTGTTACTTTGGTTGGGAATGGGACATTTATTGTCATGTGGGTAGTAGCTTAAATTTTATAGCAATTGTGTTAATCTCTTATGTTGGAAAAGAAAAGAATATGAAGCAAAGAAAAAGAAAGGAGAAAAAGAAAAAGAATACAAAAAAAAAAGAGAAAGAAACGGAAAAAAAAAAGAAAAAAAAAAATTTGCTTTATTTGATTTTGTTAAGAGATTATAAGGAGTGTACTAGAGTCTAATGCATTTTTGGAGAATAATTTATAGTCTCTCATGTGTTGTCAAAGTTGAGATGATTTCTCTAATTGGGACCATTTATGTTTGTTATCATAGGATTGGTTTTTTGGTTTAGCGCTGCGACTACTGTCTTAACCTCACATATCCATACGTGCCTTGGCACAAACCACTTCTATACCCTTTGCCCATTTGCCTCCTTATTGTCCTTGATACATGTACTTTTATCTTTGTTTTGAATGCGTATTAGTTGGAGAAATTTCTATCACATTAGAATGCATGCATGTTTCATAAGTTGAGTGAATGTCTTTATTCTTTCTATCTTACATATAACTCACACTTTATGAGTGCATGAGTGAATCCGCGAGAATCCAACTAATTTGTCTTGCAAGATTAAAGGTATTTGGCTGAGCTACGGTATCGTGTTACATCTTGAGTTGAGCGGCGTTCTTCTATTACCCGTGCCTTTGAATTTGTTTTATTGGCACAATTTTGGTCATTACTTTGTTATAGATATGGATAGCTTGGGATTTGTATATCCATCAACATTAGCTCTGAGTTATTCATTCACCATTTGTATGATTGCTTTTTTTTTTACTGTGTGTTGCTTTGCTTAGGGACAAGCAAAGAGTTAGTTTGGGGGAGTTTGATGTATCACTTTTATATATACTTTTATAGCTCCTTTTCAGTTGGTTTTGATACGGTTTCTGTGCAAAATATGTCATTTATATGCCTTTTACATTAGAATGTCGATATTGCCGCTACTTTGTGTTAAAATGCAGGAATGACGCATTTATGAGGTGAAACGAGTAAAGTTGAGCACTGCGGATATGGCATAGTGGAATACACGAGCCATGGCATGGGAAACCAGAAGGATTGAAGATGAGAAGTGAACATTACACGAAGAGACGCTGAGAGGTTTTGTACTCGATCGAGTTTGCTTGTACTCGATCAAGTGGTGTGTACTCGATCGAGTATCTGCAGGCTCGATCGAGGATCCCTTTTATCAGAGTTGTTTCCGATCTTAGCAATAGTCGGCTAGCATACGTTTGAGATCCTTAATTCGTTCTTCATCCTTTGTTCACGGTACTTAATATTTCTTCATTAATTGTTATTCAAGATAGTTATTTCAATCATTGTTATTGTTCTTGTTGCATGTTTCTAATTATGTCTTCAATTATCATTGTTGTTATTAATCTTATTATCATGAGTAGCTAAATCCTTTATCTAGGGTTAATGGGATCTAGGTTGATTAGAAGGGGGTTAATGATTTAATTGTTTGTAATATTGTATGAATTATCGTTTGATTATTGTTCTTAATGATTTAGGCCTGAATTGATAATTAGTGTAGCGAATTAATACTTTCACCAACTGGTTTAGAATTAATATAGGCTGCGACAATTAGATAGGTAAAGTTTAATTATAGCGATTGCATGTTAAAACTGAATCTAAAGGGCATAATAGAATTAATCAATCTTGTGACCTTAGATAATTTTATTGACCTTATAATTGATTTAAAATACACCCCCGAATAATTGACTTAGTGAACCTGCTCCCTAAACTTCTTAATTTTATTGTTTTACGATCTTTATTTTATTGCAAGTAGTTGTTAGTAAACTAAACCAAATGACCAAGAAAATCGGTTACTTTAAGATACTTTAAATATTAGCAAACTGAATATTACCGCCTCCCTGTGGATTCGATACTTGTCTTACCACTAGCTATTTGTTAGTACTGATATATGATTATTTTGATATAGGTGATACAACTTTAGCCTTATCATTGTTCTACCATCATCTCCTCCGGACACTTAACTACCTCTAACACACTCTCCATCTCCCTGTGCCAATTGTCAAGCAGCTTTGGCTCACCAGTTCCCTCAAAAGTAGTGAGATTGAAGTGAGAAATGGTGGTGCTCGGCCGGGATTCATCCACCGGTTTCCCTTCCCCTTTTCCCATATTCTTGAGTACCTCCATGCGCACTTCTTGCTGCTCAATCATTCTGGCAACCTCCTCAAGAGTCATCTCAGATGCTTGGAGGTACGCGGCTGATCTCTTTGGCGGCATTTTGAACTGATATAACCGAGATAAACGTAAGCACATAGCCTACGACTCAAAATAAACAACACGTCCGCCAAAGAGGTACTCGGTCGAGTACGGACTACTCGGTCGAGTACGGACTACTCGGTCGAGTACTAACACTACTCGGCCGATTATCTCACTCCAGTAGCTGACTAAAAAAAATATGTAAAGCATACTCGATCGAGTACACTGGGTACTCGGTCGAGTACTCCCCACTCGGTCGAGTGCTCCAATTACTCGGCTGAGTGGTCATAACCAGTAGCTACTGCCAAAACACAACCCCCTCACACTCGGTCGAGTGACAGGTTACTCGGCCGAGTACCCCCTACTCGGTCAAATACCAGCCCAGCTCAGCCGAATCATGCCAAACGATCTACCCTTCAACTTTAACAACACTTATATCTATACGTATACCATTCTTAAACATGTTACTGTCAATCAAAATCCAAGTAATAACACTCAAACATGCTTCATATCATCTTTAACACATCAATTCATCCACTTCTCCAAGTGCAAGTGTAAGAAGTTTGAACACATGGACACATGGGATGTTAAACTTCTATTGCAATCAATAAGTGTTCACACTTATGATATACATCACAAGGTTGAAATATGATATTGACTACCCGAGTGTGATGTCGACATTTTTCGTATGAGTTATTATTAACTCACCTTGCACATTGTTATATCCAAACGGGTTGTAGAGATAATTGAACCCCGTTAAAGTGAACATGGATTAACATTGTATTTGCCCATAGTTACTTATATGAGGTGACGTCTCGAAGTGACTAGAGTGTGATGCGATTGATGGCAAGTTCAAGTGCCATAGAGTCATGTGAGATGACTAGTCGATCACTTAGGCAGACTGTTAGGAACATTTTGTCGGGCCTAATGACCGCTTATAGAGTTCTGGCAAATTTATATAGCCTGGTCGTGGCGAGAGCTACTATAGTATTCAAATGAGTTGATTCTTTTGACTAAAGACTATTCGCCTAAGATGGCACAGTTTCGGATTAACTTTGATTTATGTTACTACGACCTTCGTAAATGGGGTCAAATGGGCATATTTTGGGTTATGATGGCTGTGGCTAGTCGAAGGGAATGAGTGCGATAGGAATTGTCCACCCCCAGTCAGGGTTATAACAATATCTCAGGGTCACTCGAGGAGTAATGAACTGGAAATGTGTGGCCACACTCGGAAAGTATCTATGATAGATAAGTCCGGTCAATCAGTTATTCTCCAGATCGAGGAAACCACTCTCGATATGATCACTTGCAAGTACGACCTGAAAGACACCTTGCATTGAGTGGGAGATAGTAATAGGACAAGAGAATTGGTGACGCACACTTGTCGAGGACAAGTAGGAGATTGTTGGAATATGTGTCCTCCGACAATAATGCGATCACGACTGTTGATCATGATGATCACATGTTTAAATCTCATTATAAAGAATACAATTGGGAAGTAATATTGTTCTTGTCAATCGGTCAACATATAGCGGTAATGATTGGTGACTAGAGTTTGACATTACTATCGTGCGACGGTGGTGATCGATTGACCCCTAGGTCATACCTATAGGGCAACACTCTTAATTGATTATTTAATTAATCGTATAATGTTACGAGTTAATTAAATTACTTGAAAATTGACGGACGATTTTTGGAAGTAAAATTTACGTATCAAATTGAAATGTGATTAAATGAGATACGGTCTGAGTAATTGAATTGTATCATTACTCGGATGAAATTAATGTTTAAAGAAACAATCGAAATTGAATGAATTATTATAAATACAATCTGTTGTGATTTATAAATGGTAAAATATTTTGGCACAACTAATTATGAAATTACTAAGTCAATTTGTATGTGACGTATTTTTATTAATACGTTGATTTTTAATATGTTAAAAATACATAACAAATTTATGTCACATATGACATGTGACATATTGACAATTGACAAAAATAAAATGGATTACTTGTTATCCATGAGTGCCGAAATTAGGGGAAGAAATGGGCTAATATTGTATTTGATTAAGATAATGGCAACACAATGATTACCTATTATTTAGCCATGCAAGCCTATTGTGTATTGTAAAGAACAACACTTGCATGCATTGGCTCACCCAAAAAGCCCCTTCCACCCGGTTTTGAGAAGGCAAAACCATCATGGTTTTTTCTATAATTTTTACCTAATAACACTAAAATGTTTTAGTGTATTCATAATTCATTCCATCATCCAAAAATACAATTCTAGAGAGAATAAAAATCCTCCTCTTCTTCTCTCATCAAAACCGAAATAATTAAGTGTTTTATAAATATTTTGGTTCAATTTTCTACTAGATTAATATTATACTAGTACTTATAATATTAATTTGAATTAAGAGAAAGCCTTGGGTATAAAGCTTAGGGAGAGATCCTACACTTGGATCTTAGTTCATCCATAAGGGAAAGCTCAAGAACAAGAGAGAAAGGTGATCTCTCTTGTGCCCATTAAACCGAAATCACCAATGTAAGGACATGATTTCTCCTCTATTTTATCATTGTTTGCATGCATAAAATCCGTATTTAATTTTATGACAAATTAATTTAAACATATATGAGTATGTTAGTATGTATATGAATCTACATTTCCTTCACCAAGTTCATCCAATTCACATAACCATCCATTCCACCCAACACTATTATAAGAAACACACGCAAGACATACAACGACTCCCCTTGACACCCCGTAAAGAGCAGCTCAAAGATGTAAGGGCCGAATTGCGACCTTGGATGTCTCCCAAGCCTTTGCGGTAGCTCCAAACAACTCCTACTAGGGTTCATTTTAGTTACACACCCTATGTTCATTTGGTTCATTGGTTTTAGGTTCCAAAATCATCGCTCTAATACCACTTTGTAACACCCTAATACACTAAGTTGCCTTACCAAGGACCACCCAAGCATATCAAAGTGATACAATCTTGGTTGCCCGAGGTAAAGTATATCAAATTGACCATCAAAGAACAATTAATATAAAATACTCAAACTGTTTAAAGTGTAAATACAACCCGAATTAAACTTAAAACGTTTACAACCAAAATTGTCATAGAACTAAAGCAAAACTGTCAATGAAAGCTAGATAACACAGGTGACGACTCGACCCCCATGCAACCCGCGAGCTATCCACAGTTATACCTGCTCAATCAACTGCTCACCATCCCTGAATAGATCACCACAGTTTTAAAAACAATACTGGGGTCAGTCAACAGTATAACCAAAATAATAATTCACAATACAACGATACAACCAACTCAATGCCAAAACCAATCTCCAAATCCATTATCAAGCAATAAATGACTACACACTCAAGTGTGTAGTCTTGCCAGATTACCCATCGCAACAGGTAATCCTCACCGCCAGTGGGGGACCGCAATCATTCCCACCTAAGCCCTACTCATCGCAACGAGCGCACCCAGATCAGTAATGTGCACATCCCCCTTGAGACGAAAGCCATAAGAGGCGATCATAGAGTTGGAACCATCTCCCGAAAATGGTCCCATCTCAACAATACCAATCTCAATATCAACAAAACAATATCAATCACCCAAAATCAATCTAATTCAACATGTAATCAATCAATCAATTACTACAATCTTAAATTCATTACACAATCGACTGAGTAGAGGAACCCTACCTTATTAGCAAATCTGAAATCACAAACCACAGTGGAAGCTAGAATTGTTCCTCTACGAACTCGTCACCTAGCAATAATCACAACAATACTATATCACAATCATACCAATTAACCCCTTTTCCCCAAACTAGTCAATGTTGGAGTATGTGTCCTCGACAATAATGCGATCACATGTTTAAATCTCATATTAAGAATACATAAGGGAATATAACATTTTATTGTTAACTGATCCACATTAATCGGTAATGATTGGCTGACTAGAGTTTGACATTACTGTCGTGTGACGGTGGTGATCAGTTGATCCCTTAAGGTCATACCTCTAGGGAAACATTCTTAATTGACTAATTAATTAATTGTATGATGATACAAGTTAATTAATTCCTTAAAATTGAATAAATGATTTTGTGAGTTATAATACGTATCTTCTTGTAATTTGATTAAATAAGATTCGTTCTAAGTAATTAAATTGTTTTATTACTTAAGGTTTATTTATTGTTTATGAAACAATTGAAATAAGAATGAATTATTTATTATAAATACAAGTAGTTGTGATTTATAATTATATGACCCATTTTAAGCAATGGTAATTGTGAATTACTAGTTAATTTTGTATGTGATTTATTTTATTTATATATAATGATTTTTAATGATTTAAAAATGCATTATTTAAACATGTCTAGTAACATGTCCAATATGTCACACAATACAAATTAACAAATTGACAAAGTTAAAATGGGATCCATATTAACCATATGGACCGTGTAAATGGAAGAAGGAAGGAGTTTTGTGTCTTGATTATTTTAATTAGTGGGTAACATCATCATTACCTACTAATTATAGACTATTATGGCTAGTCTCTTGTGAAGAGAAACTAAAAAATTTATTGGGCACCCTACCCACCAAAAAACCGGTGGCCTCCTCCCCTTCACACTCAAGTAGTGCATTTTTACATTACACTAATTCATTCCAACATTATTCATTCACTTGAATTAGTTCTTCTCTCTAATTTTGTTTTTGAACAAAATAATTAAAACTCTCACTAAATCACTAATATTATTCCAAAAAATACTAGAGGTAGTATACTTATAATATTAGTAATAATTTTAAGGGAACAAATATTAATTCTAGTAATTAAATTAATATTTGTATTAATGAGGTTTTCTTGGTACAATCCTTGAGGAGAGATTCTATATTGAATCTTGTTCATCCATTTGAAAAGCTCAAGAACTAAGTAAGGTAGGAGACCTTACTAGTTCTCTAATAGCCGAAATATCCAATGTAAGGAACCGGTTTTCCTTCACTCTTGTATTTTATTTTGCATGCATAAGATCCTTAAGTTTTTATGACTAAAACTTTAAACTAAGATATGTGATATGTAAAATATGATTTCCTTCAAGTGGTATCAGAGCAACACGGTTGTTGCATGGAAAATCGGGATAGTTTTTCCGAGTTAATTTGTTAACAAATAAAACTTGTTATTTAGGATTTATGAAGATAAATCATGAAATAATTTTGCATGTTAAAAGTTTCTGGTCCTAAATGGATTTTAGGTCATATGAGACGATTTATGGATTTTTATTGA
Source organism: Silene latifolia (assembly GCF_048544455.1). Classification (NCBI taxonomy): domain Eukaryota; kingdom Viridiplantae; phylum Streptophyta; class Magnoliopsida; order Caryophyllales; family Caryophyllaceae; genus Silene; species Silene latifolia. Next base: position 39,311,192 of record NC_133534.1, on the reverse strand, counting down.
TCATTTTATATATTATTGGCATTAAAATGTGATTTTTATGAGAAAAATGTCATTTTTGGACGAAAAATAGTTAAACTTCGAATTTTTCAGTGATTTTTGGATATGTTTTCACATATATTATCTACTGATGGCATGTTAAATATCGTGAATAACTAAGTTTTTTTGCATGAAATATGGATTTTATAAGCTTAAATTCAATTTAAAGGGTTTATTAGGTTAATATGAGATAAATTTCGAATCTGGTCATGGAAATTTTATATGTTCTCACATGAATTTTTACTCAGTGTGTGTAAAAGTCTTAGACTTATTGTACTTCTTATGCATGATTTATGAATTTTTGAGTAAACATTCAATAAATAGTGACTTAAATTAGTCTATAATGCTAAAACATATTTCATGACTATAGAAAAACATCATATGTTGCATTTTATCCCATATTTCAGATCTAAAAGTGAAAAGTTGATTAAAATTATATTTCTCATATTTTAATGGTCATGGTTGTTAAAACCGATAAATCGCAACGATGTCTTTCTCGAAATATTTTCGAAATTTTTAATCTAAGTTTTGAACATTATGAGTGTCATGATATTTTTCTAGAATGTTCATGAGTTTGAATTTCAAATTTTGAAATTATTTGGAATTTTTATAATTTAATTTGAAGTTTATAGCATAATATTGTAATTCTTAGTCCATAATGAACAATATTAAGTTATCAAGTTGAGTTATTATCAAAATATTAGTGAAGACTAAGTTTTGAGTCCTAAGATGGTTAGGGTAATTAACTTTAACATAAATATGAATTTATGAGACACTTTGTGATTTTAACAAGTTTATAATCACGCAAATCCATAAAAACCGATGAAATATACGATATTGGCTCTTTAAAGGCAATTTGGCATAAAATTAAGCATGTTCATACATATCATAATGCTGCATTTTATTTATGATTGTCATATTTTTATTTTATATAATTTTGAATTATGTAATTTTACTTAGTATGGCCTTAGTTTTTTAATAGGTATTACCCAAAATAAATGGGAATATCGATTCGGTTGTAATTATTGTGATCTCGTATCACCTTTTTGTAATTTAAAAGATTTATTTTTATTTTTATTACAAATGTATAATAGGGAATTATGTAATTTATTTTTTTAAAATATTACTTGTAATTCCGGAGATCCTTGAAGACAGTGCCATTTAGAAAGGCGTTCTGACAAGACGGTGTTGCCTTGTGATGCGTGCCAAGACCGAAGTTCAAGGGACCAAAGGAGTTGGTTTCCGAATTTGTAATAGTTTATTAGATTTACTTTTTAGGAAGGCCATACTAGGAATTTATTTTTATCCTTAGCATTTTTTTTTATGTTTGCATGCATCGCTAAATCGTCATAACTAAACATGTATTTTATTTAATCGAGTCATCGACCGTGTGAATTATAATTATCGTAGTTCACCGCTTTAGTTCACTTAAAACGTGATAGATAATAAATTGACTTGACCTCTCGCTAAATCAATAATTGAGATATAGCCTTACCAAATAGTAGAACCCATGAAGTACCAATTTCATAAGGGAGTTAAGCCGGCTTTACCGTAATACAAACCTTGTTACGTTGGCGAAGTGGGGTAATAAAATGTTATTACATCGAAATTTGGATTGAGCTCAACGGAAGTATTCGTGACCGTAGTCGCATGTGTTCCGCGCTAAAGATAAATATTAGAGTTATTTTATCGACCGAGAGTTCTAGAAGTAGAATCGATTAAAAAGTTAATCCACCGAGTTATATTGATAAGGGATGAATCGGCTCACCGTGCCCGAATTAATATGAATTTGGATCTCGGGATCATTTATAATAGTTCGGTAGAGGTCACTATATAAATGCTTAAAACTTGTTTAAAATGTTAACAAGTATTATTATTATTATTGTTAAAACAATAGATATTAATTAATTCCTTCATCTTTATTTTGTAGTCAAATTTGTTTTCTTATTTGCAATGGCAACTCCAATTCCAAACGCATCCACGAGCTCGAACACTCTCACCAATGTTTCATGGCTCCGATCCTTCATGGATCGTTGTAAACTAGAAAAAAATGGGTCAAACTCCGCCGATTGGGACGCCCAACTCCGCTTAGCCGCGGAGGGTGACGATAAGATTCGTTACCTCACCGAGGCCTCTCCCGCCGCACCGACCGCTAGGTCTACTCCCGCCGCTAGGCAAGCCTATGAGACTTACCAAAAGGAGTCGGCCGCGATAAAAAATTTGTTGATCTTTTCCATGGAGGCCGAACTCCAAAGGAGTGCTATAAAGATTAGCACCGCCTATGAGATCTATACGAAGCTTGTGACCATGTTTTCACAAGTTCCGAGGATCATTCAATATGAAGCGGCATCCGCATTCTTCGATCTCAACATTAAGGAGGGCCAAAAGGTTAATCCTCACGTGCTCAAGTTGATGAAACATGTTGAGACGTTGAAAATTCAAAAGGTAGACATTCCCGAAGAACTCATCATTGATCGAATTCTTCATTCCTTGAACAAGGTTAAAGCATATGTTCAATTCCGGATGAATTTTAATATGGAAAACTTGAAATTTTCCCTCAATGAATTGCACAAAATGCTTGTGCAAGCCGAGAGGGATATGGGGCTAAATGCTAGCACCACCAAGGATGTGCTCAACATCAATCAAAAGAGCAAGGGAAAATTCAAGAAAGGTAGCGCAAAGGGTAAGAAGCCAACTCCCTTTAAGAACAAGGGAAAAGCTTGTGAAGCTAGCTTCTCTAAGCCCAAGAAGGGTGCCCCGTCCGGGGACAAATGCCACTATTGTAATGGCATTGGGTATTGGAAGAGGAATTGTTCTAAGTACCTAGGCGACATCAAAGCTGGAAAAGTTATTCCAGTAGGTAATTTAATTATCCCTATCTTTTTATGTTTCGATCTCAACTTTGCTATTGTGATACAAGTTGTGATAATTCCCTTTTTATTGTAATTAGGGCATCCGAGCAAGGATAAGGGCAAAGAAAAGCAAGCTTAGGAGATCTTGAGGGAAGCTAGATGTAGCCGCCCATGGTGCTAGATCAATGGGAGCTTGGCTTTATTTTGTCTTTATTTTGTGTTGTATTTTGGAATTTTAGAACTATTTTAAATTACCTCGTTCAACTTGGGAATTTGCTATTTCCTAAAACAATGGTTGTATTTTGGATTTTGGTGACTTGGTTTGCAACTCAAGTCACTTACTTTATCGTATTGGTTGTTCTAAAATTTATCATCATACATTACTTGCATCTAGAAACATAAGATTATCAACTTAAATTGATTATTTAGACGATTATAATGATCGCGTCATTATATGTCCATAAGCTATGAATTCGATTCTCCTTATGTCATAGTGACTAAAAATCACAATTTACTTATGAAAGATCAATTATGAAGTTAAGATTGGGTTGTTGAACTCATATAAGGGAACATTACCAACCTCATTTGATTCACCTGTCCAACTCAAATCGACTTGTCTAAGTTATCCTTTTAAAATGTTTCGAATAAATCACTATTTAATAAATATATGATTTATCTCCTTAACCATTGTTATTTGTGGCTCAAAAGCTATCTTTGGAGAAATAGGATATTTTTCTAAAGATAGAGTGGGAGAAATTTTAGCCACAAGCCTTGAGAAGGTAGGTACTACACAAGGAGACCAAAAGAAGATGTTCTCATAGGTACTACACGAGGAGACCAAAAGAAGATGTTCTTATAGGTACTACGCAAGGAGACCAAAAGAAGATGTTCTTATGGATACTACGCGAGGAGACCAAAAGAAGATGTTCTTATGGATACTACGCAAGGAGACCAAAAGAAGATGTTCTTGAGGATACTACTCGAGGAGACTAAAAGAAGATGTTCTTAAGGAAACTATATGAGGACACCAAAAGAAGGGGTTCTTTTGAAATATAGATCATGATCTATGAAGTTACAAGAGATCTTAAAATTCGACATTTTACTTAAGAGCCCTATAAAACTAAAATCTATGCAATTAAATGGATTTATTTGAGATTGTTGAGACCAATACAAATTGAATAGAAGTTTATAATTAAGAGTTGCATAGAGTGGCATGTGGATGTCTACAGAACTAAGTTAATTGTTAACAAAGCTAAGGATTCAAAACATTGCTATTCATTATGAAAGTAAGTAAAGTATCAAAGCCCCTTCCTAAATGGGTATTTTGAAAGTGATATGTGAATGACATATATGGTTTTGATTAATACTTAGAGAAGCAATGAAAATTTCATTATGTTGTGTTTCCATGGAGAAACATGTGTACACATGGACTTGAGTGGGAGCAAATGACTGTCATGTTTAGACATGAAGTTCAGTGGGAGCGATCATCCTCCATGAATCGCATAACTTATTACTCATTGAAAAATGACGTGCAAATAGGTTTTCAATTCTGGATGATATTTGGCATTATGTATATCTAATATAACATGGGATGTTGGATTGACATTCAGATAGGTATCTTATGATGATAATGGTCCTTCTTAATACAATCAGCTAAGTAGGTTGTTTATATTGCTGAAATTTGACTTATCATAGAGCTATGATTATTCACTTGAACCTAAGAACTATTGTCTACATGAATATGATTACTAATGTTTCCGTCATTAGTACAATCATGTATACCATTATGCATATGTCCTAGATAAATTAAATGCTTGGAGCATGATAAGTCAATAATAATTCTACCCATATGAGAGTTATTGGTAAACCTTAAAGAACCGTCATGAATTCTCTAGGAGAACTAATGATCTGTTCTATAGTTTGGAAGAAAAATAAGTTGTGTGTTAAGAAGTTACACAAACTCAAGTTTCCAAACTCATCTGGATTTGTGAAAATCCAAGGCAGATTATTGACATAAGGAGTACAAGGCTAGAAAAGAGTATTTTATTGTCATCCATTGCAAATTTCTGCGAAATGAACCTAAGTGCGTTGTGATTAAGTGGTGGACGTGAAAAACTATAAGTAGTGTTGTCTACCGAAACCCACATCACAAGTTATGTGATAACACTAACAGCTTCTTTTAAGCTTAAGAACCTATGTCTGGTATGAAGTCTAGACATGTACTTAGTAAAATTCATGCTATAAGGGATAACATGAAGTTGAAGGAAAACGCAATTCAGAAAGTTTGGGCACATGGACGCATGGTATGTTCACAAACTAAACTTTTATTGCGTAATGCTAGTGTATAAGTGCACTAATGATTATAAGACATGGAGTAGCAACATGGTATTGACTACTCATGTGTGATAGTCACATTTATTGTTTGAGTTATTATTAACTCATCCTATACTTTGTTACATCCGAATGGGATTGTTGGGACAATATTGAACCCCATTAAAGTGAACTGGATCAACATAGTATTCGTCCCTAGTTACTTACATGAGGTGACATCTCGAAGCAACTAGAGTGTGATGCGATTGATGGCAAGTTCAAGTGCCATAGAGTCATAAGAGATGACTAGTCGATTATATAGGCAGACTGTGAGGGACACTCTGTCGGACTTATGACCGCTTATATAGTTCTGGCAATTTTTATACCCTGGTCGTGGCGAGAGCTACTATGGTATTCTTATGAGTCAATTCTTTGACTAATAATTGTTTGCCTAAGATGGCACAGTTTCATAATGACTTTGATTTATGTTCGGCGACCTTCGTAACTGGGGTCGAATGGGCATGTTTTGGGTCATGATGAGCTGTGGCTAATCGAAGGGAAGAGTGCAATAGGAATTGTCCATCCCCGTCAGGGTTATCTAATATCTCAGGCCACTCGAGGATCAATGAACTGGAAATGCGTGGCCACGCTCGGAAGGTATCTATGGTAGATAAATTCCGGTCAGACAGTCATTCTCTGGATCGAGAAAACCACTCACGATATGATCAAATGGAAGTACGACCTGTAAGACACCTTGCATTGAGTGGGAGATAGTAATAGGACAAGAGAATTGGTGACGCACACTTGTCGCGGACAAGTGGGAGATTGTTGGAGTATGTGTCCTCGACAATAATGCGATCACATGTTTAAATCTCATATTAAGAATACATAAGGGAATATAACATTTTATTGTCAACTGATCCACATTAATCAGTAACGATTGGCTGACTAGAGTTTAACATTACTGTCGTGTGACGGTAGTGATCAGTTGATCCCTTAAGGTCATACCTCTAGGGAAACATTCTTAATTGACTAATTAATTAATTGTATGATGATACAAGTTAATTAATTCCTTAAAATTGAACAAATGATTTTGTGAGTTATAATACGTATCTTATTGTAATTTGATTAAATAAGATTCGTTCAAAGTAATTAAACTGTTTTATTACTTAAGGTTTATTTATTGTTTATGAAACAATTGAAATAAGAATGAATTAATTATTATAAATACAAGTAGTTGTGATTTATAATTATATGACCCATTTTAAGCAATGGTAATTGTGAATTACAAGTTAATTTTGTATGTGATTTATTTTATTTATATATAATGATTTTTAATGTGTTAAAAATGCATTATTTAAACAACATGTCTAGTAACATGTCCAAAATATCACACAATACAAATTAACAAATTGACAAAGGTAAAATGGGATCCATATTAACCATATGGACCGTGTAAAGGGAAGATGGAAGGAGTTTTGTGCCTTGATTATTTTAATTAGTGGGTAACATCATCATTACCTACTAATTATAGACTATTATGTATAGTCTCTTGTGAAGAGCAACTAAAAAATTTATTGGGCACCCTACCCACCCAAAAACCGGTGGCCTCCTCCCCTTCACACTCAAGTAGTGCATTTTTACACTACACTAATTCATTCCAACATTATTCATTCACTTGAATTAGTTCTTCTCTCTAATTTTGTTGTTGAATAAAATAATTAAAACTCTCACTAAATCACGAATATTATTCCAAAAAATACTAGAGGTAGTATACTTATAATATTAGTAATAATTTTAAGGGAACAAATATTAATTCTAGTAGTTAAATTAATATTTGTATTAAGGAGGTTTTCTTGGTATAATCCTTGAGGAGAGATTCTATATTGAATCTTGTTCATCCATTTGGAAAAGCTCAAGAACTAAGTAAGGTAGGAGACCTTACTAGTACCCTAATAGCCGAAATATCCAACGTAAGGAACCGGTTTTCCTTCACTCTTGTATTTTATTTTGCATGCATAAGATCCTTAAGTTTTTATGACTAAAACTTTAAACTAAGATATGTGATATGTAAAATATGATTTCCTACAGTCAATTAGGGCAAAACCCTAAAGGATGAATATAACTAATAAACAAAGTACTAGTGACTTACCAACGAAACCGATATGGAAAAGACGGATTGAAGACTCACGATCGATCAATTAGCCTTTGGAGTGATTGGGGTGATTAGAGAGGTGATAAGCATCGTTAAGTTTGTAAAAGTGATTTGTAAACTGATAACTCGTAAATAATAATCTCTAATCACCTTAATTAAAACCGCGGAAATTAATCCCGTTAGACCGACTACTTGGTGTACTCAGCAGAGTGCTCCTGGGCAGTAGCCTGACCAGAAGTCACACGACCACTTACTCAGTCGAGTTCCACCAACTCGACCGACTAACTGAGAACCAGAAACCGTGGTATTACAAGTTCAGAGTCGAGTTATACTGGTGTCAGTCTCGTTGTTGTTTGAAGACTAAGTCGAGTCGATGTCTAAATCAAATTAATTTAAGCCCAAGTCAAGTCCATTTGCCGAGTCTAATCTATTGTCAAGTCAATGTTTACGTGGGTCTAAGACCGTTTTGTCCATTTCGGAATCCGAGTTATGTGATTAGGTGTATTCAATTCATGTCAAGTCAAGTTAGGTTAAAGACCCGAACCTTTTTTATTTAACCTTTTACAAACGAACCACCATATTCGTTTCAAGTCCATTCATGTCAAGTTGAGGTCCATTTGGGTCGAAAACTCAAATCTAACACTAATTGCATTAGATCTTTCACAAATCAGCCACAATGTTCATTTCCAGGTCAAATCCCGTCCAATCCATTTGAATTTTGAGTCGATAGTTAGAGTGAAACTTCTGTCAGTTTGCAAGTAGAGTTGAAACCCTGTCGATTCCTGAACTTAAGTCGTATAGTTTCTTCCCGAAGTCAAAACCGAGTTGCAAAAGTGGGCTAACTTTCGAACCGAACATCTAAGTCAACTCTTGAAAAGAGAAAAGTTCAAAATCGAGGTTGATAATTACAAGTCGGAATTTGCATTTGACAATTAGTCCAAGTCGAGTCTAAGATCTGCTTTCCAACAGTCATGTCAAACTTCTTTTCTTGAATCAATAAAGTTGATCCAGTTTCCCCTTCCATTTCGGTCATAAAACCAAATCAATTCAAAATGAACAACGCACTCGAATGGTGCCCTTGGGTAGAAACATGTATTTCGTTATAAATGGTAGGGTACTTTCGGATCCATATCTGTTTCCTTTACTAATTCCATGTCTGGCGGTAGAAAACCTTGATTAAAACCAGTGCTTATGACAAGCTCTTAGGTGATTCTATGACAAACCCGGACTAGTTCCTTTTTTTCCCATATCGATGAGGGAAGGCAAACATGTAACACCCCGGCCCAAACCGGGTCGGGAGCGGTTACTTAAGATAGCTCACCAGGCTGTGTACATGGCCCACAGATCAACACGGGTCCTTAATAGCGCATTTTGTCCTCACTTATGCGCATCCCGGGAACCTTCCCAGGAGGTCACCCATCCTAAGACTACTCCCAGCCAAGCACGCTTAAATTTTGAGTTATTTTGCATGGATGACCATAAAAGAAAGTGCACTTTGTTGATATGAGTACTACTATCATTCCCTTTAAGCACTAGTCAGATTTTAAGCCAAACAATGGAGCTTTTCAACGGGGTACCTCACCCGAATAACGTTTTCGGTTCAGTCGAGTATTACACACCCCCACTTGAAGAACGTAACGTCCTCGTTGCGCCTGGCAGCATCTAACCGCAGCTGATCCAAACCCAGAATCCTCCCCCGCTAGGTTGGTGAATGGATACTCTAGACCACAGGCTCACCAGACGGTCGCAAGGTTGCTCTGATACCACTTGTAACACCCCGGCCCAAACCGGGTCGGGAGCGGTTACTTAAAATAGCTCACCAGGCTGTGTACATGGCCCACAAATCAACACGGGTCCTTTATAGCGCATTTTGTCCTCACCCATGCGCATCCCAGGAACCTTCCCAGGAGGTCACCCATTCTAAGACTACTCCGAGCCAAGCACGCTTAACTTTGGAGTTCTTTTGCATGGATGACCATATGAGTAGTACTTTCAATCCCTTTAAGCACTCGTCAGATTTTAAGCCAAACAATGGACCGTTTCAAGGGGGTACCTCACCCAAATAACGTCTTCGGTTCAGTCAAGTATTACAAAACATATTCCCCACAGAATCATCCCATCTCAAAGAGAGAAGAGACCAACTCGTTCTAACAAGGAATTGTTAGTTATGACCAAAATTAGGTTGCGAAGCCCGGTTTTCAAGGTGTATCCAATTGTGACTAAGAGAATGAGTAGAAGACCATTTTCAAAAAGAGAAGAGAAAAAAGGAAAAGATGAAAAAAAAAGAATGAAAAAGATGAAAAAAAAAGGACGAATAAAAAAGGAAGAAAATAAAAAGAAAAAAAGACGAAAAAAAAAAGAAAAAGAAAAGCGAAGGAAAAGAAAAAGAAAAAAATAAAAATGTCAAAGTTACAAAAACTAGTTGTTGCAGATTTCGAAGTTACAGAAGTGAGTGGTCAGAGTTACGAAAATGAGTAGTCGAAGATGTTGAAATTACAGAAATGAGTGGTCGAGAATGTCAAAATTGCAGAAGCCAAAAGCTGATATGCAAAAGTTGATGTCGAAGTTACAGAAGCCAGTAATCAGTGTGCAAAGCGGAAGCCGAGTACCATAAGGCGTGTGGTTAAATGTGGAAGTTAAAAAAAGCCAAGAGTCAGTATGTGAAGAAGACATCAAGTACCAAAACACTCGTAGTCAAAATTCAGAGGGCGAAGCCAAAATAGTAAGTTAGTGCCATTTGTAACCTTTCGACCCTTAAGTCCTTCTCGAGACAGTTGTAGGGGAATAGTTAGGGATTTTGAGTATTCATCTAGTTTTTTCATTACACCCAAGCCTTTAGGGTCCAGAAATGGAAATTTGGACCCACGTCGTTATCCAACCCATTTGCACTCGGGTTCCATCAAACTCAAGACACCATTTCCAATCGCATTATAAGCCATAGCCCTTGGCCTTAGCACCAAAAAAAGATCCTTCAGAATGATGTTTTACCTTTTAATCCCGTTTTTACCCAGGTTCACATCCCAAAGAACCACCGCCTTTTGCACCAACCCCAGAAACTGGATTTAACGGTAATTTACGGGCTAGAATGGGATACAACATGATACCTTAGGTGAAACCTTCAAGTGTGTACACACAATCAAAATGCCAAGTTTATGCACCTTGATCGAACTACGTTGGATTTGAATTTGCTCCACGCGAATACGTAGGCAGTCTTTCAGAACAAGGGATTCAATCTACCCATCATCCAAGTTGTCATCTTGTCAGTTTCATACGGGTCTTAACCAATTCCAAATGAAGCCACCTTTGTTGAGTCAGTCTTAGTACTCGATTTAGGCTAGGATGAAGATGTAAGTCCAGATGAATAGTTATCAAGTCTAGAAATGGGATGTATCTAACGGTGTTTGCGAAGACGTTTGAATTGATAATTGGCCAATGTTTTGACAAATACCTTGATTAGGGAGATTCTGATACCTTCTACCTGTTGGAATATGTGTCCTCCGACAATAATGCGATCACAATTGTCGATCATATTGATCACATATTTAAATCTCATAACAAGAATACGAAAGGGATGATACATTACATATATAGTCAACTGGTCCACACATATCGGTAATGATTGGCTGGCTAAAGTTTGACATTACTGTCGTGCGATGGTGGTGATTAGTTGATCCCTTGAGGTCACACCTAAAGGACGATTCCCTTAATTGAAAAAGCTTAATTAATTGTATGTCGATACAGATTAATTAATTCCTTAAAATTGAACAAATTATTATCATAAGAGAGAAAATGACATCTTATTATAATGTGATTAAATAAAATTTTATTTAGTAATTTAAGAAGTTATATTACTAAAATTAATCGGTGTTTACGAAACACGCGAGATGAGAATGATAAGTTAGTTATAATTACAAGATGTTGTGAATTATACTAACTAGTATTTGAATGACCATTTTATGTGAAAGTAATTTTGAATTACTAGTCAATTTGTTAAATGTGATTTATTTAATTTGTAAATGATATTTAATTTGTTAAATATGCATTTTAAATTAAAACATGACATAAGACATGTCACATGACATACAATTGTAGAATTGACAAAAATAAAATGGACTCCATATTACACATGATAACCGAAAAATTGGTGGGCAATTTTAGAAGTTTTGTCGTATTCATTTGTCTTATTCATTTGTCTATGACATTTGATAGTGACTTGACTATGACAAAGGTTTACACTAATTAGTCTTGTGAAGACAAAAAGGAAAAAGAAAAAGGTCCTAAAACTACCCACACCCACCGATTTTACAAGAGACAATTGAGAGATTTTTCTCAATTATTCATTCTCTCATGTTTTTATGAAAAAACACAACACTCTCTCTCTTGTTCTTCATAAAAATTATTTTTATGAATCAAATTTGTACAAATCAATCACGAATAATACTAGTAGTAGTATATGAGTATTAGTAATCGATTTTAAGGTAAACCACATTACAAATATCTAGTACATATTATTTTGTGGGATTTTGGGATAGTCTTAGGTGCTACTTATTGGAGGGCTTCTATTTGAAGTCATGGATGATCATCCTAATGTATTTTCTAGCTCAAGAACAAATGAAGGTAGGAGACCTTCATTTGTGCCCATTTGGCCGAAATATTCATATGGTATGAAACCATTTTTCCTTACTCTTATTCTAGTTTTGCATGCATAAGATCTTTAGGTTTTTAAGACTAAAACTTTAAACCAAAATATGTGATATTTAAAATATGATTTCCATCAAGTGGTATCAGAGCATTATGATTGTTGCATGCAAGATCGGGTTAGTTTTTCCGAGTTAATTTAATTAACATATAAAACTTGTTATTTAGGATTTATGAAGATAAATCATGAAATAATTTTGCATGTTAAAATTTTCTGGTCCTAAGTGATTTTTAGGACATTTTGGTTTATTTATGGATTTTTTTATTGTTTATTTTATATATTATTGGCATTAAAATGTGATTTTTATGATAAAAATGTCATTTTTGGACGAAAAATAGCTAAACTTTGAATTTTTCAGTGAGTTTTGGATATGTTTTCACATATATTATCTACTGATGGCCTGTAAATGTTCATGATAAAATGAATTGTTTTGCTCGAAATATGGATTTTTCAAATTACAATCGTATTTAAATGGGTAAATAGGTTAATATGAGTTATATTTCGAATCTGGTCATGTATCTTTAGTATGTTGTCACATGAAATTTTACAAGATATGTGTAAAATATTTGGCTATAATTAAGTCTTTATGCATGATTTATGAATTTTTTATGAAAAATCACATAAATAGTGACTATAATTAGTAATAATGCTAAAACATACCTCATGACTAAAGGAAAAACGTCACATATTGCATTTTATCATATATTTCAGATCTAAAAGTGAAAAGTTGATAAAAATAATTTTTCTCATATTTTAATGGTCATAATTGTTAAAACCGATAAACCGCAACATTATTTTTCTCGATAAATTTTCGAAATTTTTAACCTAAGTTTTGAACATTGTGAGTGTCATGGTATTTTTCCAGAATGTTCATGAGTTTAAATTTCAAATTTCGAATTTATTTGAAATTTTTATAATTTAATTTGAAGTTTATAGCATAATTTTGTATTTTTAGGTCCATTTATGAACAATTTTAAAAAATCAAGTTTAATTATTGTCAAAATGTTAGTGGAGACTAATTTTGAGTCCTACGATGGTTAAGGTAATTAACTTGTACATAAATATGAAATTATGTAATTATTGTGATTTTAAATAAGTTAAATCACGCAAATCCGTAAAAACCGATTAATATACAATATTGGCTCTTTAAAGTCGATTTAGCATAAAATCTAGCATGTTCATACATATTATAATGCTGCATTTTATTTATGATTGTCATATCTTAATTTTATGTAATTTTTGAATTATGTAATTTTACTTAGTATGGCCTTAGTTTTAATTGATATTACCCGATATGTATGGGAATATCGATTCGGTTGTAATTATTGTGATCTCGTATCACCGTTTTGTAATTTAATAGTTTTATTTTATTTTTTACAAATGTATAATAGGAAATTATGTAATTCATTTTGTAATTTAATTATTCCGGAGTTCCTTGAAGACGGTGCCATTAGAGAAGGCGATCCATCAAAGAAAGTGTTGCCTTGAAATGCGTGCCAAGACTAAAGTTCAAGGGACCAAAGGAGTTGGTTTCCGAATTTGTAATAGTTTATTAGATTTACTATTTTAGGAAGGCCATACTAGGATTTTATCTTTATGCTTTGCATTTTATTTATATGTTGCATGCATCGCTAAATCGCCATAACTAAAACATACATTATCATTTTAAATCGAGTTTATCGACCGTGTCAATTACAATTATCATAGTTCACCGCTTTAGTTCACTTAAAACGTGATAGATAATAAATTGACATGACCTCTCGCTAAAATAAACAATTGAGACTTCTCCTTACCAAAAAGTAGAAACCATGAAAACCTATTTCATGAGGGAGTGCACTCGGCCCTACCGGGGTACAAACCTTGTTACGTAGGGGAAGTGGGTGATAAATGTCTATCCACCGAATTTATAAAGATAAGGGTTGTATTCGGCTTTACCGATGCCCAAGTTGATGTAAATTTGGATCATGGACACATTTATTCGAAATTTGGGTTGAACTCAACGAAAGTATTCTCGACGGTTCCCGGATGTGTTTCGGGCTAAAGATAAATATTAATGTAATTTTATCGACCAAGAGTTCTAAAAGTAGAATCGAATAAAGAGTTAATCCACCGAGTTATATTGATAAGGGTTGTATTCGGCTTTACCGATGCCTAAGTTAATATGAATTTGGATCTTGGAATCATTTATCAAGATGGTTAGAGGTCACTAGATAAATGCTTTACTTGTTATTTACAAGTATTAATAAAACGATAAATGTTAAATTTTCCACTATTCCGTTATCATATTGTTCTATTTCTTTAACACAATTCATATACGATATCATTTCGATTTTTGATTCAAATCTCCATTAAAACATCGTAACTAAAGACCAATATGAATTTGCTTCTAAAACCTCATATGAATCATTGTTAAGGATCTCTTGTGAAGAGTATAGATAAAAGTTATTCGTGATCAAAAGGGTTTTTGATACTTGACTAACATATCTACTTACAATGAATTGTTTCTCATATGCTTAATTGAGTTAAGTACTTTGAAACGTTACATCATTTTGGTAACTAAATTTGTTTGAAATCAAAATTGACCAAAATACCGCAACCACTTCAATGAAAGTTTTATGACTAAACAAACGAATGAAGAGTAGTCTTCATGAATTTCAATTTTGCTTCTCTTAGCAAAGATTCATTGAAATGAGTGGGAGCATTCTCTTAAACTGTTAAGAAAAGGATAAGGTTTTAAAAGGTAAAATTAGAATGGAACTGATACAAGGTAATGTTAAAAGTAAAGTTATTGAGAATAACGATACTAAACCTATCAATCCTGACCGATAAAAGTTTCCATTGTCTTAATTGTTGGACGCTAGAAAGGAAACTACCCCAAATTTTTGAAGAATCAACAAGTTAGTTGTGGGACATCTAATGGAACCTTCTTATTTAAATGTTTATTTGATTGACATAAATTTTGCTAGTACTACTTCGTCAATATTAGAAACCGGTGGTGGTTTTCATCATTGTATTTGATACATAGGATGATTAGAATATGACGACTAGCAATAATGATGTTGAGAGATAGAGTCATTGTGTACTCAATCTAGTTTTTGGGTTTAGAGTTGAACTTAATTGTGACTATTAAGTGCATAAACTCTAAATAAGAATATAAACTTGTTAAGACACAAAAGAGGTTTCACTTTTGTGACCCTATACACCATGATTTGATGTATGGCTAGCCCATTATAAAGGTGATTATATTCTAAACCAAACTAGAATGATATATCATGTAGATGATGCAAGACTCAAATTGGTAACCCAAGATTGAACCTTAGATTCTGGAATGATGAACGCAAAGAGTTATCGAGTACTCTTGAAACCATTAGATCTTATGGTATATGCGTATCTTGTATTCAAAGCAAGATGTCTCGTACCTTTTGGTTAAAAAGGAGATCGAGGTTGTAAATCATTGATCCAAAATAGGTTGATCATTTTCTTTCACCAACGATTTAAGTTGACGCTAATGTGTTCACTTAATAAGATAAATAGTGAAATCATTGAAGAAGTTCAAAGAGTTCAAGGAATCACGATTTAGTCGTAATGGGATTATCAAAATGAAGACTTTGATATAAGCCAAATGAAATGTGATATAGTATCACAAGTTAACCTCTCTTAACACACATTATGGGATAATGTGTGGTTGGATAAGAAATCAAACGCTATTCGATATGGTTTGGACTTCAATCAAGTTACTTTGAGTTACTTGATCCTTTTGGAGATTTTATCATTTTGTCTAAATTATTTTTCCACAAAATCTAAAACGAATCATATGAGATATGAAATGGTAGGGTATCATGTTTGTAAGTTTTCAAAAGAAAAAAATGCTAATTTTTCCTTACTATGATCACGAGTACAACGGGTTTGTGGCTCGTGAAGCTGTCTTTCTAGAATACAAGATTATTTCTAGAAGACAGAGTGGAAGAAATTATTCAAGAGCCACAAAGAATGTTATGTCGCAAGAAACTGGTCTTTCTTGGCTACATGAGACGTTTTGTGTAAAACGTTGTTTCTTCAAAACCTAGGAGGTTAAAGTCATCACTTGTTGAAGATGATGAATTAGTGTTACTTTTAGAAAGTAAAGAGCTTGCAACTTACAAAGAAATTGTTTGATTCAAGTTGATTACTTCTGGAAAGTAATGAACATATGACTTACATGAGAGTGTTTAAGTCGCAACTCAATATAAGGCTTAGAGCCATGAAAATCCGAAATAAATTCCAAGTGAATTGTTAGATATCAAAGCTTGATTGGTGGCAAAGAGTTTTGCACTAGTTGAAATGCTTAAGTCTATTTGGATCTTCTTAGGAATTGTGTTTCATTATGAGATATATAGCGAGTGAATCTAAAACCCACTTCTTCAATTAGAAGGAATGTATTCAATACATGTCATGAGTTTTGTAGATTCTTGCAATCCTAAGATAATGTGAAACTTAAGAGAGGGTCTTAAGTAGGACATCAATGAGTTGGAATCAACGATTTGATCATGGTATAAAAATTTTCCCGATAAGTCGAGAAGTTGTGTTTATACATGAAGTTTAGTGGGAGTTACGGAAATTTTAGTAGTCTTATATGTAGATGACATATTGATCATTGCGAATGATTTAAGACTTTGGAGAAATATAGCACATCTTTAATATCCGGATTTATAGAGATAAATCTACATGATATTAATGTCAAAAAAGGAGTCTTATGTTGATAAGATTCATGACTAGTTCAATTGAATTGAACATATTTGATTGATTCCATTTGCTTCCGCTGCCGAATCAATTAAATAGGAAATGATGTATAACACTTCATATACTTTGAGTATGATGAATTGTTTCAAATCGAATTAAAGTAATATTTACCATGTAAGCCATAAAGATTACCCTTAAGTGCTTACAGAAGCATTAAGGATGTAAAGCAAAGTGTTTTTGATGCAATTTTGTGTAAGGGTGTTATACAAATGACAATTGACAAATGAGATTGCGCATGGTTTCCGACAAAACCATAATCAAAACACGTCAGGATGGTTAAGATACAATTGTGGCTATGTTATTTAAGAAATAGATTTTCTAGAATCATTCTAGGCAATAAAGAACAATGAGAAATATTTACAACGGAAATTGAGTACACTTGCAATCATGGGATGTGCAAGAGGGATGAGTCCCGCACACTGTGAAAACAGTGGGAGCTATTTTAAGGCAAGAAAGCCTATGTCTAGATTGGATCTAGACACGTACTCAGAAAGTTTTGTAATGCAAATGTATACATTACGAAAGGAAAACAAGTATGTAGCAAGGTTGAGCAGGGAGTTGCTAAGACCTACTTACAATGCCTATTCATAGGCTTAACATGATGAGTCATGTCATTTCAATTGGATTGAGATGAACAACTACATACAAGATCAAATTAGATTATAGAATATGTAATAATAATCAGGCATTGACTATTCATATGTGATAATCGCATTTGTCGTTCGAGTTTTACCTTAAAACTCTTTTATTATACTTTGTTACATCCAAACGGGTTGTATGACGATATTGAACCCCGTTAAAGTGAACCCGGATTAACATAGTATTCGCCCATAGTCACTTGTATGAGGTGATGTCTCGAAGTGACTAGAGTGTGATGCGACTAATGGCAAGTTCAGTGCCATACAGTCATGTGAGATGATTAGTCGATCACATAGGCAGACTGTTAGGAACACTTTGTCGGGCAGTGACCGCTTATAGAGTTCTGGCAAATTTATATAGCCTGGTCGTGGCGAGAGCTACTATAGTATTCTAATGAGTTGATTCTTTTGACTAAAGACTGTTCGCCTAAGATGGCACAGTTTCAGATTAGCTTTGATTTATGTTACTACGACCTTCGTAAATGGGGTCAAATGGGCATATTTTGGGTTATGATGGTTGTGGCTAGTCGAAGGGAATAGTGCGATAGGCATTGTCCACCCCATTGTCAGGGTTAAAACAATATCTCAGGGCCACTCGAGGAGTAATGAACTGGAAATGCGTGGCCACGCTCGGAAGGTATCTATGGTAAATAATTCCGGTCAATCAGTTATTCTCCAGATCGAGGAAACCACTCTCGATATGATCACTTGCAAGTACGACCTGAAAGACACCTTGCATTGAGTGGGAGATAGTAATAGGACAAGAGAATTGGTGACGCACACTTGTCGAGGACAAGTGGGAGATTGTTGGAATATGTGTCCTCCGACAATAATGCGATCACAATTATCGATCATATTGATCACATATTTAAATCTCATAACAAGAATACGAAAGGGATGATACATTACATATATAGTCAACTGGTCCACACATATCGGTAATGATTGGCTGGCTAGAGTTTGACATTATTGTCGTGCGACGGTGGTGATCAGTTAATCCCTTGAGGTCATACCTAAAGGACGATTCCCTTAATTGAAAAAGGTTAATTAATTGTATGTCGATACAGATTAATTAATTCCTTAAAATTGAACAAATTATTATCATAAGAGAGAAAATGACATCTTATTATAATGTGATTAAATAAGATTTTATTTAGTAATTTAAGAAGTTATATTACTAAAATTAATCGGTGTTTGCGAAACACGCGAGATGAGAATGATAAGTTAGTTATAATTACAAGATGTTGTGAATTATACTAACTAGTATTTGAATGACCATTTTATGTGAAAGTAATTTTGAATTACTAGTCAATTTGTTAAATGTGATTTATTTAATTTGTAAATGATATTTAATTTGTTAAATATGCATTTTAAATTAAAACATGACATAAGGACATGTCACATGTCACATGACATACAATTGTAGAATTGACAAAAATAAAATGGACTCCATATTACACATGATAACCGAAAAATTGGTGGGCAATTTTAGAAGTTTTGTCGTATTCATTTGTCTATGACATTTGATAGTGACTTGACTATGACAAAAGCTTACACTAATTAGTCTTGTGAAGACAAAAAGGAAAAAGAAAAAGGTCCTAAAACTACCCACACCCACCGGTTTTACAAGAGACAATTGAGAGATTTTTCTCAATTATTCATTCTCTCGTGTTTTTATGAAAAAACACAACACTCTCTCTCTTGTTCTTCATAAAAATTATTTTTATGAATCAAATTTGTACAAATCAATCACTAATAATACTAGTAGTAGTATATGAGTATTAGTAATCGATTTTAAGGTAAACCACATTACATATTATTTGTATCTAGTACATATTATTTTGTGGGATTTTGGGATAGTCTTGGGTGCTACTTATTGAAGGCTTCTATTTGAAGTCATGGATGATCATCATAATGTATTTTCTAGCTCAAGAACAAATGAAGGTAGGAGACCTTCATTTGTGCCCATTTGGCCGAAATATTCATATGGTATGAAACCATTTTTCCTTACTCTTATTCTAGTTTTGCATGCATAAGATCTTTAAGTTTTTAAGACTAAAACTTTAAACCAAAATATGTGATATTTAAAATATGATTTCCATCACTACCCGTGTCTAGTCCAAACCTTGTGTCAGTCATTAGAACATGCATATTTGCGAGTCTGTTCGTCAATAAGCCTTTGTCTCAGGTCAAGTCAATCATGGTCAACGTTCAAACAACAAGCTCGAGTCACATTCAAATCACATTCAAGTTGCATTCATGTCACATTCGAGTCACATTAGAGTTGCATTCATGTCACATTCGAGTCGCATTAAAAATGCAAGTATCCAGTTCAAATTCTATTTTTGACAAAAGTTCAAAATTAGTGCAAAGAAATTATTTTGAAAGAAGTTCAAGAGTTGGGATTGAAGATCAATTTTCTATTTGAAAATTCGGATTGAAGGTCCATTTTCATTTGAAACACCAGAATTGAAGATCCATTTCTATTTGAAAAATCGGATCGAAGGCCCAATTATATTTCAAAGTTGGGATCGAAGATCTAGTTCTATTTAAAAAACTGGGATCAAAGGTCTTATACACTCAAAAAAACCCGGATCAAATATCCATTTCAATTTGAAACGTCAGGATGGAAAAATACCATCTATTTGAAAAATCGCGATTGAAGATCCATGTCTATTTGAAAATTGTGAAAGTTCCGGATCGATGATCCATTTAAGATTTTTGGATCGACCATCCATTTGAAAATCCCTGATCGATGATCCATTTTTTATTTTTGAACAAGTGAGATCGACGATCCAGTTACAGGGTCGACGACCCATTTTATTTCAAATGTTGTAAGTCTCGGGTCGACGACCCATTTTATTTTAAATGTCTTAAAGTTTTGGGTGGACAACCCATTATAATTCAAATGTCTGGGCCGACGTTCCATTTTTTTCAAATGGTTTACGTCTCAAATCGACGATCCATTATGTTCAAATGTCTGGGTCGAAGACCTATTTTGTTTCAAATGTTCTAAGTCTTGGATCGATGATCCATTATGTTAATGTTTGGGTTGACAACCCATTTTGTTTCCAAAGATTAAGAGTTTTGGGTCGACGAGCCAATTTATTTAAAATGTTCTGATTTCGTGCCTCAAGTTTCGAATGTGTGTGGGTTTTGTCAATATTTTGTGTGCCGGAATGTCCAGTTTACATTTCCACCCCCGGCGAGTCAATAATTGAATTAAAACCCGTACACATTTACGATATTTTTTTTTTGTTTGAAGGTAGCGGGCTACGCCCACGTTATTTACGGGTCAAACAGAATGTCTGAGTTGCATTCCATGCACACCCACCAAGATTCGATTTCAAAATGCCGAATATTTCAAAATGTTGTTGAGAACTTCATAATTTCAAAATTTGAAAAACTTTTTATCCCAAATGATTCGTTTCGAATTTAAAATTCGGGTCAATGTCCCAATTAATCAAAATTTTCAACATGTTCAAGTTTCGGATCGATGGCCCAGTCTTTCAAATGATCCAATTTTCAAGATCGATGATCTAAATGTGCTTATGTGATAATTATTGCTCGTACATTTTTGTGTTTCAAATGTAGCAGGATATGCTTCAACTGGGGGCTCTAATGTCTTCGACTTTAGACCCATTGCAAACTGGGGGCTCTGAAGCCGAGTTTGCGGGCTCTGAAGCCGTTGGCTTCAGAAACCAGTATGAAGATGAAATGGATGACATCCACCAAGAATTCAATTTAATACAAGGGTATGAAATGGAAGAATTCTGCAGCTGAAAGCAAAGGATGAAAATGGCAACAATCTCCTCGGAAAGTCGCGCCCCATTTGGGCGCCTGCCAGCATATGATAAACTTTTTTTTTTTGGTGAAATGTGAATTCTCATTAATTAAAAGATAGTACACCATACAAAGCCTTTCCATACATTATACCACCAATAAAAATAGCTCAACTCAAGCAAGATCTAAGTTATCAATCCAAGAACTACTATGCCTGGTACTCTCCTTAACTTGCAAGAATCTCCCCTTCAAAGAAGCCTTAATCCATCTCAGAACAGGAGCAAGATGCTGCACGAGTCCCTCATGGCGTGCTGTGTTCCTGTTCTGCCAAATGTTGTATATCAAAGTAGCCAGTGCAGCCATAGTTACTTTTTTCCTTAGTAAAGAGCGACATCTCCAAGATAAAATCCACATTGTCAAGTCCCCATTCCAGTCTATAGCTAACCATTGTTTCAGCAAAAGAAAGCATCTTTGACTGTAGCTACAGTTAAAGAATAAATGAGAATGAGTTTCCTGAGCAGTGCCACACAGGTCACATAGGTAAGAACTGATAACTCCATATCTCACCAAGCGTTCCTTAGTCATAAACCTGTTAAGAACATAGAGCCAGCAGATGAAGTTCACCTTAGGCAAGCATAGCCTGTTCCAAACCAGTGACATCCAGTTCACAGTTACATGTTCCCTAATCAACCAAATATACACACCATGAGTGGAGTAATCACCATTCAACCAGCCATTGAGACTGAAACCAGAGCAAAGAGCATCTCTTGCTTTGCAGATCTGGCGCCAGGTCCAGCTGGAATTAATAGAGGGGTGATAAGACCACCAGTCAGATTGTTTCATATAAATGTGGTGAACCCATTTCACCCAGAGATTGTCCTTCTTTTGGGCTATCCACCATGAGAACTTTCCTATCACAGCAAGATTCCATAAATGGCAATGCAAAATGCCCAATCCTCCTCTATCTTTAGGTAAACAGCAGGTATCCCAGGCCACAGCTGGAATTCTGTGAAAATCATCAGTCCTAGACCACAGATAATTCCTACACACTGCATCCACCCTGCTGATTATCCCTTTGGGCAACAGAAAAATCCTTGCCCAATAACTACACACTGCATCCACCCTGCTGATAAACTTTGGGCAAGCGTCAAGTGATGAATTTTGAACAAGTGCCAGCAGATGATAAACTTTGGGCAAGTGTCAGCAGATGATGAATTTCGGATAAATTCTAGTAGATGATCAACTTTGGACAGGTGTCAGCACTTGTCGAACTACGATCCAGGTTTGATTCCATCACAACGGATACGTAGGCACCTAAGGATAAGGCTCAACCCACCATTCATGCAAATGATGAAATGATGAGGTTTGAAATGATAAGGTTCAAAACGTTGAGGTTCATAAAAACGATGACGGAATGATGATTTTTTTTTTTTGGTTCCCATACCTACCCCACCAGGTTCCCAAACCTACTTATATCCGGGTTCACACACCGCTATGAAGTTCTGGACTCCCATGTCTGGGCTCCCACACCACTATGAAACTTTAGACTCTCATGTCCGGGTTCCCATGCCATTTATGAAGTTTCAGACTCCCATGTCCAGGTTCCCATACCATTATGAAGTTTAAGGCTCCCATGCCATTGTAAATTTTGGACTCTGTTGGACCATATAATTATATGTTATGTTTTGATAAAGACAAGTACTCGTAATCGTATGTTTAGTCTTTATTAGATTTAATAAGGATTACAATATAAGCACGCGATGTTATAGCATTCATGGCTATAACATTGAAGATTTGTGAAGCATCGTTAAGGTAATGTTATAGCTGCTTGTGCTATAACATTGAAGATTTTCAAAAGCATTGTTGACTACAATGATTACTCAAGCAAAAGGCATGATCAAGTCTTTAAGAAGCTTAAAATGAAGAACTTATGATCAAGATGAAGAGATAACCCTTATACCGAAGATCTCCAGGAAGATTAGCTAGTATAGGACATCGTCTATTAACGGTATTTATGAAAGTAATATTGAGAAGGTAAAGTTATAGCTATTTCACCTATAACTTTACTTGCCAAGCTTAATGTTATAGTCAATTGACCTATAACTTTAGGTTGCAATATGAAGTCACGATTTTAGGGTTTTAAAATCGATTTTCGATGTTCAAGTCTTTAAATATATTTTTTTGAAAATATATGTATGTATATTAGAAAGGAGATATGGGTTTGATAGATATATGAATATCCTATTGATTAGTAAAACAACGTATGAGTTGTCATGCTATCTAGGGTTCTCAAATATATCTAGATCTAAACCCTAATTCATGTATTAATATTTTCTCTAGGGTTTCGAATTTAGATGGTAGGCTTATGAGCCGTCGTCCACTTCGTCATATCCCCTTCACAAGTAATCTATTAGGTCAAACCTAGAATAAGTTATTGTAAAGATACTTTCCTATCTTAACAACTTATAGATTTACTTTATTTACTTATGTTGAGATATTAATTAATTCATAGTAAGAGAAGATAAGATTTGTTTCTTGTGAAACAAACCCTAAGGGCCGCACGGCAACTTTAGGGTTTCGTAAAAAACCCTAGCTCTCTTCTCTACTACTATATACACAGTACTTCATTGTTTTAAATCAACTTTTCGCAATTAAAAAGATCCTTTGCAAAATTGAGTAAACATTTTATTGAGTAATTAATTTATTTTTGCAATTTGATAATCCTTTCGAAAAGTCGTGCTTCATATTGTTATTTACTTTCATAGATTACGTTATTGGATAATAGTACTTTACATTGTTTCTTACTCGTTCAAATTGTGTGAACAAATTAGAAGAACAATCTAGTGCTTTCTTATTAACGTAAGTTAGACAATATCGAGTATTTAACAGTACTCAAATTGAGTTACAACTAGAGTTAGTTGTACGAGTGGGTTGATAATTTTGTAATCACTAGAAAGGTACTAAAATTATTAATCGAGAATAGTGGACGTAGGTTTCGACTTGTGAAACTGAACCACTTCAAAATCACGTGTGTCAGTCGTTTTCCTTTGTTCGTTTCTTTACGTTTTAACTTTGCTTAGTTAATTAGTTAAAGTTTAATCAATAAAATTTAAGTAATTAATTATTAATTCACGCTCATACGGACATTCGAAAAAGTGGGTTAAAGTTTTTATGCTCAATTCACCCCCCCCCCCTGAGTATTTCGGATCGATAGACTCTTCAATTGGTATCAGTGCCTCGTGCTCTTGATTGCCTAACCGCAAAGAGGCTGATCCGTCTATATTTTTTTATTTTATTTACTTTTTATTCCGTTGCCTTACACGCGTGAAATGGATTCCAAGTACCTAAAGTGTCCCATCTTTGATGAGAAGAATTATGGACTTTGGAAGAACATGATGACACACTACATAAAAGGACATGATTGGGAGAGCTGAAAGATCATACAAAATGGACCAAATAAAATTTTGGTTGGATCTACTGAAGGCACAACCTATGAGAAAAAGGAAGAAGACTATGTGGAGGCTGATTACAAGAAGGCTGAGAAAAACTCGAAAGCGATAACCTTGTTGCAAAACGGCATGACATCTAATGAATTCGATCGTTTTTCTTCTTGTACTTCGGCCAAGGAAATATGGGATGTTCTTGAATTAACTTATGAGGGAACAACTATTGTAAAGAAATATCGTATTGGCTGCTGATTCAAAAATATGAGCTCTTTACAATGGAGCCAAACGAATATCTTGATAGCATGTCTGCATGATTCTCCAGTATCATAAATGAATTGAAAAATCTGGTTAGAAAGTTTGAATCAGAGGACATTGCGAGAAAAGTCCTTAGGAGTCTGGCAAAAAAGTGGCGTCCTAAGGTGAGAGCAATGGAGGAATCAAGAGATCTTACTTCCTTGTCTTATCAAGAACTCATAGGAGCCCTCATGGCTCACGAGATTGTCCTAGATAACGATGATGCTGAACCAAGTAAAAATAAGAGCATGACTCTTCAAGCATCAAAAAGTGAAAAGGTTGAATCTGACATTGAGGATGAGACGGTCTTGTTTGCCAAACGTTTCAGATAGAAAATATTTAGAAATAAGCAAACAAAGCCGTCCTATAATAATAAATCCTTCAATAAGAAAGCAATTGAGTTAAAAACGTCTTTCATTAATATAAGATGCTTCAAGTGTGGAGTGTCTGGTCATATGATCAAAGGCTGTCCCACATGGGAGAAAATCAAGGACAAGACTAAGCGTAAAAAGACCAAAAATGAATTTAAACAAGTCATGTTAGCACCGTGTTGGGGAGACCTCGACACGGAAGATGACGAAGGGTCTGAAGATGAAGAAGTTGCCAATATATGCTTAAGAAACGTCAGTCTTGACTTGATTTTTGACAATGACGATGACAGCACCAGTTCAAGTTCATAGTACTGTCTTCTAGGTGAATATGACTCAGAAGATGAAGAAGAGGAGGTAAGTTGTCTTGAACTTAAAAAACAAGTCAAAAAGTTACCTAAGAGTGCTTTAATAGAATACTTCGAGCAATCTCTTGATAAGTGTCACGAACAAGATCTGGAACTGAAAGCTTTGAAAGAACAGATTCTAGATATTGCTGAAGAGAATCACCTTCTAAAAACTAAAACAAGAAGCTTAAATCTAAAGTTACGGCTAATAAAGCTACAACTTCAGATTCGACAAATGCTAAGAACTTAGCTCTTGAGTCTAGAGTTATAGCAAATGAAGCTATAACCTCAGAACTAAAACACAAAATTAAACATCTTCAAGCCAAGGTTATACCTAATGAAGCTATAACCTTAGAACTGAGAAAAGTCAAAGAGCTTCTAAAGACTAAGGCGACAGCTAGAGAAGCTATAATATAATCTCAGATCAAAATCTTGGAACCTTTTGTTAAGAATCAAGATTGAATTTCCGACACTAAGAAGCTACACTCTGAGATGGTACGAGTTCTTAACAAAAGGTTCCAAGATTTTCGTGACAACTATAAAGAGAATAATCCCTCTGGAGATGTAGAACTAGATCATTCCGAATATTTAAAAGAAATTCAATCTTTAAAGGATTTGCTCTTACATGCTAGGAAGGTTCATGACAAATGGGAAGGAAGCACGAAAGTCCTAAACTTTCCAACTAAGCAATCAGATAATAACATGAAAATGGGTTTAGGACATGAATGCTATGGATGCAGAGACCACTCTAAATACAAATCAACTCCTTGCGAACGAGATTTCAGGAAGATAAAATATGTTAATTTACCTGAATACTTGATTTGTAATTACTGTGGTCATACGGGACAAATTCAAGACAACTGTGTTAAACGTATGCAAGATTTACGTAAAGGCATTCAATTTGTTAAAGCGTCTAACACAGTAGTTGAAGAAAATGATATTACAATGGATAAACCTAACTTGAACGAAGAAAGAAATAATAATTTTCGTTGGTTCTATAATATGAATTTTGATTACAAGAAAAAGAGCAGTGAACCTAAACAACCACAAAAGCCTAAAGAGTCTAATAAGACTAAGGCTCCCCTGAAACAACCTGAAAAACAACCACGTGAAATATCTAGAGCTTACCCTAAGACTAGGACATCTCTAATAGAAACCCATTCGTCTATCAAACGAAAAACCATTAGACAAGTCCGGGTTAGAAAAGATCTAATCTTTAGGGTAACTAACATTAAAGGACCCAACCTTGCTTGGGTACTGACACGGCTGTCGCAACCTATCAAAAATAAACCTAACCGGCCTAAATTTATGCAGTAGAGGTAAGCAGGGTATCGTATCCACATGGAGGCGGTCACTATCTACTTGTTATCTAGTCTGTCTACGGTCACCAAATGGGGGTTTTGATTGATTTGATTTAGCTAAACTAATGAGCTGAATTTAAAACGATAAGAGAAACAATAATCAAAACTAGCAAGAATGAAATAGGGTGTGATGAAATAGAGAGAAAGATGCTAGGATGTCGGTTCACCATGATATTACGCAAATCAGCTAAAGGTAAGGTCAGTCGGTCTGATGTGAGAAGGGTAGTGGAAAGGTCCTTACGGTCCGCTATCCGCCCTAGATTCTTCCTAAATAGCTTCCGCTCTGATTAGGGTAGTCTATTATTCATAACAGGCATGTTCATTCCAATCTTCCGATCTAGGTCTGAATTTAACCAGGTTAATTAAATTAGTCACGTGCACTCAACCAAGTAATTACTGTTATATTGCTATAAAACAATTCTCACATTAAAACCTCCTAAACAAATTATAACTTCATTGTTTTACTATCATGGCTCCCCTAATCCCAGTAATAAGGAATTTAGCTACTCATAACAATAATAAAACTAATAACGATCGATAAAACTATATTAAACATGGTATAAAGATGAACTATCAGAAATTGTATAAACTAAAGACTAATTCTAATACCTAACAGCAATTAAGAGACAATGAAATTAAGTATTGCAAAAGGGAATTAAATTAAATAAAAGAGAGTAAGAAATTACACAAGTTGAGATCCGAGAAATAGCGAAGCAAGCGTCGAACAAGAGTCTAAAAACTGGATGATAAAAGTGTTCTGAAATTAATGACTGATTAAAGATTAATGAAAGATACCTAAACCTAATTAAGTCTCTCCTTTATATAGGAGAGATATTTATTAACCTAAATACGATAACTAAGATATTAAGTAAATAAGGTTTACGCAATAAAATCTTGCATCAGATCACAAAGTGCTCGATCGAGCAATCTGAAACAACTCGATCGATCAACTTCTAGAAAAAACATCTCGATCGAGCATAATATCTACTCGATCGAGGAACCCCAAAAATCCACTTCTCGATCGAACGAACATAACAAGAGTTCGATCGAGGGGTCGTCACCATAAAAAAGTTCTCGATCGAGAAATCAAGCCATCAAAAGCTCTCGACCAAGTTAACTGCCACTGAATCAGCACAGAGCTCGTTGATTTGCTTCCAAGACGACTTCACGCATCCGAAGGCAGAAGTATTTCCGCTCCAAATCTACTCATCTCTTATATGCATGCTTGGGAGACAATAAAAGGCTCAATTCCGTCCTCTTTGGTACATTCCTGCAAATAAGACAAAACAAACCAAAGTATACGGCTCGGGGGACATTTGTATCATAATACTACGTAAAACACGTGGAAATGCGTGCAAATAAGGCTTAAAAAGACTATATGAAATGCACGCATCAGGTACCTAAAAATTGTATCTAATCTCCTTGCAGGTTGTGGTGAAAGAAAATAATCTATGGTACCTTGATAGCGGTTGTTCAAGGCATATGACTAGAGATATAAACCTGTTTCTTTCACTTGAACCATTTAATGGAGGTAAGGTTGTTGGTGTTGGTAAGGTCGGTATTTCTACTTCTCATGCAATTAGTGATGTTTATCTTGTTAGAGGACTCAAGCATAATCTACTCAGTATCTCTCAATTATGCGACAAAGGAAATAAAGTCGTTTTTCATTGAGATACTTGTCGAATAATAAATAAAGGAACAAGTAGTGTTATTCATGAAGGACATCGTAAAAGGAATGTCTATATGATTGATTTAAATGCAATTCCTACTAACTCGTTTACATGCATGAAAGCCACTTTAGATGATCCGTGTTTGTGGCATAAAAGGTTTGCTCACATTAGCTCTACCATACTGAATAAACTCAAGAAATGGGATTTGGTTGAAGGGCTGCCGTCAATCAAATTTGACCAAGAAATGCTATGTGACTCGTGCGCTCGTTGCAAACATGTGAGATCGTCATTCAAACCTAAGAGAGTGGTAAGTACCAAAGAACCATTGGAACTAGTACATATGGATCTGTGTGGCCCAATGAAGGTAAGAAGTAGAGGCGGATCCAGGTATGTTTTTGTTCTAGTTGATGACTATTCAAGGTACGTTTGGCCTCTGTTTCTAAGTTCAAAAGATGAAACTTTCGATGAATTTTTAGCTCTAATGAAGCTTGCCCAAAATAAGTATAAATCAAAATTAGTTTCTATACGCACCGATCACGGCACCGAATTTGATAATCATGCTTTTATAGAATTCTGTAGGGAAAATGGTGTACGACATAACTTTTATGAACCACGAACCCCACAACAAAACGGTGTTGTTGAACGTATGAATATAACACTAGAGGATATGGCACGCACTATGCTATTGTGTAGTGGTCTACCTCGTAATTTTTGGGCTGAAGTTATTAGTACTGCATGCTATGTTCATAATTGAGCCTTGATTAGACCTATCATTAAGAAGATTCCATATGAGCTTCTTAGAGGATTAAAACCAAATGATGCGTGCATTTTATATAGTCTTTCTAAGCCATATTTGCACGCATTTCTATGCATATTTTGTAGTATTAAGCTACAAATGTCCCCCGAATTGTCTACTTTGGTTTCTCTTGTCCTATTTGCAGGAATGAATCAAAGAGAAATGGAATCAAGCTTAGAAAATGTCCCTATGCATGAATTTAGGAGATGAGTTGAGTCGGAGCTTGGAAACTACTAATTTGTGATGCGTGTAGAAGCAAGGTAGCTAGGCGAGCAAAGGAAGAGCTTCAAATTATTAGTGCCTAATTTGAAGAGATATATCTCCAGTTATATAACTTATATTCAAGTTATTCTAATTTTATATGAAATCTTGTCCTGTTAGCTTTCCAACGCCACCAAAAACGCTCTATTTGCCCAACTAACGAAGAAATGGCGGCCGTTTGAAATTCAGTGCGCGAAGCAGGAATTACGCGATGAACATTGCTCGATCGAGGACTTAATCCACTCGATCGACCCCTTTAACCATTCTATCGACCACCTAATCTACTCGATCGAGTACTTAATCTACTCGGTCGACCACTTTTGAGCACTTTACTATTCGATCGAGAGCTTTTGGGGAAGATACCTCTCGATCGACCAACTTTACGTTGCTCGATCGAGTAAAACCAAGTCTGACGCAGCGCTTAAGTCGAGATCTTATTTATCTTATCTTAGTTTTATCTTATAATAAATATTTCTCCTATTTAAGAGAGGATTTTAGGTCAGATTAGGGGGGGATTCTTGTTCGGAACTTTTGACTGCTAAAAACCTTTATTACGTTACTTTGTTCTCTCTTTTGCCGGATCTAAAACCCTTGTAATCCCTCTTTCTCTCTTTTATTCAAGCTTTATT
This sequence comes from Silene latifolia, assembly GCF_048544455.1. Classification (NCBI taxonomy): domain Eukaryota; kingdom Viridiplantae; phylum Streptophyta; class Magnoliopsida; order Caryophyllales; family Caryophyllaceae; genus Silene; species Silene latifolia. The sequence continues at coordinate 39,280,768 of NC_133534.1, read as the reverse complement.
TTTCTCCTTTTGCATACTTAATTTCTTGTTTTTAATTTCTGTTTTAATTTGTTTTGTTATTAGTTCAATGTTATTTCTCCTTAATCATCTCCATATTATGTCTTCTATTATTTCATCAATTGTTATTGTTTTATTCATCGCTATGAGTAACTAATTCCCTTGCTAGGATTAGGGGAGCCATGATAGTAAAGCAATGATGTTATAACTAGATTAGGAGGTTTACATGTGAGAATTGATTCATAGCAATTTAATTGTAATCGTTTAGTTGAGTGCACGCTTCTAAACTAGTTAATCCGGTTAAATTCAGACCTAGATCGAGAGATTGGAATGAATAGACCTGTTATGAACAATAGACTATACTAATGAGGGTGAAAGCTAAGTTAGTAGTATTTTAGGATGGATAGTGGACCGAAAGGACCTTTCCTTTACCCTTCTCACATCAGACCGACTGACCTTACCTTTAGTAGAATTGTGTGATATCATGGTGAACCGACATCCTGGCATTCTTCTCTTTATTTGATCCCATCCTTTCATTCTTATTAGTTTTATCATGCTCTCTCTTTGCTTTACATTTCGTTCAGTAGTTAAGTTAAAACAACTCAAACCCCCAAAAATGGTTACTCAGACGGACTTAGTTTAGGTTACATTATTCTCATCTCCCTGTGGATACGATACCCGACTTACCTCTGCTGCATTAGTTAGATCCGGCTGGTTTTATTTTTGATAGGGTTGTGACAGCCGTGTCACCAAACATATCTCATCTTCGTTGCTTCGGGAGTAAATGTTATGTCCATAATAGTGGAAAAAATCGCTTAAGCAAATTTGATCCCAGAAGCGACGAAGCAGTTTTCGATGGATACTCTATTCATTATAAAGCATATAATATTTTTAATAAAAGAACTTTATGCATCAAGGAAAGTGTTCATGTTATTTTTTATAAGAATAATATGTTTGATAAAGCTGAACAGGACGAGGAAGAAGATATGAACGAACCTGCTTTCCGTCTATCTAGAGGTGATCCACCAGAGCTGGATGAGGAAGACAAAGAAATTGAAGGAACGAATGATGAACGTGGAAATCCTTCAAATGAAAAGGGAAAGAGAGCTGAGGTTATAGTTGATTATACTATAACTTCCTCTCAAAACAAGAACTTAGAAACTGAAGTTATACCTGATGAAGCTATAACTTCAAATCCAAATCAAGGTATAGAATCAAGAGTTATACATGATGCTACTATAACCCGGGGTTAAACTCATGGGGAACAATTCTTGGATCCCAATCATTTGAAGAAGGTGAGCCCAATTCAAATAACAATCACAAGTCTTCAGTCTCTAAGAAATGGAGATATAAAGATTCTCATCCCATGGAGAACATTCTTGGAAATTTAAGGAGAGGTGTTCAAACTCGTAGAGGATTGAACAACTTTTTCTCCTTTTATTCTTTTCTCTCCACTATTGAACCTACCAATATCAAAGAAGCCCTTGCTGAATCAGACTGGATCATTATTATGCAAGAAGATTTGCAACAATTCGAAAGAAATAAAGTGTGGCGCTTGGTTCCTAGACCTAAAAATAGATCTGTTATTGGCACAAGATGGGTATTTAAAAACAAGTTGGATGATACGGGAGTTAATGTACGAAACAAAGCTAGATTGGTTGTACAAGGGTACAATCAACAAGAAGGGATTGATTATGACGAGACCTTCACTCCCGTTGCTCGTCTAGAGGCTATCAGATTATTAATAGCCTTTGCAGCTCACAAAGGAATGAAACTATTTCAAATGGACGTTAAGACTGCATTCCTTAACGTTTATTTGAATGAAGAAGTATTTGTAGAGCAACCCCCTGGATTTCTGGATAACAAGTTTTAAAACCACGTTTATAAATTAGATAAAGCGTTATATGGTTTGAAACAAGATCGCAGGGCTTGGTACGACAGATTATCTAAATTTCTACTTGAAAGCAATTTTAAAAGAGGATCTGTTGACAAGATCTTGTTCCTAAAATCTAAGGATTCTGACTTATTAGTTGTACAAATTTATGTTCATGATATCATCTTTGGTTCAACTAATGATAAATTGTGTAAGTATTTTTCAGAATTGATGACCTCAGAGTTTGAAATGAGCATGATGGGAGAACTCAAGTTCTTCCTCGGACTTCGAATTCAACAAACTAGTGAAGGCATTATGATCCAGCAGCAAAAATACATCAAGAAACTAATCAGAAAATTTGGAATGGAAAATTCTCATTCTATGTCCACTCTTATGGACGCAGATAAGAAATTGACATTTGATTAAGACGGTAAGCCTGTTGATGAAACGACTTATCGAGGTATGATTGGTTCACTCTTATATTTAACTGCTAGTCGCCCTGATATTATGTTTAGTGTATGCGTGTGTGCTCGATTTCAATCGTGCCCTAAAGAATCGCATATGATAGCAGTTAAGAGAATCTTGAGGTATTTAATTGGTACATCCAAATTATATCTGTGGTATCCTCTTGGGTGTAACTTTGATCTCATAGGTTATTCAGACGCAGATTATGCAGGTTTCTCGCTTGACAGAAAAAGTACTTCAGGCATCGCTACGTTTGTTGGACCATGCATTATAACTTGGGGGTCAAAGAAGCAAAATTCAGTTGCCTTATCTACTGCTGAAGCCGAATATATTGCTGCCGCTTTGGTATGTTCTCAACTTTTATGGCTTAAGCAACAACTATGTGATTATGGTATAGATGTAGGATGCATTCCTAATTTATGTGATAATACGAGTGCTATAATTATTTCCAAAACCCCAAAACATAACTCTCGTACTAAGCATATTGATATTCAACACCATTTTCTACGCGATCATGTCAATAATGGGAATATAAAACTTGAATTTTGTTGTACAAAAAAAACAATGGGAAGATATTTTGACAAAGGCTTTGGCCAGAGAACGTTTTGAGATTTTACGGTTGGAAATTGGTTTAATTGGTGGGACTAAACTTGTCGCAAATATTTACGATCTTTATGACTGACTATAAATAGACGAGATTGTATGACTGTGTCCGTATTTTCCGCTACAAGTATATTCTTGTTCAATATTATATTATTTTACGAGAAAATTCCGTCTGCTAGTCATATATATTTTATGTTTAATTACGAACCAAACTCCTCCGTCACAATACTTTTGGCAGAAAATCTCATCATATAACTCTATCCTTTTTACCATATCTTATCCCATGTGACCTACCAAATATCTATCACCATATATTTACCATATCTTATGAAATATTTACCCTAATAAAATCTTTTCTTATATATATATATATATATATATATATATATATATATATATATATATATATATATATATATATATATATATATATATATATATATATATATATATATAAAGGGGGAAAGAATCTTATCTAATCTTTTAGCTGCCTATAATCACTATCCTACTCCTACCATAATTCAATTATTTACAACTCCTTAAATACTCCACATCCCTCACGTCTCCATCACCATCACAACTATCAAAATTTTTAAATTTCTTGAAACTCTCCCACACTCAACCTCACTATCTATCATAATCATGTTTCCACCCACAACTCGACTCAACTCACCCTTAACTAGGTCATCTACTAAGACCGGGTCACAAAAACCACCATGCAATAAACCCAATCAAACCGCAACCACCTTCTCACCTCAACCAAACCCAAACCCCACCAATCCCGATCATAACCGAGTTGAAGCTAGCATCGAGGGAAAGCGTCGTAAGCTCAATAAAGGCAAAAAATAAAGTTGTTGGTGTTGAGGACTCGGTTGAAGATATGAAAGTTGTGGTTAGTCGTGATGGTCATCAAAGGACCCTGTTTCGAGAGCATATGCCGAATGCTACGGTTATGGGTCTTGATAAGGTTCGATTTACAAAGGAGGAAAGAAATCCGGTGAATTGTGTCTTACGATATGGTATCCATGGAGGACAGTCTTATCCCCCAAAATGGTATACAAAGATTGAAGCTTTGCAATTCTTCACCGATTTCTTGACTTTCCAAGAATGGACCAAGATTTGCTCCATGACCGGTCCTATTTATCCTATTGAGGTAATCCAATTTTATGCTTCGGTTTCAATTAAGAAGAATGTGTTGCATGCGGTTTTTAATAAGTCCGAAGTCACAATCTCCATTGATGACTTTCGCACTCTGTTTCCGTCCCTGATGATGGGGTGGAAATCAACCCGAGTGCAAAGTGGGGAGATGTGACCGAGGAAGGTAAGCTTCAAATTAAGCGTTCTTTTGATGATGGTGCTACGGGTTCAAGCAATATGTTAGCGGGTTCATTTTCGCCCAAGTTGAAATTCTTTCTTAATTTCTTATGGAACACTGTGGTTCCAACGCGAGGAGGCCGAGACAAATTATGAAGCTATGAGATGGTGTTAGTGTTTAAATGGCTATAGGATGAAAAGGTTAGTCTTCCGTTGCTTGTTTTTCATCGTATTATTCAAACGAGCATTTCCGTAACCGAAGACAAATTCTACACTACTTTGGATTTGTTTTACGGTATGTGGATTTATCGTTTGTTGCCACATAAGGGAGTTGTTAATATGAGTAGCTATGGGGTGATGGTTAAGGATGAGATGTGTGGTACGCATCTTAAGTTGATGAAAGTGGTCACGGTTGGGCCCGAGTTAATTTTTCTATCAAAAGGAAGTGTGGTGGAAAAGTCTTTGGATGTGTTGGTGGTCGTGGAACAAAAATTGGACTCGTTTATGACGAGTATTTGTGAAAAAAATGGTGTTCAAAATAAGTTGATTGCGGAGTTAGTGGCGGGTATGTCAAAGGAGAAGGTAGTGGCATCGGTTTCTAATGATGTGGGAAATGCCGAGGTCCTAGCCTACATGCGTGGATTAGAAGGACGTGTTGAGATAATGGCTAAGGATGCGGATAGAGCGGCTCGTGAGTGAATCCGTCAATCTCACTTATTGGCAAATTTGGAAAGTCAAGGCGGAGCTATATGGCAGGAAGGGAAAGCTATGGGTGCGGAGATGGGACTTATTTTCGAGGTGACAAAAGCCTTGTCGCTAAAGGTGCTTAATTTTGAGGCATGTCTCACGGCACAAGCAAATCATGTGCGGTCTTGCTTTGATCGTCTTGATTCCCTTGAATTTAGGACTCGTCCCGGTTATGTGAATCTCAATGTTGTGAAACACAACATTCCTTGAACCCGTCTTCGTCCTACCCCTTGAACCTATTTCATTTTGCTCCTTTAAATTTTTATGTCCATTCGGCCCATTTTGGCTTATACTCTTATTCGGCCCATTGGCATATTTTGTTTATTCGGCCCATAGGCCTTAACACTTTCAGTTTGTATTAGACATATTTTATTATGCATGCTTATCGTAGACTCGTTTCTCGTTCTATAATATGTGTTTGCATGTTTATTTCTTTCCTCGGTCTATATTATTCTAATTGTTTTATGTCTTGTTCTCATCTTTTCGATGATGTGAAGAGGGGGAAGAGATGACCGTGACTTAAGTATTTGCCTAAGCTTCCTCCTTGTCAGAACCTTTAATCTCTTAAGGTCCTTAGATGCTATAAATTTGAATATAAGTAGCTTGTTCTTGCGTTCGACTGACTATAATATTTGTAGTATTATGTTGAGGGGGAACTTGTACTTAGTCACAAATCATGAGAGACTTGTCATCATCAAAAAGAGAGAGAGAGAGAGAGAGAGAGAAAAGGGCTCTCATAAGTCCCTTCTATCTTATGAGTCCCTAAGTCTTTATAAGGACCATAGGATGGAGCGGATGGAAGGTTGAGATTTCATCTCAATGGAGGGCCACAAATTGATCTCATCTAATTACCTCCCTAACTCAATTAATCTCCCTTCTTAATCCTCCTCATTCTCATAACCTCCTCTCATCCATTTCATTCACTCACCCTCTTTAATCAGTCACTCACCCTCTCCTCATTCATTCTCTCCCAACAAATAAAAACCCAAACAAATAAAAACAAAAACCAAACAAAATAAAAAAAACCCAAAACCACCAGCCCACCACCTTCCTCACCACACCAGCCCTGCGTCCTTCCTTCCGCCGTCGACAACCCCCCATCAGCCCACCCGACCCCCACGACCACGACCACCAACTCCCACGACCACGGCCTCACCAACCACTCATGACAGACGCGACCCCACCAAAATCCGACCACCTCCACAGCCCCACAACCACGGCCGACTCACCACCACCCTTGCCCCCACTACCGCCACAAAAACAACCAACGCACAACATGATCCCCTTCCTCCCAGATCTGAGCCACGCCGCCACCACAGCCACCGACGGCCGACCTATAACCACCATTACTCTCACGCACAACAAACCCACCCCCACGCTGACCCACGACCATCACGACAACCAACACGAAAACAACAAACAGATCCCGTCTGTCGCGGCAGCCTCCTCTTCTTCTCCTCAGTTCTTGTTTTTTTTGGGTGGTTGTTAACGTGTGTCTCCCTCCCCTTCTTCTATCTTTTTCAGATTTTTTTAGGTTGTTTGCATCGTGTTGTTGCTGTATTTTTTTTTTTTTTTTATTTGTATTGTTATATATTTTTGAGATCTTGTAACCAATAAAAATATTTTTTTATATCTATTTACGGTTTTTTTCCTTGGAAAAAGATTATACGATTAAAGTTACACTATTTACGGTTTTTTTTTCATATCTATTGTTGATTTTTTGTTAGCAAGTGACAATTTTTATTTTTCCGATCTTGTTTTTTTTAGTTGAATTGTTTTATGTTTATTTTGTTTCTTGTTTTGTTGTTGTATTTTTTAGTTAAGTTACACTATTTACGACTAAAGTTATACCCTTGAAACATTAAAGTTACACTATTTACGATTAAAGTTATACCCTTAAAACATTAAAGTTATACAATTTACGACTAAAGTTATACACTTGAAATATTAAAGTTACACTTCTTCTCATTTCGGTTTTTGTATTTACAACTAAAGTTCTACCTTTTTAACGTTTTTCATATTTACATTTTTAGGCTATGAGACTAAAGTTATACTATTTATGAGTGAAGTTATACTATTTACAACTAAAGTCATACCCTTGAACTAGACGAAAAAATGAGTTGGTGTTCCAACTCCGATTGCTTGTGATTTAAAATCTTGTCTTATTTTATATTTTTTGTTGATTTTAATTTTTTATATCTAGATGATTTTTTTTTTGTTATTTCAGATTTGTTGATTTTTTGAAGGATATATTTGTTAATTTATTTTATTTATTTATATAATTTGTTGATTTAATCTAATGTTATACAATTTACGACTGAAGTTAACTATTTAGGACTGAAGTTATACTATTTACGACTAACTTACACCCTTGAAAAATTAAAGTTATACCCTTGTCATATTAAAGTTATACTATTTTCGACTAAAAGTTATACGATTTTGGACTAGAGTTATACGATTTTGGACTAAAGTTATACGATTGAGACTAAAGTAATACAAAAAAATGGACTAAAGTTACATAAAATTATATAAACTCCAACTAATATATCGAAAATGACTAAAAGTTATACAAAAATAGACTAAAGTTATACAAAAAATAAACTAAAGTTATACAAATATGGACTAAAGTTATACAAAAATTGACTAAAGTTACACAAAAATTGACTAAAGTTACACAAAAATGGACTAAAGTTATACAAACAACCATTCGGTGCAAAAAGTGAGAACAAGCTAATTAACCCATTATATATAACTCCCTGCTATCTACCATCCAATTTTCACAAAACCCCGACATCCCATATCATAAAGCCCACCTAATTGTTAAACAACAGTACCCAAAGTCCTCCTTACTCATTTCCATCCACCACGCACCACCACCTAACGCCAGCGACAAACACCAGCCGCCGCCGCCACCAAAAACGCAGACGACGTCGGCGAACACCCATGTCCTTGTCTCTCTCTCTCTCTCTCTCTCTCCCTCTCTCTCTCTCTCTCACTCACTCACTTTTATCACATTTTTCTCTCCGTTGTTGTGAAGATAGCCATCGTCTGCTGCCGTTCTCACTGTCAATCCGACGTCGTCGCCTCTGCTTTCACATTGCAACCATCATCAACGGCATAACTCCAATCAAATATCCAATTGCCGGCGAGATGCCTACCTCAAAAACCAGCGAGATCTTCTTCCCGTCATCACATTTGCTTCCTCCGTCCAACTATCATCAAATCCATCATTATCGGAGCTAATCGAAATTAAAGAATCTGGTTTATAGATTGATGTATCTCAAACCGATTTTGATATACCTAATAACTAATTTTGTGTATCTATGTTAAGATACATTAAAATAGTTGTTGGATACATCAAATATTAGGGTAGATACATAAAAAAAATAGTATAGATTAGATGTCTTCAACAACTTGTCTCATCCTTGCCGGTGGTGAGAGATCCGTCGACAACCGTTAGGGAGGCATCAGGGCTGTTGATGGTGGGAGAGGAAGGTTAGAATTTGTTGAAATTTGGGTGGGTTAAATAACTGGGTCGAGCTTCAGTGGAGGTGCTGAAATCAGGAATGTCGATGATCATGATGTCTGTTAATTAAATTGATGGGTTGATTATTAGCTATTATTTGAATGATTTCGAAAATTTGTGTGATAATTGAGTGATTGTCTTTTTCATTTGTTGTTAGAAAATTGGTGTGATAACTAAGCGCAGGACTTACGAGATAATCAGATGATTCTTCAGGCTTTCTCTGGTTGCCGGTGCAATTTGTGGTACACGAAATTGATGTATCTAGTTTCTAAATGAATGTATCTCAGACTCATTTTAATTTACCTAGCAAGTAATTTTGTGTATCTATGATTAGATACATTAAAATATTGGTTAGGTACATAAAAAATTAGAGTACATTGAAACAGTCGATCGACAGTGAAGGGGAGAAGCTCGGAGACGGAAGGCTGCTGACAAATGGAAGCGAGATGGAGGATTCCTTCGATTTAATTTCTTCGCCATTTTGTCTAAAGCTTGCATCATGTGTTTTAATGGAGCTGTAGAAAAAGAGAGGGAAGGGAGTGGTTTTCGTCATATGTAAACCACCAATAATGGCCGACCAGATTTGGGGAGAGTACACCGGAGATGATGCCTGAGATGACAAGTGACGGCCGAAGCTCCGACAATACGCACGGAGATCCACAAAGAGAAAAAAAGAAGGGGCGAGAAAAGACACTTTTAGTGGTGGTCGGAGTAAAGCTCTGGTGGCGTCGGTGCGATGCGAATCTTTGGGTGGCAACGGCGAACGACGGTGACGGAGTTGGTGATGGGGGTCAGGGGTGTGTGAGGGAGTTCGTGTGGCAGGTGTGAATGGAGGTGAAATTGTTAATCGTGGGTGAGGGAGTTTGTGTGAGTTGTGCGTGGATTATACGTACTTACTTATTATTATATACTTAATAATTAAGTCGTTCTCACCGAGTGTTCCTTCTCACCGGATACTAAATCTATATATATATATATATATATATATATATATATATATATATATATATATATATATATATATATATATATATATATATATATATATATATATATATATATATATATATATATATATATATATAGAGGCGGGATCTCGTGAGTTTGGTTCTTACGGTGAGTTGTGAGTTTGGAAAATCTCAGCCACTAGATAAACAAAAATAAAGGGCTGAGATTTAGATATCTTAATATTTTAAAACAAAAAAACACACGCATCACTTCCAGTTGTCACTACCCTAAAAACACAAAAATCCCCAAATCAATTTTTTTCTCTGTTTTCAAACCTTCATCAATGGCTTCCAATCTCCTCTCACTCACCTCACTCACCACCACCTCCACCGCCGTCGACACCAAGCATTCTGACATCAACCGTCGCAAATTCGCCATCAGAACCACCATCAATGGCAAATGGTGGAGCTCTTCGACATGTCGCCTGACGCCGATTACATTGACGGCGGTGAAAATAACGGTAACAATGTTGCCGGAGTTGATGCGCCGACGAGAGTTCCAACGAAGTATAAAGAGAATCGGTTAATGAAGATTATGGATTAATCTCAATTGTCGATCAGGATCAAATTTCGACGGATTGATCTCGTTTCTGACATTGAAGAAATCGCCGTCGAAAATCAATGACGTGGCAGTGGTTAGGACGTCGGTGCCAGAGAATGTCGGTAGTGCGGATGGTGAGAAAAAGACAGGAAATTAAGGAAATAGGATGGGGAAGGGTGTAATAAAGAAGCGGAAAGTAAAGAAAAATAACAGGAAGAGGATTAATAAGATTAAAAAGAAGAAGAGTATTAGGTTATCTAACCAAATCCGTGGAATTATGAATTACCTCAAATCTGACTTTTATCTATATTCTTACTGTTTTACTTGTTCCCCGTCCACAGATTATTCTAGCCAACATCAGGTTCATAAATCAGGTAATTCTATGTTTTCCTCTTCTTTTACTTTTATGTTCAACTTGAACTTGTGTATCAGCTATATATCAATATATACTCCCTTTGTCTCCGTCAATAATATCCGTTTACTTTTTTTTTAATTAAAAACTTACAACCTAAGTAACATGGTCCTGTTTTTGTACCAGTGGGTGCAGCACATGATTCAGAGTTGACGAGAGCAACAAACAGTGTGTTATCTGAACATGAACATGTGGATTGGCAGACAAATAAAGGGATACAAAATTCAATAGGTGACGAAGTAGGGGATCTTGGTAAGGGTGGTGGATTGCATGATTCAACAGGTAACAAACAGGGCCATGGAGTCGATGGAGATCTTGTTAAAGTGGTCGAATGCATAATGCAATAGGTGACAAGCAAGAACATATTTAATATAATTTGATCAACTTGTTTAAAGTAGAGGATTCTTAACCAAGGTGGGTTTAAAGGCGGGGGACAAATAGTACTCCACTTGTTTCGTTTTCAAAGTGGAGACTGTGGGAGGAATGTGAAGTAAAACTGGCCGTATTTGTACATGGAATATAGAATTACGTTCAATTTTGTGACATTTTACCTTTATTTGTGCCCTTGGTAAAAAAAAATAGAGGAGAAGAACATCACAATAACAGAGTAGTTAAAAAAAATCAGAGTAGTTAAAAAAATTAAAATGACATCGGAATAACATCACAATAACACCAGAATAACAGCACAATAACATGTGGTAAAAAAAAGGTAAAAAAATCAAGAGTAAAAAATCAAAGTGACACCATAATAACGTCACAATAACACCAGAATAACAGCACAATAACACGTGTTAAAAAGAGTAAAAAATCAAAGTAGTAAAAAAATCAAAGTGACACCGGAATAACATCACAATAACAACAGAATAATAGTAGAATAACAGCACAATAACACGTGGTAAAAAAAAAAATCAAAGTCGTAAAAAAATTCACAGTAACAGCAGAATAACATCACAATAACAGCGGAATAACAATAACAGCACAATAACATATGGAAAAAAAAAATCAAAATCGTAAAAAAAATCAAAGTAACAGCAGTATAACATTACAATAACAGCGGAATAACAATAACAGCATAATAACATGTGGTAAAAAAAAGAGAGAAAAAAATCAAAGTCGTAAAAAAAATCCAGGTAAAAAAAAGCACAATAATAGCATAATAACACGAGGTAAAAAAAAATAAGAGTAAAAAAAATTTCAAGTAAAAAAAATCCGGTACAAAAAGAAAAAGAAAAAAAAGGTAACATAATGAGTAAATTAAAGAAAAACATAATAGAAAACAAAAATCAAAGTGGTAAAAAAAAAAAGCATAATAACACGAGGTAAAAAAAAGAGGAAAAAAAATTAAAGTAAAAAAAAAAAGTAACATTAGAAAAAAGAGAAAATAAGTAAATGACAATGGTTTTATATGACATGTAAGATTTGATATTGGCCACTCATCTCTAATATAATCTAGTGGCGAGATTCACTAACTCACAACTCACCATAAGAACCAAAATCACCAAATTCAATCTCTCTCTCTCTCTCTCTCTCTCTATATATATATATATATATATATATATATATATATATATATATATATATATATATATATATATATATATAGAGAGAGAGAGAGAGAGAGAGAGAGAGAGAGAGAGAGAGAGTTAGGTTCTTGTGAGTTTTGTTTCTTATGATGAGTTGTGAGTTTGTGCTTAGAAATCTCAGCCACTAGATTATATTACAGATGGATGGCTAAGATCTAATCTTACCTGTTATATAAAATCACTGTCATTTACTTATTTTCTCTTTTTTCTAGTGCTACTCCTTTTTTTTTTACTTTTATTTTTTTTATCTCGTGTTATTATGCTTTTTTTTTACAACTTTGATTTTTTTTCTCTTATGTTTTTCTCTAATTTTCTCATTATGTTATCTTTTTTTCTTTTTCTTTTTGTATCAGACTTTTTTTTTACTTGAATTTTTTTTTACTCTTATTTTTTTTACCTCGTGTTATTATGCTGTTATTGTGCTTTTTTTTTTTTACTTTGATTTTTTTTACGACTTTGATTTTTTTCTCTTTTTTTTACCACATGTTATTGTGCTGTTATTGTTATTCCGCTGTTATTGTGATGTTATTCTGCTGCCACTTTGATTTTTTTTACGACTTTGATTTTTTTTTACCACGTGTTATTGTGCTGTTATTCTACTGTTATTTTGTTGTTATTGTGATGTTATTCCGGTGTCACTTTGATTTTTTTACTATGATTTTTTTTACTACTTTGCTTTTTTACTCTTATTTTTACCGCATGTTATTGTGCTGTTATTCTTGTGTTATTGTGATGTTATTCCAGTCCCACTTTGATTTTTTTTACAACGTTGATTTTTTTTTCTTTTTTTTACCACGTGTTATTGTCTTTGTTATTCTCTTCTCGTATTCCGTGTTATTGTGATGTTATTCCGGTGTCACTTAGATTTTTTTTACTACTTTGATTTTTTTTTACTCTTTTTTTATCACATGTTATTGTGCTGTTATTCTAATGTTATTGTTATTCTGGTGTTATTGTGATGTTATTCCGGTGTCACTTAGATTTTTTTTACTACTTTGATTTTTTTTACTCTTTTTTTTACCACATGTTATTGTGCTATTATTCTAGTGTAATTGTTATTCTGGTGCTATTGTGATGTTATTCCGGTGTCACTTTGATTTTTTTGTACTACTTTGATTTTTTTACTTTTTTTTACCGCGTGTTATTGTGGTGTTATTGTAGTGTTATCCGTCTGTTATTGGAGGATTATTCTGGTGTTATTATTGTGTTATTGTAGTGTTATTGTTATCTTCTACAACTTCAATTTTCAATAGATGCATGATAGACTCGCGCACTCACTAAATCAGTGTCATCATCTCCTCCATTTTTAATCTTGTAAGAACAGCCAACACAATCAGTCAATTCTCACACAAATTTCAAAAACAATAGAATAATCGTACATCATTCAATAATAATTCACCATTGAAAGTGCAGCAACAGCACCCAATACCAATTCAATCTCCAAACTCGACCACCACCCGTACCGCTCCATCAGCACCATAGCTGCTCCTGTACACCAGCAGATACGAGTATTAGACATTGCTAATATAGAGAACATTGCTATACGAGTATACGTATGTTGATTTTTTGCCTCGTTGTTGACTTATAACTTCTAAGCATTCCTTAACTTCATATTGTACCTGTCACTGTTATTAGCATGTCTATTAAAATCGAATGATACCGGCAATTACTTTGAGTAAATCTGAAGCACAGCTACAAGGTGCGCATTTCTGACTCCGATTAACAAGAACTTTTGATTTCGCTGCTCCACCACCACGCACCAAGCATCGTCGAGTCGCCGAAACCGAATAGCTATTTGTTTACTTCCCGAGAAATTTGAATCCAATGCTAAGTTCAAGGCTTACATCATGTATGGTTCTCACCGCACTTTTATCTATTAAAGATGACCACTTGTGGCGTCTTTGCAACACCAGCATGTGTTATTTCCTTATGCCATAATCGATATACTGAGTAGATTATCACATGTGCTCCCATCCCCTTGATCTAAGCCGCCAGTACTCGCACCACCTAGATCTCGCCTTTGAGCCACCATTGCTCGTGCCACCACATCACGTGAAGCCCTGAATTCGAGTTGAAATCCAATGCAATTTCAAGCACCAGGAACATTATTTATGAAAAATCTAACTGATCTATTAACATTGGAACAAATAATCAAACCCCAACAACATTACACATTCACGAAAAACCTGCATTAATTTAATAGAATACCACCATTAGATTTGAACATTAACAACAATACTCGCACCATCAAGCCTACACTAGACCCGAGACTACAACCGCTCCTTGGCGCACGAGGGGCTACTAGTTGCGCTCCTTGTTGCGAACTCGGAATTGAAACAAAGTCGCCATTGTTGCCTACCATCGATCACTTTGTTAACAACCAATTAAACCACCAAGGCAGTAGCCCAGATACGAGTTTGAATACGAATTGGAATCAGAATTAAAGTTGGAATCGTTTTGTGTTGATTTAAAGATTTAGATGAAGGATTCTTTGATTCAATGCCTGAGTCAACATCAAATTTGTTATAACTGGAATTCATATTCATTGGATTTGATGATTAATAAATGAGAATGCAATTGGTAAGAAATTGGAATGTATCTGGTAGAACTGTAGAAGTCGATAAGTGATTTCTAGATAGAGAGAAAGATTAGAGATTTTTTAATGGGCTTGTTAATTTTCAGCGATGAGTATTGTCCCTTGTTCGTGTTTTGTTATTGGACCGTGTTTTGTTTTTTGATTCAATCTCAGCGGTCTATTTTGTGCAGATCAATGGCTTAGATTTTCCTAACTCACAACTCACCGTAAGAACCAAACTCATGAGATCCCGCCTCTCTCTCTTTCTCTCTCTCTCTCTCTCTCTCTCTCTCACACACACACACACTCTCTCTCTCTCTCTCTCTCTCTCTCTCTATATATATATATATATATATATATATATATATATATATATATATATATATATATATATATATATATATTTTTTTTTTTATGATGAGTTTGTGCTTGGAAATCTCAGGCACTAGATTATATTAGAGATGAATGGCCAAGATCTAATCTTACCCGTCATATAAAACCACTGTCATTTACTTATTTTCTCTTTTTTCTAGTGTTAATCTTTTTTTTTTACTTTAATTTTTTTTATCTCCTTTTTTTACCTCGTGTTATTATGATGTTGTTGTGCTTTTTTTTACAACTTTGATTACTTTTTTTCACTTTGTTTTTTTTTTTACTTTAATTTTTTTTCTCGTTTTTTTTTACCTCGTGTTATTATGTTGTTATTGTGCTTTTTTTTTACTTTGATTTTTTTTACGACTTTGATTTTTTTCCTTTTTTTTACCACGTGTTATTCTGCTGTTATTGTTATTCTGGTGTTATTGTGATGTTATTCAGGTGTCACTTTGATTTTTTTTACTACTTTTGATTTTTTTACTTTTTTCTACCACATGTTATTGTGTTGTTATTCTGGTGTTACTCTGATTTTTTTACTAAATGCGATATAATTAAACACGGTTCGAGTGTCGAACTACTCCAGTTACAACTCCCTTGATCCTCCTCTCGCCTCATGAGGAGCATCACTGCTGCACCCTATCTCTTATTCATTCACGCTCACTGATCGAGAAGTATAGAGTGAGCACCGCCCCAACTATGCTCCCAGAACAACAGGCCATCAGCTAACTCCTATACACCGTCACACTCAGCGCTTGCTGAGCACCCTGATAGCAACACTAAGCCGCTTCTTTATCGCCCATGCAGCTGCCTTCTGAAGACCGGATCGTGTTTATCACTGTTCGAGTGTTGAAGTCGTCTGTGGTCTGAAAGTCACGAAATTAACACGACAATTCAAAGCACCTACAATCATCAACATAAATCAGTATATGACCATCAAATAAACCAACAATTATTTCTACATAATAACAAAAAAACAAACTTTTAACACAATCATCGCTCTCGACTCGAATTCAGACACAATAATCACTAATCTAAAACCAGACAATGCATTAATTGTTAAAGCGAACTCTAATCAATTAAAAATCAGCAGAAAGAACGAAATTTACATACAATTTCAACAGAAAAATATGGGATCTGAATCGAACAGATGGATTCACAATCAAATTATGAACACAATTAGTGACCGATGTTGAATTCTCGATGTTGTTACATACGGTGACATCATCGGAAACGATGATGCTGATGGAAAGGTTTGATTTTGAGAAGATGTTGGCCGCGGTGGAGAAGTATTTGGATCTCAATATTTTTAATTTTTAATTTTTGAAAGAAAGGAGATGTCAGGCCGTCTTTCCTTTTATCAGTATTTGTATGTTGTTTTTAGTTCAATCTTAACCATCTATTCCCTCTTAACTAATGGTTGAGGACGCCATAGCTGAGATGTGGATTTTTTTTTGACAAAGGGTTGGGTTTGTGGAGGGAGAGAAGGTAAATGCGTGATTTTGTTTTGTTTAAAAGTTGAATCTCAGCCGTGTACTTGTACTTATCCAATGGTCCAGATTTTAAAGCACAAACTCACCATAAGAACCAAACTCACGAGATCCCGCCTATATATATATATATATATATATATATATATATATATATATATATAGAGAGAGAGAGAGAGAGAATGGATCATCTAAGTCCACCATTTTAGGTTGAGTCCATAAGTCCTAATCTAGGCCCTTAGATGGGAAAGATAAAGGGCTAAGATTAAAATAAAATGAAAGGCTAAGATTAAATTAGACAAACCCTAACTCTCCCTCACATTCACTCACCCACTTTCTCTGACTAAAAAAAAAAAAAAAAAACTCTCCCTCAGCCTCTCTCCCATCTTACCTGCCACCTGTTGGCGCCGCCACCACCCACCACTGACGCCTATGACGCCGACCACCCTCCTCGCACCACCACTCACCGACAGCCAACCCACAACCGTCCTCCCTTCTCTCTTTTTTTTTTCACAGATCTGCCGCCTCTCCCTCCTCTTCCTCTACCGCATCTCCTCATCATATGTCGCCTCCCTCATAGTCCCTGCTACCCCTTCCGACATCAACTCGTTTTTATGGTGAGTTTTTTTCAGATTTGGGGTTTTTTTTTGTGTTGGTGTTGATGTTATTGTTGGGGGGTGGTGATGCCGTGCTGTTGGTGGTGATGTCGTGGAGGTGGTGTGGGTGTTGGGGACGAAGGCGGTATGGCGGAGAGCAAGGGATATGTTGAAATGAGATGGAGGGGGCGGTGGTTGGTGTCGTGGGTCTGCCGCCTCCTTTTTTTTTTCAAATCTCAGATAATACATGGTTGGTAGTGGTGTTGATTGTTGCGGTTTGGAGGTAGTAAGGGGACTAGGGTGTTGGTGCAATGGTGGTACGATGGTGGTGGTAGATGAAAGAACAGTTATTAGTAAAAAGTTACACTTTCGAGGATTAAAGTTACAAATTCAAACACTAGAGTTACACTCGTAGGACAATAAAATTACACCTTTATTGTCTAAATTTATACCTTCAGACTAAAATTACACACTTGAAGGATAAAAGTTACATTTGAGAGGACTAAAGTTACAATAAAAAAGTATATTAATTCAAATTTTACATCAAACCACTATAAGACTAAAGTTACGACTCCAATGACTAAAATTACACTTTAAAGGGGTACAGTTATAATCGCAAAAGTATAAAAATTCAAATTTATACATAGAAACCACTATATGACTAAAGTTACACCTAAAACGACTAAAGTTACACTTAAAACCACTAAAGTTATATTCGTAAAACAATGAAGTTACATATAATTTTGTTAAAATTAACTAAAATCAAATTTATAAATTCAAATTTTTTATATACACAATGATCTTAAAAGGTGAAATTTACACTCATATTAAAGACTAAAATTACACTCACAAGAGTCACAACTCAATAAATGACTAAAGTTACATTCATAAACTAGTAAATTTACACTCAGAAAATGATTGGCTAAGAATAGGACTTATGGACTCAACCAAATTTGTGGACTCACCTGATCTCGACTCATATATATATATATATATATATATATATATATATATATATATATATATATATATATATATATATATATATATATATATATATAATAAAAGATCAAATGAGTCCACCTCCAACCTTTGAATCCATAAGTCTTATTATGAGCCTTTGGATCTTGAAAAAGAAGGGCTAAGATGAAAACACAAAAAAGATGGTCAATGCTCTAATTTTGCTCTCTCCCTCTAATTTTCTCATTAACTACATCATTCCTCCTCACTAATCATTCATCTTCTCATTATCACATCTCCTCCTTCTCTCTCTATATCTCACTTCTCCCTATTCTCTCAAAAAAAGCCAAGAAAAAAACCCAAAAAACAAACAAAAAACAAACCCAAAAAATCCAAATAAATCATTTACTCATCTATTTCTCATTCACTACTCACCTACCACCACCACCGTCGCCGCCACCACCACGATGTCACTATTTTTAAAAAAAAAAAATTGATGTTTGGGTGTTGTTTTTATGTTTTTGTTGTTTTTTTCCTCAAATATCGTCTTGCTATACAATTTTGTTTCAAATTTGTGAGTTTCTTTTATTTTGATCTTAGATCTACTAAAATAGATCAAATATTATTTTCATTGACCCGTTTTTTTTTTACATTTGCGTTTTTTTTTTTCAATTTTGATGTTTTGGTCTTTTTTTATATTTGTTATTTTTCAAATTTTCATATAAAAATGACTTAAAATGATTATAGTTATATCGTCATGGACTAAAATTACAACCTCAATAAACTAAAGTTACACTTTTTTGGACTAAAATGTGACTCCCCATACTCCAAGTGCCTTACCAGGACCACTTAAGGTATGGGAATGTCACCATCTCGGTTATCCGAGGCAATGATAATCATAAGACAATAACGAAACATACTTAAAAGTAAACACGGTTTAAAGCGATTACGTGTCAACTCCAAAACTGTTAAACAGAATACAGAGTACTCAAAACGGTCTACTGATAAAACTATCAAAACTAGAAAACATCGTCCGACACAGCGGAAGACTTCTAACTGCCACGTGATGACTCATCCCAGCTATCCCATATGCGTCATATCATACCTGCTCAATAATTGCTCACCATCCACAAATGGATCACCACAGTTTTTAAAACATTTAAACGGGGTCAGTACTAATTACAAAATACAAACCACAGTGAAACAAATGCCAAACAGCTCAATCAACACATCAATCTCCAGTCTCTATCACCAAACTCCACACAACTGACTACACACTAAAGTGTGTAGCCCTGCTAGAGTACCTATCGCAACAGATACTCCACACCGCCAGTGGGGGACCACAACCGTTCCCACCTAAGCCCCGCTCATCTCCATCGAGCGATAAACCCCTATTCATTAATGTGCACATCCCTTCTGTGGCGGGTTACACAGAAGGCGAATCAAGGGCGTGAAGCCACTCCCGCAAGTGACTCCACTCAGCCAGGGACGCACCCCGAAGACCACAGACAGATACAACAACAATCAACGATATTACTCAACAATACAACCAACAATATAACCAACAACCGTCACAACCACCAACAATATACTTTAACAATAATCACAATGAAACCACCAAACACATCATGTAATTAATACCGAGTAGGGAAACCCTACCTGGAAAGCAATCACAGAATCAGACGATCTAGCAGCTGTCTCAAAATCTCTCCTCTACGAATCCTCCTCCTATACATACATTCATATAATTACTACATTAACCACACAAAACACAAAAACCCCCAAATCCCCAAATTAGGGTTTAACCAACATTAACCAAATGCTATAAAATGATATGTAGAACTTACCCTTGACGCAAGGATCACAACGGTATAAAGAACAAAGGAAACCGACACCTCTAGCTCCGGGATTTGCCAATAATGCGAATGAATCGAACAACGTAACTTGCAATCTCTGCTTTTTGTGTTTTTAGGTTTGTAAAAGTGTTTAGGAAAAAGATGATGGAGTATTATATATTAATCCGCATTATTAACAAACCCGTCGCAAATCACCCGATAACCGACTTACTCGATCGAGTAAGTCACGTACTCGATCGAGTGCCAAGACTACTCGATCGAGTACCCTACAGGCAGACTACTGATTTGCGTCAAAAACTACTTACTCGACAGAGTAAGCCCCTCTCGATAGTACCCAATGACTCATAAAACCATAGTATTACATAAAATTACACTTTTGTGGACTAAAATTACACTTTTGTAAACTAAAGTTACACATTTGAGGATTAAAGTTACGCATTTGTGGACTATAATTACACTTTTATGGATTAAAATTGCACTTTTATGGACTAAAATTACACTTTTATGGACAAAAATTACACATTTGTGGACTAAAATTACACTTTTATGGACTAAAATTAAACTTCCGTGGACTAAAATTACACTTTTGTGGACTAAAATTACTCTTTTGTGGACTAAAATTACACTTTTATGGACTAAAATTACACTTATAAAATGATAAAAGATACACACTATCAATGTACTAAAGTTACACATTTGTGGACTATAGTTACACATTTGTGGACTAAAATTACACTTTTGTGAACTAATATTACACTTTTATGCACTAAAATTACACTCATAAAATGATAAAAGATACACACTATCAATTTACTAAAGTTACACTTAAGTGGAAATAAAATGATTGAAATTGCACAATATCAATGACTCAAAACAAATGAATTGTGTAACTTTAGTCCAAATTGTGTAATTTTAGTCCAAAATTGTGTATTTTTACTCTAAATTTAGTCGTAAATAGTGTATTTTTAGTCCAAATTTAGTTGTAAATAGTGTATTTTCAGTCCGAAATTGTATTTTTAGTCCAAATTTAGTCGTAAATAGTGTATTTTTTAGTCCAAATTTAGTCGTAAATAGTGTATTTTCAGTCCGAAATTGTATTTTTAGTCCAAATTTAGTCGTAAATAGTATATTTTTAGTCCAAATTTTGTATTTTTAGTCCAAATTGTGTAATTTTAGTCAAAATTTAGTCGTAAATAGTGTATTTTTAGTCCAAATTTTGTATTTTCAGTCCAAAATTGTATATTTTTAGTCCAAATTTTGTAATTTTAGTTCAAATTGTATAACTTTAGTCCAAATTGTGTAAATTACTAATAACTCCATTAGTTAGTCCAAATTCGTTTAACTTTAGTCCAAATTGTGTAAATTACTAATAACTCTATTAGTTAGTCCAAATTGTCCAAATTTGTGTAACTTTAGTCCAAATTTGTCTAACTTTAGTCCAAGAGTGTAACTTTAGTCATTGAGAGGGTAACCTTAGTAGAGATAAGTGTAACTTTAATGAAGATAAGTGTAACTTTAACAGAAAAAAGTGTAATTTTAACGAAAAAAAGTGTAATTTTAACAGAAAAAAGTGTAATTTTAATAGGAAAAAATGTAATTTTAACAGAAAAAAGTGTAATTTTAATAGGAAAAAGTGTAACTTTAATAAAGAAAAATGTAACTTTGTTAATAGAGATAAGTGTAACTTTAATGAAGATAAGTATAATTTTAACAGAAAAAAGTGTAATTTAATAGGAAAAAATGTAACTTTAATAGAGAAAAGTGTAACTTTATTAATAGAGATAAGTGTAACTTTAATGACGACAAGTGTAATTTTAACAGAAAAAAGTGTAATTTTAATAGATCCTAAATCATACAATACCAAGACAAAATTTTAAATACGAAAATTGGCAAATATATATAACAAGACGGATATTAACAAGGCGAGATTTGTAAAATATAAACAAGACAATATAATAATAAGACGAGATTTTAAATACCAAATCTGAAAAAATATAGTCCGTATAACCTAACAAAACACCAAACAACAGACAACAACACCACATCACCACCACGAACATCGTCACCATCCACACGACTTAAATATAAAAGAAAGACGATAAAAAAATCGAGATCTAAAAATTACCAACAACAATAAATTAAAAGACGAAACTGAAAAAAAAAATTCAAAAGTAGATCTGAGGAAAATGAGTGAGGAAAAACAAACAACAAGACGGTTTTTTTTAAAAAAAAAAAAAAACAAACAACATTAACAAAAAAGACAAATAACAAGACGGTTTTTTAAAAAAAAAAAAAAAAAAACAACTTTAGTCAATCTGTATGGTCTGAGATCCAACAAACAAAAAGAAAAAAAAATTAGAGTTTTATGATTTTTTTTGTATGGTCTGAGATCCAACGAAACAAAAAGACGATGATGGTCTGAGATCCAACAAACAAAAAGCAAAAAAAAAACCAGAAAAATCAAGGCAAAATGATGATGGTATGAGATCTCAGACGAGAGGAGAAAGAGGACGATGATGGTTAGAGATGGTGGGTGCGGTGGGTTGTGCGTTGATGAGGGAGTGGTGGTGGTGCGTGGGGTTGGTTGAAGGTGTCAGGTTTATGGTGAGGAGGTGGTTGCCAGGTTGTGAGGTGGTGGGTGGTGGGTGGTAAGGACGATGTTGGTGGTGATGACAGATCTGAAGAAGAGGAGAAGAGTAAATGGAGGCGTAGGGAGTAGGTGGTGCGTGGGGTCGATGGCAGGAGGAAAGAGATGGTGATGGTGTGTGGCGGTGATGAGGGAGGAAGGGATGGTCAGTGGCAGGAGGTGGTGGGGGTGGTGAGGTTGTTGCCGATGGGAGGAAGAAGACGGCGGTGAAGATGTAGGATGGTAAACACAGCTTTTTTTTTTTTTGAATTTGTTTAGATTTTGGTTTTTAGGTTTTTGGGGTTTTTTTAGGTTTTTGGTTTTTTTTTGTTTTGGTTTTATTATTGGGAGAGAATGAGAGGAAATGAGAGGTATGAAAAGTGAATGATTAGTGAGGGATGAGGGGTGGGTAAAGAAAATGGATTGAATTAGGAGGAGTTATGAATGATTAGGGAGGAATATTAGTGAGGTTCATTTGTGACCCTTCAATGAGATGAAATCTCAACCCTCCATCCCCTTCATCCAAAGGCCCTTAAAAGGACTAAGGGACTCAAAAGATATAAGGGACTTATTAGAACCCTTCTCTCTCTCTCTCTCTCTCTCTCTCTCTCTCTCTCTCTCTCTCTTTTTCTCTCTCTCTCTCTCTATATATATATATATACACATATATATATATATATATATCTGTTACTCGTAATCGTTTGTTTAGTCTTTGTTAGATTTAATAAAGATTACAATATAAGCAAGCGATGTTATAGCATTCATGGCTATATCATTGAAGATTTGTGAAGCATCGTTAAGGTAATGTTAAAGCTACTTGAGCTATAACATTTAAGATTCTCAAAAGCATTGTTGACTACAATGATTACTCAAGCAAAAGTTATGATCAAGTCTTTAAGAAGCTCAAAATGAAGAGCTTATGATCAAGATGAAGAGATGACCCTTATACTAAAGATCTACAGAAAGATTAGCTAGTATAGGACATCGTCCATTAACAGTATTTATGAAAGTAATATTGAGAAGGTAAAGTTATAGCTATTTCACCTATAACTTTACTTACCAAGCTTAATATTATAGTCAATTGACCTATAACTTTAGGTTGCAATATGAAGTCACGATTTTAGGGTTTTAAAATCGATTTTCGAAGTTCAAGTCTTTAAATATATTTTTCGAAAATATGTGTATGTATATTAGAAAAGAGATACGGGTTTGATAGATATATGAATATCCTATTGATTAGTAAAACAACTTATGAGTTGTCATGCTATCTAGGGTTCTCAAATATATCTAGATCAAAACCCTAATTCATGTATTAATATTTCCTCTAGGGTTTCGAATTTAGACGGTAGGCTTATGAGCCGTCGTCCACTTCGTCGTATACCCTTACACAAGTAATCTATTAGGTCAAATTTAGAATAATTTATTGTAAAGATACTTTCCTATCTTAACAACTTATAGATTTACCTTATTTTCTTATGTTGAGATATTAATTAATTCATAGTAAGAGAAGATAAGATTTGTTTCTTGTGAAACAAACCATAAGGGCCGCACGGCACCTTTAGGGTTTTGTAAAAAAACCCTAGGTCTCTTCTCTACTATATATACACAAGTACTTCAATTCATTGTTTTAAATCAACTTTTCGCAACTAAAAAGATCCTTTGCAAAATTGAGTAAACATTTTATTGAGTAATTAATTTGTTTTTGCAATTTGATAATCCTTTCGAAAAGTCGTGCTTCATATTGTTATTTACTTTCATAGATTACGTTATTGGATAATAGTACTTTACATTGTTTCTTACTTGTTCAAATTGTGTGAAAAATTAGAAGAACGATCTAGTGCTTTCTTATTAACGTAAGTTAGACAATATCGAGTATTTAACGGTACTCAAATTGAGTTACTACTAGAGTTAGTTGTATGAGTGGGTTGATAATTTTATAATCCGTAGAAAGGTACTAAAATTATTAATCGAGAATATTGGACGTAGGTTTCGACTTGTGAAACTGAACCACTTCAAATCACGTGTGTCACTCATTTTCCTTTGTTCGTTTCTTTAAGTTTTAACTTTGCTTAGTTAATTAGTTAAAGTTTAATCAATAAACTTTAAGTAATTAATTATTAATTCACACTCATAAGGACATTCGAAAAAGTGGGTTAAAATTTTTATACTCAATTCACCCCCCCCCCCCCTCTCTCTCTCTTGGGTATTTCGGATTGATATACTCTTAAGACTCCCATGTCCGGGTTCCCACACTATTTATGAAGATTTGGATTCCTATATACGGGTCCATATACCATCATGAAGTTTGGGATTCTATTATCCGGGCTCTCGCGCCATGCTGAAGTTTTAGATTCTGAAATCTGAGATTTTTGCACCACCTTGAAGTTCTCATACTTGGGATTCCCATGTCCTGGCTCTCATGACCGTTGGCAATTCTCATTTAGGGATCTCACACCAGTCTAGTTCTTATGCCGAAATCATTTGGGATCTTCTTTACGAAAGTTAAGACATCCAGAACCGTTGTTTCAGGTATGATCTTTACTTATGGCTGGCGAGCTTATATACGCAAGTCTAATGGAGTATAAACGACCCGCAGAATCCTCAGATCAGAAGACTTGGGGTATACTTTGACTTTCGCCTTGTCCAATCCTCAGTAAATTTGGGGGCTCTGTAGATACCCTTATCTATCGATATTGGAATTTATAGAAAACCCGACAAACACTCGATGATGATAGGACGACATGTATTCACTATTTGGCACTGTCATTATTTGGAGCTCGTCGTCGATGAAGAATGGGCATTGTCGATAAAGTATTTTATTACTTTAAATGATATTTAAATTAATGTTTTATTAAAGTGAATTCATTTTATTTGAATGGTGTTAAGTTAGGCTACTTTCGTCCTCAATTACTAAATGTTTTAGTCAAGAGCGGGGTACCTATGGTGTTAGAAGACACTAGAGGATCGCGGAATTCCCCCTCTTGCCTAGACAAGAGGAAGGGTCGTCCTTTCTCAACAATGCAACAAAGAATAAGACCATCTATGGATAAGAGAATCAAGATGTTGAGTTTCACATAGGTAGTTTACTTTGGGTTATTTTCCCCTCTCTGTAGCATTTGAAATTAAGCACATTTCTTGCGAAATTTTAATGATATTTGGCATTTGACACTTGGGTAGTTGTCTATTGGCAAAGGAATGCGACAGTGATCACCAATATGCAAATTCTCACCGAAGTGACATTGAGAGCGACCCCATATGTAATAAGGGTACTTTAGAAATGGATAGAAGCCTCATTTACACTCCTAAGTTTAGGACTAAGATGATTTAACAAAATTACAAACTTCTTAACTTTCATTTGGCATTTGAACTCAATTTGAAAATTGTATTTCCCATTCCCTTTGGTAAAATGATAAAGATGGTAGAAATTGGTAGGACGATTGCATTGCTTCGGAAGTCACCTTGGAATAAACGGTAGCCAAGGTACTATCACACCACAAGGTACTTTGGACTCAACATTAGTGCATAGGTCAAACGATACTAGTATGACACAACTTAGGGTGTTTTAAAACTATTCTAATAAACAAACTCTGAAGTAAAAAAAGTATCTATAATGGCCTATTTATCCTTGTCATAATTCCCAATTAGGCATTTTCCAAAATGTTTATTCCTAATGCAACTGCATGTCATGATGCAACCTACATATAAGTAATCTTATGCAAATGTAACTACCAACTATATGCCATATAAAATAATACAAACTCATAACAATACATAGATGACACGGCTGTTGCAACCCTATCAAAAATAAACCAACCAGCTCTAACTAATATAGCAGAGGTAAGTTGGGTATCGTACTCCACAGGGAGGCGGTCACTATCTACTTGTTATCAGTCTATCTAAGGTCACAAAGTGGGGGGTTTTGATTTGTTTTGTTTGACTAAACTAATGAACTGAAATAAAAACAACAAAAGAAATAACAATTAAAATAGTAAGAGTGAAAAGGATTGAGATCAAATAGAGAGAAAGATGCCAGTATGTCGGTTCACCATGATATTACACAAATCAGCTAAAGGTAAGGTCAGTCGGTCTGATGTGAGAAGGGTAGTGGAAAGGTCCTTCCGGTCCGCTATCCGCCCTAGATTCTTCCTAAATAGCTTCCGCTCTGATTAGAGTAGTCTATTGTTCATAACAGGTCTGTTCATTCCAATCTTCCGATCTAGGTCTGAATTTAACCAGTTTAATTAATTCAGTTGAATGCATTCAACCCAATAATTACTGTTATATTGTTATAAAACAATTCTCACATTAAAAACCTCCTAAACTAATTATCGCATCATTGTTTTACTATCATGGCTCCCCTAATCCTAGCATTAGAGAAATTAGCTACGCATGACGATAAATAAAATAACAACGATTGAATAAACTATGCTATACATGGTATAGAGATGATTAAAGAGAAATCGCATAAATCAAATAACAATATTAATAAATAACAAAAATTAAAGGACAAGAATTAATTGTTGCAAAGGAATTAAATTGAATAAGAGGAAGTAAAGAAATTACAAAAGTTGAGATCCGGCAAATGAAAGCAAAGCAAAGTACGAACGGAATTAATTCTAAGTTTTCTGTAAACTGAATGTTTTAGGTAAAGATCAGATAACCTAAACCTAATTACCTCTCTCCTTTATATAGGAAAGATATTTATTCCTAAACACGTAACTTAAGATAATAAAATAAATAAGTTCACGCGAGGAAAAACCCGCGTTCAGATAGCAAAGTGTTCGATCGAGGATTTTGATTCTTCTCGATCGAACAACTCCTCAGCAAAACCTCTCGATCAAGTACACAAACTACTCGATCGAGGAACACCAAATGCCACCTCTCGATCGAACACAGCAGAGGTTCGATTGAGGTCTTCTTACCATCCAAAAGCTCTCGATCGAGCAACTTAGCCAGCCAAACATCTCGATTGAGTCAACTGGCACTTGTAGATACCCAGTATCTATTGAGTCTCTAACAAACACCCGATGATTACCGGACTACAACATGCTTAGGAATCGCAGCGTTTGATCGACAGTTTGTGTACAACTATACGTCGGAAAACTTAAAACGATTTCAAAAACAAAATATTTCAAAACTTTTCAAAAGTACCTGGAGTGTTTAATGCATGACGACGGGGTCGCAATGACACTAATTAGAGTCAAAACCGACACCGGACAAAAAAACCGACTCAAAATTCAAATCCCGACTCTAACAACGAGTCAAACCGAGTCAAACACAAAAAATAAACCATTCAAATGCTTCCATGTTAAGATTTCCCGGAATCCAAAATGGTCAAGTACAAATCAAGTTCTTCCAAATCCTAGGATAGAACAAATCATGATTGCACTTGTGTGATAGCGACAAGACACCTCGAAGACGTGCGAGATGGCTCGCGCTTCTTTGAGCAGCCCATGCGGCCATGTCGCTCAAAACACACACAACCACTCATTTTTCTATAAATACCTCTCAAATGCCAAAATTTGAGAGTTACGCGAGTGTCCGCCCCCTCTTTTCTCCCTTAAAATTCTAGACTCGACTTCTTAAGTCACAATTCGACACGTGTTTACGACCTACCGAACGTAAACACAAGTCTTACACATTGTTTGGTACCGTCATCGTGCATTAAATCACTTGACCGACCATTACACCATCACTAAACTTAACAAAACACTCTTTTACATACTAAATCGGTTTTTAAACCGAGTTTTCCGGCCAAACAAGTTGATTCACTTTCGTCGGTTTCTCGCCACAAGCCTAGCATGTAAGTATGAGGGTGTAAAAATCTTCTTCTATCATGTTTTTCATATGTTTCATGACTATAACATGGTAAATCATGCATAACATGGTCCAAAACATGGGAAGAATGAGCCAAAACCGGATTTTTGGTTGAGGCAGGGGCTACTTACAAGTATATACAGTTCTACACTACTAAAGTAAATAATATGTTTTTGGCTTTAGGAAATATTCAAATTTTTTGGGATTTTTTTTATTTTTATGAAATTAAGTGCAATACTAAAGAACATATTTTTCAAAAAAAAATTATTTTTTTTATTTTTATATGCTGAATATAAATTCTCATCTCCATCTTTTTTTTGGACATTGTCCTCAATGTACAATATAAAGATAAGGAAAAGGAAGAAAAGACACATTTTTGGTGTTTTTGAAATAGTTCTATTGAAATGAAAGAACATATTTTTGTAATTTTTGTTTTTTGAAACGTAAATCACTTGTTTTAAAATTTTAAAATTTTTTTGATAAAAGTGAAACATGTTTTTGGTTTTTCTAATAGTTAAGAAATGAAAAACTTGTTTTTCGATTTTTGAAATATAGGTAATGAAATAACAATGCAAATAAAAAGTGTAATGCATGATCTAAATGGAATGCATGAGTTAAATATGAGCTAATCTAAATGCGACTAATGGAATATATTACAAATGCAATGTCTAAGCTATATGATTGACTAAGCTAAGAATGATGCATGTATTATAATGGTGAGGAAGCTAATTCTAATTAGCTAATGTTACTCATGGCCAAACCTCCCCAAATCGAACTAAACACTACTTAAAGTGGAAAAAGTAGGAGGTTTGGTTACGTTGTTATACATCTTCTGCCACTTACTCTCGTGATGGTCTCCGTTCCGAATGACTGGAAAGAGGTTATCCCACCCACCAGATACAAGATCCAAGCGGCAACAGTGGTGACCACGGTGGTCACTCTAGTAGTGGGTGGTTATGGAGACCATAGTTGCGGTTGTCATCACTGGTGGTGTTATTTGACAACTCGATCCATTTGGGACCTCAAGTTGAGGTGGACATAATCGGATTGTAGATTCGTATCTCTAAAAATTGAGATGGCTGCCACAATGTGTGTTAGAAATGCTTTTCTAGAACAATACTTTCTAGTTAATACATATGAAAACTGACTCCTTGTTTAAATAATCAAGAAAATGAATCTTTATAGAGTTTTAGTGTAAGTGTTTGTCACTGTGGCGTATAGTTCTCTAGCTAAGTAGTACACAGCATACTAGTATACTTTGTACTACTTAACTTGTAATAGGTAATAAATATTAGCAATTGTTTAACTCTTTTTACTATGATTGCGAAATTTAAATCAAGAATGCATAATTTTATTCATGTCAAAGTCTTCCAAATATGAAATACAATTATATGCTGGCTTCAGCTTCCCATAGAAAATTCCTCTCTTGAACATTGAATCACATTCTTCATTCTTGGACTTTGGTACGACCAATGCCTAATTAATTCCATGATTATTTATTCATATGCTTAACCTATTAAGCAGAGTACTTTGATATGATGACGTTTATTCTAATTAGAGGCTAGAGCGCCTTTATGATTGTAGCAAAGATCGGATATGAACCAGTGCAATAAGTGTAGTCGCAGTATACCCTACGAACAAAAGGCTCTTGGGAAAAAAATCGTTCTTCATATATAATACTGCTACAATATATTTATAATATATGTATTGCCACAATATATTGGCCATTGGATATTATGATGTTTTTGAAAAGGAAAATCAGATAACATCATTGTCATCATCTAGGGTTGTCCCTAAGGCACGTTCAAGAAATTGCTCTTAGCTTACAAGTGATTTTACCGTTTAGGGATTCTACAAAATGGTGTTAGGGACCTGTAACTAACACTCGTTCAAGTTTTACATATACATACAAATAATGATCAAATCAAAATTAGTTGCTTTTAATTCTCACCTATTAAACAATATTTAAATAAAGGGTCTAAACCTCTATTACTTTCAACAATCTATTAATAATAAACATAGACAAAGAAAAAACAGTATACGAGAACAGAGGACTATGTCATCTCAATCTCCGCGCCTACTCTACGAGTACTTGCCATTGGGTAACAATAGTTGCGTACTAGTACCACTATGCCTAAGATGACAAATAGAAGAAGGACGACCCCGATAACCACAAACGGGGTTACTAAGATTCACTTGTGCACCTCTAACTTCTTGGGTCTTAGCCCTCAAGTCAAGGTGTCACACTCTGGAATAATGGCTTCAGTAGTGGTGGTCACCGCTAAAAGAAGAAGCAAAACCTGAAAATAAAAACAAAATAATTTTAGACCAACTGACCAACTGACACTCACCAAACATACATATAACCAATGGGGCCTATAATTACCAGCAAACATGTTCGTTCAACAAAGAAGACATACCCCAATAATGCACGACCTACACAGCTACACTAATTACATCCTAAAAACAAGCAATTACGACATCGAGGCAACGGTACTGAATCACCACCAACGGGTAAGTAGGTTACCCATTAACAAACTAACTTACAGCTAGTTTTGCTCTTTCTAGCGCGTATCCGAAATAATTTTGATTTAGCTCTTTATTCCAGATAGTGTTTTGCGTTGGACTGTTGGTGTATACTAACATAATACATATTGTTTTCGGATGCAAGCTAGTGTGTGGTATAGTTGAGACGATATATACTGACATGTAAGGACCGTTTGGGATGCTAGTTAGCGTGTTGTATAGTTTGAGACGGTGACAACGACATGTAGGGATCGTTTTGGAGGCATTTACTTATTGATTTTGATAAACGAGAGTGATATATTGCTTGTAGATTTGCCTTGCTATATTTATACTTTGTTGCAGTTGAGACGGTAAGCATTACGAAATGTATATTTACTTTAATTGTGTTGGAACAAGTACGAGATGCAAGATGGATTGCTCGACCAATACAGGGTGGTCCCAACCGGGAATCAACTCTGTTATGTTTCTGTGGTAAGTTCATATTTATTCGTGTTTGTTCTCATTTGCATATTGCGTGGTTGTTTTCGTCCATAGGTTGTATGGTTAGTCTATGTTTGTTATGTAACTAAATTGGATCTATATGTGAGTGTCATTCTAGTGCTAATCAACCCCCATTTGTCACAATTGTCTCGTATTTGGACCTTGGAATGGTTGTATGTGTTGAGCGTTGGTACGAGGTTACTTGACCTTGTTATGGTTGTATGTGCTGTTCATTCGGATCTTGGGTTTGAGGTGTTGTATCGCGATTGTTAAATCGGGTATCTGGGTTTTATCTCAAGAGTTGGCAACGATCCTCCAAAGGTTCAATATCGGCTTAAGCTAAGGACGTAATATAACTGTAACCTTACCAGGAGATCGTTGGTTGCTTATTATGGTTGACTGATATTAGTATGTTGGGAACGGTCCGCTATGTCGTCTTTGGTCATGGGTTTTCCCTCTGCTTATTTTACTACGATGTCATTTTTTGTCGTAGTAAAGTGGGATACGTTTTGGTTGTTTCCATTACATTATCACGTGATTTATTTGTGTTGCCTATGTTTTATGTTTGATAAACTGATTTGTTTTATATTGTACATACGTTACTACATTGTAATATGGCTCGGAGGACACTAAGGCTAGTCCCCCACGGACTTTGGCATTCATTTTTATAAATGACACGTGGCATGTCGGTGTTATATGCTGGAGGTTACAAGATGAGTGGCTAGCAAACATTGTTAAGGAAATGATATACCCTTTTGATTATCGTTCGTTATTACATTTTTGGAAATTTGGAGGGATCTGAATTCCATTGTATATTCGTGTTTGTGTTATGTCTATATATAAATTTTAAATGCTCTATTTAAATTACATTGTTGTTTGTTTTTATAATGTTTTCAGTTAACTTGCGGCTACGCCTCGGAAATGTACGTATTTGATGTTGCTTATTACGTGTGGATTCTTTTTGTATAACCGCTGGGATTCAAACTCAACCTCGACAATTTGTCTTATAACGAAGGTTGAAACAGTGCAATACAATGTAATGTACACCTTCTTCATGTTGGTTATTTAAGTGAAATCGTCGCCTACTTAATGTTGTCAGTCTGGTTCATAGATGGGTGAATTCGAAAACACTATATCTTGGGTATGGGGTGGAGAGTGCACACTCGCGCAAGTAATTTCCGAGTTTGCGGTTTAGTAAAAGGATCAAGTCACCTAATTTGGTAATTATTTCGTTCCTCTTGGTTTTGTTTGTCTTGGTTTCGTTCCTCTTTGTTTTGTTCCTTTTGTTTTGTTTTGGAATTATCATATTTAACTACTATATAAGATTATAGTGGATTGTGAATCATAAAATATAACAAAAGAAAAGAAAAAAACGTACTTGATCATTATCAATTTAACTCCATTGAAACTACATCAATGGATTTCACCATCTTTAATTGTTATTGTATATTAATATTTCATACATTAGTAGTCGATCTCTTCTTTTGGTGCCATAAGGAGAGGGAAATTGTACAGTTTTCGTGAAACCCAGGGCATGTAATAAGGATGAACAATTCTTGTAGGAAAGCATTTCGTGTATCATTCTACCATATGTCCAGGAGATATAATTTATATTCTGTTTGATTGTCCCGCTACGATTTCCGACATTGTTGCTTAATCCCTAAGAACCAACAACCTTCAAGAATTGTTTTTTAAATGATCAAAATCGGTGTGTAAAACGACAATGTTAAAGGTTTATGGAACTAATAATGGGATCGGTATACGGGTTTCTAAAAGGCTAGGATAATGGTTTCATGAAAAGATACGTAAAAAGTTAAGTGAGAATTTCATGTGTACACCAATTGTAAGGTATGTTTCACCATTTTATATTAAAATCGTATGAAAAAACTGGTTGGAATTTTTATCTTGCGTGGTATTTGTGCGGTTCGTTAGTTTGCATATACTACAAACAACATACTTGATATAATGACATTATCAAATTAGGATTTATTTTCTTGGATAATTTGCAATTCGGGTGCCCTAGGGTGCCTGAGGTATGTGTAATCCCATTTTCGGTACCCAAGATTTAGACTTGGTTCCATTTTGGGTGCCTCACATTTGCATGGTTCCAATTTGGGTACATCATATATCAATCTTATTTTCAATATGGGTACCTCATCAACATCACAATTACTAAAAGGCAAGAAAAAAAATTAAAAAATTGAACAACGTCGACTGAAAGCAATTTTTTATTTTAACAGGTGAAGCTCTTTAGGGTGTGAACAGAAACATAGGTGAACATAGAGATAAACAAGAAGTCAACATATGGAGACGACACAAAGTCGTGTGATAAGTCCATTTTATATATACTTTAACCCCCTATTTTAGCTCGGTTTATTTGATTATCGCACTTCTATTAATGTGTTTGTGAGCTAATTCCATGTTGTAGTTGTGTTTGCTTGTTTCATTGTGTTTTGTGGGAAACTAAGCTTTTAGTAGCTTTTTCCCGACAAAGTAGCAAGCACATGACCTCGGAAGGGTATTTTGGTAATTTCCAAGCCCGAGTAAGAAGTATGAAGCTTGGGTTGATATGCAAAATGATCATACAAAATAAAGCCCAAAAAAGAAGTCCAAGTTCATGTGGATAATGCCAAATTTAGGATGCTCTTAGGATGCTCATTGTGTAATTAACCGGAGGATTAAAGATGGATTAATAACTCACATTGGATTCCTCATGCAATTAAAGACGGATTTAAGAGAAAATCATAAAACATCACGACCCCGATCGGGGTGTGGTGTCCCCGATCGAGGTTAGCCCCTTTTACTTTATTTCCGTTACTCCCCTTGGTCCTATATAAAGGGTGTTGTATCCATACAATTCCACACATTTTTCCATACGCTTTAGTCTTAGTTTTCAGAATAAAATGTAGTTTAGATTAGATTTTCTTTAAGCATTCCTTTACTTGTTACAAACATTTCTTTAAGCATTTCAATTTATATTCCAAGTTCATTTACAAGTCATTCTCATTTGTTCTATCTTGTTCTTCATTTCCAAGTTCATTTCCTTTGTTGAGGTAATTCTATTTCTTGTATTGTTTTGTTATTTCCTTTGTCATTTCCATTATTAGTTAGTTGTCATGTTTACTTTATCATTTGTCATTAATTTAGTTTACATTATGCAAGAGTAGTTTACTTTGTCTAGGGAATCAGGGAAGCCATGCACAAAAAGTTTTTGCAATTGTTGACTTAAGATGTTATAGTAATCGATTTAAAGTTTCTATCACATGTTTGCTTTGTATTGTTAATCTTTGATAAATGATCACTATCTTAGATTAAACTTGTTAATCCACTTTTATAAGTCGAGAGGCACGAAATTGAATTAGACTAAGCATGTTTTAGTAAACAACCTAGTCATAAAGAGAGTTCGATAGGACCTGATCTATGGTTGACAATAAGGCCGAGATGTTGTTGTCTTTAAGCCTAAACAATTAACGATATTATCAACTCCTATGTTTAATTTGAGCATTTACATAATTTGCATGTGTGATCCGACCTTCCTAGACTCTTCCTTTATTGTTATTGTTTACAAACCCAATTATATAATCAGTCGATAACCGACCTAGATAGAATTCACCCCATAACAACTTATATAGCAACTCCCGTCTCCTTGTGTTCGACCCCTATTACTACATTCATTTGTGTCTAGGGTATTTATCTTTGATTAGGCTGCGACATCCAATCATCGTGCAGAGGAGTAGTCCCCTGGGCTCTATCTTATAAACCGAACATTAAACGCGAACTCTTGGGGTTCCCATATCAAGGTGTCGGAATTAGATTCAATGAACATCAAAAGAAAGCTGCTTCAAATTTTTCAACAACCGAGACAACTCTGCATTCTAATCATTGAAAGGTTCTGGCATAATATGCTTGGTAGCAACACTCCATATATCAACAAAGAAAAGCTATAATCGAGTACTCAGAAGGAACAATTTCTCTTATTAAAAACTCAAAATATTCATAAAACACACAAGATTATGATCTCGGGAATTTAATGGCACAAGTTCTAAATGCAAGAGATATTTGCGGACATCCTAGAAATGGTAGAAAGATGGAGAAAACGAAAGCAATAATGAGGTACCCATATTGAATATAAGATTGATATATGAGGTATCTAAATTAGAACTACGCAAATGTGAGGCACCCAAATTGAAACCAAGTATAAACCTTATGTACTTAAAATGTGATTACACATACCTTAGGCACCCTAATTGGAATTTTTCCAAACATGGGGCACCCGAATTAAAAATCATCCTATTTTCTTTTTATGCCCAATCAATGCTAAATTTCGTCGTCATGCATAAAAATGTTTTAAATTTGTGGACATTGATTTATTGTTGTATTCTGCCAAGATGAAACATATTTTTTTGTTTCTTTCATAGAGATAATGGATGGGTGTAGGTATCATCAAAATATGATGATGTTTGATTATAATACAACAATGGGTGCAACTTTGTTATTTGTTTCACTAATCATTATTTGTGAGTATGTTGTATTCTTATAAAGTATTATGACATTGTTGAAAGTATTTTACATTTATGACATATTTTTTTGTCTAACGAAATGCGCACTTAGTCACATTACAATAGAGGAGAGGGAAAATTTGAATCTAAGACCCATTGTCCACAATACCTCTATCTTAACCACTAGACTAAGACATCTTCAATTATATTTTTTTCGTCTAACGAAACGCGCACTTAATCGTATTACAATAGAGGGGAGGAGGATTCGAACATGGAACTTATTGTCCACAAAACCTCTGTCTTAACTCTTAAGCACTTGACTAAGACATTTTTGGCATCTTCAATTACATTTTGTTAATGAATAATGATGATTATATATGTGTGATGCGATATGATGGTAAATGGTATGTACATGTATTATAAAGGTGAATGTTTTTACCGTCTTTTCACTTTTTTGTTGTTGATTGATTTTAACTGATCATGGTCATGATTATTATATAAATAATGGTTCATTAAATTGTAAAGGTTCAAACTATGTATGAGTTAAAGATGTTGATAATAGTGGTTATATTATTAGCTTTGTGGATGTTTGATTTTAATATCAATGTTTAATATTTATTATTAATTGACCATTGTTGATAAAATTGATGATTATGATCATACTGGTTATGGTATAATTTTGATAGTTGATATTATTAATTTATAACAAAGTCAAGGACTCATTTGAACATGCTAGTAGTGTCTTATACAAATAATGTAAGTTTTGGGTCATTAAATAATTATTTTATACTTTGAGGATGTTTTAGAGAATGATTTTAATCTTAATATGGTTTACTATTAAGCGGTAGCCTATTTTCTCTATATTGTGACTTGATTAATAGGTAATTTCTCTGGTTGATTGACAATTCATATAATGTTACAATAACAGAGTATTATTTATTGTATGAAGTGTGTGTACTAGAACGATGATGGATGTGGTATCGAATGTAGATAATAATGGGTAAGGATGTTTCTAATATGTCAGGAATATGAACTTATCTGACCGGTTAAATTTAGATGACGTGAACGATCACTGCCCTAAGTCAGTTAGACCTCCACAATGGTGCGTCTGGGTTCTTTGGTGACCGACTTCAGGGTTAACGCCTCTTTCCGGACTTTGGTGCACTCTAGAGAAAGATGTAAGAACTGTTCTCAATAGTATAGAAAGTAGGAAGAAGAAATGATTGTATATATGTGGTTTAAGATTTGTGAAAACTAAGGGAGATGAGAAGATTTTATAGTAGTAAAAGAGAATAACAATCACATAGAGATGCCCAAGAATCATCAGATCTAATGGTAATAAAACCACTAGAATGACAATGAAAACAAAAATAAGTGTAGATATTATTATGTGCTTAATAATATAACTAGTATAGATCCTCGTGCTATAGCACAGTATTTTTTAGTTTTGCTTTATAAAAAGACATTCTCATTAAATTAATTGCATAAATTAACTGTACTTGTAATTTAATGTTATAATGTATTAATACAATATTAGTAAGAGGTGGAAAATGAAAGTTTATTACCATCAAAAGACACTTTAAGTTAAGTTATTTTTGTCTAAACTATTTTTACTTTACTATAAAAATTAACTCTACAATGCTATTTATGGGGGTTTTGATTGTTTGTTTGCTAACAACTAATTGCAGATAGAGTAAAGACTGTAAACAATAATATTGATAGGGTCGCTATCATTAAATTATTTCTATTCAGTTATCGCAGCCTATATTGATTCTAACCCAGTCGGTGAAAGTTTTAATTTGCTATACTAGTCAATTAACCTTGGCCAGTAATTAACCAACTAGATGAAGAACAATAACCTGAACAACAACGAATAAGCAATTTTAACTATCAATTCATTAATTAATTCCCCCTTCTAACAACCTAGATCCCCATTCACCCTAGATAAGAGAATTAGCTACTCATATTAAAGGGAAGAACAACAACAATAATTGATGAAGACATAATTAAAGACAATAAATAAGAACAAAGAAATAATAGTATGAACTAAATAAATAATTAATGAGGAAAGATTAAGTACCTTAACGAATAATGAAGAACGGAATTTAGAACCAAAAGTAAGAACAATAATCTAAACTAAAAGTATTTTGAGAGTTTTCTAGGGTAGCAATACGAAACTAAGTAAAATAAAGCGTCCAATAAACTAGGGTACGGTTTAGGTATTTATAGTAAAATATAACCGACTTAAGGAAATTTGCGGAAAATATGGAGATAAGTGGTTCCTCGATCGAGCCTTATCTTACTCGATCGAGTCACCAACTTCCTCGATCGAGCCCGGCCATAGCTGATCGAGGCATCACTTGTTTCTGCTCTTTTCTTCGTGCAGTCTTCTTAATTTCTCTTCCTTCATTCTTATGGATTCCCGTGCCATGCTTCGTGTATTCCTTCATGCCAACTCCGCGATGTCCATTTCATTTCTTTGCTCCTCAAATGCATAATTCCTGCATTAAACATCAAATAGCGAAAGTATCAACATTCTAACATAAAAGGCATGTAATTAACATTAATTAGCACGAAAATCGTATCAAAAGTAATTAAGGGGAGACATAAATATGTATATAATTATGACTCATCAAACTCCCCCAAACCATCTCTTTGCTTGTTCTCGAGCAAAGCAGAGCTAATGTTGATGCACGTACAAATCCCAAGCTATCCGTATCTGTAACAAAGCAGTGACCAAAGTGTACCAATAAAACAAATTTAAAGGTACGGGAAATAGAAAACGCAGCTCAAGTCTCATGTCACCATACTATAGACAAATGCCAAATACCTTTCGATTTTGCAAGACAAATTAGTCGGATTCTCGTGGATTTCACTCATGCACCCATAAGTATGAAAGGGTGAGTTATATGTGAAGATAGAAAAAAGTAGAAACACTCACCCAACTTATGAAACATGCATGCAATCTAATGTGATAGAGATTATTTCTCCAACTAATATGCAATCACAATATGTAGACAAAAGTACATGTATCAAGGACAATAAGGGTGGCAAATGGGTTAATGGGATAGAAATTGTTTGTGGCAAAGCACGTTATGGATATGTGAAGCTAAGGTGGTAGTCGCAGCACTAAACCAAAACAAATTCTAAACAAAAGTAAATATGAATACAACCCATCTAGAGAAATCATCTCAACTTTACAACACATGAGAGCTTATGAAGCACTCTCCAAATATGCATTAGACTCTAGTGACCATCCTCTTGATCCTTGACAAAACCAAATGAAGCAATCAATTTTCGTTTCTTTTCTTCTTTCAATTCTCTTTTTTTCGATTTTTTTCTTTTTTTTTTCTTTTGCTTCATATTTTTTTCTTTTTCCAATACAAGGTATCAAGAAACCAATGTCACACTTATGCAGTTTGATATTACATATTCCACAAGGAGAAACCACACTTAAGCCTATTTGACAAATGAGACCAGTTTATTGATGTTCCTGGCCTATGAAGCTCTATAGATCTCAGAATTTAAGTAGTTTACCAACATAATTGTATCAAATCTAATTAATATAAGGCATGTCAATACGGTCAAGACTTGAATTATGAGCTTTGTTTTCACGAATAACGGGTCAAAACAATGTACATAGACAACTATATGGGATTCAAATGCAAAAACAATGCAATTTAACCTCTTATTATTAAATTCACCAAGACTCGACCTAAAATAGAGGAAAAACATGTTTTGTGTTTTGAAATTTTTTAATTTTTATGGATTTTTGATATAAAAGCACACAACGATAAAATAAAGGCATGCAACATAATTAAACTCCTCCCCCAAACCTAAATATCACAGTGTCCTCATTGTGACGCCCTACAACATAGCAATCACACAAAAATCACCAGCAACCTAGAGGACACACCTAACAAAAGGAATGGGAAAATAACTAAGGATATTACAATAAAAGAAGATATAAGGGAAGAGAATACCGAGTAAGAGCGTAGAAATTCCCCCAAACCAGCTACAAAAATAAGGGAAATATCAACCGTGCAAATTCTATCATCGTCTGGCTATGTTACTGACCCAAAAAGCTTGGTTACTCGATCGAGCCTGCCAGCACTCGATTGAGTCACCATCTGGCGAGCAATTCTGCATTTAAAAACAAATGTCATTCAAAGCACAATCAATACAACTTAAAGCTCGTAATAGTAAATCAAAAAGTAGAGCGGGTGCTACACACAAGCATAAGTAGCACCAATAAATAGTCCAAGATAAAATAAATGACAAATAAAGTTCGTGCTCATCAAACTC
The DNA here is from genome assembly GCF_048544455.1 of Silene latifolia. Taxonomy (NCBI): domain Eukaryota; kingdom Viridiplantae; phylum Streptophyta; class Magnoliopsida; order Caryophyllales; family Caryophyllaceae; genus Silene; species Silene latifolia. The sequence continues at coordinate 39,240,598 of NC_133534.1, read as the reverse complement.
AAAGTCTAATGTAAAATATGAGCAATGTTCATCGTTCTTCAAGTCACCATCACTTGGTAGGAGATAGGGCACTTCATCCGTCATAGGAGTTTCATCAAAAACTTTGGCTGGCTCCTCTCTGAAAATCCCAGCTTCCAAGGCATCCAACTCGGCTTCTATGTCAACACTCTCATCACAGCTGTAAACCATCTCAGGAGACGGTTCATCTCCATATATCAATTTCTCTATCTCATCAACTTTCTTGCTCCATGGATATGACGCAACAGCAGGGGCGTTAGGTGGATTCCTGTCAAAACATAAAGCAGGGGAATCATAAAAAGTAGGATCAAGAGCATTAATCATATGACAAGAAGCTCTTAAATTAGGAGGACGTGATGCTCTGTCAAGACCAAAAGTGATAGTATCATCTCCAATGTTGAACGTAAGACTCACATGCCTAACATCTATAACCGCCCCGCTGTATGCAAGAATGGTCGTCCTAGAATAATAGGAACAAGAGAATCTTCAGCTATATCTATCACTACAAAGTCGACTGGAATGAAACATTTCCCTATCTCAACTGGCACATCCTCTAAGATACCCATAGAGTGCTTAATAGACCTGTCAACCAATTAAATAGTCATGTTAGTACATTTAAGCTTAGTCATATTTAATTGATTGCAAATTTTATATGGTATGACACTGGTGCTCGCTCCTAAATCACATAAATTGTCAATAGTTAAAGGGCCTATAGTACAAGGAATAGAAAAACTCCCTGGATCCTTAAGCTTAGGTGGAGAATTGGCTTGTAATGCGGCGTAGCATTCATGAGTGAACTCGACAGTCTCCACTTCATCAAAAGACCGCTTGTTTGACAAAATTTCTCTCAGAAACTTAGCATAAGCCAGCACTTGAGTTACCAATTCAGTAAATGGCACTATCACTTGAATATTCTTTACTACCTCCATGAACCTTCCAAATTGTTGTTCAAGTTTGGATTTCTGCAATCTTTGAGGAAAAAGTACTTGAATTTTGATTGGCTCGGCTGCTTTTGCATTAGGAGTACGTTTGGAAGCATCATCATCAGTAACAGGAGTGCCTTGATCGAGTCCAGTAGTCACTTGATCAAGGAACCTACTTTTGCCCAATGCCGTAGCTGAAACACGCGAAAAATCACCATCAGGGGGGGTTCCTCGATCGAGCCCGAGGTGAACTCTATCGAGTATCTTGGTTCTTCCATCGAGCCTTGTCCTACTCGATCGAGGATCCTCTGCAGATCCGTCTTTTTTGTTTTTCTCGCTTTTCTTCAAATCTCGTGTTTCAGTTTCGTCAATTTCTTTTTCATCGTCACTTAGCTCCAAATTACCCAATCCCTTAGGATGCATGTAGGGAACTTCATCATCATTAGTGGGCACGTCCGGACCTTGATAAGAAGTACCACTCCTTAAAGAAATAGTGTTAACTTGCTCATGTACTTGTTTACCTTGAAGAGGAAGACCGGACTGTTTTGAAGGATTTTGAGCCGCCATTTGAGCAACTTGAGTATCTGATAAGTGCATAATTTACATACTTTTACCCCTCATTTTAGCTCGGTTTCTATTGTTCATCATACTTTAATTAGTATATTTTTGAGCTAATCTTGTGTTGTAGGTGTATTGTTGTGTTTGTTACGGTTTTGTAGGAATCTAAGCATTTAGAGGCTTTTTCCTATCATTTTATACACTAAGTTCACTAACCTAAACAAGACCAAGTGTTGGACTAAGCATGGAGCATTGGATTGGGTTTTGCATGGAGAAATTGATGGATTAATATGTATAATGCAAATGTTGACAACAATCAAAGTCAAAGCCCAATGTTCAAGTCCAAGTCAAGGTGGAAAGCATAAGATTCCAACATGCTTAGGATGCTTTTTGGGAGCTCTTAGAAGGAATTATGAAGCATTAACCGGGTGCATTAAATATCATTTATCGCAAACATTGGATTCTTTCAAGCATTAAACAAGAATTTAAGCCAAAATACCCGGATAACCACGACCCCGATCGGGACCACCCAACCCCGATCGGGGCCGCATGCACCTTGATTGTTTACGTTTCGTTTTCCTCTCCTATAAATAGGAGAGGCATTCCAAGGCTTAGGCATCCCATTTTTACGTCTCACTTTTATTCTTCATAGCCTTAAGCAATATAATCTCTCTCAATAGTTTTCATATTAGTTTACAAATTAGTTAATCTTGTAGTTCTTAAACATTTGGTTCTTAATTCATTTCCAAGCATTTGGTTATATATTGTTCTTCCATTCAAGTTCATCTCCTTAAGGTATTTCTATACAGTTTACATTTTCACGTATCTATTTAGTTTATATTAGTTTATAATTAAGCACTTCATTTAGACTACCTTAGTTTAATTTCTTTTACATGTTAAAACATCTAGTTCATATAAATCATTTAATCATGTTTATCATTTCTCTTAATATAACTTACAATTTACACCTTAACATGAGTAGCTAATTCTCTTAGTCTAAGGGCTAGGGGAGCCATGCAATAATCAAATATGTAACATGATAAAATAGGTTAATAATAATATTGTCCATATTGCTTCTATCACATGCTTGTGCCATAACGTTTAATCTTTATTTAAGGCCTTATTCAATTGATTAAGTTTGTTCATTCGTTCTATAAGTCGAGAGGCACGGAATTGAATTAGACTAAGCTTGATGCCAAGAATGTTGAGTCCCCTATGCCCAAATAAAGTGATGAGGTGGTTGTTGAAGAAGTCTCTCCCAATGCTAAGGAGAGTAATGCCGTTTCAAAGATGGTGAGTGTTCCCAATGAGAATGCGAATGATAAAGGTGTGGAGGATGCTCCTCCCAAGGAAGTTGTTCAAATAGCATTTCCCCATCGTCTAGCAAAGCACAAGGAAGAAGGTAAGTTCGGTAAGTTCATGGAAATGTGTAAGAATTTACAAGTCACCGTCCCATTTTTAGAATTGCTTACCCAAGTCCCCTCCTACGCAAAGTTTATGAAGGAAATCCTCTCAAAGAAGCAATCCTTCAATGAGGTTGAGACCATTGCTTTCACCGAAGAGTGTAGTGCACTCTTACAAAATAAGTCTCCCTCGAAACTTAAGGACCCCGGTAGCTATTCTATTCCTTGCACTATAGGCACATATACCATTGATAAGGCCCTTTGCGACCTAGGTGCTAGTGTAAGTGTCATGCTCTATTCCATTTATGAAAAACTTAACATGGGTGCTTTAAAATGCACAAGTACAACATTGCAAATGGCGGACCGTTCTTTAAAGCGACCCTTAGGTGTCTTAGAAGATGTACCCGTCAAAGTTGGCAAGTTTTTCATACCTGTTGACTTCCTCATACTTGATATGGCCGAGGACTCACAACCCCCAATTATATTGGGTAGGCCATTTTTACGCACCGCGGGTGCGTTAATTGATGTGAAAAATGGGAGGTTGACGTTGGAAGTGGGTCATGATCGGGTCTCCTTTAGCAAAAACAACACCATTAGAAGCCCAATGTTACAAGAGTCTTGTTATTTATTTAGCACTGTGGACTCTTCTCTTGCCTCTACTACACTTGGCTCCTTACTAATAGATCCGTTGGAGGACGATATGGGTGTTGTTTGCTTTGTAGGTGATTATGCTAAGGGCGCTATTGCTAAAAGTGGAAAGAGGAAGAAAGGAAAATTTTATTTGAAAAAATTCAAATGGTTGCGGAATGCTAAAGGAGCTTTGACATGGAGCTTGGTTGGTGGCAAGCTCAAAAACAAAACTTGAATCAAATAGCTTCTTACGTCGTGCGGGACGTTAAACCAGCGCTTCTTGGGAGGCAACCCAAGCTTTTTATTGCTTTTATTTATTTTTGTTTTTAATTTTCTACAATTTATTGTTTTTCGTAGATTAGTAATAAAATACTCGACTTGATAATGTTCCTTTTTGTCTTTTATAGGTGAAAATGGAGAAGAGTGAATCTAGCACGCAGCCCCATGCAAGATCCCCGTTCGGGGACGTGGTTTTCGAGAAACGAGAAGGAATTAAAATAAAATGCGGAAAAGAGTCAAAACCCGAAGAGGAGGTCAACCCCGATCGAAGTTGGTGGCCCCGATCGGGGTCGTGGTTCTGTGACTTCCTGGCCTTTGTTCTATACGGGTAAAAAAAAAAAAAAAAAAAAAAAAAAAAAAAAAAAAAAAAAAGATAGATTTCTTTCTATCAATCAAGCATACTCATTTCCTCCTTTCTCTCTCGTTTCTTCACATTTCTTCACTAATCACAAGGAAGCATCACCCCCCGACTTCATGCTAGCTTGGGGGAGGTTAACAAGTCGAGTAAGTTTTTAATTGCTTCGCATTTTAGTTTAGATCTTGCAACCCATTAAACATAACCTCTAGTCCTTCTTGTTTTGTGCTTTGAGCCATTTTTATGGTTTGATTGGGTATTATGAATTGTTGGCACATTGAGGACAATGTGATGTTTAGCTTGGGGGAGATGTTGCATTTGCATATAGCGTAGTTTGCATGTAGTGTATGTTGCATTTGCATATAGTGTAGTTCGCATGTAGTGTAAAAATTTTGAAAATTTTTGAGAGAAATTTTTGCTTTGTGCTTGCTTGTAGCCTACTTTCCTCATTGCTTATCCTAATAATGGCTTGTTGCTAATGATTTATTCTTTAATGATGGGATATTAGCTACATGGGGATGTCTTGACATAGTAGGTGGGAGATGGAGAATGAACCGAATGGGCTTGATCTTGACTTTTGGCAAGCTACAAAATGGTAAGGTAGAGCCTCTTTTGACCGATGCATCCATATCCGGTCTCTCTTAGGTGAGTGTAGGTGTCTCCTTATAATGTGTGTTACATCAAAACGCACAAGTATGGTCTTCATGTCATTTCTTGGTAAGCATGCATTCATTTGTTTTAGCATTTTGGAGTCATTCACATGATATTTTAGCCTTTTTGACCCCTTCACAAAATTTATCCTTAGCTACATCATTGAAATTGCCTACCTTGTTGAGCTAGTAGCTTTATTGGATAGTGTTTGGGTGCTCATTGGGATATGTTTGGTTGTTTGAAGTCATGTGAGCTTGGTCTTAATGCTCAAAAAAAAAAAAAATTGAAAAAAATTGAAAAATTAAAAAATGGAAAAAAAATGAAAAAAAAATGAAGAAAGAAAAATGAATGAATGAGAAAAAGCATGAAAAAAAGAAGTATGCATTGAAAAAGAAAGAGAAGAGAAGAAGAAAAGATGTGAGAAATTCTCAAGCATTATTCATATCATTTTGGAGAGTTTTCTTATGATTTGAATTGCAAAATTGGGTTAGAATTGGGATAGAGCATCCTTACACTTGGTTGTTGCTAGCTTGACATTAGCTCCACAATCCATAGTTCATTTGTTCCCCCCTTCTTACCCATTACATATTGCCTTCTTCCTACCTATTTGGCTTCTTTATCATGCTTGCATTTGATTGTTTTGACTTACCAGTTTTGATTGATTACCATATTAGATTGCGGGCACATTGTTATAAGTTGAGGATAGTTGAGTGTTCATTCACAAAAATTGTCCTTTTACATATAAAAGAGTTTGAGTGTCCCGTGAGAGTCCATAAGTCGAAAGATCATGCAAGAGCTTAAAGGTTCATTCAAAGTTTTCTATGCTACGCCGTCGTGTAAATCTCATCCATGTTTTGCTTTATTCCTTGCCCATGTTGGTTCGGGTTTTTAAATCATTATGCTTAGCTTGTTTGGGATATAGCAATTGATGGGATTTGGTTTCTTGCTTGGGGACAAGCAAGGGTTTAGCTTGGGGGAGTTTGATAAGTGCATAATTTACATACTTTTACCCCTCATTTTAGCTCGGTTTCTATTATTCATCATACTTTAATTAGTATATTTTTGAGTTAATCTTGTGTTCTAGGTGTATTGTTGTGTTTGTTACGGTTTTGTAGGAATCTAAGCATTTAGAGCCTTTTCCTATCTGTGGACAGCGGGCCGCCCACGGGGGCGCTTGGTGAGAAACGAGGGACAAGCGTTTGCATTTTGTAAGGAGTCGCCACCAATTTTTATGGGAAATTGGAACCGTTCGAATACCTCATGTCATGTCAAGACACAAAGTAGTGACATGAACACTAAGCAATCGTTACCCTTAGCATTCTATGTCTAGAATGACTCTCGTGGATGCCAATGAACACGGGTGCTCACGGAGATCTGGAGTAAGGGGTGAGGGTACGTATTAGGAAGCTCTTTTGATCGAACACCTAATCCCGCCCGCCTCGATAGCGGCCTCTACTAATGATTAGGGAAGTTTATTCGTACTTGATATATCGTCGGCTATATGCATGCAATGCAACATCCATTAGATTAATCCTAACATGTGAAGATTTAACTAAGTCGGTTGAACAATTAATTAATCATACAATTGGGTCGAAGTTGGGATTTAATATTGATTTATGTGTGAAGACAAGCAAGCAATAAAAGAAATACAATAATAAAAATTACATTAATTGAAAATTACATTAATTACAACGGATTAGATGATTTATGTCGAAAACACCCTTAAAACGGATAATTTGAGAAAAAGGAATAAAAGAAATAAAAGAAATAAATAAATGAACGAACAGAAATCAGGTGATAATACGAATATTAGTTAGTTGATTACGTAGGCTAAATAAACTAGGTCAAGGCGAGAAAAGAGTTCGAGACGAACTCAACTGGAACAGCGCGCAGAGAATCGCGCCCTCGGAAGAGCGCGCAGCAGCGATTCTTTGCGTCATTCCCAAGGGCGGAGTTCTGGCATGGCCGAATCGCAAATCGTTAATGTCAATTGATGATTTTAATGGTTAATTGATAATAATACTCGGATGAAAGTGATTTAATGCATTAATTACATATGAATTAGTCATAAAAACAGTAAAACATGGATGAGACGGAAATTAAAAGGGATTAATTACATGAAGGGACGATGTTAATGAATGAATCAATAAACAACTAAACAAACTAATTAAATAATTAGACTAAACATGATGAATCAATGACGAATTAACAATGAATATGGATGCAAAATATACCAAAGGTAAATTCCAGAAACTCAATATGACGAAATCGAATCTCTAAAACTCGGATTGGATATTTAATGACGAAAACCCGCAAATATTGATTACTTGAGATTTAAATCGGATTTATTGATGAATTAAAACATGTGAATTAATGATGAATATATACATGTGAATTATTATGCTATCATGCGAACGAATTATTAAAGACAAACAATCGAAATCAAATAAGAACAACGAATTACAGAGGACGAAGAAGAAGAAAAGAAGCAGGAACTGCGGCAGCCTCACGAAGAGGCGCAGCAGGAACTGCGCTCCTTCGAAGAGGCGCAGCGATTCTTTGCGTCTTTTCTCGACGCCTCATCTCACGGAAATCCGCAAAAAACAGGTTTTAACAAAGGGTTTTAGAAATCGATTTTAATTAGATGTTTTCGACATAAATCTTACAACGATGAATAAATAAAATACAATAAATAAAGAGAATTATACACCCTCAGACTTACATGTTGACGGAACGAGATGAACTAAGTATCGATTAGTGAATGCTCGATGCGAATGCAATGAAAGAGTGCCCTCGTAAAAGGAAAACGATTGATTAATTTAGATTGATTGAGTGTAGTTGGTCAAATTGGTCGGTCATGCAACGGAGAGGTGGTACCCGGAAGATCCGAGCTTACGTGGTTGGAAGTCCAAGCACGTAGGCGCCAATTAGTAAGAACGAAGTCTAGAATGCAAAGGGAGAAGAGAAGGCGGACACTCGCGTGAGAAATATGAGGAGCGAAGGCTCCTATTTATACTAATCACACGGAGGAATAGGGTTTCGGAGACTCTTTGGAAGTGAATCTCGGAAAGATATAAAAAAGATACGTAAATCATGCAAAGAAGGGCCTGGGAAGAGGCGCGCAGCCCATCAAGTCCCTTGGAAGAGGCGCAAAGACTGCTACGTCTATTCCCGGGAGGTTTCCTCCTGTCAAAGAAAGATTTCCGCGTTTGAGTTATGGTAGGACGGAAATAATTCGATTATCTTTTGAATATTACGGGATATTATTTGCCAAAAGATAAAATTTGTGAAATATGGAATAGAAATATCCTAACATTCCAAACATTCGACTCGGGATTTAACAGCTATCAGAAAATGGAGACGGTTTTTGACCCGGACTCCGAATGTACTCTAATTACTGCCAAAACGACCGTATCCGGACGTAGATGACAACTAAGAGGTTGACATTAATATTTGAGCAAACACTTGACGATAATCTTACGAACTGTCACAAATCGTTCCGCGAATCAAACATGCGGCCCAATCATCACCGGGTGGTTTGCGGGAGGTGCAGAAACGAGGTGTCTACAGAGCCCCCACTTTGACTGAGGCTTGGACAAGGCGAAAGTCAAAGTATAGCCATCAGGTCAATCGAAGATTACAACCTGACGACTATGGCGACGCGAGGCGGCTCAAGGGGTCTGAGCCAAGGACCTGTCGTCGGGAACATTTTAGAGTCTGTCGACTATCGGGGAGGGTCGTTTAAAGTCCATTAGACTACGTAAGGAGGCTCGCCAGCCATAAGAAGAGACCATACCTGAGACTTCTTTCTCGAGATGCTTCCGGAGGTGCGTAGGAGCTAAGGTTGAGCGTAGGAGCTAAAGGGTAAGACCTAAAAGATAAATAAAGATTGTGCTAGGGTGTGGGACCCTAAAGGAAAGCATTGACGGGAAGGAGGCCAAAAGTAAGATCAACTTAAAGGTAACTAAGGTTTGGGTATAGGAACTTCTGGAGAACGACACCCTGTCGAACTCCGCGGGGAAACACAAAATATAGTGAAAGCAGCAGGACGTCGGTAGAAACTGCTGGGGAATCCGCTTGCGTCGGTCTCAAGCGAACTCTGGCAAAAACTTGAGGTTGAATCTGCTTGCGTCGGTCTCAAGCGAACTCTTGTTGGGGAATATATCGACGACTAGGAACATCTTGATCGTCGTGGGAGAAACTTCGAGTGAGAAGTACTGCAAAATACTACTGCGCCGGACAAAATAAATTGAGCAATACTGCAAAATACTGCTGCGCGGGATAAAATGAATTTGGACAATACTGCAAAATACTGTCGCGTAGAATAAAATGCGGACCAGAACGAAAGAAAATCGTCGAAACGGGCCAAAAGAATACAATAGCATTGAAGAAGAGGCGCACCAAAGATGGGCCCACAAATAACGAACCCATAACGAATTTTTGAAAATTCGTATGGAGGGAACGTGAGGAAGAGGCGCAGCAAGAGCTGCGTCTGTTGGAAGAGGCGCAGCACCTGCTGCGTCTTTTCCCCAATTTGGCAATTCCTGCGTAAAAACGCGAAATCAGAAGGTTTATGTTTCATTATTTCGAAACTCAATTTCTTTCAATTTCTCTCTCAAATCTTCACCATTTCCTTCGAGGTTGGATTCAAAAGCTTGCTCGAAATATGACTAATCGAGGTATGTGTCTTAATCTTGCATTAATCATCCGTATTTGTCGAATTTTGAGCCGCGAATTCTAGGGTTTTCAACCCATTTGATCGAAAATTTGGGGCTTTTCCCCCAAATGGATTTGTTTTGCCAAATTGATGCTAGAAATGGATAGTAGGCAATGTTAGGAACATAACCATGTATTTGCTTTGAATTTTCATCGAGTTTTGAGCCCTTGAGCGAATTTTGAGACAGTTCTTACAGCTGGACCGTAAATTGCTTCGAAAATAGCCTTAGGATTACCCATTGGCGGCGAAACTTGATATTTGGGATCCTTGGATGATGGGTAAATTTTCTGCCATCTCGAAATTTTGGTTTGTGACAACTTTTTCAGGGCACCTTTCTAGGGCATAATCGCCGTTATAACGAAATGCTGCCGAATTTTCGACTCGAACCCGGAACTAGGCTTTGACTTGGGCTTGACTTTGACCCAATTTATCACATGAGCGATTGGATTGGCGGGAATATGGCCAAAGATGGCCAGAAAGGGCGGTTTTCAGGGCTTTGGAGGCTCGAAAACTCCTTAATCAAAGGTTTGTCGTCATGTGACGCGACCTAAATTTACTTTGACGTTGCAGGCGATGGGGCTTCTACTTCTGGGAGGACTCCCATGGAGATAGACGTTGCTTTCTTGAGAGGAGGCTTTAGAGCAGGCTTTCACCGACGCGGTGATGGCCACTGGAGACGGGGCACACGAGGAGGCGGAGGAGGAGGAGGCTCCGAGACGGGCCAACGTCAGGCGAGGAGGTCGTCAGCTGAGGGGAGCTCCTGCGTGGGCTGAGACCTGGGAGAGTAGGCACCTTGTGTGGGCTGCAGAGGGTCACCTGTCCTACCGGACGGTGAAGAGCTTGGTAAATAAGAACTTACTACTCATTACCTGTTCTCTTTCATTCTTTTCGTCCAAATTTCTTGCAAATTTCCATTCAAAACTAAAGATAGCTTTGTTTCCAATCATTATAGGAGGCCGGGAACATCAGGTCGTTCTCGGGTTACACGACAGCGATGGAGCACTACGAGCGGCTGTCGGCGGAGGAGAGGACCATGATCGAGCGCGGAGCGTCGGTCCTCCTGTTCGTGTCCGGAGGGATATCGTGAAGAGGAAGTTGCGGGCCAACCTTAGCCTGGTCCGTGCTTTCTTGGATCGATTCTGGGATACGACTTCCACGTTTCACCTGCCTTTTGGTGAGGTGGGAGTCACTCTGGAGGATTACGGCATGATTTCAGTCCGCCGTGCGGGACCGAGGGGAGATGGTGTGGCGGAGACCGCTGCTATGAGAGCGGATTCGGCCGAGGCGAGGAGGTTGATCGGCCGGAACTTGTCGCCGAAGGTCGTTGCGATCTTAGGGCTTGGTACCCGACCTATGTCCGAGACTACTTTGCGGGGAAGACCCCGGTGTCGGTGACGATTGATGGGAGGGAGACTGCTCCTCCTCCTTGTACAGCTGAGCAGAGGGCTCGTCTGTGGCTTTGGTGGTTCTTGTCTTCGATTTACCTCGGAGACAAGGGCGAGAGGCTATCGACGAAGCTTCTTCCCTTTCGTTCGACCGAGTTCCCTAGGGCATTGGGGCCGGTCATCTGCTGGTTTTGCGGTCCTCATCCGCTTCATGAGGGCCATGGTTCGTCCGGAGTTGATGGAGAAGGGGACTTCTCCTGGCGCTGTCGGACCTGGACTACTGTTGGAGGTATGAACCTTCCAAAGCAAATTCCTTTCTTTATCGAAATGCGAAAGATCGTCATTGATTATTTTGTTTTATAGGCATGGGTGTATTCTTACTTCCCGAGTCTCGCGCCGAAGAGGACAGAGCCGCTGGAGAAGGCCTATCCCGTGGTGAGGGATTGGGTGATGTGCAGGACGAAGAGCAAGCGCTCTTCTCACAATGTGTACCGGCGGGATGTGAACGCCCTTCAGCTGAGCAGCGTGAGTATACCACTCGTATTCATATTTCATGTCCTTTGCTTCCACTTGATCATAGGAATGATCTTTGCCTTTATATTGTCGCAGTGGGTGCCCAGACCTTGGGCGGAGTACGCTGGAGCGCCTCCTTTTGTTGCTGAGGTCCTTCGACCTAGGAGCCCGAGTCGGCTGCTGTTGTGGACGTCGATGGGTCGCGTGTGGTATCTGGGCGAGCGTTTGGCTCGTCAGTGCTCTCGGGGCGCGTTGACGGTTCCCATTGATCCTCCGAGGACGATGTTCAGGGAGCCTACTGAGGCTGAGAGGGAGGCGGACTTGGCTGGTGCCAGTGGCGACGACCTTCTTCTGCCTGGCGAGGACTACTCAGCGTTCCTTTACGGGAGGTTGGCGTACTGGCCAGTAGTGGTGAGTATCCTTTACTTTCCTTGATTTGATTTCGAGAATTACGATGAAAGATCATCGGTTAATGAGAGCTATTTGTCTTTGCAGGAGGTTGAGGCAGCGGGCATCGAGCCCCGGTGTACCCGAGACTCTTGAGTACACCGACGCGATCGGGAGGACGACGATCTCCGAGTTGCGTGACTTTGACGTAGGCGTGACGGATCTTTGGCCTGACGACAGGGCAAAGATCGATTCGGAGGGTGAGCCTCCAGCTTATATGACTTTTGTGTAAGAACACATTTGATTGAATTTGTTCATTTTACTGAGAATTCTTTTGAAATGCAGGTCGCGCCATCTCGGTTCGTGGCACTTTGGAGGGTGGCCAACCGGCTACGAGCTATCGCCATCGAGGCACTCGTCGGTGGTCGGGGTCGTCAGGTACGAACCTCGTTTGCTTTCTTTTGATTTTTGATTTTCCGTTTTGTTTGAGTTGATTGACATGAGCCAATTTCTTGTTTACAGGGTGACCGCGAGCTGGAGCGAGTGTTGGCCTAGTCTCGGGAGGAGACGGCTCGCTTGTCGAGGGAGCTCGAGTTTCGGGATGCCGAGATTGCTGCTCTTATGGCGAGGGTTGCTGAGTTGGAGGGTGCCCAGCAGTAGTTCTGCGTAGTTTTGTAGACTTGTAAATCTGGACTTTTGATTTTGAACATTTTTGGACTTGTTTGGGGCACAAGCCCCCAGTTTGCTTGGACTTTGGATTTGGTTCGGGGCGCAAGCCCCCAGTTTGCTTGTACATTTGTATATATGATGGCCGGAGTGCCTTTGCTGCTGGGTTGTGTCGCTTGTACCTGCAGGTTAGCTCTTGAACAGATTTGGTAGACAACGGTTTACGCCGTCATGCTGCCGAAATTCACATGGAAATCACGCAAAACATACATTTTATACACATAAGGTCTTAATTAGCGCAAAAAGAAACTCAAAGGATACAAAAATGCAAGAAATGCAAAAATTTGCAAAAATTTAGGCGGAAATGACCGGACGGTAGGGAGGGTTACCCCTAAAAAAAAAGAAAAAGAGAAATCTATAAGTGTAGAAATGAAAATGTTGAAATTTGTTAAAAAAATGAAAACAAAAGAAAATGAATTCCTAAAAAAAGAAATTAGAAATGAAACTTATGAAATTTAATTAAAATGAAATTTTATTTCCTAAAAATAAATAAATGAATTAGAATAATAATAAAAAAATAAAACAAGGTGCGATAAAAATGGCGAGTGTGTCGACGTCGCCTCGAAATGCGTGCCCGCGAATTCAGGAAGTTTGAAACATGGTAAACTGCTCGTATTTACCAAAATAAAATCCCGTAGGAATAGGAAATTATTCGTTATAGAATTAGGAAAGATCCAAACGCGGAAATCACAGAGAGTGAGTGCAGGAAGAGGCGCGACATGAGTGCGTCGCTTTGAATAGGCCGAGAGCTGCGCTTTGTTCCTAAGCCTTCTCTCTCTGGCGGATTTTGGAAACAAAGAATTAGTATAAATAGGAGCGTCGACGAAGCTTTAAATCATATAATTCTTCCGTCTTTTCTCCGTTAATCTCATAAAAACTCCCAAAATAAATTTTCAAGAGAAAATTTGTCATCATGAACACTTTGGAGATCCGCTTGAAGGAATGGACCAATGAATTTTCGAATGTCGAGAAGCACGACATGGGTGCTCATAACCTTGGGTCTCTATTGAGTTTGAAACTCATTAAGGTTGTAAAACCGTTCTTGGATGCTTGTCTTGATTACTGGGACCCAAATTGTCATGTTTTCGCGTTCCCAGGTGGTGATATTTGTCCTTTTCCGGAGGAAATTGCTGCTATTGGTGGGTGGGATCCCGAGCACTTACCCGCTATTCCTTCCACTTCCCAAGGGTATAAGAGCAAATTCAGAGACTTGCTTGGATTGACTAGACTCGAGGTGGATCGCTTGGTTACCCCGAAAGGCGTGAGAATGCTGGACTTTGTAGATCGATTCATCAACAGAGCTGACCCCACAGTCTCTTACGTTGCCAGGAGGAGAGCCTTTGGCTTCTGTTTGCTACATGTGTATGTCTTTCATGGACACGTTGATGAAGATTTGCGGGGTGATCCCCGTCTTTTGGATCTTATCGAGCAAATGGAGCTGCGTAGGAGCCCAGCTTGTTTGTGTTTAGGGGAGATCATCTTAGGTTTGGATAATAGGAAATCCAACCGCGATCTGCCATTTCTGGGGAGTCCCGTCATCCTGCAGGTAAAAGACACTTTTTTTTTTCGGTTTTTTTTTTCGGTTTTTTTTTTTTTTTTTTTTTTGTTGTTTTGTGTCTAATGCCTGCTTTTGGTAGGTTTGGCTTATGGAACGGCTCCGACTGCTCGAGCCCCCAGTTCATGCACTTTCCTATCACTCCCGTATGATTGCGATGAGGACGCGGTTGTACATGGTGGACTTCACTCGGGTTTGTGACTATTGGAAGAACAAGCTGAAGAATGATGATGGCCCGTTGATTGGGTGGGTCGTACCATGGTGGCACCTCAAGTCTGTTACTGGAGTGTCTTCTTTGGATCCCACCAGGTCCGTGCGTATTCCGGGATTGGAGTTCATGGTATGCATTTTTCCGGAAAGATTGATGAGGCAAGTCGGGCTCAAAACGCGGACCATCCCGAGGCTTGATATCTTTATTCCGCAGATCTGCCGTAGCGCTTACCACCGAGAGCCGAAGAGAGTGGGCTATCAAATGGGCCCAAAGGAACATGTGGTTCTTGAGCTTCTCCGCCAATGCTTTGTGGGTGTCGGATTCCTATCTGAGGTGGAGAAAGGCTGCAACTTCGGAAGAACGCGAGAGACTGAGGAAACGCGAGCCTGTTGACTACAAGGTGCGCGAGGGAGAGAAAGAGAAGGAGAAGCATCTGACGAAGGAGAAGAAGAAGTCGGATTTCGGTCATTCATCCTTCGAAGAAATCAAAGACTACTCCTGTTGCGGAAGTGGTGGTTGGCAAGAATGGAAGAGTCAGGCCTCGAGAAAGACCGTTGGTGATTAGGTCTGAAGTGGTGCAAGAGCGCCCGGCCCGAGGTCGTGACAAGAAGTATGACAAGAATGACAAGGGCAAGGGGAAGATGGAAGAATAGCCCGAGTCTTTATTTATTATTTGAGTATTATTATTATTGTTGTAATAAAAAGGAGGGATTTTTAGAATCCTAGCCTATTCTATTTATTATGTATCGTATTATTATTATTAGAAAATGAATGGAATAAAAAGGTTAAATGGTTATGAAACCGTTGTGATTTTCTTTTATTATTCTTGTCGAATTTCAAATGCAAAGCAAATGTCCTTCTATTTACATTTTAGGTATAATGGGTTGAATCCTGTGAAGGATTGCCTACGTATTCACTTAGAAAGCGAAATCAAACCCTTGCGCGTAGTTCGAGTAAATGTAAAAGAATAATTGTTCGAAGCAAGAGCTTTGTAATGAACATAGAAAATAAGCATGAGCTTTTGCTTGTTCTCAAGGTGCGAATTTAGTTTATTTGACGATATGAGGATGACAATCTTGTCAAAATGCAAGAGCATAGTGACACTCAGCTTATTTTAGCTTGGCCAGGGGCCGTTTATTTAGTGCCACAAGAGCGACACGTGGGTTTACGCGAGGCGCGTTTCTGTCCTATTCTAGGCATAGTATCGTTTCAGTTGGTCAAGGTTTGTGGGGTTTGAGAACTCATTCCCGTCTAGGTCTGTGATTCTAACCGCACCCCCTGGGAGTATGGATTTGACTAGGTATGGTCCGGCCCAATTAGGTTTGAATTTTCCCCTTGGGTCGACAGGTAAGAGAGCTCTAACCGATTTGAGTACTAAGTCTCCTTCTTTGATGTTTCTTGGCCTAACTCTTTTGTTGAAAGCTCGTTTGATACGTGCTTGATATGTTTGGACATTGTGTAAGGCGCGTAGCCTACGTTCATCCAGGAGGATGAGTTCTTCATATCTATCCCTCTTCCAATCGGCTTCAGGGATTTGGCTTTCGAGTAGAATACGCAAGGATGGTATTTCTAGCTCGACTGGTTGTACGGCCTCCATGCCGTAGGTCAAATAGAAAGGAGTAGCCCCAGTGGGTGTCCTAACTGATGTACGATATCCCCATAAAGCAAAGGGTATCTTGCTTGGCCAATCTCTGTAGTTGTCGGTCATTTTCTTGAGAATTGTGACAACGTTCTTGTTTGCCGCCTCTACCGCGCTGTTAGTCTGTGGTCTATAGGGCGAAGAGTGGTGATGCTTAATCTTATATTTGGCTAGCAATTGCTCGGTTTCGGCTTGGAAGTGTGACCCGTTATCACTGATGATCTCATGTGGGCAACCATATCGACAGATGACGTTGTTTTGTATGAATTTTGCCACATTTTTGGCCGTAAGAGCAGTGTAGGAAGCCGCTTCTACCCACTTGGTGAAATAGTCAATCGCTACTAGAATGAAACAGTGACCTCCTGTTCCGGCTGGGGTTATCTTCCCGATTATGTCAATTCCCCATGCGGAAAATGGCCAAGGAGATGTCATCGTGTATAGCAACGAAGGAGGGACATGTTGTACATTCCCGAAGATTTGACAATTGTGGCAATGTCTCACGTATTTGATGCAATCAGATTCCATGGTGGTCCAATAATACCCTAAACGTGTGATTTTCTTTGCCATCATGGGCTCGCTCATGTGAGGACCGCATTCTCCGTCGTGGACTTCTTCCATCACCTTTCGTGCCTGTGAATGATCAAGGCAACGTAGGATTACACCAAGAGGTGTTCTTTTATATAATTCTCCTTGCATGAGGATGTATTGAGAAGCTAACAGGCGTATAGCACGTTGTCCCCTTTTGTCCATATCCGGTGGATAGGTACCATTAAGCTTGAAATTTAGGATCGCTTGGAACCAGGGTTCTTGCGCGATTTCTTCTTCATCGGTGATTTGATGGACATAAGCCGGTTCCGATCGTCGTTCGATGCACAAAGGCATTTCCACCATGTGATCTGGTATACTTATCAAAGATGCGAGTTTCGCAAGAGCGTCTGCAAATTGATTTTCCTCTCGAGGTAGGTGTAAGTAGGTTACGTGATCAAAGAATTGAGCCACTTGGTCTATTCTAGCTTGATAGGGTGCGAGGCTTTCGCTTCGGATTTTCCAAGATCCTCAAATTTGATTGATGATCAATGATGAATCCCCATGTACTCGGAGGTTTTTGATGCCTAAGCTTACTGCCGCTTGTAATCCGATGAGGCAAGCTTCATACTCTGCAGCGTTGTTTGTCACCTCGAAGTCGAGTTTGACAGCAATCGGTGTATGCTCACCTTCAGGAGAAATGAGCAACACTCCTATTCCGAATCCTCTTAAATTTGATGCTCCATCAAAGTATAGATCCCAAGAGTCCACGTCTGTTTGAAGTATGTCCTCGTCGGGAAATGACCAAGTATCTATGGTTTGTGCGTCGTTGATAGGATTCTCTGCGAAGAATTCGGCGACGGCGCGACCTTTTATGACTTTCAGTGGGACATATTTGAGGTCGAATTCTGAGAGCATCAGAGTCCATCTTTCTAGACGTCCGTTGAGGACGGGTTTCTCGAAGAGGTATTTGACGGGATCCATTTTGTAATATATCTTGACGGAGTAGCTAAGCATGTAGTGACGTAGCTTCTTCGTCGCCCACACAAGAGCGAGGCATGTCTTTTCGAGTTGCGAGTATTTGCACTCATATTCCAAGAACTTCTTACTTAGATAGTAAATAGCTCT
The DNA here is from genome assembly GCF_048544455.1 of Silene latifolia. Classification (NCBI taxonomy): domain Eukaryota; kingdom Viridiplantae; phylum Streptophyta; class Magnoliopsida; order Caryophyllales; family Caryophyllaceae; genus Silene; species Silene latifolia. The sequence continues at coordinate 39,222,995 of NC_133534.1, read as the reverse complement.
TTCTTCACTTCCTACGATTTGAGCCAAAGATAGCACCCATGGCGCTTTCGATTCTTGTGAGATATAAACCAAGAGGTTGATCTCATTGTGGTGGCATGAGCACTGGTGGTTTGGCCAATATTTCCTTGATTCGGTCAAACGCCTTTTGACAATCATCATCCCACATGGTGTGGTCTGTTTTCTTGAGTTTCTTGAAGATAGGCTCGCAAATCATGGTAAGTTTTGATATGAATCGACTTATATATTGTACCTTTCCCAGAATCCTCGACTTCTTTTTTTTGTTTGAGGCTGGCATTTCGATTAGAGCTTTGATTTTCGAGGGATCTATTTCTATACCGCGTTGGTGACGACATATCCCGGAGTTTTCCTGGATGTTACCCCAAATGTGCATTTCTGAGGATTGAGTCTCATGTTGTACTTTCGTAGCCTTGCGAAGAACTTGCGAAGGTTTGCAATATGTCCTTCTCTTTCTTTGGATTTGACGATCATGTCATCTACATATACCTCGACTTCTTTGTGCATCATGTCATGTAGGAGTGTAGTCGCGGTGCGTTGGTATGTAGCTCCGGCGTTGATCAATCCGAATGGCATTACTGTATAGCAATATGTTCCCCATTGGGTGACGAAAGCGGTCTTGTGCATATCTTCCATGGCCATCTTGATTTGGTTATATCCCGCATATCCATCCATGAAGGATAGTAATGTGTGGTCTGCGCAGATTGTCCACCAATATGTCAATGTGAGGTAGAGGGAAGTCATCTTTTGGACTTGCTTTGTTTAAGTCCCTGAAGTCAACACAAACACGGATTCTCCCATCCTTTTTGGGCACAGGTACTATGTTGGCTACCCAGTCAGAGTACTCGGAAACTTTGATGAACCCGGCTTTGAATTGCTTATCAACTTCTTCCTTAATCTTTAGAGCCCATTCTGTCCTCATTCGTCGAAGCTTCTGTTTCACAGGTTTGAAACCTGGTTTAATCGGAATCCTATGTTCGGCGATATCCCTGTCGATCCCTGGCATGTCTTTGTAGGACCAAGCGAAAACGTCTTTGAATTCATTTAGGAGGTCTATGAAATCGGCCCTTTCGGTAGAGCTCAAGGTAGTCCCTATCCTAAGTTCTTTGGGTTCTAATTCGGTTCCTACGTTGATGGGTTCGGTGTCCTCTATTACTGGTCCCCCTTCCCCTTCCTGTAATATTTCTTTGGCTACGTAGGGAGGTATTTCAGTCAAGTCTTGGTCTTGGTCATCCTCAGTATCATCATAAACAGAATTGCACTCGAAAGAACACAGAGAGTAAGCAGAACCTGATTTATTCATATTAAGATTTGAGTAAAGTTGAAACAAAGAAGCCAACTGATCCATGGTCGGTGGCGGCAAAGGAACGAATGGTGGGGCATTCCCGAACTACGTGACTACTCGATGCTAGGCTAGGAGAAACAAAGGGAGTGGGGATGACAACAGGAGTAGACTCTCTAATGACTTCTCTAGACTCCGACTCTGACTCCGACTCCGACTCGAACTCGTCGTCTTCTGGTTCTCCTTTGAACATCTCTCCTTCTCCAGTAGTGAGCTTGAAGAGTCTTCCTTGGTTGTTGGTCCATTTGATAGATTTTCTCCATCCTTTCTGCTGCTTTGTGTCGGTTTCTGTGATTAACGCGGTGGGGTTGAAGCGATCGTCTTGAAGTATCATAGTAATGATCTCATCCTGCGCGGCCCTAATGAATCGGTCCTCTCCAAACAGGAGGCTAACAGCTTGTTCGTCGAAGCAAGGTGCTTGACGGGTTTTGACGGTAGGAACCGTTTCGGGAGGAATGAAGTAGCAATCGTGAAAGATCTCGATTCCAGCTAACTTCTTCTCAAGATAATGCCAAGGTTCGGAAAATCCATGGAAGAGTTCTGAACTTTCTTCTTGAATGAAGTACCCATTTAGAGTGGGGAGATATGGTCTCATTTGGACTCCCACGTACTTGCGATTCTGGACTTGAGCGAGCATTTCGAGAACTTCTTCAGCTGTGGGTTTGTATCCTAGTCCAAGTGGTATCCTTGTCGAGTTGCCTTTCTTGTATGGTGCGAAGGTGTTCTTCCGAATTGGGTTCAAAGGCATTCCAGGGAAGTATCCCTGGGATTTGAGCATGTGGTTGACCACCAAGTTGGAGTAGGGATTATAGTATAAGGGTGCCAACTCACTTTCTATGACGCTCACACTTTGGAAGCCCCCAAGTTCGTATATGGGATCCGCAAAGACTTGGTTGTTTGATTGCTTCTCAATTATCGCCTTGATGGGTGACGAAGGGATCGTCACAACTTTGCCATTTAGTGGGATCTTGATCTTTTGATGGAGGGTGGATGTTACCGCTTTGGAAGCGTGAATCCAAGGCCTTCCCAAAAGTATGTTGAATGAAGCTTCGATGTCCACTATTTGGAAATTAGCCTTTCGCTCGATTGGTCCCGTGGCTATGGTTAGGCTAGCAAGTCCAACCACTTTTAAATGGTGTGTACCGTCATATGCCCGTACACCTTGATTGGTGGGAGTCCAATCCGACTCCTTCATGCCTAGTTTGTATGCCGTTTTGAGGGGTATGACGTTGACCATGCGAGCCATCATCTACCAAAGTCATTGGCACATTCTTCTTTAGACAGGATGACAAAGATGTATAGAGCAAGGTTGTGACTAGCGCCAAAAGGTGGCAAGTCTTCATCTGAGAAAGTAATAGGATTACTTAGCCTCGGTGGTTCTTGGAAGACCAAGTTGACCACATCTTCAGGAGTGGAGTTATGTGCTACATTCAATTTGGCCAAAGCTTGCGGTAAAGCTTGGCGATGCGGAAATGAGCTTGCCACTAGTTGCCGACTGAAAGATCACCTTGGTTTTCTCGTAATTGCTTGAGCAAATGATCAGTGGGGTCGTCTTCGTTATCATTTGGCGTGATGACGTTGGTTGGACCGTTTTGAGTAGTGCTTTGATATGGACGACCCGAACGAGTTAGGTGATCCACATCTTGGTCTTCGCCATTTTGGACTATTTCCTTGACTAAGGAGTTTTCAATGAGGTATTCGTCTTCATCGTCATCGGCCCAAACCCCATTGACTGTAGCTAGTTCTTTCATTCTCATGATATCACTTTCTAGTTGTATGATTTGATCGACCAGTCTATCGACCACGGCGACTACTTCTTGCATAGTGGCATTCTGAGAGAAGATCAATGGTACACGTTCTTTAGGTGTTGCATTGGGATCGCGTAAGGTCGTTACCATGTTTTCTAATTCCCGCACTTGTCTATCTACACTCCTTGCCCATGCGATGAAGTCGGAAATGGTAGGGGAGATGGTAGAGTAGAGCCTTTCTTTCTCAACTGCATGAATTTCATTTTCGGTGGGAGAAATGAGATGTGAGCAATCTAAGGTAGATTCGTCACTCGTAATCACTAGAACTCCAAGAGGATTCTGAGTGTTGTTGGGCTTACCTCCTGGTGGAATTGGAAGTCGACCATCTTCGATCATATCTTGAAGCACGTGTTTTAACTTGTAGCATTTTTCTGTGTCGTGCCCTTTGCCCCTATGGTATTCACAGTAGGAGTTTTCATCCCAGAATTTGGACTTCTTTTCAGGTTCGGGAGTAGGTCCAATGGGTTGGAGTTTAGCTTGCTTCATTAGCCTTTTTAGACCGTTGGAGTATGTATCCCCAAGGTTTGTGAACTTCCTTGGTGGGCTAGTTTTCTTGGATGGCTCGAGAAGGTTAACTTCGTCGGTCTTGCTAGTAGAGCCGTAGGAACGACTTGTGGACCCTTGATATCCTCGACCTACCGTTTTGGACAAGAGTCCTTTGCGGATGTCATCTTCAATTCGTGTCCCTTGTACGGTTAAGTCTTTGAAAGTCTTGATGTTTTGATATCTCAAATGGTTGGCATATATGGGCTTGAGATTATCCACGAACTTTTCCACAAGAGTGGCCTCATCCGGGCGTTCAACTAGTTGAGTACTAGTGTTCCTCCACCTACTTAGGAAGTCGGTGAATCCTTCTTTGTCATTTTGGGTAAGAACCTCTAGGGTACGCATGTTGACTTGGATCTCGGCATTATCCGCGTATTGTTTTGAGAATTCGATCGCGGCGTCTTCCCAAGTAGCGACCTTTTTGTGATCCAAAGTGTAGAACCATTGCTTCGGAATGGTGTCAAGAGATGAAGGAAAGATCCTTAAGAACATCTCGGGTTTGATGCCTTTGATAGACATGTAGTCCTTGAAGGCGCGGATGTGGTTCAAAGGATTCTCATGTCCTTTAAACTTAGGGATATCCGTCATGCTAAAGTTAGTAGGCAATTTGGAATTGACGGCTTCATACTTGCGATTGTTTTCCCTATAGATGTCATCTCCCTTAAGGTACATCAATTGTTCCTCTAGGTATTGGAGTCTTTTCTCAGCTGCGGTTGTCCCTAGGGCAGGATTCTCATATTTAGACTCGTCATCAGAAAATTGTAGTACTCCACCTTGAGGGGGAGGCAGCTTTCCCTCTACATCAAAGATACGGCCTTCGATAAGTTCAAGGCGATCATAGGTTTGTTCTTGAGTGATTTGTATTTGGGCTATCGTGGCTAGGATTCGATCATTACTTTCTTGAATTTGCTGGAGGTTTGTTTCATCACTTGACCCAGGCATCTTGGAAACTGGATAAGAGATTGGCGACGAATCAAAACACGATCGACCATTCTATCACACTTGCTAAAAGGAGAAAAGTTTGGACTCGTGAAGTGGGTGTGTGCCACTTGTGTTGAGTGAGTTTTGAAGAAAGACAAGGTCTTTGAAAATGTGTGTCCTAGCCAACTGTAGTGTAGTTGCAGGAGTGGACTCGAAGTAAGGTTTTGAAATGGGCTTGTGGCCCGAATTTTGACTTGACAAACGGACAGAGTTTTGACCGGATTTTGCGCTAATTGAAGGCCTACTTTTTTTTTTTTTCGAAAATCTTGTTTGAAAATGAGATTTTGATTTTTTGAAAATTCGTCATGGTTTTGTTTAGAGGTGGTGATCACGTAAGGTTTACACATTTATACAAGCATTATAACGGGATGCTGAGTGCATTTAAAAGGGTTTTGGTTTAAAGGGTGGGTTGCCATACCGAACCATCAAACCCGAAGTCTGTGGAGAGGCTCGTGCCAAACAAGAGTAAGGCCGATTCCTAGTCCATTTCCTCAAGTAGTGAAGGCCCTTGATACAAACAAGAGTAAGCATCATGGTATGGATGACGTCAATCGCTATCCATCCTTAGGCCCAAATAAGAATTAGGACCGTTTAGACGGGACAATTGGTCGAATGGGTTGGGTTGGGCCTAGGAAGGCCGAATTAAACGGTCTAGGAAGACCGAGTTATGAAAACCGACAATTGTCTTGTACAAACTTATTCCCTAACCTTGTTCAAGTTTCACCCTAGCTACACGTAAGTGTATGTCCCCAGGAGTCGCCAAACGTGGACAGCGGACGCGCCCACGGGGGCGCTTGGTGAGAAACGAGGGACGAGCGTTTGCATTTTGTAAGGAGTCGCCACCAATTTTTATGGGAAATTGGAACCGTTCGAATACCTCATGTCATGTCAAGACACAAAGTAGTGACATGAACACTAAGCAATCATTACCCTTAGCATTCTATGTCTAGAATGACTCTCGTGGATGCCAATGAACACGGGTGCTCACGGAGATCTGGAGTAAGGGGTGAGGGTACGTATTAGGAAGCTCTTTTGATCGAACACCTAATCCCGCCCGCCTCGATAGCGGCCTCTACTAATGATTAGGGAAGTTTATTCGTACTTGATATATCGTCGGCTATATGCATGCAATGCAACATCCATTAGATTAATCCTAACATGTGAAGATTTAACTAAGTCGGTTGAACAATTAATTAATCATACAATTGGGTCGAAGTTGGGATTTAATATTGATTTATGTGTGAAGACAAGCAAGCAATAAAAGAAATACAATAATAAAAATTACATTAATTGAAAATTACATTAATTACAACGGATTAGATGATTTATGTCGAAAACACCCTTAAAACGGATAATTTGAGAAAAAGGAATAAAAGAAATAAAAGAAATAAATAAATGAACGAACAGAAATCAGGTGATAATACGAATATTAGTTAGTTGATTACGTAGGCTAAATAAACTAGGTCAAGGCAGAAAAGAGTTCGAGACGAAACTCAACCTGAACAGCGCAGCAGAATCGCGCCCTGAAGAGGCGCAGCAGCGATTCTTTGCGTGCTTCAAGGGGTGAGTTCTGGTTGTGGCAGTTTTAATCGCAAATCGTTAATGTCAATTGATGATTTTAATGGTTAATTGATAATAATACTCGGATGAAAGTGATTTAATGCATTAATTACATATGAATTAGTCATAAAAACAGTAAAACATGGATGAGACGGAAATTAAAAGGGATTAATTACATGAAGGGACGATGTTAATGAATGAATCAATAAACAACTAAACAAACTAATTAAATAATTAGACTAAACATGATGAATCAATGACGAATTAACAATGAATATGGATGCAAAATATACCAAAGGTAAATTCCAGAAACTCAATATGACGAAATCGAATCTCTAAAACTCGGATTGGATATTTAATGACGAAAACCCGCAAATATTGATTACTTGAGATTTAAGTCGGATTTATTGATGAATTAAAACATGTGAATTAATGATGAATATATACATGTGAATTATTATGCTATCATGCGAACGAATTATTAAAGACAAACAATCGAAATCAAATAAGAACAACGAATTACAGAGGACGAAGAAGAAGAAAAGAAGCAGGAACTGCGGCAGCCTCACGAAGAGGCGCAGCAGGAACTGCGCTCCTTCGAAGAGGCGCAGCAGTTGCTGCGTCTTTTCTCGACGTCTGTCTACTGGAAATCCGCAAAAAACAGGTTTTAACAAAGGGTTTTAGAAATCGATTTTAATTAGATGTTTTCGACATAAATCTTACAACGATGAATAAATAAAATACAATAAATAAAGAGAATTATACACCCTCAGACTTACATGTTGACGGAACGAGATGAACTAAGTATCGATTAGTGAATGCTCGACGCGAATGCAATGAAAGAGTGCCCTCGTAAAAGGAAAACGATTGATTAATTTAGATTGATTGAGTGTAGTTGGTCAAATTGGTCGGTCATGCAACGGAGAGGCTGGTACCCGGAAAGATCCGAGCTTACGTGGTTGGAAGTCCAAGCACGTAGGCGCCAATTAGTAAGAACGAAGTCTAGAATGCAAAGGGAGAAGAGAAGGGCGGACACTCGCGTGAGAAATATGAGGAGCGAAGGCTCCTATTTATACTAATCACACGGAGGAATAGGGTTTCGGAGACTCTTTGGAAGTGAATCTCGGAAAGATATAAAAAAGATACGTAAATCATGCAAAGAAGGGCCTGGGAAGAGGCGCAGCAGCCATCGTGCGTCCCTTGGAAGAGGCGCAAAGACTGGCCGCGTCTATTCCCAGGAGGTTTCCTCCTGCTGAAGAAAGATTTCCGCGTTTGAGTTATGGTAGGACGGAAATAATTCGATTATCTTTTGAATATTACGGGATATTATTTGCCAAAAGATAAAATTTGTGAAATATGGAATAGAAATATCCGGAACATTCCAGAACATTCTGACTCGGGATTTAACAACTATCGAAAAAATGGAGACGGTTTTTGTCCCGGACTCAATGTACTCTAATTATCGCCAAAACGACCGTATCCGGACGTAGATGACAACTAAGAGGTTGACATTAATATTTGAGCAAACACTTGACGATAATCTTACGAACTGTCACAAATCGTTCCGCGAATCAAACATGCGGCCCAATCATCACCGTGTGGTTTGCGGGAGGTGCAGAAACGAGGTGTCTACACTATCATTTTATACACTAAGTTCACTAAGCTAAACAAGACCAAGTGTTGGACTAAGCATGGAGCATTGGATTGCGTTTTGCATGGAGAAATTGATGGATTAATATGTGTAATGCAAATGTTGACAACAATCAAAGTCAAAGCCCAATGTTCAAGTCCAAGTCAAGGTGGAAAGCATAAGATTCCAACATGCTTAGGATGCTTTTTGGGAGCTCTTAGAAGGAATTATGAAGCATTAACCGGGTGCATTAAGGATCATTTATCGCAAACATTGGATTCCTTCAAGCATTAAACAAGAATTTAAGCCAAAATACCCGGATAACCACGACCCCGATCGGGGCCGCATGCACCTTGATTGTTTACGTTTCCTTTTCCTGTCCTATAAATAGGAGAGGCATTCCAAGGCTTAGGCATCCAATTTTTACGTCTCACTTTTATTCTTCATAGCCTTAAGCAATATAATCTCTCTCAATAGTTTTCATATTAGTTTACAAATTAGTTAATCTTGTAGTTCTTAAACATTTGGTTCTTAATTCATTTTCAAGCATTTGGTTATATATTGTTCTTCCATTCAAGTTCATCTCCTTAAGGTATTTCTATATAGTTTACATTTTCACATATCTATTTAGGTTATATTAGTTTATAATTAAGCACTTTATTTAGACTACCTTAGTTTAATTTCTTTTACATGTTAAAACATCTAGTTCATATAAATCATTTAATCATGTTTATCATTTCTCTTAATATAACTTACAATTTACACCTTAACATGAGTAGCTATTTCTCTTAGTCTAAGGGCTAGGGGAGCCATGCAATAATCACAAATGAAACATGATAAAATAGGTTAATAATAATATTGTCCATATTGCTTCTATCACATGCTTGTGCCATAACGTTTAATCTTTGTTTAAGGCCTTATTCAATTGATTAAGTTTGTTCATTCGTTCTATAAGTCAAGAGGCACGGAATTGAATTAGACTAAGCATGTATAGTAGGACGACCTAGTCATGGACGAGAGTTTCTCTAGGACCCGGTCTATGGTTGACACTAATATCGTCAGGTGGGTGTCTCTAAACCTAAGCAATTGACAATGTTATTAGTACCAAGTTTATCATGATCATATATTTACCTTTGTATGTGTGACCCGAACCCCTTAGACTCTCTTTTAATCATATAATTCACATCATAGTTTTATTAGTCAATCAAACAACCAAGTCAAACCAAAAACGAAATCGACCTTGATAAAAATCTACCCATAACAATTTACAACGTAATTCCCGTTTCCTTGTGGTTCGAACCCTATTACTACATTTACTTGTGTTTAGGGAATTTATCTTTGCATAGGTACGCGATTAGCCTATCAGTATCCAACATCTTGTTTTGAGCCATTAGTTTGGAGATCTAAGCCGTTTGCTTTTGTTGCATTGACAAAGTTTGTTGTAAGAGAGCTCTCAACTCTGCCATCTTATTACTTGGAGCTTGAGGAGGAGGTTGCATTTGTTGAAAACCTCCTTGATTTTGCCGAACAAAATTTCCTTGTGGTTGGTTACCACGATTTGGAGGAATTATATAAGTATTTTGTGGCGGGGCTTGAGCATAAGCATTCTGACTCCTTTCAGGGAAGAAGTTAGAATAAGGAGTACCTTGCTTGAAAGACTGAAAGGCATGAACTTGCTCAATGGTACTCATACACTTGGCCGCGGTGTGGCCATCTATCCCACATCTCTCGCAGGACACTTCTTGTTGAACCATGTGAACCATTTCCTGCTTATTACTTGATGTGTGACCATAATATGATGTTTTACACCCTATTTTACACGCATTTCAGAGCCTTATTATGTAGTTTACACTACTATATTCCCTATTTCCGTCTACTCTCGTGTTTTTATGTAATATTGCAGATTATTGCGGAAATGAGTAGATAATGGACCAAATCTTGACCCCAAGAGCTAAGCTTAGGAAGGACATGAAGATTTGACTCAGACTTGAAGTTTAGGACGCGTTTCAAGGTCTAAAGATAGCAAAAGCATGGCTGCGTACAAATTGCAAAGCTTAAACAAGCAAAGAATCGCTTCACATTACTGCAGTCTGCTTAAAATGGCTATATCTCGAGTTTCAGATCTGATAATCGAGTGATTCCAATTGTAGGTGAAAGATTATCCTCTTAGCTTTCTAACTCCGTGTAGAACACCTAATTTGACCAAGTAACGAAGAAATGGCAGCTATTTTAAGATCGATGCGCGCTGCAGAATTCGTCAGAATGCATTACTGTACAACACCTTTGGTCGATCGACTGGTCCCAGTAGTCGATCGACCGCACCACGAGACTGACGTGCAATTAAAAGATTGGAATTCCGAATCCCACTTGTAATTAGGTTTAGGAATAAGTTACGTGACTTCTCTATAAAACGTAACATCATTCATCAGTTTTAGAGGAAGTCCCTCGCATCAGAGAGAGGACATTAGGATAGTTTTAGATCTAATTTTACATTAGTTCAAATTAATTCAAATTCATTCAATTTAGTTTAATTCGCAATAAAAGTTCTTGCAATCGGATTCTTCCTGCCCTTTCTATTTCGGTAATTTCTATTCTTATTTACAGTTTACTTCAATTCTTGCAGTAATTTAGAATTAGTAGTTAGATTCCAAAGCCCTAATTTTCATTATTTCAATTTTATTATTCAATCGTTACAATCATGCTTTCTTTTATCGTTATTAGTAATTTCGTAGTCGTTATTAGTTTTACTATGCGTAGCTAATCCACCCCTGCTAAGATGTGAGGGGATCTGCAACGTAGACGACGTAGAATAGGTAGACCTGATTCGGGTTTTGGTCGATCGACTGATGTCAATAGTCGATCGACTGAGCCCGTTGATCGATCGACTGGCTTAGATGGTCGATCGACTGTATCACGTAAGAATCAGCACTCTTCAATTGTTTTAATTGCAATATTTAATGAAAGACCGAGAGGATATTTGTTAAATGCTTAGGAATTGACCGATCCAATAGATCGAGAGATAGGGGAGGGCAATAGACTACCAATTGAACGACTAAATTATACTAAGATCAAAAGATAGGTAAAATTTAGGTATTAGGAATCATTTTTCAGGGCGAGAGCTAGTATTAGTGATACTTAGGGACCCGTAGCTAGATCGAAAGACGCTACTTGTTAAGTTGGACCGAGAGGACTACTTATTTGCCCATCTTACATGATTATATCAGACTTACTTAGGATACCGCCATCGTAGCTGCAGTGAACCGATCGTCTTAGCTTCCCTTTTATTATTGTCTACACCTTTTTATTTAATTGCTTTAGTTATAGCTTTTATTTTATTCGCATTTAGTTAGTTATTATTAAAATCAAAACCCCGCTTTCCCTTTAGACTAAATATAAACAGATGAATCTCATAATGTCTCCCTGCGGATCGACCCTGCTTACCGCTAACTTCTGTTAGTAGTAAATAGGTTTATAAATTTTATTTTTGATACTAAACAACGGTATCAAATTTTGGCACCGTTGCCGGGGAGGCAGCGTAGTTTTATCTGTTTTTATTTAGTTTATTTCTTGTCTCAAGGAACTTCGGTTCCTTGAGACCGTTCTTATGTTTTTCGTTCTTCTCTTTCCGCAGGAAGAGAACGAAATTTTTGGTGCTTATTTAGCCAGACTTTCGGAGTGGCTCGAGCCCAAACGAGATGCATTTTCTGAACTCCAAATGTGCTGGACTATCTTCCGGGGTATGAATGACCCTACGCAAGCATACCTAGAATCTATTGGTAAGTGGGATTTCGAAGGAATCCCCGTAAATGAGGTATTAGAATTCTTTGATTGGTTTGCTGCTGAATCTCTTAAACCCAACTTTTCTCTTCATGTTGACTCAAATGAGGGGGTGGGTGAGACTTTAGAAATCGTTTTAGAAAATGATGACGGAGACATAGAGGAGACCATTAGTGTGGTTGACAATCTTTTTTATGAGGATAGTTTAGAACCCCTTTATGATTCTTACACTGATAGTGAGGACGATTGGAAGGATCTCTTTCAGAACCTCCAAATTGACGAGTCTAGCGATAAGGAGAGTGAGGAGGAAAATTTTGATAGTCTTGAGGTCATAAGGGATAATAATGACAATGTAGATGAGCCTATTATAGAGGACCCGATTGACCCATTTGACTTTACAGCCCCTTGCATCTGGGATGATTATCCACCTTCTTCTTTAGCCGACCAGATTCCTCCACCTCACAGTTCTTACCCGTCTGAGCATCTGGATTCTACTCGCGTTATTTTTGAGTCAAATGCTACAAATCTCCTTTATTTACCACTTGCGGTTAATTTGAGCTTCTATATTCCGCCCTTAGCTGGAGGGAGGAATAATTTTGTGAATGATTTTAGGAGCTGTCATAGGAAATTTGTTAGGCTTTATATGTTATTATATTTTACTTTCCTATGCTATTGCTGTCTTATGGTGCTACTTACAGTTTTGTGTAGCACATGCAAAGAAGTTTGATAGGTTGCTACGAGCTTTGAGCTGTTTTGATTGGGCTCAATTAGAGTAGTTGGCTGAAGAAAAAGAGGTCGAGCGGGACCTGACTGAAACCAGCGCTAGCCGGGAGGCAACCCGGAGTGTGATTTTTGTTATCTTGCGAATAAGCTTTGTTTTACAACTCTATAGACTTTGCATTTGGGTTTAGCACAATTTTGAGCGCTGTATTTATGTGCAATTTTGCAGGTTTCGACCAAGTTAACTCAATTTATTGAGTTAATTCGAAGAAAGTACTGTTTCGTCAAGTAAGTCAGTCGATCGACCAGTACCAACAGTCGATCGACCACTATTGCTGTTGTACCTGTTTCGCGATCATTCCCCTACTGTGTTTGGTTGTTTTGTGGAGCACGAAAGGGTGTACCTTATTGGTAGCACTACTGGCTACTGAAACCTCCTAGCTCACGCTGATTTGGGGAGGTTTCCTTTTGCGCTTAAAATCTTGTGTGTTTCCGAGTTCCTTTTCATGTCTTATTTAGTTATTTATCGCCAAAATCCCATTTCCGTTTTTGTTTCTTTTACATGATTTTGCACAATGGGGACACTGTGTGATTTGGTTTGGGGAAGGGTTTTGCGTCGCATTTGCATTGTTTTTATTACATTTCAGTTACACGTTTATTGCATTTCTGCTTGCATTGTATTTATTTCCTATATATACAAAAATCAAAATTCAATAAAATTGAATAAATTTCAAAAATTCAAAAAAATTCACGTTTATTCTAACATGTAGGTCGAGTCGGAACGGTAGTAGTTCAATGATGACATTGCATTTTCAGCTGTTTGTGCCTAAATCGTGCTCAATTGACATGTTATTAGTAGAATCACATATGCATATCTACGAGTTTTCGTTAATTTATTCGCTGAATCTTGAGACTTGACTTAGATTTTTGGCAAACTACATTATATTCTGAGTTTTAGAGCCTTTTAACTGGTGTCATCCATGACCAGTTCATCTAGGATTGTGAGTAGTACTCCTTATAAGGCATGTTATATCAATATGCATAAATATGAACTTAGTCTGCTTAATACCTGTATGCATTCGGTTTGTGGTCAGTTGACACATGTGGAAGAGGTTCCTCTTTATTCATTTTACCCATAAGCCCCACAAAAGCCAAATTTGCCTTTTTTGTCCCATAAGCTACATTCCATATTGAGCCTACCCCTGCTGAGCTAGTATTGGTAGTCGTTCGGGAATATTTTATTGCATTTTGGTTTTTATGTCTCGTGTTGAGAATATGTTGGTGAAATGTTGAAGGGAAAGAAAAGAAAAAGAAAAAAAAACAGAAACAGGAATTCGAAAAAAAAAAGATCAGTCGATCGACCGTCCCACTTGGTCGATCGACTGCTTGCTGCAGTAGCGAAAGAAAATTCGAAAAATCACATGGTTTTTATTATTATTAGATGGTGATTTTGTTCCCATGTTGCGATTAATATTATTTGGAGAATTAATATATTGTGGAATTTTGAGATTAGTGCTTGATATTTAGCACCATTTCGATTGAAATCTTGAGTATGAAGTTGGAATATTTTATAGTTTGGTTTTCAGTAGTTACTAACTTGGCTTTAACTCCTTTATCCAAATTCATTTTAGCCTCTTCTTACCCATAGCCTCACATATCCAAATTTACCTCGGCATGTGTCATGGTCTTTTATGGTTGGAATGCATATGTACGGTTGTAGAGATCATTTTCATATTAGATTGCAGGCATGTTCTTATAGGTCGTAGTTAGGTGAGAGTCATTACAAAAATTACTTCTTTCTATCTTTACATATATTCACCTGTATTTATTGAGTGATTTGAGCGACCCGTGAGAGTCCAATATGATAAGTCTCTATAGTTTAAAGTTCAGCAATTTTTAATGACTACATAACTCGTTTGCATGATTCATATTACTAATTGATTGTTGATTTTTAGCATTAAATTGGTTTAGGCTTTACAGTTTGCATTTCGCTCTAAGAATGAATACTTTTCATTAGGTCCTAAGATCGAGTCTAGTTCTTGCTTGGGGACAAGCAAGGGTTTGGTTTGGGGAAGTTTGATGCGTGACCATAATATGATGTTTTACACCCTATTTTACACGCATTTCAGAGCCTTATTATGTAGTTTACACTACTATATTCCCTATTTCCGTCTACTCTCGTGTTTTTATGTAATATTGCAGATTATTGTGGAAATGAGTAGATAATGGACCAAATTTTGACCCCAAGAGCTAAGCTTAGGAAGGACATGAAGATTTGACTCAGACTTGAAGTTTAGGACGCGTTTCAAGTTCTAAAGATAGCAAAAGCATGGCTGCGTACAAATTGCAAAGCTTAAACAAGCAAAGAATCGCTTCACATTACTGCAGTCTGCTTAAAATGGCTATATCTCGAGTTTCAGATCTGATAATCGAGTGATTCCAATTGGAGGTGAAAGATTATCCTCTTAGCTTTCTAACTCCGTGTAGAACACCTAATTTGACCAAGTAACGAAGAAATGGCAGTTGTTTTAAGATCGATGCGCGCTGCAGAATTCGTCAGAATGCATTACTGTACAACACCTTTGGTCGATCGACTGGTCCCAGTGGTCGATCGACCGCACCACGAGACTGACATGCAATTAAAAGATTGGCGTTCCGAAGCCCACTTGTAATTAGGTTTAGGAATAAGTTACGTGACTTCTCTATAAAATGTAACATCATTCATCAGTTTTAGAAGAAGTCCCTCGCATCAGAGAGAGGACATTAGGATAGTTTTAGATCTAATTTTACATTAGTTCAAATTAATTCAAATTCATTCAATTTAGTTTAATTCGCAATAAAAGTTCTTGCAATCGGATTCTTCCTGCCCTTTCTATTTCGGTAATTTCTATTCTTATTTACAGTTTACTTCAATTCTTGCAGTAATTTAGAATTAGTAGTTAGATTCCAAAGCCCTAGTTTTCATTATTTCAATTTTATTGTTCAATCGTTACAATCATGCTTTCTTTTATCGTTATTAGTAATTTCGTAGTCGTTATTAGTTTTACTATGCGTAGCTAATCCACCCCTGCTAAGATGTGAGGGGATCTGCAGCGTAGACGACGTAGAATAGGTAGACCTGATTCGGGTCTTGGTCGATCGACTGATGTCAATAGTCGATCGATCGAAGTTCGCTGGTCGATCGATCGCTTAGATGGTCGATCGACTGTATCACGTAAGAATTAGCACTGTTCAATTGTTTTAATTGCAATATTTAATGAAAGACCGAGAGGATATTTGTTAAATGCTTAGGAATTGACCGATCCAATAGATCGAGAGATAGGGGAGGGCAATAGACTACCAATTGAACGACTGAATTATACTAAGATCAAAAGATAGGTAAAATTTAGGTATTAGGAATCATTTTTCAGGGGGCCAGCTAGTATTAGTGATACTTAGGGACCCGTAGCTAGATCGAAAGACACTACTTGTTAAGTTGGACCGAGAGGACTACTTATTTGCCCATCTTACATGATTATATCAGAGTTACTTAGGATACCGCCGTCGTAGCTGCAGTGAACCGATCGTCTTAGCTTCCCTTTTATTATTGTCAACACCTTTTTATTTAATTGCTTTAGTTATAGCTTTTATTTTATTCGCATTTAGTTAGTTATTATTAAAATCAAAACCCCCCTTTCCCTTTAGACTAAATATAAACAGATGAATCTCATAATGTCTCCCTGCGGATCGACCCTCCTTACCGCTAACTTCTGTTAGTAGTAAATAGGTTTATAAATTTTATTTTTGATACTAAACGACGGTATCATTACTCAAAGACTAAATAGTCTTCAATTCAGTTATTTGAGCCGTTAGAGCCTCCAGCTGTGCTGCAATAGCATTATCTGAACCATTTCCTCTCTTACTTCCTCTGGGGTTACCATACTCAGCTGTGTGAGTAGCTATCTGATCAATCAACTTCTAAGCATTACCGTCATTAGTGTTATCTTGGAATCTCCCATTAGCAGCTGAATCAAGCAAGGCTCTATGATCGACTGATCGTCATATAACCCGTTGTAAAACTGGTTGCAAAGGAACAAAATTTTGAAACCAGGGTGGGGAACGGATCGAACTAGCCTCTTGAAACGAACCCATGCTTCATTAAAATTCTCAGTAGGACCTTGCTTAAAACTTGTAATCTGAATTCTAAGAGCATTTGTCTTCTGTGGTGGAAAATACCTCTTGTAGAATACAAGAGCTAATAAAGTCCAGTTAGTGATTGTGTCGGTCTCCATATCCAAGTCACGAAGCCACTCAGCTGCATCATCTCTCAAAGAGAAAGAAAATAAAGTCTGCTTGATCTTGAGTCACCCCAGCTGTCAAAGGAATAGAGCAACAATATGTAATAAACTTCTCCATATGCTTTGCGGGGTCCTCTCCTGCTTTTCCTCCAAACATATTTCTCTCAACCAAGTTTATATATGAAGGCATGATCTCAAAAGTCCCTTTATCAGTGGTATGGAGCTTGAAGCCTTTAGGAATAGAAGCGACCGTGGGTTCGGAATGACTTGCCAAGGTCGGCATCTTTGATGTTGTAGGAGTAACTGGTGCATAAATAAGGGTGTCCTCTTCTAAGGACGAATCTTCTACGAAAGTATACCGCTCGTAGTCAAGTGTACTCAAGTCTTCCACCTGACTTACTTCTCTTTGAAATTTTCGTCTGTAGCGAAAAGTCTTTTCTGGCTCGGGGTCAAAAGGTATAATCTCTAACCTGTTAGACCTGGGCATACACGGAAACAACAAGAAGAGATAAATCTGTCTCAAGAAACGAATGCTCTCTGAAACGAAAGATAAAAATAAACAAAAACAAACAAGAAAATTGTTGCTTCCCCGGCAACGGCGCCAAATTTGACAAGGTTATTTTCAGTCGTTTGGCCTTAATCAAAATAAATCCTATAATACTACTAACAAATAGCTAGCGGTAAGTAGGGCATCGTATCCACAGGCAGGCGGTAATAATCAGTTTGCTAAAGTCCAAGTTCGTCTTAAAGTAACAATTCTTGGGGGTTTTGATTGTTTTTTTTTTTTTTTTTTTGCTAACAACTCATTGCAGATAGAGTAAAGACTGTAAACAATAATATTAAGAAGTCTAGGGTTTAGGTTCACTAGGTAGTTATTCGGGGGTGAGTCTTAACTTATTGATAGAGCTAATTATGTTGTTTAAGGTTATATGATCGGTCGATTCAATATTCCTTTAGATCTAATTTAACATGCAATCTCTATCATTAAATTATCTCTATTCAGTTATCGCAACCTATATTGATTCTAACACAGTCGGTGAAAGTCTTAATTTGCTATACTAGTCAATTAACCCTGGCCAATAATTAACTAACTAGATGAAGAACAATAAACTGAACAACAACGAATAAGCAATCTTAACTATCAATTCATTAATAAATTTCCCCTTCTAACAACCTAGATCCCCATTCACCCTAGATAAGAGAATTAGCTACTCATATTAAAGGGAAGAACAACAACAATAATTGATGAAGACATAATTAAAGACAATAAATAAGAACAAAGAAATAATAGCATGAACTAAATAAATAATTAATGAGGAAAGATTAAGTACCTTAACGAATAATGAAGAACGGAATTTAGATCCAAAAGTAAGAACAATAATCTAAACTAAAAGTATTTTGAGAGTTTTCTTGGGTAGCAATACGAAACTAAGTAAAATAAAGCGTCCAATAAACTAGGATACGGTTTAGGTATTTATAGTAAAACATAACCGACTTAAGGAAATTTGCGGAAAATATGGAGATAAGTAGTTCCTCGATCGAGCCTTGTCTTACTCGATCAAGTCACCAACTTCCTCGATCGATCCCGGCCATAGTTGATCGAGGCATCACTTGTTTATGCTCTTTTCTTCGTGCAGTCTTCTTAATTTCTCTTCCTTCATTCTTATGGATTCTCGTGCCATGCTTCGTGTAATCCTTCATGCCAACTCCGTGATGCCCATTTCATTTCTTTGCTCCTCAAATGCATCATTCCTGCATTAAACATCAAATAGCGGAAGTATCAACGTTCTAACATAAAAGGCATGTAATTAACATTAATTAGCACGAAAATCGTATCAAAAGTAATTAAGGGGAGGCATAAATATGTATATAATTATGACTCATCAAGAGGTATTGTGGACAATGGGCCTCAGATTCAAATCTTCTCTCCCCTCTATTGTAATGTGAATAAGTGCGCGTTTCGTTAGACAAAAAAACATGTCACAAATAATGTATACAATTTACCACTATGCCAATTAGATTGTAATCAACGTTTGGTAAAAATAAGCATTTTTTGTTGCTATAAATTTCGTACTTTATGTCTTTCACAATCTATATTGATTAACCGGTTAACATCCTTGCAAATGAGCCCATAAACAATACAAAAAATAAGACGGTCAGTCACAAATCAAAGACGAAAAGTAACTAAATAGTAAATAAAGCACTTGTACTATTGTTGGTGCAATTTGCTTATAAGAAGCAACCGCCTAAACTAGTTGAAGAAAAAATATACCTCAATTGTCATGTGCATTTGTATTACAGACGTTAAGCATCGAAATTAAGGGAACTAAAACTAGAATCTGAAATGTTTAGGTATCTTTATACTCTTCAAGGGCAAAAAACACTCATAGACAACCAACAAAATTGAGCAGTTCATCGCTAATAATAGCAGACTTAAGAAATAAGGGCATACTGATAGTTCCATATGAGAACTATACCATAAATTCCCAAAAATAAGGTAGATACTATATTGTATACGTTGTCGTTTTTTTTTCACTTAAGGACCTAAAACTAAGACTTGGATTAACCAAACCTAAAGAAACATTATGATGAGAAATATTTTTAAATGAACCATACAGAGGGAATTATTTTCTTCAATAACCATATTTAGGGAAATCACCCCTTTTAATATGCTTTTTTTTCTTATTGGAGAAGTCTTTATGGAGAGAGGAAGTTGTCTCTTTATGATGATATTTTTTATTCTAAAAGAGATTCTTTAGGTCTACATAAGCAATGTTGCGGAAAGTTGTAATATAAAAATTCATCCTATTATATTTATCCCTTGACTTTAACACCTCGACCATTTCAGCTTCTTTAGCAATTACTGCCCACCCATTATTAATTTCACCCAACTTACCTATACCACAATATAGGAATTTCAGTACTCTCAACTACTTTTTCTGACAATTACATTCACAAACTCATAACTACACTTATTTCAATATGCCTTAGAGATTGATTTAATTCCACCAATAATATAACTGGTTTTATGATGTATTTAGTAGATGTTAATTTGATTTAATTTGTGCAAATTAGAGGCCTTGAGATGATCTTTTGTGGACTTTATAGAGTAATTTTTTAAATGAATGTGTGCTTGATAACTTATGAGCTTTGGAGTGATCTTGATTAGTCATGAAAGTGGTTGTTTGAGTCGGGTTTTTGAAGCTATGATTGTGACCCATGTAAGTAGAGTTTAAAATTGGTGTTCAGGCTCGGGAGGAGGGAGCTAGGCGCAACCTACACGCACAAAAAAGGGTTAAACATAGGTCGAACAAAGAGAAGAAAAGTTCCAGCAACAGGACATTCGCCAACATTCGACCAACACGCGACTCACGTGTACCTGCGCATCAAAGTGATTTCACTACATTTGATCTACATGCGACCTCAATAAGTATATGCGACCCATATGTGACTTGTTATATTATGACTTGTTATGTTATCTTACTCGGTTTGTTCCGACTTTTATTATTTCTTTCCTAATCTAGTTATTCTACCTAATTACTATATAAGCTTTGTTTTTAGTTTTTAGAAAACTTATGCAACTCTTTTAGAAAACTTAATTATTAGTATTGTTATCTACCTTCTGATCTTCTACCTTTTTCCACTAATAATTGGTTAAAATATAATATATTTGGCCTCATTTACTTGTCACTGACCCCGCACGATGTAACACCCCGTATTTTTATAAATATTTTATAATTTCTTCTTATTTTAAGTTATATTCTGTTGGATTTTTAAACTACTAGACCCCCTTTCGTAGAATGTACAAGTTTTCACTTTTTTATTTTTCACAATAACCTTGTTTTGAAGCTTCTCTCTTAAAATTTCAATTTATTTCATTTTCCATCTCAACTTAAGACGGATAAAAATCTTTCGTTAGATATCGTGATCAGATGTTGCTTATGCGATTCGAAGGGGAGAGCACGAAGTTTAGACTCACCAGATGAAGTTGAAGCTAGATTAGACACGTATCTAGTCGATCGAGCCAAGAGTTGCAAGTCACTCCATTTTTCTAATCTGACTTCAATATGACTATTATGGTTTATCAAAAATAATATTTTCATATTAAAATATAGTTTCAGAGGCATTGAAATAGAACTTTTAAATATTATTTTATGTAACTTTTAAAGTACGATGTTAAAAGTAAACTGCTATTGAAACTTTTTATTTTATTAACCGACGTCCAATTTATGTACTACAAAATTAAATCTCCATTTTATAGTAACACTGGACTCGTTTGACGCCGCGACACTACATTTTCAATCAAATATTAAAAGTAATATATTTCGAGTTTCCAAAACGTTATACTGTTACTATGCGATTATTATCAACCCGTGACCACACTTAGCTAATTAAGTAGTTGTGTTTTGTTTGTGCAATTACACCATCACAAAATCTCATTTGTGGCCGCCTTGTGGAAGACTAATTGTTACATCATTACTATTGTAAGAGTTATTTTCAATTGTAAGACGGAGGGAAAAATTTAACAGTTGGCCCCTAATGGCACTACGTGTCCATTCCTTTCGTTGCTCTTAAGATGACTTTAATAATCACAATTGCCTTTGAATGCCACCTCTATTTTCCTTCGTCCTTGACTTGTCATTTACACACAAAGTAAATAAAAACCATTCTTTTGGCTTTGCATTCCCAGAAAATCGAAAACGCACTAAATAAAACAATAAATGATCCAAATCCCCTTCATTATCTAGTTCAAACTTGATTAAGTTTCTCAAATTTTCATCTTGAATGCTTCTCTTTATGGATGTTCATCTCATTTATTCACCCTACAATTAGTTAAAGGTATTAATACTAATTTTCCTCTAAAAATCTAATTTCTCACATTCTTTTAGTTTACTTATGTTCAAAAATAACATGCATGTCAAAGTTTTTATGAGATCTTGACTTAAAGGTAATTTATACTTCAAAATATACTCTAATTGGATTATTATAGTGGTCTAATTGTAGAATTTTTATTGATGGGTTGATACTCGTACCGAGAAGAAAGAGAGGCGGAGGAAGCGGATATCAATTTCCCCGACTCATTAGAACCATCTCAAGGCTGACATTTTATTAAGATTAACAAAATCCCTTTATAAGGGTGGGTAAATTAACACTTCCTTTTCATGGTTTATTGTTGCATATTTGCATGTGAAAACTACTACTTGTTAATTTTGCTTGCTCTTATTTTTGCATGTATTAACATTATCTATTAAATCAATTTCAATGAGCTTAAGATTGAGTAATAAAAATATTCGGTTAAGGAAGGTGTTGTTGGCAGAATACTTGAAATCATGGGGGTTGATATTTCTTTCTACAAGCTTAAATTTATTGATTGATACTTCATATATTTTTTTCAATTAGAGAAAGTTTTGTACGAAAGTTTTGTTTCAAATTGTTGATTGTGTTTAGCCAAATGATTTTGGTCAATAGAAGATTAGTCCTTCAAATTTTAGATTATTTTAATCTTATTTTATAAACTAGTTTTTGACTAATAATAATGATATTTATTTTGAAAACTTTGACCGAACCCTTAATTGATCAGAGGCTTTTTAATAAAAGTTTTATAAGATAAAAGTTACATTTATATCTAGTTACATCTTAATTTGGTAATACTTACTTCCATATATTATATCCTTAGTCTTATTTATTTGATTGAGTAATAAATGTTCTATGTTCTACTATTTGTCTTATTTGATTTCATTATTATAATATAATTTAGAAGCCATGTAATTTAGGTTTTTTTTTATCTATTTATTTGTCCACGAAGCGATGTAATTTAATTATTGGATGCGAGACTTAACTATCGATACCCCAAAGATGTAATAATTAAAGATCTAGTTTATATTTTTACGAGTAAGTAAGAATAATTTTAGCACCTTGGCAATCGCTTAGGCCAGACACACGATATCGTTAGTCCAATTTTAAAGTTTAAGATTGTATCGACGTAGAAAATTTATTTTAAGAGTCACCATTTGATAATAACTACTACTACGTCAGTTTAAGGAGGATTTGGAGTAAAAGTTACATTTACCTATGTTAAAAAGATTTGGCTAAAATAAACCCTTTCAAAATTTCTCAATCAACGCATTCATTTTTTTTTATTATTATTCAAATTATGATTTAGAGGCAAATTTTCGAAGACTTGAATTTTTACTCGAAGTTTTAGATAAACTCAAGTTCTCTTAGCCTCCTTATCGTTGGTCAATTATGGAGGTACTAAATCGGAATTTTGAAACAAAGGTCTCTTAACACTTTGATCAAGTTTACTTAACCAAGATTGCTCAAATTTATGGGATATGTCAAGTAAATAACATAATAGAACTAGGAGCGATTTTTAATCAATTAATTACCAAGGGTCTAAGACTGTCCCTTAGTTAATTGATTCAACTTGGTTTGATAATCTTGTGAATCACTCGCAATATTAACCAAGTCGATAGCCAATCCCCGGCTTATAAATAGGGACAACCCCAATAAGGAGACTATTGTTTGATTATCTGCTACATGGTTCCGGCTAAAGGTTTATAAAAGAAAAGGAACTCAGTTGGAAATGGAAATTTTAACACAACGTTTTAAAAATGAATTTTGGAAATATTCTATTTTTCTTGGGCATTTTTAGGGCTGAATTCGAAAGCTCATTGAGCGGGAAAGCATGTTATTACTATTGTGTACGTAATGACATGGAAGAATAGCAATTAGCTTAACCGTATAAAACCGTCCATTGCGTACGAAGGGTCTTTGGTGGACCTATCCTTAGACTCGAGAGTAGGCGGGAGTGTGGCCATGCTTTAGGTGGGGACCTGATCAGTCTCGTACGTGTTAGGTGGATCGCACCCGGGTTCCCTAAGGTCTATATTTGGTTAGGCTTAGGGGATAATAGCCGGGTGGTGTTTAGTCCGTGGTACGGGTAATAACCCCACGCACTCGGCATTCGACCACGGAGATGAGTGGAAGAATTTCGTTTTAAACGTGCTTATGTCACCACGGTAAACAGGGGTAATAATGTAAGCCCCCTGGTATCGGTGTGATTGGCGGTATATGATTATCGTACAAGTTTCAGTTATTGGTCATATAATCGGAATGTGTATGATAATTGGCCGGTATATCGTGATAAAGTGTTACTAAAAGCAATACGGCATTGAAAAATTTGTTTGTTTTCTCAAAAATTGTGTGTTAAAAGTATGGACGTATGATTCTGATATACATGCTGATAATGATTGTTTATGTTATGTTTTAGTTGTTTAAAGAAGTTAATCTACCCACCTGACGTTTGTTGTTTTTCTTATAAAACTTTTACAAATTTTAAAACGTCAGATTTATCAGATTTGTGAAGACCGACCATTCCCGAGACAGGCGAAGCTAAGATGGGATTTAGATATACTTTATTAGAACGTGTTAGTAATTTGTTAGAAACTGATGGGGCATATTCTGCACCCGCTGACCAGTCAACATATTGAGCAAGGTCAAAGATATCCACAGCAAGTCAACGGCTTAGACAGCCTAACCGACGCCACCTGTCGGCCTGTCTCTTGTGCCTCGGCGGGGACAACTAGCCAGCCGAGGCACACACCCGCGAACTCACATCCAAGACCCCTCAGCGGTGAGTCAACAGGGCCCGTCGGCCTGCCATGGGTCCCTCGGCCGAGGGGTAGATCAGTCTTTCCACCTGCTAGCCACTTGGCCACTACGTGACAAAAGGTGAAAGTCTATAAATACTCCTCAACTCTCATTGAGGAGGGGATCCACAATTTAACTCAAGAATCACTATTCATCTGGTAATATCTTCCTTATCTCTCTACAATATATACTTCGCCAAGTAACAACAACTTATCTCTCTAAGTTTACTGACTTGAGCGTCGGAGTGAGTTCGCTCGGTCCAAAGCCGAGCCCTCAGTTTGTTCATCGTTTCAGGAGACCGCAAGGAGGATTCAACTAAAGACGTCATTCTACAAGCACGGGTGGTAACGTATAACTGCTCTGGAATTACACCCGGAACAATTGGCGCCGTCTGTGGGGAATAGACACTAGAAGCTAGTCACATTCATTCCCAAACAAAAAAAACCCAAAACAAAAACCCACCCAAAAAGCCAAGAAGATGTCAAAACAACAAGAGGTATTCGTAACTGACGAAACCGAGTTCTGCCAAGATAATACCGTCCACAGTTCTGGAGTTGCGCAGCCCTCCACCGGCCGGGTAATTCAACCGGAGTACGGGATGCCAATAATACCAGATACGCCGCTGCCCGTCAACCAGGTCACCATCATGGGACATGTGGTCGATGCAGCGAAACTAAAGCTACTCCTGGACCTAATTGGTAGTACGTCGGCTCACACTGTCACACCGACAAGAGCGGCGGAACCCGTCCAGGAGACCAGGGCCCAGAAGGTGACTCCAAGAGACTTGAATGGAGCACTGGAAGAAGCTGGCCCCGTCAAGACGCCGGAGGAGCCCAAAGTGCTAGTGGTAGACCTAAGTCCTTCCCGGACCCGCGGGAGGACGGCATCGCCGCAGCACCGACGAGGCCTGCCTCAGAGAAGTGAGAGAAGTCCGACTCGCTAGAGTCGGAGAAGAAGCCCGACTCACCAGAGTCGAAGAAGAAGCCCGACTCACCAGAGTCGGAGGAGAAGCCCTTCCCGCCACGGGGAGAGGAGCCGGACTAGGAATGCGAGGAGCCGATCGCCGCGTGTCGTCCGACACGTGGTCAGACAGCCCCTCAATGCCTACGTCCTTGAAACCGCCGTGCCAACCAAGCTAAAGTTGTCGGCGTTCACATACAAAGGGGATAGCGACCCCACCGATTATGCCGAGGCCTTTGAGTCGTACATGTCGGTGTGGGAGCAACCCGACGAAGTCTGGTGCCGAGTCTTCCCAACAACCTTGCATGGGATGGCTCAGAGTTGGTACAAGGGGCTGCCCGACGGCTCGGTATACTGTTACGCCGACCTAAGGGACGCCTTCTTAGCCCAATACTCTTGCAATAAAAGGAGGGCCGTGGAGACATCGGACCTTCGACTATCAAGCGGGAGGGAGGCGAGTCTCTCCGAAGCTATGTAAAGAGATTCGACGCCAAGGTTCGAGCAGATTCGTGAGCCGAACAATGAGGTGGCACCTTCGACGATGAAAGGCCTCCCAAGGGGAGACTTAAAAAACGAGCTCATCAAGTGCGGCGGTTTGGGCTTAGACGCCGCTAGGAAGATGGCCGACCAGGCCATCAAGGTGGAAGACTATCACAAGACCTGGGTAGGCCACAGCGAGGCTGGGCACTCAGAGAAGAAGAGCCACCGGGAGGACAACCCGGATGAAAGACGCCGTGACAATAATAGGTCACGGTCTGATAGATCTGCCAGGAAGCAGAACTCGGCGGGCGCCGGGGGGAGTTCGGGAACGTACCACCAAAGGCGGTACAATGATCACACCCCCCTGAGCAAGGGCGAGGGCCAGAAGTGGGAAAAGCCCCCCAAGCCGAAGGGAGACGGTGACACGAGCCAGTACTGTGAGTACCACGGCCACACCGGTCACCTTATCGACAACTCGCGCATCCGAAGAATACCATTGAAGAGCTAATCCGGAAGGGGAGCCTCGGCAAGTATGTTGCCAAAGGCCAAAAGACTGAGGCCGGCGGTTCAAATAATAAATCCGTCTTTGAATGGATAGGAGTGATCCATGTTGTCATCGGGGCAACGAGAACGGTGGGTCCGCTCATGGGCACAAACGGCACCTGAACGAGCTGTATCAGGCCATCAACTTTGTGCCCAAAACAGCGGTCCCCGCCTCCAACATCCCCGACATGACCATTGGGAAGAAGGACTACGAGGGAGTCATCGCCCCTCACAGCGACCCACTTGTGGTCCACTTGGACATATCCAACCACCTGGTCAAGAGGTGCCTGATTGACACAGGCGCCTACACGAACATCATGTTCAGGGAGTGCTTTCTCAACCTCGGTCTGAAGGTTGAAGACTTGAGCCCTGCGCCAATCCGTTGTACGCTTTTCCGGGGCCGGCTGGTACCCCAGGGTTGATCGGGATCACGGTGATGTTCGGCGAGGGGAATGCGGCGAAGAATGTCCTATCTGAGTTCGTAGTCATTGACGGCTCGTTCGCCTACAACGTCCTCATAGGTCGCGTCACTCTGAGCGAGGCTGATGCAGTAATGTCAATCCGGGCCCTGACACTGATGTATGTCTCGGACCGGGGGGAGGCGCATAAGCTCGTCTCCAAGGACGAGAAGGACGAGGTGGTCAACACCCAGATATCCGCCAGAGGGTGCAACATGCAATCCCTCAAGGTGGCAAAGAAGTCAGGGAAGGGGAAGAGCCCATCCTTGCAGCAGGAGGGCGACCCGATGAATACCGACGTCGGCATGGTTGAAGGAACCCCGACCGACCAAGAAGAGCCGCATCCCGGCGTATGGGAAATAACTACTGACGGGTCCCCCACGGCGAACAGCTCAGGAGCTGCCATTCTTATCACCAGCCCAAACGGAGACGTGTTTGAGCACGCCTTGAAACTTACCCTCTCGACCTCGAACAACGAATCCGAATACGAGGCGGTGATAAATGGAGTTGAGTTAGCTAGGGCTGCCGGGGCGGAACACGTCGTGGTGAAAACATGCTCACTATTGGTGGCCAACCAAATCAGTGGAGAGTATGAGGCTCGAGATGACGGGATGGTAAGATACCTGGAAGGGGTGAAAGCCGACACCGTCAAATTGAAGTCCTTCCAGATACAGCACATTCCCAGGTCGGACGACCCCTCAAGACACACCGGCTGACAGACATGGAGGGTGCACCTTGATGAGCCATTAGGGCACTGACAATCTCGGGAAATTTTGTATAAGCGGCGGAGGTGCCCAAGACAACTGTGGGCACCCCGACCCACGTTTTTATGTAATGAAGAATCGTCCAAGTTTTCCATCAAAGTGTTCATTCTCCTCTATAGTCACTATCAAGAAGCAGGTGACGTCGCAGTCACCCCAAGAAGTAGACGCTACGGCAGTCACCCCAAGAGGTAGACGCCGCAGCAGTCACTCCAAGAGGTAGACGCCACGACAGTCACCATCAAGAAATAGGCGCCGTCGCAGTCACCCCAAGAAGTAGACGCTACGGCAGTCACCCCAAGAGGTAGACGCCGCAACAGTCACTCCAAGAGGTAGACGCCACGGCAGTCACCATCAAGAAATAGGCGCCGTCACAGTCACCCCAAGAAGTAGACGCTACGGCAGTCACCCCAAGAGGTAGACGCCGTAGCAGATCACTCCAAGAGGTAGACGCCACGGCAGATCACCATCAAGAAGCGTGCGCCGTCGCAGCCACCCCAAGAAGTAGACGCTACGGCGATCACCCCAAGAGGTAGACGCCGCAGCCGGCCACTCCAAGAGGTAGACGCCACGACAATCACTATAAGGAAGCGATTTCATGACAACACTACCAGCGCGGTTGATACTCGCGAAAGCGATCAACACGCCCTAGGAACGTTAAACACAAATTGAGATACGCATTCTAACCGCCTCGGTCAAAGCCGAGGTAGAAACAAAAGAAGCGCTCAATTAATAACGTAAGAAGACAACTCGGACGAAGACAAGAAAAGACCTCGGCCAAGCCGGAGGCGAATAAGCAAACTCTTATTAAAAATGATCGGGTTACAAAGTGAGGAAAATACGGTGACGGCCGTCCCCATAAGGATAAGCCAAAACACAACCTACCAAAGTTGTACAAAATATAAGGAAAAGAAAGGCAAAAGGTTACAGACATATCATTTAAGCGCCAAAAGATGGCAGGGAGGAAAGGCTTAATAATTGGCCCCCGAACAGCTAAAGCTATCCGAGACGCCGGGTGAGCCTGGTGACGACCGCCCGTCTCCCTATGCCGTTCTTGCTTGCAATCGCGCGTTAGCGGATCGTCCTTAATGGGCGACCCAGAGGCTGTCTCAGCAATCTCAGCTTTCTCAGCAGCCACAGCCTCAGCAGCCTCAGCTGCCTTCATCCTCTCGGCTTCCTCATTGGCCGCCTTAGCCTCCTCATCAAGGGCCGCCTTCTCTGCAGCCGCCTCTTCCTCCTTCTTCACCCTTACCTCCTCCTTGGCCTTTTCCTTCGCGGCTTCCTCCTTAGCTTCGAGCTTGTCATCAAACAGCTCGTCAAATCTGCCCCACGGAAAGGAGCCATCAAGAGGGAAGAGCTCCTCAATCACTTCCCTGGCAGCTTCTTCGGCCAGGTCCCGGTATTGGGCGCACATGTTAGGGAGAAGAACGGTTTGGAGTCTCTCAATGTCCTCCTCCCTTTGGGTAATGATAGCATCCTTGTTCCGGACCACCTTCCCCTGGGCCTGGAACAAGCCCCTAAATTCGTTCCTCTGCGTAAGGTAAAGGTCGGCGTGCTTCTGAACGAGGTCACGCATCTCCCGCAGCTTAGCAGCTTCAGCCGCCGCAGCCTCGGCCTTGGCTCTCTCAGCGAGGACTTTCTTTTCAGCGTCCTCCCTGAGTTTTCTCTCGGACGGACTCGCCTCTTCACCTCGGCCTTGGCCCTCTTAGCCTCCTTGTTCGCCGCGTCAAGTTCCGGCCTTAGCCGCTCGAGCCGTGGGGGCGCTTTCACCATGGTCTTCTCTTGCTCCATAATGTGGGAGCCGGCTAGCCGAGTCCATTTCGCCGACCTCTTGCCTATTCTCATCCCCTCCGCCACAAGCTCGGTGGGGGAAACCTTCTGAAGTAGGGGATCGACGGTGACATTTCTATCACCCGCCTTCTCTCGTGTCGCTTCTCCAATTGCCGCACGGTGAGAACGGCGGCTACCGACGGTGATCTACAAAAAAAAAATCAATTAAAACATCCGTGTCGGTATACATGGACGTATCGGAGACCCCCGTCATCGAACGAACGCCTAATGAACCGGCTAAGTCCGAGCCACAGGATATATCTGTACCATGCTTGGCCTTCTTGCTCGGAGGACGCATCTCCTCGCCGCGGCGGTAGCGTGCAGTATCGGCAGCAGGGTGGGCTCTTTCCTTTTTACGATAAGGGGAGATCCCTCCGCATCGGAGTCCCCCCATCGGTAATGTCAACGATCTCCACCGTCTCCTTCTGGACTGAAGGGATGGAAGGTGGAACGGATGTCGGCGCCGCCGCGCCGAAGACTTTGTTTTCCGCGTTCGGCGCGGCATGTTACTAGCAACCCTCACATGGGCCGCCTCCACATTCAGGCCTTTCACCGATCCATCGGTCATTCGGCGACGTCCCCGCGATCACGGGCGAGCCTTAGGATGCAAATCAAGAACGGTCTTATCCTTGTGCGCCCCATCCTCCGAAGGATACCCTCAGACAGGTCCGGTCCAAAGTGGTCTGCAAAGGAAGCAAAGCAAGAGTTAAGTAGAAGTAAATCGAAATTCAAGAAACAGAAACGTTGAGAGAAGAGATGGGCCCCACACCGACCCCACTCACCCTGCGCTAGGGCCGGTATGAGGCCGACATGGCAGAGCGGCTTATCCTGAAGAATGATCTGCGTCGGGGGAATCCATCTTTTCGATACCCCACTCTTGTCCGTCTCAAAGAGCCTCATCGCCAGCTTCTCATCCTCATTAAGAGGGACCTTGCTGGCGTCCATCTTAAGCTTTTTCCGGGTAA
Organism: Silene latifolia; assembly: GCF_048544455.1. NCBI lineage: Eukaryota > Viridiplantae > Streptophyta > Magnoliopsida > Caryophyllales > Caryophyllaceae > Silene > Silene latifolia. Next base: position 39,192,689 of record NC_133534.1, on the reverse strand, counting down.
CCCATCTGTCATGCTCCGCCTCAGTCTCGCACCGCAAATTAACTTGGTCTTTGGAAGGACCGGGCGGCGGATAGTCATCCCAAGCACCTCAACGTACACCCACCGATCTTTCCAGTCCTTGCAGGAGGAAAGCTTATCAACGGAGATGTAACCCGGCTCCACTTGCACGCTGTACCATCCGACACGACCGGAAACGACGGTAGAAGATGGTGAAGCCGACGGAATAAATTAACCGTTGGGACCTCCCCCTTGAAGAGACAGAGCCAGACAAAGCCGACTATGGTCCTAATAGCCAACGGGTGCAGTTGGGCCACGGCGACGTTCATAGCTCTAATGATAGCCATAACGTAATCATTCAGCGGAAATCGGAGCCCGTACTCCAAGTGCCGGATGTATACGCCGGTGCAACCCGGTGGAGGACAACAGATGGCCTGGCCCTCCTCATTGATAATAATTTTGTACCCCCTGCCAAAGTAGAAATGGCCCTCGAAAAATGTCTCACCGGAACAACTGGCGAACTTATGGGTCCAGACGCGGTCAAGAGGCGACCTTACAGCCTCGCCGTGATCCATAACGCATCGCTCCCTCATCGGGATGAGCCCTTTCGGCATCATCACCAGCATCATCACCGTCGTCATCATCATCATCATCGTCCTCCCAATCCTCCAAAGCTTTTGGATCGACTTCGGGAGACGGAGACCTAGGGCCCCCAGACCTTATCGGGATGGCATCTAGCATCTGCTCCTCATCAAGACGCGGCGGGGAACCCCCCGGCGCACGGTTACTAGGCCCGGCACCAGCAGAAGACATGATTCACAACGAAAACTTAATGAAAAAATTAAAAATTTGATTGTTTACCTTGAAGAAAAATGCTACGCCGGAGTAACAAGTCTGAAAGCTAGAGAGAAGTTTCGTCAAAGAAGGCTAGAAAGAAGAAAATTTTATAGAAAATGAAATTGGTGGCCAATTTCAGGGACCAACTGCCCTATTTATAGGGAAAAGCCCATGAAGAAGGACCAATCAGGGCACAGCCCATGAAACGTCAGCCAATCAGCAAACAGACACGTGTCAGACATGCAACCACGGAATGTCAATCGTTGCAACAGTTGAACGTCAATCAATGCAACAGTGACCAAGCGTCTTCAACACGACCCTTCATATCTCTCTGCCTGTTCATCTTCTTCAACAAATTCCTAAGTATCCGTTTATCCGCCGGCCACATGATCAACCAAGCCAGAAAGCACCGGCCAGGGGGCAATCGAAACAACCTAAGCACTCTCCACCCCGGTCTCACCAACGTCATTGCCTTTTCCACATCGGATGTCCATTACACAACCATGTGGAGGGGGATATGGTACGGCCTAAGCGAGCCACGCCGAGATAGAAGAAGCCGGGCGAAAATTTTTACTTGCGCAGAATATACGCTCAACATACATCGGAGCCCATACCACGGCATAGACTACGCTGGGGCAAATTGATGGGGCATATTCTCGCACCCGACCGACTCAAACATATTGAGCAAGGTCAAAGATATCCACAAAGAAGTCAACGGCTTAGACAGCCTAACCGACGCCACCTGTCGGCCTGTCTCTTGTGCCTCGGCGGGGACAACTAGCCAGCCGAGGCACACACCCGCGAACTCACATCCAAGACCCCTCGGCGGTGAGTCAACAGGGCCCGCCGGCCTGCCATGGGTCCCTCGGCCGAGGGGTAGATCAGTCTTTCCACCTGCTAGCCACTTGGCCACTTGGCCACTACGTGACAAAAGGTGAAAGTCTATAAATACTCCTCAACTCTCATTGAGGAGGGGATCCACAATTTAACTCAAGAATCACTATTCATCTGGTAATATCTTCCTTATCTCTCTACAATATATACTTCGCCAAGTAACAACAACTTATCTCTCTAAGTTTACTGACTTGAGCGTCGGAGTGAGTTCGCTCGGTCCAAAGCCGAGCTCTCAGTTTGTTCATCGTTTCAGGAGACCGCAAGGAGGATTCAACTAAAGACGTCATTCTACAAGCACGGGTGGTAACGTATAACTGCTCTGGAATTACACCCGGAACAGAAACAATTGTAATATTTAGTATTATTTTAGTAATTGGAATTAGTTGAATATAGTAGTAAATCGGATATGTATTTATCTTCCGCTGTTTCCTATTTTGGACTTATATTTAATAAAGTCCTAGAAATACGGGTTGTTACACACGATATATATTAACTTAATTGATTGTGAAAGGGTAAAGGGAGAAGGTGGGAGGGATAAGGTAGATAGCAATCCACTTGTCCTAGATCTATTATGAGAAACTAATTCTTCCCTTCTTAAGACGAACTATTGAAACTCTGGCAATAACTTTATGAGATTATTAATCTTTCTCTTTTATCGATCTTGAGTATTATTTAATTCCTTGTATTAATTAATTGATTCGGTATCAATTAGGGTGTACAACTAATTAGGCCGGGTTCATATTATTTCATATGCTAGATTTGATTAAAGTCTCGGTTTGCTAAATTAATCTTATAATTCGAAGCAATTGTGACTAAATTATCGTACTCAGTTGTCGTAATTTATTCATAAAGGGGATTAAATATATAGTTTGCATATTGACAGCGTTGTCGATATTAATTATCTCTATTGATTTCTCCGTCCGTTTGACTTATTGCTTCTAGTTACTTGAATTTGAATTGCGTGATTTGAGTTAATAACAAAAATGATAATTTTGGGCAACCGATTTGACTTTTATTACTCCCTCCCATTCAAACCAAAGGTAACACGTCTCCAATATATGTGAGGAGTATTATATTGAAGTGTTACCTTTAGTTTGTATGAGAGGAAGTACTAAACTAGTATTGGTGTCCAGCCCCGCCCGGGCTACCTTTATTCACCATATAAATTTTATTTTCTATGAAATAAAACTACCTTAAATTTGTCTAACTCATACATTTACCATTTAATATATTTTTCTATGACATATCTTGAAATTATGATGAAATAAATTTACCAACAGATTATGACACACATTCAATACTCTCGTTGTTAATATTATTATTTTCACGACATCCCTTGCTAATACTATTACGTTCCCTATTGTTTCTTTGACCACTTCGGAATTTTTTACTGTTAAATTCACAATTCCCGTTAACTTCAACAAATTTTTATATTAAAATAAATAAAATATTTTTTCTTAAATCGATTGGTTAGCTAATCGTTCATATATATTTTCTCATGTTGTTATTATTGTTACTTTCACTACATTCATACTGTTACTTTCACTACTTTTGTCATCATTATTGTTATTTTCACTATTGTCGCATTAATAATGTTAATTTCGCTACTCTCGTTCCTGCTACTATTACTTTCACTGCTCCCCTGCTATTATTCTTACTTTGACTATTCACATGTGTGATTATTATTGAAATTACTACATCCAATGTTTCTACAATTAATTTCACTACTAACAAAATTACTTTGCTACTTACGCGATTTTACTAGGCTTTTATATTTATATATAATAAACATATTACATATATGCATTAAATAATTGTTACTTAATTTTATCATATCAGTCGGTTATCTTTTTGTATTAAACTTGTAAATATTAAATTATAATAACAATTAAAAGTGTTCATTATCATGGTCTAATTAAAGTACAAATTGAGAAAATTATGAAATATTGTATATTTTGAAAATCTTAATTTATTTATCTTTTCATAGTTTCTTAAACATAACCTAGTTATATTATATTTGTCTATGTTAATAAAATTAAGATCTTTGTACATCTAATAAACTACTATATAATACAATGAAATTGTATAGATTTATCTACTAGCATTAAAGTCCCTTGGTTTCTAGATTATATATATATATATATATATATATATATATATATATATATATATATATATATATATATATATATATATATATATATATATATATATATATATATATATATATATATATATATATATATATATTTATCAACAAATTATGGGACACATTAACTACTCCCAATGTTAATATTATCACTTTCATGATATTCCCTGTTAATATTATCAAACCAAGTGGTGTTAGTCCAGTAGTCGGGTTAAACCTTGAAACTTGCAGAAGTGCAGGAGTTGAGAGGCCCCGAGTTCGACTACCAGCTGGGGCGATGATCACTTGGCCACTGCAGCCCCCGAAGGGGGTGACTTACATGGTCCATGTGGTGGTGCGGGAATGCATAGACCCGGGGGATTCAACCCCTCGTCATCAAAAAAAAAAATATTATCATGTTCACTACTCATTCGGTTAATGTTGTTTCTTTGACTATTCCCACCATTTTCCCGTTAATTATTTTATTAAACTTGTCTATTTAAATAAATAAAATACTCCATAAATCGAACTGTTAGCTAATTTTTCATACTTTCACCATTGTTACTACTGTTACTTTTTTACATTTGTTGTCCCTACTACTACTTTCACTACTCCCGCCGTCATTATTTTTTTTCACTACTATCGCACTTAATATAGTTAATTTTACTATTTTTATATTTGGTACTATGACTTTCACTACTCATGTTACTTTTACCACTCAAAAGGATGATTAGTTGATTACTATCATATGTTTATTACATCAAATGTTGCTACAATTATTTCCACTATTAATAGAGTTACTTCACAAAAAAAAAAAAAAAAAAAAACTATTAATAGAGTTACTTTTGCTACTTACACTATTTTATCATGCTTATATATTTAAATAAATATATCAAATATTTGCATTAAATCTTTCTGTTACTTAATTTTATCAAATTAAATTTTATATTAGTTGATTATCTAATTGTATTAAGTTATATATTTAAATAAATATGAAATATTAGTTTAGAATATCTGAATATTATTTAAGAGCGATCATTATTACTCACTAATTAAAGTATCAATCTAATGAACTATGAAATATTTTATCTTTTTAAATTTTCCTAAACTCATTTTATTATATTTGTATTGTAGACAATTAATTTCTCTATACATCTAAATTATATAGTATTTGAATTCTTATTACTTTATCTAATTACAATGAAGTCCATTGATTTTCGGATTATATATATTTAATTATATAGATAAGATTAGATTGGAGGAGAATTTTGGTTTAATATAATTGAATATTATTGAATTCCATAATAGAGTGTTCAAGACTAAAAGATTAGTTCTTTATACAAACCAAATTCTTCCAAAACTAGTTACGTTACTTATATTTTAGTTAACTTATTCTTTCTCAATGGGTTCGATCCTTACTTTCGTATACTGCTACTTTTAATACTTCAGTTGAATAAGTGAAATAAATTTACTTTAGTCCGTCAACTCTATATATAAATATACACTAAAACTTGGGAGAGACGGTCTCTCACTAAGTTATTGAGAGACCAATCTTTCGTACCCTTTTATTTGTATTTCGTACCCCTTTTATTGTTGATCGTGACATAGTATTTTCGTACCTATTTACATAATAAATGTACCCATTTTATCATTAATCATGATTTGTACCTATTTTATTACCTTTAATACCATTTTTTTCTTAAAATTGTACAATAGTCTCTCAATAAAGTTTATTAAGAGACTGTCCCTCAGAATACCTACTCATAAATATAATATTCTTAAAAATGATCGAGCACATTGAATACCGTGTGACATTATAAGAAAAAGTCTTACCATAACTCGAAGGATCGAAATAGTAGTGAAATTGGTTGTAGTCGTCAATCGTCATGATAGGAAAACTCTAAGTCGTCACAAAGCATAAGACGAAAGACATGATTAGTGATACAAATCCTAGAATACACTTTCCATGGAGATATATAACTTCGTCAACAATGAGGGGCATACATGCAGCATGCCTTGTCCTACCTCTTTTTACCTAGGTGCATTTTAACTTTCACAAATTCTTATTTCCGACTGATAATTTCCGACGGATAATTTCCGTCTTTTTAAAAAGACGAAATTTTATAATTATTTTATAATCGAATGTAATTATAATGGTTCAGGTAGTTTTATAATTTATGGTAATTTGATTTTCATAAGTGGTTACATTTAACTGTAAAATGATATTAAAATCCGGACCAAAATAGTGCGTATTTGGGAAGACCAACTATTTTAACTTGTACATTTTCCTCTCTTTTTCCTTAGTTTTGCTTTCACGTGTGTGTGTTCTTTGAGGCCCACTAATATGGATACTTGGCTCTCTCAACACCATGCAAAATGTTGAGTTTAGATAATTGGAAAATGCACGTGGTGCTCTTAAAGTTTTGATTTTTGCCCAAAATATCCAATTTTATGTTCCGAAAAACTTCAAGAGTCTATAACTCGTGTCTACGAGTTCAGAAAATGATAATTTTTTTTTTCAAATCGATTATATTTCCGAGAACTATGATTTGAAAAAAACAATTATCGTATTTGGATCCCGTGGCTAGGAGTTTTTGTACGTCAAAGTTTTTTTTACCGAACAAATTTTGAGTGATCATATCTCTTGCTCACGGATTCCAAACTCGACAATTTTTTTTTTCAAGTCGTAGATCTCGAAAAGATAATCAATTTGAAAAAAACAAATCGTCACTTTCTGAGCTCGTAAACACGAGTTATAGCCTCTTAAAATTCTCTAAATCAAAAAATTGGGTATTTCGGACAAAACATCAAAGTTGAAGGGCAGTGCGTGCATTTTCCCTTAGATAATTAGATTAGGTTTAAGGTTAAAGAGATCTCTTGGTGGCTTAAATGAAATAAAGTTCCGAAACCCGAGTACATGCGTAGATGTTGATCAAAATTTAGACAATTAGTCTCACTTTAGACGGGTATATCTGTCTAAAGTGTAGATGGGTCAAATATGTCAACACTTACATAATAAGATAAAGTGGTGACATCGCACTTGTTATTTGTCTTATTATGAAAGTGGTGTAATATTTGACCCGTCTACAACTTTAAACGAACAATGTCCGTCTAAAGTGAGAATTTGTGAAACTTAGAATACTTCCATTTTAATGTCCTAAGTTTTAACATAATTCTAAGATTTGAACAAGTCTACTTTAAAATTACAGATTTGAGTTATTTTTGATTTCTGATTTTGATTACCTCTGAATAACATCATATATTTTATCGCTAAAACATATACGTTGAGCATAATAAAGTGTCTATCTTATAACGTGGGCCACAAGTGAGAATATTTCAACCTTAAGGACACATATGTTATTAATAAAAATATGAGCGCATCAAAGTGAAAATATCCAAAATTCATGGCACCAAAATTAAATTAAATATAACCCTAACGTTAAGGCACTAAAGTGCAAATTTTCCTACTAATTTTCGTTAAGTACACATTTATATTTAAATACACCATTCAACACAAATGTCATTTGCGATGGAAGAGTGGAATACACTGTTTTTCACATACTATAAGCTTTAATTCTACTTGTGAGATTTGGAAAATAATTGAATTTGGGAGATCAGGATTATCAAGTTTTGATACAATGTGAGATAACTATCTTCTAAAGTAAAGGTGTAAATTTATGGTTGTATCTCGATAAATGTTTGTATACCTTAATATAATATGAGGAATACTTTGCCATATTTAATTTTGTATAAAAGGACCTTGGGAAGGGGGTGAAGAGAAGAGTCCTCAAGGTGATATTTTCATGCTTAGATGATTCTATTGTTTGTAACAAATAAATAAAGGATAAGAAGAACTTACTAAAGTGATCTACAAGCTAAGACTAATAAGAATTGAGCTATTCAAAAATAGAAAGTTGTTCCTTTCTAGAGTTGGTAAGAAAACATGATTTACCAAAACAATATATAGTAATATAAGTGACAAACATCTTTTAGTGCAAAACTAATGTAATCAAAACAAAAGTGTTAGAGAATCTAGGGTTTAATATAAGACGCTGAGGTGACGGTTACATTATAACAGCTTCCGCTAAAGTTTTAACTGATAATACCCAGGATTTCCTGTAAGCTATTATAAATAGTGATCATTCTACTACTTCAATAACACAACAATTATCAACACAATTCTCTTATGAAATATTCTCACCAGCCCTCTTATAATATCCAATGGTCTAATCTTAAATATTAGAATAACATATCTTTGGTCTTCCACATCTAGATGTTTAAGACAAGTGAGTCACATAGTAACCCTGAACATCAACATCCACGAGGAGCCAAACTCTTGAATATAATGGATGACTTTACAACACATAGACCAATTACATCATGTGTGTATAAAATTAAAGCAACCTTCCCCAGTTCCTCCAATCATATTTAGTCCTTATAGACTGCTTGACTAACGCCCTCCAATTAATCCAACATTTTAACCCACTCATCCTCTCCTATAAATATAAAACCCTAAATTCCCATAACCATAAACAATCTGAACAATCATCATACAAATTGTACAAGTAATACCATTTACATACTACTAAAATAAATAAAAAAGATATTACCAAAGAGGTCGTAGTAGCCTAGTGATTAAAACTGAGGTATCGTGCCATAAATCACAGGTCCAAATCCCCCTTATCCCTATACTCACAGCATGTCTAGAAGAGGAGAAAATCAACCCATGAAAGTAGTGCATATTAAAACACAATATGTAGAAACTGATGCAACAAGCTTCAAATCAGTGGTTCAGAATCTGACTGGTAAGGATTCTACCATAGCCGAGTCGCCACCGCGTAACTATTCTTCTTCTTCAATGGCAATGAACGTGAAAAAGAGAGATCAGAATAATCATCATGTTTTGGATAGAAATGGTGGTGGGAGTTTGAAGTTTTTGGCAAGGGATTTGTCATTTGGTAGAATGCTAAAGGAGTTTCCTTCAATAGAAGAGTTGAACAAAATTCTAACCTTTGATTAGTATTTTATTTGTATGTTTCGTACATGATTAATTGTACTATAATTGTATAGGGGCCGAGGTAGGATTTCAAATTAGGATGGAGTTTATTCGGATATTAGCCTCATCGGCCAGGACGAAGCTAGGTTCAAATTCTACCTAGGGCCGAAGCATCAATCTTACTTATATTTTGGTTCATAGTTATTTTTTTTCAAACAAAAGTTAGTGTGTATTATATTTTTTTTTTTCAAAAAACTCGCTCGGGCCATGGCTCGGTCAGACTGTGCTTAGCTTCATTTCTGCTCATCGAACTCTTTCTTCTTATATTAATTAAAAAGTACTTAAATGTGGCTAATTGAGTGAAGTTAGGATACTTGAGATGGAAAATGACAATTGTTCAAAAGAGTAAATGATGTATACTAGTAATGTTACCTCGAGTCTTAGTCATAGCATACTTTAAAGGATAATTGTATTTGTTTTTCATACAATAATGTAAACCTCGCCATTAGAATCACATATAATATAATAACGTTGAACTTCACAATTAGATGAGTTAAAAATATATACTTGTACATAATAATAATATTACCTTGTCCTTTTTTGACAACGATTTGGCTGGAAGAATTTTGGCTACATCTTCTTACATTCCGTAAGTAGAGTTATTGAACTGTGATGCTCATGATTTGGAAACAAAATCCTTCAAGTCCATGGAGTCAACAAACATTACGGCATCCATGAAAAATAAACTTCAAAAATTGCAATTACATGCACATCAGGGCTATATTATTTCCATTCTTGTTAACACGGTAATCGGCACCAAAAAGGTAAAAATGACAACATTATTACAATGCTTTAAAGTTTTCCGCCAAAGATGGTCACTGTCACCTGGAAAAAATGTACAACTATATTTGTTATTCTACCATTAAGTTTACATCTCAATCACGTCAAATTTTAACCGTCTTCAACATGGATTTCCCTTAATATGTTGTCAGTGTCTTCAACATGAACTTCCCTCAAAATCATAGCAGCATCTTCCGGAAAAACAGGATTAATGTGACATTCGGTGGCGATTTCAAATCCAGCTAGTACACTTAGCTGAGGCACTATTTGCAAGAACCAATGACTGGAGCTCAAATATGAATTGTCGAGATGAAGGGGAGATGTATGAATCATAAAGTTGTAGGGTGGATAGTTTAATTGGGAAGCCATCTTTTTCAGCATAAGTTTGAGTATGCTACCAAGGTCATCAGCCTGCACCCAAGAGACCAAACATCATTAAATATTGACCAACTTTTTAGCATCAATAATTCAATTGTAATAACCTCAATTGACTAATTCAAAATCAAATTTGAGAATATTTTCTTTACAAAAATCTTAGTCATGATCCAAAACAACCCAAATTAAACCTCACTGACCCGACATATACTCAAAATGACCTGACTCTTGAAATGAAATGACCAGAATGAACTGCTTGCAAGGTCGGCGCGCAAATACTCATCTATCACAAAACTGGCAGCTAGGCTGTTTTGGTGGCCGTGGGGCGTGGGGCGTGGGCCTTTAACCACCAAAAGGCCTTACTTTAGGCAGGATTGCCTCAATTGTGACCAATATGTAATAGTCCGATATGTAATAAACACTATTTTAAGCAAATGTCAAGACATGAATATGTGAAAATTAGTCTGTGATTCGCTGTGAATTCAGCAAATCTGGTAGCCAAGATTTTACATGAATAATGATGCATGGTACTTTGCTCTCCGCTGATTTTAGCAGATAGCAACAACACAGATCTATAATATCAACATGAGGGCCAAGCATTGGGATTCACCTTGTCTTTGTCTATATCATGAAAATGTATAGAATGCTGACGGGGGATGATCCACATCTCAAAGGCATAGCTCGCTGCATATGGAACTACTGAAAGAAAATGCTTCGATTCATGAATGAGAAGCTCCTTTTGTGGCGCCTCACACAAAATACATCTTCCAGTCTTCTCAAAGTACTCCTTAGTAGCTTTAAGGCGAGAAGATACCGAAGGTGGAACTATAGGAAGAGCAATAATCTGACTATGTGAATGGCTCATTGATGCTCCAGCTGACGCTCCGTGGTTTTTGAAAACCTACACATTACATAGTATAGCACTTAAAACTCAGGAGGTTTATGCTAGTGACAGGATGCAATAGGAAAATTCATGACATCAAAATGATCAAAGTATCAAACACAATACCGATCTTCATTGTATGATAGGATCATTCCTAAACATAGACAATTCCTTGGAACATACTCCCTACGTCCTGGCCAATTGTTGTCCTTTGATTTTGACACAAAGACCACGGAAAGAGAAAACCAATTACTAAATGACAAGTGGACCAAAGTGAGTGTGATTGATCAAATTACTCATCAGCTCATTCTTAAAATAGAAAGGATAACAATTGACTGATCTTCATGGTTGGCAGTCCAGAAATCATTTTTTGAGCAAATAGATCCTTTCATTAATAAAAAGTCATACGAGACCTCTACACCTAATTAATCATGCAAGCGTCAGCTGAGCCACAATCAACAAGGGTAGGGATTCAAACCTGTAACTCAAAGTCCAAATTCTCCGTCTTAACCACTAAACTAAGACATTTCCGAAGTTAAAAGTCATAAAAGAAAGAGAAATGCAAACCTGAACATATTTAACAGAATCAAAAGCAGCTATCTGAAGAACCCTCTTCTTATAAGCCATAACAACCTCCCCAACACCAGACCCGGGAAGATCCGACAAATGAATCGGGTGTGTTGGCGACTCAATTACGACATCATGGAACCCGAACCCGGTTATCACCCCACACTCAAGTGAATCGGGCGGGTCGTGGGGATTGATATCTCTGCTAAGAGCAGGATACAAGTTTTGAATCACCCTTATTCGCCATCTATTCGGGTCAGAATCGTCGCAAACCCGGAAGATTTCAGGGGCACACTCGTGCTCGTGTCCGATACAGAAAGGGCAGACATGGGTTTGGGGTTGGGTAGGGTCGGATACGGGTGATTTGGATTTGAAGTCGGAGGGTCGTTTGGATCTAGCGGGTGAGAAGATGATCCATTTGTTGTTGATTTTGTCGTTTCGGAGTTCTGGGTTTCGTGGAGACGGTGATGAATTTGATGCCGCCATTTTTGTGGGGTTTTTCGAGGTTAAGTGAGGTCCAAGAACAAGGGAAGTCTGGAGCCTTGTTTTCTTCCGTGGTGGCAAAAAAAAAAAATATGTTTCTCTTTATCAAATCAGAATATTAATTTCAACTAGTTAATCTTAAAATGAGTCAAAGATCACCTATATATAGGACAAACCTTTTACATATCTCACTCTTTTGTCCTAATTATTTTACACGGGTAATTTGGATTGACATTGAGCTTCTCGATAAAAAATGTCGCTCATCATCAAACTGTCATAAATGTCGTTACATGACGGCTGACCCATTATATCTTGACAAATAATTAGTTTCATTATAGACGGATATATCCGTCTAAAGTGAAAGACGGATCACTTTAGACGGGTCTAAAATGAAAGACGAATATCTCTCATCTATAATGAGAATTTGTGCTTAACAAACTAGATGTATTAATATTTCGATGTTCTTTAAAGTTAAAATCCCAAATAAAAACCGCCTGGCAAATCATAAAAGGTAGTCAAGTTCAAATATAGTCAGCTAAAGTTATCTTTTTGTAATTTTATTTACCTAAGAAGTAAAAAAAAATCCAGCGGAAAGAAAAATACCACAAAAACAAGGTGCACGAAACAAATCTATAAAATGGTATTGCTGGAACGTTCTCTGTTCTCATATGTTGATGCAAGAGTTGGAAACAAACCATAGTTCAACATAACCTGAGCAAACAGGATTGAGTGTCGGAAAATGACACTCCGACAACAAATGGCAGAAGATAACACAAACTCATGTCTACAAATGATAGATACGTCGTGATTAAAGAGGTAGACATCAAGTATCGCAAGTAGTAATAGGGTCCGGCCATTTACATTAAGCCAGGTACTGAGCCATCCATGACTGGAAGCGAGACCAAGCCAGCTCAACATTAGCTTCATTTAAATCTGGCATTCCCATACCCTTTCTCCTCTCGATCCCTTCTGCGGACATGTTCATGAAAGCATGAGCACTTCCTAGGTAGATGTGCACCTCAGACGGGACACCTGATGCCTTCAGCTTTTCCTCCAAATCTTTGGCTGCCTGAAATGTCAAACAGTACAGGCGAGATTGTAAGTTTATACAGTCTTCGGAGACAAAGAAAGACATGAATTGATATTGAAGAGTTCTAGGGTGAAAACTTGAGGAGAGGAGGTCTCGTAAAATGCGACCTCATTAACTAATCGCTAAAACCTCATATCCCTTCCCATCTACCTCTTTTACCCTTTCACAACCCTCGCTCCCCTAGTCCCCTTGAAACCACCATCATCATGGTTCCGGTGACCCTTCCTATTGCACCACCCCCAAGCTGGCAGCCATCAACTCAGTTTAACTTCTTCATATTGGAGGCATCAGCAAAACCAACCAACTAGCTCGGAAAAGGGTTTAGAAAATCGGAGAAGGTGAGGTGGGGAAGGCAGTTACTGGCACTCAGGTGGCCTGTTTCGGTTGGGGTGGAGGGAGGGATCTCAAAGGTTTTTGAGAAGTCAGAGAGAGCGGTAGACGCCAGGACGGGGTAAGGTACAACCGCTGGACCTTGGCAGTTCAGGTGGTGATGGTGGGTGGGGCGGGGGTTTAAGGAGAGAGCAGTGAAAGGATAAGGTTTAGAAAACATGGTGGGATTGAGAAGTCAAAAAGATATTACACAGTGAAAGCTTAAGGATTGCAGGTCCGTAAGGCAAATCTTATGCCCTGAACAAGGAAGCCGCATGCTCTCATCAAGTATCCAGCAATCAAGCATGAGCAGAAAGCCATTGGCGAGAAATTTTTTGCAAGGGGTAGATCAAAGGCCCAAGCACAACAAAGAACACATTTTCTTATCAATCAATCAATCAATCAATCAATCAATCAATACTATATATTAATTCCAGAAACCAAGGGACTTCAATGTAATTAAAGAAATTTATACAAATTAATTATACTATATAGTTTTAAATCGATAGCACCGTGTGATGGACCTGATAAAGGGACCTCAATGTAAATATTATATAATTTTGCTTAAAAGTATAATATAAAGATGCCTTGATAAAGAATATTTATGGAAATTACATTAAATTAAAGTAATTAAATTTAGAAAACACAAGAATATAGTGATTTTCCTTAAAATTAACATGCCCCACTTATGGAATTAATTAGTATCATCATAGAATTATACATTAAATTAAATGTAGTAAAAGTAATAATAGCAGCAACGAGATTAATTAAATTAACGGTATTAATGTGGGAGTAGTGACAGTTATAATAATGATAGTGGGAGTAGTGAAAGTAACTACGAATGTAGTGAAAGTAAGAGTGGTAACAATGAGAAAAAGTATGAACAATTAAATAACCAATCGACTCAAGGAAATATTTTATTTATTTAAATATAGGCCGGATAAAATTAACGGGAATAATGAATTTAACAGGAAAAAAAATAGAGGAATTAGTAAAAGAAACAATAATAACCACGAGAGTAGTGAACGTAATGATATTAAGAAAGAATGTCGTGAAAGTAATAATATTATGGTTTTTCTAAAATGTGCCCCATGGGCACATGATAAGCCTTATCTAAATTCAAATTAATGTCTTTAATTAATTTATTTTCACTAATAGAATATTTCCTCACCCAATTGTGAGTGTAGAAAAATAAGGAAATGGTGATTGTAATTGAGAAAATTTAGGGAAATTGGATAAATTAAAGATGGAACAAAACTTAACCTATGCCTAAAACATTTATTAACATGTGCCTATTGGGCACATTTTAAAAAAACCCATAATATTAATAGCGGGGTAGTGAACATGTCTCAAAATTTGAAAATAAATTTTACATTTCATCATAATTAGAAGATATGCCGTAGAAAAATATATTACAAATAGTGAATGTGTGAGTTAGACAACTCCAACATATATAGTTTATTTCATTGAAAATAAAATTTAACGGTAAATAGAGGTAGCCCGGGCGAAGCCGGGCACCAAACCTAGTGTGAAACCTAAAACAGAAACCATGTGCAGCACTAGCATTGCACCTTGAACATAGATGGCACATAGGTATACTCACTGAAACTAGCGAAGAATTAACTAAACAAGTCCCAACATATATACATATAGTAACATGTACCCGTAATACTAGTAAAAATAGCCATGTGCTTGTGGTTACATAAATTAGACAACAAGGCAATATTTTAGCACACGCAGGAAATAATCGCATATTCCATCCAGAAAAGGCTCGCATGCTGGATACAACAACAACAACAACATCAGAGCCTTAATCCCAAAATGATTTGGGGTCGGCTGACATGAATCATCCTTTAGAATCGTCCATGCGTGAACGCACACCTCAAAATGCGAAAATATAGAAAAGAAAAACTGAAAAACAAAAGGGAAGTGAAACATAATACAAAAGAAGGTAAACTTGATTCACTTTTAAGGTATTCCATCCAATAAAATAAATAATGAGGAACCAAATTAGTAATAACTCAGAATTCAAAAAAAAAAAAAAAAAAACCCCAAAGCGACACAAAAAATCTGTGTTTTACAGCCAAAAAGTCATCCCAGGATGATAAAATTGCCCACCAGTGAAATTATACCTCATGACCAGCAGGAACAAGCTACTAAACTTAATCAGAGAGAGTTCCAAATAATAGAACACTTATCTTCTTATATTCTTTTGAAAGGGAGTGGGATTGGGAGGTTGAAAGGAACTTTTTACCTTCACATCTGAAAAGCCAGCAAAGTTATCCAGTTCCCCAAAATGACCTTGGACAGGAGCTTTAGCCTGGGCAGGATCAGCAAGCTGTGGGGAAGGTGTTCCATAGAAGCCAACAACAGCATCAACTCCAGGAACAAGCACAGCACTCGCAATTGCAAGTGCTCCTCCCATACAATATCCAGTTACTCCAACCTGTAAATATGTATGAAACAAAAACACATAACCAAACAGAAATTTGTTACAAGTGTAACTTGTTCCCATGGAATAAAGCAAAACAGCTCACTAACATGGCTGTCCTTTTTATCTTCATGTAATAGTCAGAAAAATTAATTTCGGGTCAGTTCCATTCCAATATGGGTCATCTAGAAATAGCCTCTTTGCTATTAACACAGAAGTAAGGTTGTGTTTGTGGGAGCCTTGAGGCACTAGGAAGTGGGATAACATTGTTGATGGTGTTGTTATATGTGACAGTTAACTCATCTGATTCTTATCCCAAAAAAACCCAAGGCAAGTATAATGTTTTACTAGGACAAACCTTCTCTGAGCCATTTGCCTTGAGCCAGTTGACTGAAGCCTCAATATCCTTAACAGCACCTTGCCAGTCTAGGCCTTCCATTAAATGCTGAGCTTCTGCGACATCCAAACCAACTTTTCCGCGGTACAAGCTGCAGCGACCATGCAAGATTGTCAAAATCAAAAGATACATCACATCATGTCCCAACAATATTAAGGTGATCAGACAACTAGGAATAGCATACTCTGGAATAAGTGCTTTGAACCCAGGCTCCAGCTGAGAGATCTTTACAGCATGGTTCTTGACTTCATAATCAACACCCCACCATTCTTGAAGCACAACAATTCCGGGAGCATTCTCTTTTCCAACAACGTATGCATCAAAGGTCTAGTAGTGAAACAAGAAGATTTAATTATTTTGTTAGAAGCTCATAATCATATCTTAATGCGTTCTACTTCAAAATAGCACAGCCATGTCAAGCATAAGTGCATAACTTACAACCCAAAACAAAATCCCTTCACAAAATATAGGAATCCACAAATGTACTTAATAACTGGTGGTGCGCATAAGATGATCCATGTAAGAATTTTCGCCTAACATTCCACCTTACAATCAGTTAAGAAATTATTAGCTTATTGATAGCATTGTTTTGTGTCGGTCTAAGAGGGTGATTTTATCACCCTCGTGTCTCTTAATATGGGTCTTTTGGTTCACTTTTCCTAACAATTGGCAATCGGTTATATGGTGGTAACTTGTGCATTTTTACTCGATTGAGCACATAATCCTTATGCATGGAACCCGAGCGGCACTAGAGCACCTTTCAAAGGTCAAGATAAGGCACAAGAAGATCACTTGTAACCCGGAAACAAGTTGGGAGAAGTAGGAATGAAGACTAGAAGAAATGAAGGCAATTGAAGAGGTCTAGCTCGTGGAAAATAGAAATCCCAAAATGCGAGCCGGTCGCGACTGCTGCAAAGAAAAGGTCTTGTGGTGCGCACTATTGCGCAGTGGAACAAAGAACTTGCTTGCGCGACTGCGCAGCTACGCTGCGGGTTTTTCTAATCTCGTTTGTGGGCTTCTTAAGTGGAAATCTTTCTAGGTTTTCGTGAAGCCCTATATATACCCGAGAAGTTTGAAGACCTGGGATTATCACCTACCATCATATCATCTCTTTTAATCTCATCCTTAGGGTTTAATCTTGTAATAATTTAGAAGACTATTTGGATGCAAAGTTGTAATCTTTCTTTATTTCTTTGGGTTTTTGAAGACTATGGAAGGCTAAATCCTTCCCTACTTGGTGTAATCCATTGCAAGTTTCCATCTTTATCATTGTATTGACTCCTTAATCTCTACTCTTTCATTTATTTCAATTTCTAAGTTCTAATGACATGATGAATGTTTTGTTGTGAGAAGTAATTACTCTTGCCTCTTTTTCATTCATCTATTGCTTGTTGTTGCAAAGTTGCTTGCTTTTGTAATAACTTGTTGAAGCATCTCATGATTGTTGTTATCTTGGTTTAAAGTATCAACCTTTGTGAGTAGAAATTGATTGTATCATAGGATTTGTTGGTTTAAACATATCTTTGTGATATCCCATTTACTTTCCTCTTGGTTTTGTTCTTCATGCTCTTGGTTACAATTCTTACATGGTTTAATGTTAGAATTTGTAGTTTAAGTAGGATTATCATTGTTGGCTTAGATAGTGGTAATCACTTGCTTGAGGATTGTTGTTGGGTAAATGAAAACTAGAGAGAAAAGAGTCTTGCTTTGAGAAAAGTTGGAACTTGTAGGATTGCACCAAGTTCTCTTAATTATTGAATCATCTTACTCACCAAGTGTTTGTTATATTGCTTGTTAGACTAATTTTGCAAATTTTACTTTGTTCCATGTTACCAATCAACTCAAAAACCCCCCTTTTCATGTCTCTCTATTGTTTGTCATTGTGAATAACCATTGTTTGTTTATAATCTTGTCTTTAATAGTCAATAGTTTACATTTCAAGTTTTTTAGCTTAAAAGACCTTCTCTTGGGTTCGACCCTTACTTGCACTATATTACTTTATCATTTAGAGTAGTCTAGAGTATAGTTTGGCTTAGAAATTGTTAATTTGGTAGCTTAATTCTAGTATATTAACGACCTAGTTTATTGCTTAACAAATTTTGGCGTCGTTGCCGGGTAAGGGCAACATAGCTAGAACTTGAGTTTGTGAATTTATGTTTAGTTGTTTTATTACTCCTCTTGTTGTTAGAAGTAATAGGAAGTTCTAACTTGTTTGCTTAGTGCGAAGGTTTATGTTTGGTTCCCCACAACACGGTGAATCAACTCCCGTGGAAGAAGACGCTTTTGGAGCCTATTCATGGTTATTTACTAACCCTTGGTACCAAAGAGCGCAACGAGAACATAGAGTAGAAGAACCACCTTTAGAAGCCCCTATTGAAGAAGATCCTATTGACGTAGAGCCAATTGAAGTGGAATACCCTTCAATGGCGAATGATACTAGAACTATTAAGGAGCTCCGGGCAAGGAATTATGACACTCAACCTCTTTGCATAGGCTACCCACCCATGGGGGCTAATGCCAACTTTGAATTGAAGGGCTATTTCATTCACAACCTCCCAAGGTTTCATGGACATGTGGGAGATGACCCAAATCGCCATCTTTCCGAATTCCATATGATGTGTGAAGGTGCCATTCCAAATGGTGTCACGGAAGATCAATTTAAGTTGAGAGCTTTCCCATTTTCACTTCAAGATGGGGCAAAAGATTGGTTGTTTTACCTTCAACCGGGTACAATCCATACTTGGAAGGACATGAAAGCGGCTTTTCTTGAGAAATACTACCCCGACTCAAGACATAACCATGCAAAGAAAGCCATCACCTCTCCGGAGCAAGATGCAAGTGAGAGCTTATATGAGTATTGGGAGAGATTCAAAAAGTTAGTTGCTCAATGTCCTTACCATGGCCTTAGTGGTGATGACCTTTTGGTCAACTTTTGTGATGGTCTTACACAACAATACCAAATCATGGTTAATTCCGCTACGGGTGGTGGAGTTGACAACTATTCCGTGGCGGAGGCAAATGAGATCATAGAAAGGTTGGCCGCTAGCACAAGAAACTATGGAAGAAGCCGAGGGTCAAAGACTCTTAACTCCATTGAGACACCTTCTCCTTCTACTCACAAGCTTGAGAAAACCGTGGATGATCTCACAAAAATGGTTGCTCAACTAGTGGGGAACAATCAAGGAGGAGCACAAGGATCTAATGTGGAGTGTCATTTTTGTCAAGGACCACACCCAATGGAAACTTGTCCCATCATGGAAGAGCAAGGAATAAGCAAGGAGAATGTAAGTGCAATGGGGTATGGGAATTACAATGCTAGAAATCCTCAAGGGGGAGGATACTACAATTATGATCCTAGTGGCAATACTTACAATGTTGGGAGTAGAGACAATCCTAGACTTGGTTGGGGTGGTGACACCTCAAAGAGTTTTGTGAATGGTCAATTCAACCACTTGAGGGACCAAAATTCCCGACAAGGTCAAGGTTCAAACTCTCAAGGGAATAGGAATGAGACTTTCAACAACCAAGGTAGAAACCAAAACCAAGGTCAATCATCCCAATTTGGCAATCAAGGTAACAACAATTCTCAAAAGGAACCAAGTGTTCAAGACTTGCTTAAAAACATTTTGCAAGAGCAAGTCAAAACAAACACGAGGCTTGACAAGATTGATGCCGATAAGAATGTTAGTGATGTCAAGGTTGCCAACCTAGAAGTCCAACTTGGCCAAATTGCCAAGAACTTGCCAAGAAAAATCAAAGGACCTCAACTTCTATTCCCTCCACTACATTTCCTCCTAGAGAGAATGCTAGTGTCATGACATTGAGAAAGGGGAGAACTTTAGAATCCCCTCCCAAGAAGAAGAGAAGGGGCAAGTCACAAGAAAGGGTTATTGAGGTTGAAGATCAAATTGAAGAGGAACTTGTGGTTGAACAAGGGAAAGGATCATCTTCAAAAGCTAATGAGGAAAAAGAGAGGAGTCCTTTGAGCATTGACAAAGGAAAGGAAGGAAGCACCAACACAAAGGATTCACTCCAAGAGATTGAAAAGGAATATGAACCGGAGGTACCATTTCCTAGTGCCCTCACAAATCCCAAGAAGTTTGATAAAGACACCGATCTTTATGAAACTTTTAGGAAATGTGAGGTCAACATCCCTCTTTTTACTATCATCAAAACCGTTCCTAGGTATGCAAAGTTTCTCAAAGAACTTTGCACCCCTAAACGGAAGCCAAGGAAAGGAGTAGAAAGGGTCACGGTTAGTAGGCATGTCTCGGCCATTTTCAAACAAAATCTTCCCAAAAAGTGTGATGACTCGGGCATGCTAACTATACCGTGCTCAATTGGAGGCAAAGATTTTGCTAGAGCTATGCTAGACTCGGGGTCCTCTATTAATGTCATGCCTTATTCCATTTATGAGACTTTAGAATTGCCTCCCTTGTCTAGGACCAATGTTGTGATCCAATTGGCGGACCGTTCCACAATTCACCCCAAGGGTCTTGTAGAGGATGTGTTGGTAGAAGTTGATAAATTCATATTTCCGGCCGATTTTTATGTTTTGGATATGGAACCGGACTCTAAGGCTACACCCCTCATGAGAACCTCTAAAACCAAGCTTGACATGTATGATGGAACTTTGACCATGGAATTTGAAGGGAAAGTTTTGAAATATAATGTGTATGAGACGATGAAAAAGACCGATGATTTGAGTTGTTGCTACTTTCTTGACAAGATTGAAAGTTTGGCAAATCGGGTTTACCAAATTGGTCATAGGGACCCACTTGAGGTGGTCCTCACTAACAATGTCGAGAAGGAAGGGTTGCGGTTTTTGTTGTCTCGATGATGTGCGAGGAAAGTATAGAAGCATTGGAAAAGGAAGAACCATTAGAAGAATCAAAGGAAGAAAAAGAAGTGCAAGAAATCGAGGACGAAATGTCGAAGCGGAGGCGCGACTGCGCATGCCCAATGCGCGACTGCGCGAATCTGCGCGACTGCGCAACCCCATGCGCACTGCGCAATTTCAAAATTTCCACTAAATCATGTTTTTCTTCCTATTCCTATGACAATCCATCCACATTTCTTCCTTTAGAGGCTTCCCTTGAGAGACCCCTTCCATCCATCATTAAACCACCCACCCCCAATCTCAAACCACTCCCCGAAAATTTGAAATACATCTTTCTTGGGGCAAATGACACTCTACCCCTCATAATTTCAAACCAACTTGAGAGTGATCAAGAGAGGAGGTTGGTGGATGTTTTGCAAAAGTATAAAGAAGCATTTGGATGGAGCATCGCGGATATCAAGGGATAAGCCGAGCACTTGCATGCACAAAATTCGATTGGAAAAGGATGCAAACCCGTCCGCAACCACAACGGAGGCTTAATCCACCTATGATGGAAGTTGTCAAGGAAGAAGTTATCAAACTTCTTCAAATGGGTATTATCTTTCCAATTAGTGACTCCCGAACGGGTAAGTCCTACTCAAGTTGTGCGAAGGGAGGGGTGACGGTAATCAAAAACACTCGAGGGCATTGATCCCCACCCGTTTGCAAACGGGATGGAGGGTGTGTATTGATTATCGCCGCCTCAACCAAGTCACTTGGAAGGACCATTTCCCCCTACCCTTTCTAGATCAAATGCTAGATAGGTTAGGTGGGAAAGAGTACTATTGTTTTTGGATGGATATTCCGGTATTTTCAAATCCCCATTCACCTGGAGGATCAATCCAAAACAACCTTTACTTGCCCATTTGGTACTTATGCTTACCGCCGCATGCCCTTTGGATTGTGCAATGCCCCCGGCACTTTCCAACGATGCATGATGAGCATTTTCTCGGACTATGTGGAGCGCATTTTGGAAGTCTTCATGGATGACTTCACCATCCATGGGGACTCATTTGACTCGTGTCTAGACCATCTCGCTATGGTCCTATCACGGTGCATAGACTCTCACCTTGTTTTAAATTCTGAAAAGTGTCACTTAATGGTGAGTAGTGGAATCGTGTTAGGACACATAGTGTCGAAAAGAGGGATTGAGGTGGATATGGCAAAGGTGGATGTGATTAAAACCTTACCATATCCATCTAATACTCGAGACGTGAGATCGTTCTTGGGAAACGCGGGTTTTTATCGAAGGTTTATTAAGGATTTCTCCAAAATAGCTAACCCTCAGTGCAAAAACTTTTGCACAAGGATGTAGAGTTCGTGTTTGATGATCATTGTAGGGAAGCATTTGACTTGTTGAAGGAAAGACTTGATCGGCCCCAATCATTCAAGCACCCAGTGGGATCGGCCTTTTGAGATCATGACCGTCTGGCGATTTTGCCATTGGAGCCGTGTTGGGACAAAAAGATGACAAAGCCTCATATGTGATCCAATATGCTTCTTCACTCTTGAATGACGCTCAACGAAACTACACCGTCACGGAAAAGGAATTTTTAGCGGTGGTGTATGCCATTGAAAAATTCCGGGCTTATCTCTTGGGTGCAAAGGTCATCATCTATACCGATCATAAGTCTATAAGGCAACTTGTAGACAAGAAAGACACCAAGGCAAGACTCATGAGATGGGTGCTTTTGTTGAGCGAGTTTGACATAGAGATCAAGGACAAGCAAGGGAGTGCTAATGTGGTGGCCGACCATTTGAGTAGGCTTCACATCAACGAAGATCTCGTGAAGACTATGGGGGTAGTTGACGGTAGCTTACCACATGAATCCCTTTACTCCATGAAGGCCGTTGAGCCTTGGTATGCCAACCTTGTCAATTACATGGTCACCAAGAAGTTTCCCACCTCACTTTCATCTAGTCAAAGGAATAAGATCAAGTCCGATTCTAAATTCTATATATGGGATGAGCCATACTTATGGAAAATGTGTCAAGACCAAGTCATCCGGCGTTGTGTGCCGGATGTGGAAATTCCATCCATCCTAAAGCATTGTCATGAGTACGCTTGTGGGGGTCACTTTGGGCCTCATAGAACGGCACGTAAAATCCTTGAGTGCGGTTTCTATTGGCCCAAGTTGGTTAAAGATGCTCATATTTTCGTTACTACTTATGATAGATGCCAACGTTTTGGCAACATATCACGTAGGAACGAAATGCCCCAACAACCGATGCTCTACTTGGAAATTTTTGATGTATGGGGAATAGACTTCATGGGGCCATTCCCTAACTCCTATGGATACATCTACATCCTCTTGGCGGTCGACTACGTGTCTAAGTGGGTGGAAGCCATTCCCACAAAATGTGATGATGCAAAGACGGTGCAAGCATTTGTCAAAAGCAATATATTTTCAAGGTTCGGCTTCCCAAAAGCCATTGTGAGTGATAGGGGAACTCATTTTTGCAACAAGGTGATCTCCACCTTGCTTCAAAAATATGGTGTGCTTCATAAAGTTTCTACGGCATATCACCCCCAAACAAATGGCCAAGCGGAAGTCTCTAACCGGGAGGTTAAACACATCTTGGAACGAACGGTCAATCCCGACCGAAAGGATTGGAGCAAGAGGCTTGAAGATGCTATTTGGGCTTATAGAACGGCTTATAAGACCCCAATTGACATGTCCCCATATAGGCTTATTTATGGAAAGGGATGCCACCTTCCCGTAGAAGTGGAGCACAAAGCCTATTGGGCAATCAAAGCTTTTAATCAAAATGTCGATGAGGCGTGATTGCACCGGAAGCTTCAAATACAAGAATTAGAAGAGCTTAGGCACAATGCCTATGACAATGCTAGCATCTACAAGGAAAAGGCTCGGTCTTGGCATGACAAGATGGTCACAAGAAGGGTTTTCAAAGAGGGAGAAGATGTGTTGGTTTTTCAAAGTCGCCTCAAGAATTTTCCCGGCAAGCTAAGGTCGAAATGGTATGGACCTTACAAAGTCAAGAAGGTCTTTCCACACGGAGCGGTGGAGGTGGAAGACCCGACCTCGGGAAAAGTGATAAAGGTAAATGGGCAAAGGTTGAAGAATTACTACAAAGGAATCGAGCTACAAGGCGAAGAGGATCTTCTTTTAGAAGACCCAATTTACAAAGATTGATTCTCCAACATTGACTAAGTCGAGCCATCGACGTTAAATAACGGCAAATTTGTAAATATTCTATCCCAATTTAATTGCTTCCCTAGCGTAGTTTAAATTCCGCAATTTAATTCCGCAATTTAATTCCGCAATTTCATTTAAAGTCATTCCATTTGCATTTGACATGAAAAAAAGGCACTTGAGGTTTGTTAAGTGATGTAGTGATTGGCAAGAACCCTCTTGGAAGGCGTGCCCAAGAGGAGAAGAGAGTCGGGTTCAATAGAAAAAATGATTGGAAGAAGCTTTGAAGAAGAGATCAAGGGTAAAAGAAGAAAAAATGAGCAAAATTTGAAATTTCACAATTAAAAGAGCTGAGCACGAAATCTGCTGAAGAAGCGGCGCAGCTTTCTGCGCATACGGCTTCTTGTGTCTTGCACTTTCTGTGAGCATGAACGATGATTGCGCGACTGCGCAGTCCGTAATCTCGGTTCTTTATCTTTTCTTATCCCGTGTTCAACCCTCATTTCTTACCAAAGCTTTTTCGACAAAACCCCAACATTCACCATCTCATTCACTCCAAGTCCAACCAAATCACTCCATATCAACAACAAACCTACATCTCATCACCAATTTCTTCAACAAATTCATCCTTGGAATCAAAAACACCATTAAATCTCCAATTTTCTGACAAAAATCCCCCAATCTCCCAAACCCTAGATTTTTTTCGGGTTGATTTGAAGCTTGTTCAAGTGGATTTCTGGGTTAAAAAAGGGTTTTTATGCAACATTCTTCCGTATTCCAGCAAGATTGAGGATTTCCGAGGAGGTATAACAACTTTCTTCACTTTCTTTATCTTGATTTATTCAATTCAATTTCCTTTGTGTAGTTGAGTCGGATTCTTGCTTATGAATCGCTTTGTTTGGGGATTGTTGGCAATCATTTTTACATTAGGGAAGGCAAATATTCAACAAAATTACCTTAGCTACAACATTTTGTGCTAGTGCACACAAGGTGTTTGTTGAATTGCCCCTTAGAAAATTTTTCAGATTTTTGGTTGCTTTTAAGTGGTTGTTTTTGCACTTTTAAAAGAAAACAAGATGGTTTTTGGTCTTGGCAAAGGAAAGTCTAAGAAGAAGGGTGACTCATCCAACCAACCTCCACCAAATGCACCACCCAAACCTTTTAAGGGGGATGAAGGGTTACCAAACAACCTTAAGACTCACTTTAGGTTTCTTGGGAGTAAGCCCCTACCGGTCTCCAAATTTCTTCACCCGGAAACCTTGAGGGATTTGGGTATTTTCGACCACACCCTTGCCTTCCTCACCAAGGTGGGGTTAGAGAGGTACATTAACCTTCAACCTCGCACATACCCCGCCTACCCCTTAGAATTCCTCTCGACCATCCAACTCACGGGGGAAAGGGGGAGTGAGCAAGTGAGCTTTAGGTTGAACAAAACGTGGCATACCATACCCCTTGAGAGAGTGAGAGAAATTTTGAGAATCACCAAACCACCCTCCTCCTTAAACCTACCGGGTACGGCCTTGGATGATACTTGGTTTGGGCTCACAAGGAAAGCACCCCGGACAAACAATGACAAAATATCCTCAATCACAAACCCCCCCATCCGGATTCTTACCCGAATGATTTCATGCTTTTTCTTTACGATGGGGGAGCCTACCAAGCTCAATGATGGGGTCCGTGAGTGTTTGTGGGCGATGTTGCCCGGGGGAGGGAGTGCGGATTAGGCGAGGCTTTTTGTGGTGGGTGCGACTAAGCAACGTGAAAAGAAAGGAAGTATAAATTGTGGAGGTTTGGTCACTCTTTTTGTGGTTAGTTTGGTTGGGGATATTAGGAAGAAGCGACCTCGAGTGTGGGGGAATCACCTATCTGATGAAGCGGGGTTGGTAGAGACTCACATGATTCTTCCATTGGATACGGTTCCATGGAGTTGTTATTGGTTAGGGGAGGGAAAAGTGCAATACATGAAGCTTCCTTTGAATGGCCCCCTCCCGAGTGGACCACATGCCCAGGATTTCTTTTGTCCCCCGGAGGGCAATCTCCCCAACCCACCCCCACCAAAAATTCGGAAGAGGAGAGCCGTTGAATTTCCCTTGATCCCCAACATGAAGAAGAAAGAGAAGTTGAGATTATTGAGGGGGGCTTCCATGAGACCCCACACATTCCTTCATCCTCCCATCCGCCTCAAGACACTCCTATGTTTGAGGCCGTAGGTTCCTCAAGTCCACCTTTACCACCTTGGCAACACCAAATGTTTAAGTACTTTGAGGACACCCGGGGGACGTTGGAAGCGATTAGTGGGAGGGTTGATAGCTCCCATTCTTGGCAACAACAACAAGCGCCAAGATTGGAGAGTTTTGATCAATTTCGGAAATCGTTTGAAGAGCATAAACGGTTAGGAGATGAGGCCGAATTGGCCCAAAAGAAAGTTCTTGAAGACATTGCCAAGAGCGAGAGAGTCTCTTGCGTATGGCAACAACAATGTGCCAAAGCTTGGGCGGAAAATCAAGCCATGTGGCAAGAACAAAACAAGTGGCGGGAAGAAGTGAGTCAACAATTTGGGGTGCAAAACGAAAGGCACCACCAATACCTTGACGACTCCTACTACGGCGCCAAAATTTGGTAAGCAATAAACTAGGTCGTTAATATACTAGAATTAAGCTACCAAATTAACAATTTCTAAGCCAAACTAGCCACAAAGGAGTCTTCATGGGCTTTGGCGTCGTAGTAGGAGTCGTCAAGGTATTGGTGGTGCCTTTCGTTTTGCACCCCAAATTGTTGACTCACTTCTTCCCGCCACTTGTTTTGTTCTTGCCACATGGCTTGATTTTCCGCCCAAGCTTTGGCACATTGTTGTTGCCACGCAAGAGACTCCTCTCGCTCTCGCAATGTCTTCAAGAACTTTCTTTTCGGGCCAATTCGCCTCATCTCCTAACCGTTATGCTTTTCAAACGATTTCCGAAATTGATCAAAACTCTCCAATCTTGGCGCTTGTTGTTGTTGCCAAGAATGGGAGCTATCAACCCTCCCACTAATCGCTTAACGTCCCCGGTGTCCTCAAAGTACTTAAACATTTGGTGTTGCCAAGGTGGTAAAGGTGGACTTGAGAACCTCCGCCTCAAACATGTGAGTGTCTTGAGGCGGATGGGAGGATGAAGGAATGTGTGGGGTCTCATGGAAGCCCCCCTCAATAATCTCAACTTCTCTTTCTTCTTCATGTTGGGATCAAGGGAAATTCAACGCTCTCCTCTTCCGAATTTTTTGGTGGGGGTGGGTTGGGAGATCATCCCTCCGGGGACAAAAGAAATCCCGGCATGTGGTCCACTCCTGGGAGGGGGCCATTCAAAGGAAGCTTCATGTATCGCACTTTTCCCTCCCCTAACCAATAACAACTCCACGGAACCGTATCCAATGGAAGAATCATGCGAGTCTCTACCAACCCCGCTTCATCAGATAGTGATTCCCCCACACTCGAGGTCGCTTCTTCCTAATATCCCCAACCAAACTAACCACAAAAAGAGTGACCAAACCTCCACAATTTATACTTCCTTTCTTTTCACGTCGCTTAGTCGCACCCACCACAAAAAGCCTCGCCTAATCCCAAGACTCCTCCCCTCGGCAACATCGCCCACAAACACTCACTGACCCCATCATCGAGCTTGGTAGGCTCCCCCATCGTAAAGAAAAAGCATGAAATCATTCGGTAAGAATCCTGGATAGGGGTTTGATTGAGGATATTTTGTCATTGTTTGTCCGGTGCTTTCCTCATGAGCCCAAACCAAGTATCATCCAAGGCCGCACCCTGGGTTTAAGGAGGAGGGTGGCTTGGTGATTCTCAAAATTTCTCTCACTCTCTCAAGGGGTATGGTATGCCTCGTTTTGTTCAACCTAAAGCTCACTTGCTCACTCCCCCTTTCCCCCGTGAGTTGGATGGTCGAGAGGAATTCTAAGGTGTAGGGGGTATGTGCGAGGTCAAGGTTAATGTACCTCTAACCCCACCTCGTGAGGAAGGCAAGGGTGTGATCGAAAATACCCAAATCCCTCAAGGTTTCCTGTGAAGAAATTTGGAGACCTAGGGGGCTTACTCTCAAGGAACCTAAAGTGAGTCTTAAGGTTGTTTGGTAACCCTTCATCCCCCTTAAAAGGTTTGGGTGGTGCATTTGGTGGAGGTTGGTTGGATGAGTCACCCTTCTTCTTAGACTTTCCTTTGCCAAGACCAAAAACCATCTTGTTTTCTTTTAAAAGTGCAAAAACAACCACTTAAAAGCAACCAAAAATCTGAAAAATTTTCTAAGGGGCAATTCAACAAACACCTTGTGTGCACTAGCACAAAATGTTGTAGCTAAGGTAATTTTGTTGAATATTTGCCTTCCCTAACAGAAAATGATTGCCAACAATCCCCAAACAAGCAGTTACAAGCAAGAATCCGACTCAACTACACAAAAGGAAATGAATCGAAATTTTGATGAACAAATAGAGCCCAACACGTTGGAAATGGACATCTTCAATAACCAAATGAACCAAATTCGTGGTGATATTGATGGAAATAAAATCGATGAAGAGGTTCTTCACACTTTAGACAATGAGTGTTTTGATGATGGTTCCTTTGATAAAGAGAATGAATGTGAGGTTGAAGACCCTTGTCCCTTTAATCTTGATACGAGCTACTCTTATAAAGAGTATTGTTTTTGGGATGATGAGAAGGATGCTTATGTTTTCACCACACTTCCATGCCATTCCCCCGTTGTGCTATCTACCGACACCTTATGCACTAGGGATGATGGTTCCTCGAGTAATAGTCATGTGGATGAGGACAACTCATCGGTTCTTAATGGCCTTGGAGAGGAGTTGTCGTGTGAGGAGTCATTGGGTCAAATTGTTAAAAAAGATGAACATGAGGGAAGTAAGGTTGAGGAAGAGGTTGTTTACACCTTTGACAACTCTTATTTTGAGGGTCTATTTGATGAGGGAGATGATATGTGTGACTTGAAACCTTCTTTGGCCTTACCATCCATTGAGATCCCTATTCACATCCCTTGTACCGAAGTTGATACCTCACATCTTGATAACTACTCCTTGATTTGTAGAAACTCTTGTCCGGAATTGACCCTTGAGGAATCAAGGAGTAAGGTGTTTGAGAAGAATGAGGAAGGACCAATGATTTGTGAGGTGGTTGTGATAGAAAAAGAGAAGGTGGTAGCTCTTGAAGATGTTTGTGACCCTTCAAAGATTATGAAACTTACAAGTGTGGGGGTCAAGGAATATGCAAAAGAGGGAATGGAAAATGAGTTTGTAGAGGTATACCCCCTCAAGGAGGAACCACCTCAAATTTGTTTTGAAAAGCCATCAAGCTTATCACCCAAAGAAGCTCATGAATCCCATCATTCTTACTTGGTTTTCACCACGTCCATCCCATCATTCAAAGAACCTTATCGTGACAAGAAACCGTTCCTTAGGCATGAAAAGTTGAAATATGTGTCTTGTGAACACTCGGTCCTTACTTATGCTTGCTATGTGGGTGATCTATACTATGGTCATGCTTCTTGTTTTTGGGCTAGTGTGTATGACAAGTTACTAAGGGCGTTGCGTTGTTCCGCTCTTGATTCTTGAAGAAGAAAAATGTTGAAAAGGCGTCGAGCAAACGACGAAAACCAAAAGCGCTTTACGGGAGGCAACCCGTACTCCTTTTACATTTCTTTCTTTCCCTTTGCATTTGTAGTACTCTTCTCCACATTGAGGACAATGTGGAAATGAAGTGTGGGGGAGGAGTTTGGTTGTAACATATGTAAGTTTTATTTCATGTTTTGATGCATATTTTTGAAAAAAAAAAAAAAAAAATTGAAAAAAAATTGAAAATTGTAACACCAAAAAGATGGAGGGATAAGAAGGGAGTGATAAGGAGGGTCTTGGAAGGAGGCTAGATTAGGATTTAATTTCATTTTGAGTCACAAAACTTGTCCCAAATCGGTGGATTTTTGTTTTGGCTACTTTGGTTGTTGATTTGCTTGGTGTGGCCAACCAAGTAGCATGATCCTACTTTGCTTGGAGTGATAAGGGGGTGATATAAGTGGTGAATTAGGATGTTTTAGGAGTTGCTTAGGCCACTTTGCTTCCACCTTGGGATAAGGTGAGAGTGGCCATCTCTTGTTGGTGATATAAGAAGGGTGGAGTTGCGTGATGAGTCGGCGTTGGTGGTGTGTCGTGTCTTGTTTGAGGGAGAAATAAGGAGGGTGAGTGAGTGAAGAGTGTGTGCAAAAACTTTGAGTCATGTCTTTTTCTTTTTAATCGGTGGTTGTGTTTTGAGGGAGGCATAAGAAGGAAGAGGAAAGGGAAGAGAGATCATTCCCTCCCACACCCTCTTGTAGACTTTACGGTTGCTTGTTCCGGGTTTTGCTCGGGACTAGCAAAAGTCTAAGTGTGGGGGAGTTTGATAGCATTGTTTTGTGTCGGTCTAAGAGGGTGATTTTATCACCCTCGTGTCTCTTAATATGGGTCTTTTGGTTCACTTTTCCTAACAATTGGCAATCGGTTATATGGTGGTAACTTGTGCATTTTTACTCGGTTGAGCACATAATCCTTATGCATGGAACCCGAGCGGCACTAGAGCACCTTTCAAAGGTCAAGATAAGGCACAAGAAGATCACTTGTAACCCGGAAACAAGTTGGGAGAAGTAGGAATGAAGACTAGAAGAAATGAAGGCAATTGAAGAGGTCTAGCTCGTGGAAAATAGAAATCCCAAAATGCGAGCCGGTCTGCGACACTGCGCAAAAAAGTCTTGTGTGCGCACTATCACAAGCAGTCGAACAATGCTTGCGCGACTGCGCGGCTACGCTTTCTGGGGTTTTTCTAATCTCGTTTGTGGGCTTCTTAAGTGGAAATCTTTCTAGGTTTTCGTGAAGCCCTATATATACCCGAGAAGTTTGAAGACCTGGGATTATCACCTACCATCATATCATCTCTTTTAATCTCATCCTTAGGGTTTAATCTTGTAATAATTTAGAATACTATTTGGATGCAAAGTTGTAATCTTTCTTTATTTCTTTGGGTTTTGAAGACTATGGAAGGCTAAATCCTTCCCTACTTGGTGTAATCCATTGCAAGTTTCCATCTTTATCATTGTATTGACTCCTTAATCTCTACTCTTTCATTTATTTCAATTTCTAAGTTCTAATGACATGATGAATGTTTTGTTGTGAGAAGTAATTACCCTTGCCTCTTTTTCATTCATCTATTGCTTGTTGTTGCAAAGTTGCTTGCTTTTGTAATAACTTGTTGAAGCATCTCATGATTGTTGTTATCTTGGTTTAAAGTATCAACCTTTGTGAGTAGAAATTGATTGTATCATAGGATTTGTTGGTTTAAACATATCTTTGTGATATCCCATTTACTTTCCTCTTGGTTTTGTTCTTCATGCTCTTGGTTACAATTCTTACATGGTTTAATGTTAGAATTTGTAGTTTAAGTAGGATTATCATTGTTGGCTTAGATAGTGGTAATCACTTGCTTGAGGATTGTTGTTGGGTAAATGAAAACTAGAGAGAAAAGAGTCTTGCTTTGAGAAAAGTTGGAACTTGTAGGATTGCACCAAATTCTCTTAATTATTGAATCATCTTACTCACCAAGTGTTTGTTATATTGCTTGTTAGACTAATTTTGCAAATTTTACTTTGTACCATGTTACCAATCAACTCAAAAACCCCCCTTTTCATGTCTCTCTATTGTTTGTCATTGTGAATAACCATTGTTTGTTTATAATCTTGTCTTTAATAGTCAATAGTTTACATTTCAAGTTTTTAGCTTAAAAGACCTTCTCTTGGGTTCGACCCTTACTTGCACTATATTACTTTATCATTTAGAGTAGTCTAGAGTATAGTTTGGCTTAGAAATTGTTAATTTGGTAGCTTAATTCTAGTATATTAACGACCTAGTTTATTGCTTACCACTTATTAAATGTGCTTAGGAGGTATCAACAAACCCAGCGAGATTGCATCCTAAAACCAGTTAGCAATGAGAACAGTAAGTCTATAAGACTTGTACCTACATTCCACCCACATCGTTCACAACAAAATGAACCTTATCTTAAATCCTTGCTATTGTACTTGGAAGTTATTATATCTAACAACCCTTCTACTCATTATGAAAGATACCAATTTTCAAGACATTCGAAAAATAAGTTTTGATGTCAAACTAATTCAGAGGCGGTCAAAGCTACAGAGGTTCAAGAAGAAAAAAGTACTCTTTTAAGTAAAAACAGAAAAGTCAAACTATAGAACGAGAAATCCCAAAGCTGGTACTCGGTTGGCCGTTCAGATAATTTGCACCTATTTATCCTTCAAAACAATCGTAGAAAACAAATACTCCCATTCTAACATTTTATTAAAACCGATGGGGAAAAAGTGTAAAAGAACCACAATCAATGGATCATCACACATCAGCACTGCATTTGACCGCATAAGAGGTTTAGCTACTTGTGATATTTCAGCAATACAGTACGGTGAATATTGGTACCACGAAAACATGTACGGATTCCATGTACCATTTCCGTGTCCTATCTTGTATCCCACTATTTCTATTTCCAACACATCACCCTTAATCATAAAAAATGATTGTCTAAATTATAGGAATACGACAGAACGACGTGTCAAAAGGTAAAGGTAATGAAACACAAGATGAGACATGAAACCAGAGAATCAGTTCTCCTCGGAAACTAGCCTAAACATAACACTTGAAGGGTCACATAAATGGCCGGATAGGAAGGTCAAGTGCATGCAGTCATACCCTTGTATTAACAACACATAAAGACTATCCCTAGATGACCCAATATAAAAATTGCATCGAGAAACGCATCGAAACGCTGCTAGTTTACAATTAAAAGACGGGGCATTTTACTTTATTCCATCATCATATTTACCAAACCAGAAAATAATGGGTTTTAATAAGTTTTTAACTGTATAGAAAACCCGTTTACATTATACAAACAAATTCATAATTAGAAAATTATGAGAACAATAAATGAACAATTGTAAGTTTTAAAAGAAAGATTAATAAAAAGTAGAAACATACAGTGCCGTCGCGGTGAATCTGAATTTTCTGGAAGGCAGAATCAGCCATTGATCGAATTTGAAGGCGACTATAGTTAGATGATGATGAAGAGGGTTTTTTAAGAGTAAAAAGATGGAGTTTGGTGAGGTATGATGATGGTGATGAAGGTTTAAATAAGGTTGTTGAAGCTCTTGCTATGCCTCCTATCATTTTCCTCCTATTTATTTATTCGGGGTTTATGTGACCATTTCAGGCTTTTCTAGAGATTCCACTGGGTTTGGATTTTGGTTCGGTGAACTGTACCGGTTTTTGATTTATGGGATTTAATACGGAGTATTTTTTAGTTCAATATATAACTAGAGGTTTTCGGTTGAAGGCTTGAAGCCCTCTGAATGTAGAAATTTTAAAACTCACGAGGAATAACTTTACCATTTTAGTGGCTTTATCCGGCTTGAATCCGGACTACACCAGATGAATTTACCTGCAATTGACCATTAACTATATTCATTCAGCTATTCAATTTTTATAAGCACCTCACGTTGAGACAGAGTCTTATATGATCCTGTAAAAGAATACGTAGTACATGACAAGTTTGACAGGAATGCTACACATATTTACCTGCGTAAACTGAGTACTCGATTCAAATGAATTCCATACAGGATTTTATTATATGTCAGAAATATATTAATCAAACGTATGGAATTCATTTGAAAAGAGCAAGTATAAAATTAACTGTCTTTCTTGTCTCAGGTTTGTCACAGTTTTACAAATTAAATCACATCACTATTACGGAGCTGTTTGATGTAAGTCTCCGCAAACATGGCATGTGAAGCTGCTCCAATAGGAAGAACATTCTCATCGAGGAAGAAGTGAGGAGAATGAGGGGAGTGTATAGACCCGACTGTCTCATTTCTGATACCAATACCGATCATGATTCCTGGGATCATTTCTTGGTAGAAGGAGAAGTCTTCAGCTGCCATTACCACCATCCCTGGTAACACATTTTTGGGGCCTAGTAGAATATCCCCCATTATTTTCACGTGATGATATAAAGTATCGTCGTTGATGGTTGCTGGATAAGATGGGTTGTCTTCTCCGTCAAACTCCACATGCCCCTGACATCTATGTACACTTGCTCCATTCTTGACTACCTACAAAAGTATCAAAATACAAGAATTAGACATGCCATGCCAAATGGGTCATTTGGGTCGGATTTTTAGGTTCGGGTTAGTTAACAACACATGGAAGCCGTTTGCATACAAAAAATAATCAGATGTTGCAGGAATTTATTCTTGAGAGGAACACTCGTAGAAAATTAGGTCATCTGTTTAGCAAGATTCATACAAGAAAATAGAAAACATGTACCTCTACCAATCTCTGCTTAAGCCAGAGAAGACCTTCATTTGTAACACTCCTGATTGTCCCTCCAAATTCAACAGAAGATGGAATTATGTTAAAAGATGTACCACCTTTGACATATGTTACAGAGAGTACCTGAAGAAAGCTAGTTGTTAGCCCAGTTTACCGGCAATTTATGACCAACTTATTATATGTCAGAATAACTTAATTAGTTGAATCTTATAATCTATTATCTTCGAACTTATTCAATTTCTAATGAACCCAAAAAGATCCAAACTTTTTGGGCTTTGGAGTATAATGGATTCAACTAAATGGCTGATGCATTTGCGTAGTCATCAAAAGCCAAAGCGCTAACATATCAAAGCAAACAGGGTTCCTTTCGTAGTATTAACAAAGGTAAGGAAGGAAATACATACATGGCTGGACAGGGGATCTGCTTCTCTGGAAACAATTTGCTGTAAGCTCAAAATAATGGATGATGAAGCCGCAACAGGATCGATAGTAAAATGAGGGTTAGCAGCATGTCCACCTTCACCTTCGATTCTTACTTTGAATGTGCTCACACCTGCTAGATGAGGCCCGGAAATACACGATATGGTTCCAGTAGGAATGAGAAAATCGACATGCATTCCAAAGATTGCTTGGGCTGTGCCAAGAGCCCCTTCCTTTATCATGTGAGATGCACCCGCTCCTCCCTCTTCAGCAGGTTGGAAAAGCAATCTGACAGTTCCCTTTACAAAGATTTGCCCATTATCATATTTTTAGGATTAGATTGAATTATTTGCAGGTAATGTAAGTATGATGTAAGGCAGCAAAAAAGAATATTCCTCTATAGTTCATGGAATGTTTCAATCTCTAATGTAGCCTAAGACTCACCATAAAGCAAAATGATTTGCTAAAATGCTATTGCTTCTTTTTTATGTGAAGCATTAGTCATTCAGTATTTCAGTGTAACATTGGATGCAGCTTTTGTAATGGATCATCCTCAAACAATGTTGTTAACACAAGGGTAAGGCTGCATAGTTTACGATTCCCATAACCCCGCTATTTGCTAGTACCTTTCAGATACAAAGCCATTTTGATGATGATGATGTTGTTGTTCAAAGAATGAATACTAGGATTGAAAAAGTAATATAAAAATTTCAAAGAATATACATGGCATATCATTTTCCTACCTATAAAGCATTTTTGGAAAGTGCCAAAGTGGATTATCAACAGAAGCTAGTTAGCACATGCACCCAGAATAAATGAATGCACAAAATCACTTAAGTAATCAAACAGCAATTGCCCGTTACTTTCGGAGAAATGAAGCTTGGTGCAAATCCATGAAACAGAAATACAGAAAGCGGATGAACATAGTAGTTTATGAAAACCAACCTGGAGATCATCCTTCCGTTGATTCAGCAATTTAGCAGCGCCAAGGAGCATTGTTGTATGAGCATCATGTCCACAGCCGTGCATTTTACCATCAATTTTGCTCTTATGTTCCCAATCTACAAGCTCCTATTCTCAAGTACACGGAAATGATATTAGCCCTAAAATGCTAACAACATCATCAGGCACAATGTACTCGGTTTTATACAAATACCTAAAAAGAAATGGTGGCAGTGTTCCTTCACAACTTCACCTTGGAAACACAAGGCGAGGAAATTCATACATCAAACCCAAAGAATATGCATTTACATAGTTGTATAGCAAAAACAATTTCATCAGCCAAATTGGTCTAAGTTGGTCTAATCAGTCAGCCTCACTAGGAAAACCTGTAAACCCTCTACACATACTTGTCTCAGACTGTCGGTATTACACTATTACCCACAGAAAGAAAAATAACAGCCACCAAGCATGTAATTAGCCTAATCCAGTAAATGAAGGAAGTAAACACAAATTCAGCAGACAATAAGCCTTCATTTGATATCAAATGACAACAACACACACCCAAACATTTTCTTCTAAAATCGACTTTTATTTCTTCTTTTTTCTTTTGAGGAAAAAACCCCGTAGGGTATTACTTCACTAACGATAAATCGAAAATTACAGCAGCGTAAGCAGTCAATGGTAAATTTTCTGACCAAATAAGTTTACCAACAACTCTAGGCCTTACGTGAGCTAAAAAGCATGAGCCACACAATTGTTAGCCCGGCTCGTGTGCCACCAAACAACGAAATGAAAATAACTACACAAAGCTAAGATATAATCGCTAATCAACGAGAAAATGCTTCTTCCCTTTCTCGGTTTCTCGTCAACATGTAAAACATTAGCACAATGCCTATCAAAGAATGAATTTATCAACATGTAACATTACCACATGTAAACACTAAATTGGAAACTAGCTCATTCACATCAATCAACTTTTCACTCATCACATTTCAATGAATTTATTCCAAAGCTAGAAAATATTTTGGCTCCACTGCAAACACAACTCCAGCCATTCAACATTACTTCACAATAGCTAGCATTCACTTCATACGACAGCAAGTAATTAAGCAACCTTTATCTCCACAAATCCAAACACTAACAGAAGCAGTCACCCAGATGAAAATCATACTAAATTCTTTTCCTTCTATAAAAAGTCACCCCAATATGTACCAAAAAAAAAAAAAAAAAAAAAAAAAGTCACCCCAATAATTGACTAGTTCAAAAAAATTATCGATTCAATATTTACGCCTTTTCAAACTTAAATCCAGACTCCGCTACTGAACAACAACGACGACGACGACACTTCAAATCCTGACTCAGTCCACATAACCAGAAATCATAAAAAAATAGTTTCTTTTTAAATATTTTGTATTTCAAAATCACCTGCAGAGGGAGGGCATCCATATCAGCCCTAAGAGCAACAACAGGCGAAGACCCAGACCCGATAACAGCAACAAGACCCGTTTGTGCAAATGGGTATTCATAAGGAATACCAAGTTTATCAAGTTCAGTCCTAATAAGAGCACTGGTTTTGAGTTCTTGAAATCTGAGTTCTGGGTTTTCATGGATTTTTCTTCTTATTGAAACTAACCAATCTTTGTCATTTCTTGCTTCATTTAATAACTTAATTGAGTAATTTTCATCTAAATTGAGACTGCTACAAATGACAGTAGAAGTAAAAATAACTAAAATACAGGTGAATAATAGGAATGGAGCATAGGAATTAGTGAAGAGTGACATACTCACATGGAATATTTATGTGTGAGTATGAACCAATTAATAGAGGTTTTTTTTTACTGAAATTCAGAGTTGGAAATTCTGGCATTCTGACAAAACACACATCATCATAGACGACTAGTTCATCTACCAGTCTTTTTTTTTCCTTGCTGCTAAAGGTCGTCAGACAAATTACTAAATATCGTCGACAATTTTAATGAACTTCCTAATTTGCCCCTCCCTCACACTCCCCTTTATAATTTCCATTTTATTCAATAACAACCTTTCACATTCGAAATTTTGAAAAAAAAAAAAACCCGACTCAAATTTCAACAAAAAAACGTATCGACCGCATAATTTCCGTCACGAATTCAAACATTCAACAAGGTATGTGATTAGTATTCAAAATTTTTTGTAGTATTTTGTTAATGTTGTAAATTTGTGACGGAATTAGGATAGATGCCAAATTAGTGACGGAATTAGGATAGTTGCTATGATTTCAATCGGATTTAGTCGTTATCGTATGTGATTACTATCAAACGCAATTATCGTATCAATTAACCGAGACAAAAAAAAAAAAAAAAAAAAAAAAAAAAAAGGAAAACGCAGCAATCTGGGCCGGGACGAGGGAGTTCTTCGTCCAACACCAGGCCCAGACGAAGAACCCTCACGTCCTGTTAAGGGCTATGGACGAAGGATTCTCTCGTCCTGCATGATGGGCTTTGACGAAGAAATCCTTCGTGCGCCCGCCGTTACACGGTTTTTTTTTTTTTTTTTTTTTTTGTTTTATAATTTCTCGATACTTTTTTTTTTTTTTTTAAATAAATTTTTTTCCGTCTTATTTTGTTATCGTTATAAAGTAATAAATTATTAATAATAATTGTCGTCCGTGCCGAAGTCGTTGTAAATATATATTATTTCCGTCTCGTTTTGTCGACGTAAAATATTAATTAATTATTACTAATAAACACCTTATGGGGATATTTTTTTTTTATTATTTTTTAATTAACTTAAACTTATATTTATAAATATAAATATAATTATTACTAATAAACTTATATTATTTCCGTCTTTGTTTTATTAATTTAAGTAATCAAGTTGTTGTAAAATTATTTTTGTTGCGTCTCGTTTAGTTTACGTAAAATATTAATTAATTATTATTAATAAACCCCGTTCCGGGTTAATTTGTTTTTTTTTTTAATTTTTAATTTACTTTAACTTATATTTATAAATTCTTTGTTTTATTTTTTGGAATAGATGGCCGGTGGAGGAAATGACCGTCACGTTCGAGCTCGAAAGGGGCTCCAGTTTGAGTTTGAGGTTGGAGATGTGAGTGCCGATTCGTGGACTGATGAGCGGATGGAGGAGGAGCTGGTTCGGTCTGGTGATGTGATAGGTGAGGAGGAGGCGGGTATTGAGCGAGTGCGTAGGGTGCCACGTAGACGGAATGAGGAGGGGCGTTTCGAGCGGAGGTCGGATGGTAGTTCTAGTAGTGTGGTGGCTCCGAAGAAGAAGTCGGGTAAGGATGTCTCTTGGTTGATCGATCATCGTGTTCCTGGTGGTCCTGACTTTCCCCACGTGATTCCTAGCTTCGGGGGCCACATTGCCAACACCATATGGGCGACTCCTAATGAGGTTGGTCGACCAGTTTTGACGGGTTACCACCGGTTTGGTAAGACGAGGTTGTTGAGTTGTTGGCCACTCCCTCCGGCCGTTAAGACTATTTATGGCCATCTTGGTCTTTCTCACCTATTAGATTCCATGGCCGAGAATTATAACATGCCCCTTATTTCTGCTTTTGTTGAGAGATGGCAACCCGACACCAACAGTTTTCACATGCCTTTTGGGGAGATGTCCATACTCCTTCACGATGTTGCGCAGATCTTAGGCGTTCGGGTTGATGGTAACTGTTGTAAGGTGGAGAGTAATGACGGGACGTTGGCGGATCCCCTTATGTATGTATGTGGCTTCTTTGCGATTTCATCAGAGAAGTTGAGGTTGCCGTTAAACTCTACTAAGAAGGTCCCTATTTACAAGAGTGGGGGTATATTGGTAGATGCAGTTTGTGAAACGGCGAGAGCTAATTGTGATGTTGTTTTTGCTCAGGGGTTTTTGGTTGTGGTGTTGGGGTCGACACTTTTTGTCGACAAATCAGGTGATAGGTGTACACGACTACGCTTGGGGAGCCGGTGTACTTGCCTTCATGTACCGACAGTTGGGGGTGGCTTCACGTGCTGGTGTGAAGACTATTGGTGGTTGCTTGACCTTGTTGCAATCGTGGATCTATGAGTATTTTCCTATGTTCAGACCCGGTCCACCTTCGGCAATTGACCCTACTCAGCCTCGGTCGTGTTCTTGGAGATCCGTTGGTCCTTTCGCTCAAAATGCGGAGAAATTGTTGGAGTATCGGAGGTTGTTAGATGGGCTTACTTGTGCTTCCATTAGGTGGGATCCGTACGGGCGCGTCGGGAGGAGTATCATCCTCGTACTTTGTATACGAGTTGTATTCGTTTCATGGACATAGCGGAGCCGTACCCGGCTGATCGGTGTTTACGACGGTTTGGGTATGTGCAGATCATACCCAATCCCATTATGAGATTGACAGCGCATCGTCACCGCCGGGTTTAGGGTACGAGGTTAGTGTTGGGGTTGGGAGACCGATCATCTTTGGGATTCTTTGGCGGGGATCACGTGGTTCGGCTTTCTCGTAAATCGAGACCGATTAGCTTCCGGGTGAGACGGAGCCAGAGTATGAGGCTTGGTTTAATGGGAATTCTCACCCGTTCATCATTGATCCCGACCACCATGATGCCCCCGCCACATGAGGATTTTGATATTCTGCTTTGAGGTAATAATATTACTTACGATTGTTGTAATAATCGATATAATTTTCTTCTTGTTCCTCGATAATGTTTATAATTTTCTTGTCAATTTGCAGACTGCACGTGCTGTAATGTTTCAGTTTTACGAGGCCAAAAAAATTAAGGATGACAAGAAACAGCTTGCCTTCCTCCGCAAGATGATGAAGAACGTCGGCCCATTGATTGAGAGGGTCGGGGATATCATACGTCGGCGAGACCTCGTCAAACACCCGGTGATGTTGTTCGGCGTAGATCGGATGGTGTGTACACGATAGCGGCGAAGAGGATGATAACTAGTTTGTGTTTGTTTTCATTTATGTTGTACGGTTTTGAAGACATTTTTTATGTTGGATGATTATGTTAGTTGACTATTTGAACGTTTATTTCAAAAAACATGACGGTTTTAAATTCTGAAATTTCTTAAATTTGTTGAATACATAGCAACTGATGCAAATTCATACATTTCTGGAAATAGTAACTACTTCATGACAATGGCCAACATAATGAAAACAAACAAATACAAGATACACTTGAAATAAAACTTCATCATCCTTGTCATTTCCGAAATCTCCTTTTTTATACCTATCACTTGCTCTTTCATGACATTTCCACTTGATGCATCATCACCTTCATCTTGACATGCTATATTCAACTTTTTTGTTATTGTTAAATGATATTCAGTCAACCACGACACAAAACGATCGCAAGGTACGCACTTAAAAAAGCTTTCTTCGGATTAGTAGTCATCCGGAAATCATGATGATAGCGTTTCTTTTACAACGATTGCAAATTTGATTCTTAAAATCAAGGCCTTCAATTGGTCGGGTTCCCCACATTGAGGATGATGTTGACATAAGTAAAGATTTGAAGAAGAAAATGGAAGATGATGAAGATGATTGGAAAATAGAAAAGGTTGAAGATGAGTGCAAAATTACAACATTATGTAGATGTTTATATAGGGAAAAATGTTACCGTTATAATTCAAATGTTACCGTTATAATTCAAATGTTACCGTTATAATTCAAATGTTACCGTTATAATTCAAATGTTACCGTTATAATTCAAATGTTACCGTTATAATTCAAATGTTACCGTTATAATTCAAAATAACCGTTGTATTTCAAAAATAACCGTTGTAATTCAAAAATAACCGTTACAATTAATAGGTTATAAATAGGCCATTCTATGTCAATTTCAATCACAACATCCAAATCATCTTCACTCACTACAATACTAATTATTCACTCACAACATCCAATCCTAAAATGGTTCTCACAAATGCTCAAAAATCGAGTTTATCAAATAAGAATCGATTTAATTGTTCAAAATTTACCAATTCTAATTGAGCGTCTTGAATCAGTGGTTCCTAGTGACACTGTATGGCACCTGCTTGAAGAGCCTCCAATTGGTACCCTTTGTATAATTTTACAAGGAAACCCGGATCATGTTCTAACTCCAGCAGTTAGAGATGAGGTTGTTTCTGATGAAGTACTAAACGAGAAGATGT
This sequence comes from Silene latifolia, assembly GCF_048544455.1. Classification (NCBI taxonomy): domain Eukaryota; kingdom Viridiplantae; phylum Streptophyta; class Magnoliopsida; order Caryophyllales; family Caryophyllaceae; genus Silene; species Silene latifolia. The sequence goes on along the minus strand of NC_133534.1, from coordinate 39,150,470 downwards.
GGGAGTTTCGTAGGTTAAAAAGTGATATCTTTACATATTTTGAGCGCATTCTCACCGTGATTGATTACCCAAGACTATCAGACTTATGTGCTGGTAGAGTGCCGGGGCAAGGAATTCTTTATCTCTACTTGAATGATTTATTGACTCAATATATGTCTACCCAACCTGAATAAATTGAGATTCAAGATCATGAAGAAGATGAGGAATCGTCATCTTCATCATCGGAAGATAATTAAGTTCGGTAGTTATTTAATTATGTTATGTTTTAAATAATAATCGTTTATGGTATGGGTTTGGGGTTTAGGGTTTAGGGTTTGGGGTTTGGGGTTTGGGGTTTGGGGTTTGGGGTTTAGGGTTTGGGGTTTAGGGTTTGGGGTTTGGGGTTTAGGGTTTCATTATGTTTTCAATGGTTTATGTTTTAAGTATGTCAAAACGCGTTTTAAGGAATGTTTTAATTAAAATATGTCAAATTATGTTTTAAGGATTGTTTTAATTAAATTACGTTTTAAGTCAATTAATCGGATGCAGAGGATAATAAACTACAATAATCGGATAATTAAATAAAAAAAAATATAAGGTACAATATTCAGATATATAAAATAGAAGGTACAATAATCGGACAAATAAAAGCTAAGAACACCTCGCGAAACCGCGCCATAATCGGATCTGATGTCGATACAGGCCATTATAATGATCTACGCTTGCATCATGTACCCAACAATGGGCTATTGGAGGCATAGGTGACAAGGGGCGTACTCGGAGCCGCAAATAGTGGTTTCCCGCATGTAATACCCATAAGACACCATATGGGGCACGTACTCCGGGAGGGGCTCGTAGAGGCAAATAAGTAAAACTACCATTCCAATTTCGCTGACCTTCTTGATCGTCAAATGCAGAAATACAACATATCACCCAATTGTACATCGTAGCATAACCATATAGATCAAAACCGTCCATCCAATTACCCGAGCCACACGGTATCTGATCCATAAATGTAATTCTAGCTACCTCCGTATCAAATCTCCCCAGGGCCATAGATATGATCACGGTAATCGGGACTACGAATTTCCCTAAGTAAATCTGTTCTAGCCATCGTGAAATGAGATTGGTCACCCCGAACAGCATGTGAGATAACTCGAAAACCACAATGACCGTCTCCGTAAGGATTAAACCATGCTTCTACATACTCGTGAAAAAATGAAGGCAGGAAGTCACGATAAGGAAAATACCTCAAATCACCAATGGTGTAGTCGACCTCAAGAGGTGCGCAATACGTTGTGCCGAAACTCCCCGTAGTCGTGGTAGCGGTGGTAGACGGTGTCACGGGGCCCGTTTGAGTGGACCGGGGGTTCTATACGGAGTAAAACGAACCGACGGAGTAGAACGGGGAGTAGACGACGGAGTAACAGGAACCGTCGGAGTAGAACGGGGGGTACTAGACGGAGTACGTTGGGAAGACGGAGTACGTACTCGAACACGAACCCGTGCATGCTCAACGGCGGACGGATCTCTACGAGTTCCCCTACTCGGACGTCCTCTAGGGTTCTCGTTCACCCGAGGCTCGTTTACATCCTCCTCTTGCGGATGTATCTGAGAGTAAAGGGCATCGAACATGGATGATCTCATACTCGGATCTGCATTCCGAATTTCATCGAATAACTCCTCCAATCGATCATCATCACAAGTCGGCATTGCCTCCGAACCATCGTACTCCAACTTCCTCCAAAATGCATGTAACACATCAACAGGGACCCGAGATCCGTTTCTAGAAATGCGGTGAAGTGAACAAGCACATAACAAACCCATTTTTCCAAGTGCGGGAACCATTGCCTCTCAATATAAGCCGCCACTCCCGCCCATTCCCTTGCCAATGTGCCCCACGCAACATTAAACTTTTCTTCGGTTTCCGCCTCGACAACCGCAGTAAACAAAGTAAAGGTTACGTGCTTAGCCCAACCATCCTGACCCGTGATATCAAGTGCTTTCGTCTCCACGTTAGAATATATATGCCAAAGACATAGCAAGTGAGACGAATCCGGAAAAACAATGGGAATCCCGTTCAACAACCCTCCCTCGCAATCAGTAACAATAACATTAGGTTGAACGGCATCATTTAGCAGCCCCTTCAGTTTCCGTAGGACCCACAAATATTTCTCCTCGGACTCATGCGTCACAAGAGCATAAGCGATGACAAAGCTCTTCCCGACGGTGTGACTCCAACCATCTCAACAAGCGGAAGACAAGATTCATTTGTCTTGTACGTGGAATCGATCTGTACCACATAATAGTATGATCGAAACATCTTAACGGCTTCGGGATGAGACATGAACACGTGGGTTAGCTCGTCGGTCTCCGATCGGTGACCCAATAATGAACGTACTTATCTTTGAACCGCAAGTGCTAACATCTCAGTCTTGGGTTTCTCCTTCTCTTTCCTCGGCCCTTACTTTATGAGAACGGTTGTAGATTTGTCGCCGATTAGGTCTTGACTTTTCCGGATTCCGCTGATGCAAACCCGCACTAATAATTGCCGGTCTAACGTGAGCTCTAACTTGGGCATCGATATAAGCCAACTCCTCGTCATCAAGCTTTGCAAAGTATCATCGCCGTCAATACAACGTTAAACCATGATTATGAAACCCGGATCTCATCACAAACTGCCACTTATTCTCTTCTAATTCAACAACTTTCATTGAAAATTTGCAATTGCACCACCCCGTAGCGGTGTTACCCCTCATTAAAGAATCGGCATCCTTATTTACGGGACCTTTTCCACCCATCCGACAAACAAAATAACGTTGTCTCAAATTCGTGTTACGACCAACTTTCTTGTTGCTTGCTTTTTTATACCAAACCCGAGTCGGAGCCCGATCTCATATGCCCAATTAAACGCTTCAATACTAGATGCAAAAAATCTGGTTGTCGTAAAATGATCTGAGTAATCAACACCGTCTCCATCGTTAATCACCTGCGCACGCATTTCAACAAGTTAGTTATTAATTCAATTATTTGCTACGGGACTAGTCGAAGTAAATATAAAATAATATAAAATTAATACAAACACGGTAATAAGTTATTTTTTACAAAACGAGTCGGAAATGTTAAAGATAAAAATTCCATATAAAGACGGTAACGAGTCGGAAATAACGGAAATTAATTATAATTATTTGAATTCTCGGAAACTATAAAAAATAAAAAATTTTAATACAAAGACGGAAATTAATTATTTTATACAAAACGAGTCGGAAACAAAAAAAAAAAAAAAAAAAAAAAAAGTAACGAGAAACTCTAAAACAAAAAAAAAAAAAAAAAAAAAAAAAAAAACAACAATGGGCCGACGAAGGAATCCTTCGTCCAACACCAAGCCTGATTTAAGGATTCTTTCGTCCATGGGCCATATGAGACGAGCCCATGCTTCGTCTGTCCTGGGTCTGGGACGAAGAACACTCACGTCTCAGCCCAGTTTCGTCTTCTTTTTTTTTTTTTTTTTTTTCGATTAATTTTTCATATAAATCCGTCACAAATTCTATCATAATTCCGTCTACATTCATGGCATCTAACCTAATTCGGGATTCAAACGATAATAAAACATAAATTTTTAACAGAACTAAATCGTAAACTAACCTCGTTACTATCTTCATTGTTGAAATCGTTGTTAAAATCGTTCCCGTTCATGTTGTTAATTACAAAACCCGACTTTTTTTTTTTGTTTGAAATATTTTAGTGAGACGGTGACTTGTGTTTTAGTGAGACGGTAATTTCATTTCTGTTTTGAGACGGAAATTGCATTTTGGTGAGACCAATATGGAGTCATGATATGGAGGGCAAACTTGGAATTTTACGTTAATTGTCGACGATATTTAGTAATTTGTCGACGACGTATAGCAGGACCGTTTTTTTTTTAAAGTCTCAAAGACAAGGCATAGCAAATATAGCAGAAAGTCTCAATAATACGGTCACCAATGAAAAAAAAAAAAAAGGCGTAGCTCCGCTTCAAAATAATTAAAACGTACCTAAACCTTAAATAAAATTATCACAAAATTCACAACTAGACCTGATAAACGGCTTGAATGGGCAGGATACGGATTAGGTAACTTTGGATTCGGGTAAAATACAGGTCGGTGTATTTTGAATGGGGTAAAATACCGGTCGAGTCTATACGAATTTCGTGATCGAATCCAGGTAAAAAAAAATAGGTGTTGCTCTTTTACATACGTCTTTTACTCTTTCACATACTTTTTTTCATAAATTTTCCATCTTCTACCCTTTTCCTAGATCTAAACAAATTAGGTTTTCTATATACCATTTTCCCTAAAATTAAAACATAATTCTTCTAAAACTTGAACCATACAATTCTTCAAATTATTCAATTAATAAAGTAAATACTAATTTGTTTAGCAATTATTAAAAACTTGTTCATTGTTTATTAATTATTTTGTCTTAAAATTAGGGTTTATAATCACACTAAAAGTTCTTCAATTATGTTGATGGCGGAAGGCATGGTGGTTTGTTTGATGGACTGTGGTGTTCGGGGCAGGGGCATGGTGGACAACGGTGGTCGGAGCAGGGATATGGTACAGGACGGTGGTAGTCGGAGCAGAGAAGGACAGTGATAGTGAGGGGGAAGGGGAGTGCAGGGGAGGGGGAGTGCAGGGGAGGGGAGGGGTTACTGTGTTCATCAACACGTTTTTTTTTTCTTTTTTCTTTTTTTTTTTTTCAAAATCATTATTGATTATTTTTAATTTTAGTTTACTTTGGGTTTCCGGTGAGGTGTTTGTTAATGGAGGTGTGTGGTGGACTGGTGGTTAATGGAGATAGATGGTGGTAATTTAATGGTGAAGGGGGTTTATGAAAGAGAGAAAATTTTTTGAATGGGTAAAAGGAGAAAGAAATGAGAAGGGTAACATTGTAAACTACGTATGTGAAAGAGTAAAAGGCGTATGTGAAAGAGCAATACCCAAAAAAATAGGTCGATCAACGACTTTTCCTGGCATTTTTAAAAACTTTTTTTATCACATAATTTCTATCATATACCCTCCATCCAAACCCAAAGATGAAGCTAGGCTTTGGCCAAATGGGCCATGGCCCGGGTGATCACTCTAGCAATATAGTGTACAAGTAGTAAAAACTAGTCAAACTTCTCTAGTTAGCATAGCGGTTAAGTGTCTATTATAAGTGGAGATGCCTTGATTGTTCTCGTGTTCAATCCCTGATAGCGCCCATCATAGCCTTTTTTTTTTTACAATTAATACTCCATAGTCCATATGTTAAGTGTTAACGTATTATACTTGGCTTTTTTTTTTTGAAAAATTCCTTATTCCTTGACATATTATACTCCGTACTAATATACATTTATACTCCGTCCCTTCACTATTAAAGTACGGAGTATAATTTATTTTTAAATTTCATTTTCGTCAACGATTATTCTAATAGAGTAGGAAACCGTTTATCATTATGAGTAGTCATTGTTTAGTACGAAGCAAATAATTTCATGACTTTAGACGTCTCACCTTAGTTAAACTATTACTCTAAATAGAATTATCTTATACAAGACTTATTTGCTTTTAATTCTTTTTAATCATATAATAAAACTATTGTTACAATGTTTTATAAAATATGGGAGAAGAAAAAATGTATAATTATAATAATTTAGTTGTATGTTTAATACAATACTTTAAAAATCATATTAGCTCTCTTCTAATTTTTTTTAATTAAAATAGCCTTCACCAAGAATACAAAAAATAAACAATAAAGAGAATTTTTTATCGACCGTGCTAAATAATGGTGTCACAACCTACGAAAAAATGAGGATAAACATTGACAATTTAAATCGACCAGGTCATTATTTTGTCCTAGCTTCGTCCTTGTCCAAACCAAAGATAACGGTTGCTTTATCACACTTGTCGAGGCACGTTTTTACAACGTGAATATCTTTATTTACACATTATTAAAAATTATAAAAAATTTGATATTTTTATAACATCTATGGCGATAAATCAAATAAGATCTCACATGACTATATTTTGTCTTATAGATTAAGAATAATATCAAAAATTTCCTACGATCATGAATAGTGCCAAAAAGCAAGTATTACCTTTGTTTTGGATGGGAGGAAGTATGATACTATAAGTTTTGTCTCCTCCTGATCATCTTAATTAAATTTGAGAGGGTAGTGAAGGTGTGGCACGTAGTTCGAGCTCGGTAGGTGGCATGTGGTTCAGGGTCATAATGTGCACAATGTTGACGTGATTGGCATGCGGTTCAAGGTGATAAGGTGGCATGTGGTTTAAAATAATAACGTGATGTATAAACATATTTTTTTCTCAAAAGTTTGAAATCGAATACCTATTTGACATTGTGTATTTAAAGCAAAATATGTTGTCTTGAGCTAATGGGTCGGGTTTTGAACCGTTGTTTACGGATGAATAAGGATGATTACGTCATATTTAGTGGTTAATTTCATGGTAAGTTTAGTGAGTGTGGACGTAGGATGGGTGACGAATTTGAATTTTTAGATCATTTTATGTGTGACTTTACTGGTATAGTTGCTAAACGTAGTGGGTCAAGCCGGACAACCTGGCCTTGTGAGTTGACGTCTAGCAGTCCGGCCAGCATTACGCCGAGCCCGACATGACCCGTACTTTATCTTGGGTTGGGCTAATGCCAACTTTTTCTTAGCCCGACCTGGTCCCCACTAAAAAAAATTAACCTGGCCCGCTATTAAGTGGGTTGGGCTCAAACCTAACTAAACCAGCCCAACACTGGCCCGACCAAACTCGTCCTCATTTTGTGTTGTTCCTGGGCTTCTAGCAATCAGCATGGACAGGCCATTGGCCTAGTCTAGCTTGTACCGGCCTGATCCAGCGCACAACTCTATCGAAGGGTAAAAGTAGTGGGTTGAGGGGTTGTTTCAGATGGGAATAAGGATGATTGCGGCGAGTTGGATGGTTAGATGTATATGTGGGTTTAATGTGGACCATGGGGTGACGCATAGGTTTGAGGATGATGGTAGAGCTAATGAAAGAAATGAACATAAATGAAGTAATTCTAGTAACAAATATCTTATGTATAGCATGAATTAATATTAAATATAAAGACTTATCAAATAAAGAAAGTAGTATATAAATTGGAAAATAAATATATATTCTCTTTGTTCCCGTCATTTGTTTTATCTATTTTATTGTTTGTAAGAGGTAATTTAAATATTTAATCAAAGGCAAATAATGTTTTGGAGGGAGGGAGTATCAAGAAAAGAAAACTTTTGAAATATCATATGCATAAACTTACTTTTAATTTATACCGTGAAAGGTTTAATTAATATTGCAAATTAATTTATTATCCGTGCATCGCACCGGCAAAAATACTAGTAAACAGAAAATGGAGGAAAATTGTATACGAACATGCACTGTTCATTTCCCATCTTCTTCCCTTCCCCTCTTTCTCCTGCCCTCCCTTTCTTTGTGTTCTTTGCTATCCAAACAAGACTTTAAAGTAGACTTGATAAGCGGGTCAACCGGGTCGGGTCATTTTGGGGTCTGTAGACTTCGGGTTGGGCCGGGTCATTTCGGGTTTAGGTTATTTTTGGGTCAACTATTTTCAACTTATTTGTGGATAATAATCAGTTTGTTGTCAATAAACATTCGGATTATGTCATTTCAGGTTCGAGTCAAATTCGGCTCTTGAGTTCAGATATTGGGTTGGGTCGGGTTATTCGGTTCAAGTCAATTTTACAAGTTCTATTTTAAAGTCTTGTCACATACTCCCTCCGTTCCAGTGAGATGTTTACACTTCTTTTATTTTGTGAGGGGGAAATAAAGGAAGTGTAAACATATCACTGGAACGGAGGGAGTACGAAGTATCTTATACTAGTAGAATTGAGTTTTGTTTTTTTGGGGAGGGAAAAGCGATGTGATAGGAGGAATACTCAAATCAAGAATCTTCAATTTCATACCTTGTATCGTTAAAGTCTTGACCACATGTTGTTAAATTGGAATAGTATATTATGGATTTTATGGTAGAAGAGGTGGACGATAAGTTGGTTTTAAAGTTAGGGTAAAAGATTATTGGTAGTTTTGAGATAAGATTTTGGTGAGTTTTAAGACAAGACTCAGTCAAGACTACTAATAATTTATCATAGTCTTAATAAAGTCTTGGCAAAGTTTTAAGTTGAGTCTTTGAAACTGTGAGATTATCAGTCAGACTCTCTCAAGTCTTAAGACTCTGCCACATCAACTTTCCACTAACTTTTATTATTTCTTTATTGTTCAGATTCATCTCAGACTCACCTCAAACTTTATACATTATCCGTCAGACTCACCTCAGACTCTACCTTTTCACTCCACTTTATTTTTTTAACAAAAAGAAAGGACACATGTTGTTCACTCATTGGATAATTTCTCTTTAAGGTGGGGTCAAGACTCACTCAAAGTCTTAAGTTGAATCTTGGATTTCTAAGACTCAACTTAAGACTTTGTTAAGACTAGGATAGATTATTGGTAGTCTTGAGTGAGTCTTGTCTCAAGACTACCAATAATCTTACCTAAGACTCTACATGAGTCTTGACCCCACTATTAAAAGAAGACATCTAATGAAAGAATGACAAGTGTTATATTATTTTTGTTCTTTTTTTCTTAAACCCCACATTTTCTCAAATAAAGTGAAAAAATAGAGTCTGAGGTGGGTCTGACTGATAATGTATAAAATCTGAGGTAAGTCTGAATAATAAATAAATAATAAAAGTTAGTGGAAAATTGATGTGGTAGAGTTTTAAGATTTTGGTGAGTCTGACTAATAAATCTCTCCCTCGGTTATGGACCTAGGTACCTAACCTACCCATATCCGATATAAAATGTGAAATGTATAATCCCTAATTTGGAAGTCGATTATGTATCTATACAAATATATAAAACATAAATCATTGACAATTTTTTTCCCGCTCATTTTAACGCAAGCCTATTAAATGTTAACGCTGTTTTCTGAATTTGGATCAGGCCATACGAACTTTCTTACCAGCCCACTATTCCGCTACCTACTTCGTAACTATCCCCCCTACTACTAAGAGAATAAAAATTCTCAAAAGTTTTCCCTCCAAACTCCACCTACTTATATAAGGAAAGAAATAAAATTTTCCCATTAAGTTATAATCCTTTTCTTAAAGCATGACTTTTTTTATTAAACTCTAAATTATAATTATATAATGTTTTAATCAAAATAAAATAAAAGGAGTATAAAATTATAAAATAAAAAATCGTTAATTTTTCTTCGAAAATGACTTAATGCATACTTAAACTATATAAAACAATAAAATAATATTATTAGCTACGTGAAAAAAACTCATTAAGATAATTTAAGCAAAGTTATAAAATAAAATCATTAACTTTATGTTAAAAAAAATTCATGACATACTACGTTTGTTATGTATTATTATATATGAGAGAAATCAGAGAATGACTTGACACATTTTGTATAAAACAAAATATTAAACTGATATAATTAGCTTCATCACAAAAAAATAAAAAATCATTAACATAACTTGAGAAAATTTATTATTTGTAACATTAGTTTTATGTTAAAGAAAAAAATCATTAAACATATTTTATAACTTTACTAAATTCTCTTGATTAGTTCATAGTTCATTTTTTTCTCACATCGAAATATGATGAGGTATATGAAAAATATGAAAAATTAATAATGTATCAATTTAAAATATTTAAATAATAACTAAAAATAAAACCTCTATATATACCGCAAATGTGAAGGATTTACACTATTAAATACCAATAGTATAATTGTTACATTCTCTAATATCCATATCTAAAAAACTGCGCATTTGCGCGGAATCTATACTAGTTAAGCAATAAGCATCATCACCTAGGTCAAAGTACCAATTGACTTGGTTTAAGATATTTTACATGTGAGAGATTAAATTTCATTTTTCGTTTTTTGTTCTTTTTTGGGCAGTAATCCACCCACAAGCCCACGAGCTTATTTCTTTTGGAAATACACAAATCCATATTTAAAATAATATTATTCGTCATAAATTTAAGATGGGTCAAGTATTGTAGAGGTAAATAAGGTAATAACAAAATGTTTGTCCCACATATACAAGTACATGTAATTTATTCAATGATTGATCATTTTAAGTGATTATGTGTTAAAATCTTAATACATAGAACATATGATACCAGCTAACTTAGCTGGTAAACTAATAAAAAGTGATATTAATGACCCGGATTTAAAACCCGCAACTAACCCTAGGTCCCCACGTATCTTACCCTAAATCCACTAGCAACATGTAATTTGCTACGTTATTTGTTGAAAATATTACCACTTTACCTCTCACGTTTTCAATTACCTATAGAAATGTGATATCTAATTCAGGTTAATGGATAAGTTGGATCGCGGATTAGTTTGAACGGAGTAAGATTGGATGGATTCGGGTCATTTCAAGCTCTTAGGTAATTTTCAGTTCTATTATTAACAAGTTACTTGGGAGTAGTGGTCATTATACAACAAGAAGCACTCGAGTCAGGTTAGTTGGAGATGCGAGTCAAGCTAGAGTCCTTAGTACATGTGTCTGGTCAGGCACGGGTAGAGTAATATGGGTCGGGTTATTCAAATCAAGTTAATTTTGTCAAATTTATGTATAATTGATTCAAAAGATATGATATTTGTTCTTTTGTGTTTGACTACATTCAGGTTTGACTATTTTCATGTGAACCTTTTTTCTACAATTTGAACAATTTATGTAAGATGTTGTAGATTAAAATAAGAGTTAATTAACAATTACTCCCTTTTACATATTACTTTTCTAAAATAACTCCATTTTATAATTTTTCTTTAAATTACTCTCATATCTTTTACCTATTTTCAGTCTCAGGCGACATTTACCATAGAAATTCAAATTTTCAGGTTAGAAGCCAAATTTGACGAAAATGTCGTTACTTATATTATTGCTATATACTTAAGTTTTCAACTCTCTTCTTTCTCCATTATACATCTCTCATCTCCTTCAATTCATTTCAATTATTCTCTCCTTATTTTTTCTCCAATTAAGGTAAGAGTAATTGAATATTCTAATTTGCAAAATGTGAAAACCTAATTTTAAACCCACAAAATTTAAAACCCGGAAATTAGGGTTAAAAATATACAATATTTTCACAACAAATTCAAAAGCATAATTTAAAACCCATAAATTAGGGTTAAGAACCCACAAATTAGCGTTAAATAAAATTAAACCGAATGTGTAAATATTGACTCAGGGACAATTTTGTCAGATTAAAAGACTTTACACCTGTATGTGAAGATGGGTGCAATTTTTTGTCTGAGTGAATGTTAGGGGGTAATTTATTAAAAAAAAATATAAAAAGAAATTATTTGAGAAAAGTGGTATGTAAAAAGGAGTAATTGTTAATTGACCCTTAAAATAATTAAAATATTTACAAGAATCAAATTAATATAATGTTGTAGCAGTAAAATTATAAAAAAATAGTTAACTGTCCATTTTATATGCCCGTGCAATTTTACACGGGTTTAAACTAGTTATTGACAATATATAGTTACAAAGGTACAACCTAATCGCTAAATACAAGGCAAGTATATCTCTAACTAAGTCAACAATATAAACTAGAAGATATACACAATCAAATAGGATTATCCTCTTATACGGAGTAAATAATAATAATAATAATAATAATAATAATAATAATAATAATAATAATAATAATAATAATAATAATAAGTCAATGAATAATCACTATACCAAATAACTAGTTTTATACCCGTGCAAAAAATGCACGGATTAAGCCCGTTGAGATATATTAATGATACGAGACGTCGATACTATTGCGATGGAACTTAGCTATGTTGTAGGATTAGGAGTAAGAAACTAATAATATGAGTAATGTGATATAAAGACTTAACTGTAAGAGGTATGGTTTTCTTGGAGAACCCGAGAATTATTCAAAATATTAATACTGATCAATCCACAAATAGGATCCTACAACCTGTTGTACAGTAGCATTGTACAACAGGCCCATATATTACATATTAAACTATTTAAGCCCAAAAAAAAAAATTCTACACATCTCCATTTTTCCCTAATTCTGATTTCTCTCCAGTAGACAAACCCTACCCCCTCTTTCTCTTATCTAAATTTCTCTTAAACGATCCGTAATTCTGATCCTAATATGGTGAAAAGAAATCAATTGACTTCATAATCAAAGAGGAAAAACGCATCTAATAATATTTTGGTGAACGAGAAGCAATTTACATCATCAAGAAAGAAAAATGGATCTAATAATACTTTGAGGTAATTTTTTACACCAATCATACGAACTATTATTCGCATTTTGAGGCGTGCGTTCACCCATGGACGGTTCGAAAGGATGATTCATGTCAGCCGACCCCAAATCATTTTGGGATTAAGGCTCTGATGTTGTTGTTGTTGTTGTAATCATACGAACTATTATTAGAAGAATACAAGTTCAAAAATTCGAGTACATAAGAATACGAGCTATTAAGATAAGAATATGAGCTAATGTAAAAAGATTACGAGCTTAAAAGAATCACGAACTTAAAATTACAAGCACATGAGAATACGAGTTATTAAGATAATAATACGAGTTAATGTAAAAAGAATACGAGTTTGAAGGATTACGAGCTTAAAAATATGAGCGCATAAGAATATGAGCTATTAATACAAGAATACGAGCTAATTTAAAAATAATACGAGCTTAAAAGGATCAAGAGCTTTAAAATACGAGCACCTAAGAATATGAGCTATAAAGATAAACATATGAGCTAATGTAAAAAGAATAAGAGCTTCAACTATTTTCATGCATTAAAAATTTTGGATAATTTTTTTTTTCATCACGAGTCATGTCATATGATTTGTTCCATATATTCAATTAATTATAATAAATTAAAGGAGAATATGATTCATTAACTAGATGATGGATGAAGATGGAGAGGAGTTAGAAAAATATGGAAGCAGTCAGAGAAAGAAGGAGAATTGGATTCAAAATTGGATTACGTTATTTTTTTTTCTAAAAGTATTTGGAAAAAGACTAAAATAACCTTGGATGTACAATGCTCATTGTACATCCAGTTGTATAGTCTTGGAACTGTGATCAATCAATGTAATTTAATATAAGCCAAGTTAAGAAAAAACACAAATATTGGAAAACGGGTTATTGTAGGTTTGATTTTTTAAATCGTAAACTAAGCTAATGACTTATTGGGCCTTTTATTTTATAGGCCGAAATTTTTTCAGAAACTCAATACACAATTAACCCATTGAATACTACTCTATTTTATACATCTATACAATATACACCTTAAATACAATTAACTTATTGAATAGCATAGTACACACTACACAGTCTCACACAAAATAAATCCTACCCAATTACCCATGCTCTTCCTGTGGCTCCCACTGTCACTCTCCCTCACATAGCTTAAAAATTCTCATATTTCAACTCATCACTCATCATTCTTAGGCCCTGTTCTTTTGAACTTAAAGTCACTTAACTTAAAAATTAACCCATCAGTGTTCTCTCTTGGACTTAAAGTCACTTAACTCATCACCCAATTACCCATGCTCTTCCTGTGGCTCCCACTGTCACTCTCCCTCACATAGCTTAAAAATTCTCATATTTCAACTCATCACTCATCATCCTTAGGCCATATTCTTTTGGACTTAAAGTCACTTAACTTAAGTTCACTTCAGATCCTATAAGTTCAGTTCAGTTTAGATCAGATTCTATAAATTCAGTTCAGATCCTATAAGTTCAGTTCAGTTCAGATCCTATAAGTTCAGTTCAGTTCAGATCCTATAAGTTCAGATCTTATAAATTCAGTTTAGAAAAGTAATATATGGAGTATTATTTTTAAAAATCGACGCAAAAACATTTGACGTTATTAATTATTCGATACATATATACAATATTATTTTCAAAACAAAATTATCACTCTTCTCATTATTTTTTATCGTAATGTAACTGTGGTATAATGTATGAACAAACCAATGTATATAAAGCGGAAAAATGTTACTCCCTCTGGGTTTTAATTTTCTTCCTGTTTCTCTAATATATGTGAGGAGTATTATAATGAAATGGGAAGAAAACAGTAAGCCGGAGGGAGTATTATTTTACCTTGTGTTTTAGACTATATTTTCTTATCAGTGTTCTCTCTTGGCTGCCCACTAATTTCATGTAAATTTTTTGTTTAATCTCACTAAAAGTTTGCGTTTTTTTATAATAATAATAATAATAATAATAATAATAATAATAATAATAATAATAATAATAATAATAATAATAATAATGATAATAATAATAATCATAATAATCAAAAGTTGCGGTTTATAAAAAAACAAAAAAATAATAATAAAAAAACAACAAGAACAAGAACAAGAACAAAACCAAAACCAATAATAACAATAATAATAATAATAATAATAATAATAATAATAATAATAAAATAATAATAATAATATTTAAGTTAAATTAATTTAAGTTAATTTAAAATCGGATTCTATAAGTTCAGTTCAGATTCTATAAGTTCGATTCGATTCGATCCTATAAGTTCGATTCGAGATCCTATAAGTTCGATTCGAGATCCAATAAGTTCGATTCGAGATCCTATAAGTTACATTGATTCGATCCTATAAGTTACATTCGATCATATAAGTTCAATTCGATTGAGATCCATCCATTTCGATCAAAAAAATGAGCCTTAATAATCAATGATTCAATAATTATAATTCACAATTTTCTCGTCGAATTGTGTTTTGATCTGCATGTATTTAATTTTTTGCGAGATCGTGATTGATCTAGATAATGTATGTCTTTTTGAGTAATATTTTCTGTTTTCGTGAAAATATTTGTTTGAATAGGTTAGATTTGATAAGAAAATTTTGATTTTTTCATTTTCTCCAAAGATTTTACATGCAATTTAAAATTAGGGTTTATTATTTTGCCTTATTGATCAAATCTTTTGTTTTTGTGAAATTTATTTGTTGAATTTGTTATATCCAATCCATTGAATGATAATTATTGTTTGTTTTAAATCAAAATTATTAGGGACTATCTTAGATCTGATGGTCATTGTTCGCTTTATTTTATTAAGCACTTAATATATGTACAATATTCTAATTTTGTTAGTATATCATTCAATTATAGTTATACTTTTGTACTGATATTTTTGTAATTTTTTTCAAGACTGAAATAAGGAGACGATGAAGTTCTTGTTGATTTTTGTAGTTACAATCACTTTGCAATTTGCAATTTTTATATGTTTTGTAATTATTCAATTTGTAATTTTTATATGTTCAGATTCTCTTAATAAGAATTTTTTAGGAAATGTATATATATGGGATAAGTATCGTGAAATCATAATATAATTGAATTAATACTGAAATTAGGAGAGAGGTAAATTAGATCATTGAGAAGAACGTGGGAAGGCTTAAGAAATTAATTCCGTAGAGAAAACGTGGAGGGACCCATATTTAGAATGTATTCTTAAACTCATAATTCATCAGCCAATAGAAAGCCAAAGAAACTTAGCTTTTATATTATGTATTTTCACAAATTCTCATTGAAGACATGACATATCCGTCACAAGCTGAAGACGGATACCATTTTACCTTACAATGTACCCACTTTTTCTCTCTCTTCAACACTATTCATGTGGTCCCCTTTCTCCACTAACCCATTTTGTTACCATTTTATCTCACAAAATATCCGTCACAAATGGTAACCCGTCACAAGGGAGACCAATTGATGTATTTTTTGGAGTGTAGAATTGTAGGTAACCTTATTTCAACAACAACAAAAAAAAAAAAAGTAAAGTAGGCAACACTAACCAGTCTGATTTAAACCAGTAATATATAATGAGAAAATTATTGATTACAGCCTTTTAAAAATCACTTTTTGAAAATTACAGCCTTATAATTTTTTTTTTGAAAATTACATCCAAAATATTACTTTTCTTCTAAAATTGCACCAACTTGAGGTTTCCGGTGAATTTTGATGATGTTTTTATGATGTTTGGGGTGATTAATTGGTTTGTGTTAAGGAGAGGTAAGAAATCTGGGTAAGTAGGCTCTCAAATAATAAAGGGTACATCATAAAAACATCATCAAAATTCACCAAAAATCTCAAGTTGGTGCAATTTTAGAAGAAAAGTAATATTTTGGATGTAATTTTCAAAAAAATTTTTATAAGGCTGTAATTTTCAAAAAGTGATTTTTAAAAGGCTGTAATCAACAATTTTCTCATATATAATTAACAATTTTAGTATTACAACATGGGGTGGTGGCGCAGTTGGCTAGCGCGTAGGTCTCATAGCTTTATTGAGTGATCCTGAGGTCGAGAGTTCGAGCCTCTCTCACCCCATTCTTTTTTTCTTTCCACTTTCCTCAACTATTGAGTTTCTCTTTACTCTTCACGATTGCTACCAATTACTCGTACCATTTATAGCAGATGGACACAACTTTAATAAACTTGAATGTTTTTCACGTTGAAAACACTCTGTGCACACAAGAATACATTGCTTTTACAATTAGATAACACAAGAAACGCGAGTAAGAAATACTAAATACTTCTGAAAACCATTTATTAATCCACAGATGGGAGTCGGAGAAGTATTTCGTTGCAACCATATTGATTTACAATGCTTTGAAAATGTAGTAATGTACAGACTTCGAAAGAAATGTACTATTCTATTAGATGTACGAAAGAACTAGATTTGACAAATGGGACATTCGATTCGGCCAATTCGGGTATGCTAGCATTTGGATAAAGGAGGAGCCATTTTGGGCAAGTACAATTCGGACTGGATCAGGTTGGGTTAGTTTTGCAAGGTCAAACCAGAACTATGTTGCGTTCTTGTGCAACAATGGATCAGATGTGACTTGAGGCTGGAAGTCAGGCCTTACATAGCGAGCCAGCATCTCAGCATAGAGCTCATACCTAGCAGTCATCCTGAACCCCCACTTGTCTTTGATCTGCCGACAAAGGTTCAGGTCCATATCAGCAACCATCAAACCATCCCTACAACGGGAGAGGGACGGCGTGCATGAAGCATCCGGAGCCGAGAAATGGCTGGAACCATAGAAGTGACCGAAGTCCTTATGCGCGGGCTTCCCGTCTCCCGAGGTGAAAGAGTTTGGGAATACCTCGGTTCCAACACGATTAATTGACCCGACAAAATAATTGTTCGCGATTGCTGCATTACGTGCCTGTCAAATAGTATTGCAGTCAAGTAAAACCACATGAATGGAAAGATGGAGAATTTCAAGCTTTATCAAAAACAATTAGTCTTCTGTGAGACCGTCTCGGAATTATAAGACATGCAATTATAAGGTTCGATTGGATTAATAGATGAATAAAGAGGTCTCCCAAAAATATCCTGCAGGATCGTCTTCGTTGCGAATTTGTGCGACAAAAAAGGAAAGAATGAAGAATTTTGCACTAGCTTACTGCTCCTAAATCCTAACCATAGTCTTTCCTTCCTGTTTGGTTATACCAAGATGTCATTCACTAACTACCCTTCATGAGGCTTACCCGTCCGAAAAGGGTACTGTTTTACACTCCTAAGATTGACTTTTTACACAAGTCTTTGTGAGACTACACTTTTGGATGCAACTTCACAAAGAGTGTAAAAATCAACAAAAGGAATGTAAAAACCACAAACCATAAATAAGGTATATGACTGATTGAAGTTTACCTCAATGGGCCACATGGGTTCACTAAGCTCACCAACAGTTGCAGAAGGGTTAAATACAATCTCCGCCCCATTCAAGCCAAACGCCATCCAATTTAAAGGATGGTGCCTTCCATAGCAAATATTGACAGCAATTTTGCCAAATGCGGTCTCAAAAACAGGGTGTCCTGTGTTACCTTCCATGTAGTATGTGCTCTCATTGAAATCCCCGACCCTTGGGATATGGTTCTGCCAAACACGAAAACAATTATCGACAGGCGGAGGCATTTCTGGGAATAATATGGATGGACCCTCATAAAAGTTTATTGAAATACCTTTCTATGCTTGCCAATGATGTTACCATGATTTCCTATTATGACAGCAGTGTTCCATAGAGTCTCTCCATGTATAATATCCCTCTCTAGGATAGGACTTACTATGACCATGTTGTATTTCTTTGCAAAATCCTGCAGAAACTGTGTTGACTCGCCATCGACAGGTTCTGCAAATTCACACCAGCTCTTCTCTCGGGTACAAAATGCAAATGGCATAGTCCATGCTTCCTGTGTAGCACTCAGGCTAGTATTAAAAAAATATATAGATTGAGACCTAAAATTGTCAGTCACAAGCTGTTGACTGTTCCCTCTGTCTCAAGGCCTCTCAACCTTTCACATATTCCGTTTCTGTCGGTCTCAACTCTCAACCATTTGTTTAATTTTTTTTTTATTTAGATGAGTATTTTGTGTAGAAAACTTGATCCTCATTATTTTGAGTTGTACATAGACCTGTGAAACTGCCAAACAGGTCATTCGCTTCCAGGTAAGGTCACTTCGCTCACAGGTCATTTCAGTTATGGTTGCATTCGGGCCCGACCGGGTCATTTTGGGTTTGTGTATGTTTTGGGTGTGTTATTTCTGGGCCACTTAACGACAAGGATCAGAACAGGCCATCAAAATTTGCGCCAGGTCGAGTCACTTATAGTAAGAGTCATAATCGAGTTCGCCTGTTGGGTTGCGAGTTACGTCAGTTTTGCTAGGTTTAGTTGAGCCCGTGTGCCTGTTGAACCCACCTTTATCACACTCTAACCAACACTTTATTCAATAAATTCATTCTACATGCATATGCTTGCATTAAAAAAACGACACAAAAGCAAACTTATTACTTAGAACAATTAGAGGTCAATTTCACCTGCAAGCATAAGATGTTGACTCCTGAAGCACCCGCGGCCTCTATGATGGGCTTCACTTTATGAAAGATGGCCCTTTTTTGTTCCCGAAAAGGTTCAGTTGTTGGGTGATCGATTGAGTTTTGAATAAGACCAACTCGTACAATTCGAGGGTCTCTTAGAGACTCTTTCTGAGCATGAAAGCTGTATGCCTGATCAAGTATGCATGGCAAAGATAAAACACATTAAATATGATGTTGAACTATTACATACGGAGCTGGCAAAAGTTACAAGATTTAAGCACATTAAACACCATTCCCTTCCTTCCACATGCTCAGCTAGTGTGATAGCCCAAGAGGCGATGACGTCTTTGGGCAATTTATCTCCCGATAGATGGTCTCATCTTAATATAATGTGAGAGTGAAATCCACCAACATTACCCTGCTGCCTTAATGGCTCCCGCAAATTGTGAGATCCACCCAATTCTCTAAAAATCGTCACTCGTCTACTCATATACCCATCACCCCACCAAAAAAATAAAATCAAGTAGCTACCCAGAATATGGGTTGGTCACAATGTCTCATTAAAATTTAACCATGAGACGGTCTAATGTGGGAATTTGTGATCTTTAGGTATGGAATATTAAGATACAAGCACAGTCAAACAGCTATGGAATCTATTATCAGAGATGGACTTAATTGGTTTTATTTTCACCTCAAGAAAATAAAGGAGAATCTAATTAAGCTTGTTTACCCTAAAGTTCACAATATCAGCATGTCATGAATTCGTGATGCATGATTATAAAAGAAGCTTTTTAATATGCTAATCCTAGGCTCCTTTGTGAATCCTAAATAACTTTAGACTCTCATTACTTCCTCGATCTTCAAGAAGAAATTCAATGTAAACTCCTTAACATTGTGTTTGAAAAGACTATTAAGAAGGAAGAATGGAACAATGCCATTTCCCTCCAAATTTTTTCGAGGAATTTTGATTAGGTATCTAGAAAGGAAAATTAATCCCTCCATTTCTCTCCTTTCACACTTGTTAACAAAACAAAGGATTTTATGCCCTCCTCTCACTTCCATCCAGACAAACCCCAAGTGTCCATTCACTCACTTCACATACTATAACGCAAACAACAACAATACCGTTGTCTGTACTCTGTAGGGCCTCAAGAGAACCTGAAGGTTGGTACGGGGAGCTGGGATATATGCCGCGTACCATGTCTTTGGCATGTTAATTTCTTCGAGATGACTCATAATAAAAACTACATCAGTAATTGCATCGAGTGAGGGTTATATCACGATGAAAAGAAACGCAACAAATTTACTACATTAGCAAGGCTGCATTGTCTTACCAACATCAATTAAAGGATTCATGTGTTCTAGATTTGAAGGTGATCTTTTCTTTACTATTCATAAAAGCGACAAATGTAAAAAAAAGAATGTAAAGCTACCAATGAACACTTGAACAGAGCGCGAATAACCGACCCAGGAAACCAACAAACCTGAAGATCAAAATTATGGTTAGCAGACAAATTGGAAGCTGGTGCAGGGAGTGTAATCGGCTCAAGAGGTTTTCCACAATTCATTCCCAGAAGAAGTCTGCTTGCTTCCTGTCAAAGCATCAAGTAATACACCATAAGTTGACGAGCAAAATTGCTAGCATTGCAAAGGATCAACTACATGACTTGACAGATCATTTTGCCGCCACTAGTCTATTAATCAGACATTTATCAAGTCTTAATAGTACGTCAAAGAACAACAAAAACAACATTTTAAATAGAACAGCAAAACTATTGGTTTCTTTTTTTGCCAAAACTCTCTTTTTGTAGGATGTCTCGAGAAAAATGTCAAACAAAAGAGAAAATTTTGACAAGAAATTACCAAAAATAGAAGTTTTGAAAATAAGTACTCCATGTAAAAAATGTACTGTAAAATTTATATCCATAGTCTTATAGAATACCCTTCACCACAACTTCTTAAAATCATAATAATCCGATACAGTTTAAGAGCATGCACGACGAGGACAATATCTTCCTCTTAGAACCTCTCTAGTCTCTCCTACTTTAATTATTTAGTTGTCTTACGATTAATAAAGTTATCGAATTATGATCCACATGGCAGATAATGATTAGATAACGGACACTTGGGCCAATGCTTGATGGGAAAAAGTTGTATTTCCCTATTTAGTGTAATTGCAATGGAGATTAAAGATAAAGAACAAACCAAAAACATCCACTATATTAGAATAGTAGGTTTACAAAGTCGTCACCCAAAATGGATGGATTAATATAATGTATCTCTCACAATATTTTGTGAATGAAAGAATAATTTCTGTTATTAATCATATCTCAAAGCTATATCTATATCTAATAGCAAAAAAGAGAAAATTAGTGAATTCTCCGTGAAACTTTCTACTGCACTCATTTAATACATGATGAAGAGTGTTTTAAGGCTTACTTCTTGAAACACTTTAATTATAATCTAACTTTGTCTTTCTCCATATTTAGGAGGGAATTACCCAACAAGACCCGACATTGCTTCTGCAGTCAGTGTAGAGTCGGTGTAGTGTCAAATCCTGGAAAGGAACATTGGGCCGCTGTGAGGAACTAGTAAGAGGTGTTTATGTTTTGGAAAAGAAGAACCTCATCTACTAATAGGCTATTGTGATGCAGATATGGCAGGCAATGTCGACTCTAGGAAATCGACATCGGGTTATTTGACTACTTTTGCAGGGGAAGTTGGTTGTATCTTGGCAATCTAAACTACAAAAATTACAGAGGCAAGGAAATGTTATCGCTGAAGAATTATTTGTTAGAACTTGGTAAAAAAACAATAAAAATATGTTCTATTTTGTGATAATCAAAGCGCTATTCACTTAGCTAAAAATCCAGCCTACCATTCAAGATCCAAACACATCGATGTTCGATATCATTGGATTCGAGATGTGTTGGAAGAAAAGAAGCTAGGTCATCATCGGTCATGAATGCTGTGATGGTTCAGGTGTGGTGATACTCCCCAATTAAGTCGGGAAGGTAAGTCGGGAAGGGGAGATTTGTTGGGTAATTCCCTCCTAAATACGGAGAAAGGCAGAGTTAGATTATAATTAAAGTGTTTCAAGAAGTAAGCCTTAAAACATTCTTCATCATGTATTAAATGAGTGCAGTAGAAAGTTTCTCGGAGAATTCACTAATTTTCTCCTCTTTGCTACGAGTATTATATATATATATATATATATATATATATATATATATATATAGCTTTGAGATATGATTAATAACAGAAATTATTCTTTCATTCACAAAATATTATCAGAGATACATTATATTAATCCATCCATTTTGGGCGACGACTTTGTAAACCTACTATTCTAATATAGTGGATGTTTTTGGTTTGTTCTTTATCTTTAATCTCCATTACAATTACACTAAACAGGGAAATACAACTTTTTCCCAACAATGCTCTACCCCTCCATAGATGCAGAAAGTATCCCTCTACTCCTCTTGGAAGGGAGATCATTCCTCTCCATGATAAATGGTCAAAAGAAACAAATAAAAACTACTTCCTCCGTCTCAATATTAAAATACTCTTCACAAAGAATACAAAAGGTAAACAAATTGTAGGGTTTTGAACCACCCTATGAGCCCAGATAATATTGCAAGTATAATACAAAACAACATAGTAAATAAGATGATTCACATACCTCTTAGCGCAACGGAATAATAACGATAATAAAAAGTATAATTGATGTAGAAATCTAAAACCAAGACGCATAATAAGCACCTCAATTCTCATGCCTCTACCGGTATCCACATAGGTACTAATTTGTGCCCCGTATGCTAGTACTTGAAGGGAAGAAGTAAGTCTTAGAGAAAACCCCTTTTCTCTATTGTGTATCTCTCACCTAGGTAGGACCAAAACGGATACGGACACGGACACAACACAGAGGCAGCATCCCATGAAATTAAGGACACGGGACACATTATTTAAATTTAATAAAATATATATTTTGTAGTTATAAATAGCATACGATATTATTTTTGTAAATGTATTTGATATTAAATTTAAATAATTGAAAGTAAAATTTGACTTTGAATTTGAATGTAACTCGTTCTCATTTCCTACCTAAAATCACCGAGTGGGGATCCTTTGTCCCATTTGGTATCCCAATCTATGTGCCACTCCAATCACCTTCTAACACATCAACAAATTAGTATAACTATTGCAATATTTTATTTTGCAACAAGAAGGTGAGTGGAGTGGCACACACAATGGGACACAAAAGTGGGACAGAGGATCCTTACTGAAAATCACCTTCTCATCAATCTTTTTTAGTCTTTCGACATCACAATCTTCGTTAATAGGTATCCGATAGTTTAGCTGTGTGTCTGACAAGTGTCGTGTCGGACATGGGACGTGTGTTTAGGAGGAGTGTTTGTGTTACCTAGTCTCTCACTTTAGTCAAACAAACTGAATTAGAATCAATTAGGGATTTGTCACACAAACCCGTCCTTTCTTATAAATTTTTTTTTTTTTGGTGTAAACCTTCCGGTTTAATCCGGATTCGAGCCGGGTAGGACCACTAGGGCAAGCTCTCCCTCATGAGATTTAACACTGCTGCGTTCCCAGGGCTCAAACACGAGACTTCTGGTTAAACTAGAACAACCCCTTGCCAGTTGATCTAAGTGCTCATGGGTCCTTTCTTATATAATTGAGAGACACTATTAATCTTACTAACCCTATCTTTGGCGCAACAGGCCCTATTAGTATAATTAGAAGTCCGATTTATAATTATATACTTATCTCGTACCTTTTGTGTGAATAGGGCAACTTAAGACTATGAGACACTTAAATAGCATAGGATAGTGGACATAACTGATGCGTATGGGATTGCCTCAAGTTGGTCTCAACTCAAGTATCCGAAACACGCAAAGAAACTCCTTAGGACCCGTGGGAACCCATGAGTGCCGCCCAAAAAGTCCAAGGATGAATCTAATTTTCATCACCTAGTTTTTAGCATAGTCAAGCATGTTTTTCTAGTCTAGTCAAGCATGTTGATTTCCATGGTCAAGGACTTTGAATCTTCACCTAGGAAATTGCACTAGCATTTAAACTTGGCCTTGGAGCCCAAGGATTTTCGGCTATATAAGGAGGCCGAAATCCTCATTTGTAACAACTCAAGAATGATGTAAAACCCTCACATTTGTGATGAACTTCGCTGTTGCGAAAAAAAACCTTTTTGTTTTAATTCGACGCGTTTCGATTAAACCCCGATTATTCTCAATAGGTCTTGAGAATGATTATTATTGATCTTGAAGCAAATATCTCATTGGTTCGATCTTCACAAGATATCGAAACAAATATCCTTTTTATTCTCGTTTCCGCTCAATACGTATCAATAACTCTTTCACAAATAAATTTAACTATGACCAAAAATAGCAGTCCATGCATAGCATATTAGCATGTATATACTAATATACCACATACAATACAATTACCCATGATTGTGATACTAGTTCATACTTGATATATAAGCTTCAATGCTTCCCAAATCAAGATTTAATTTAATTTCAGATACAGCTAACATAATTACACAAACACATCAATACAATTCAGATTAAAAAAACAATCCATGAATAAAGCAGCCAATAAAATTAATCAATTAAACATGATTAAACTTCCATTGAATTTAAATTAAATATACCTGAAAAAGATGAGGAGGAAGAGAAGAACGAAGGAGGTGGTGAAGTGAGTCAAACCCAGAAATAGAACCGTCGGAAATTGAAGATTCATCATTAGAAGACTGGTTTTCTTCAATATCTCCACCCATAATTGCAACTTTCCCGTTCATTTTCTCCATACTTGTCTCTATATATCTTGATGATGGTAGGATCAAGTATTATTATCAAACAAAAATAATGAGATGAGATAAATGATGCAGAGTTTAGTGTTTTCAAGTTGTTGTTGCGTATATATTATTGAATCTCTTGGGGAATCTTTTTAATACATGTCTGTTAGTAGAGTTTGGTTGGAGGCATAATTGCATTTTTTTATAGGATTATTTAACTTGGATAATTCAAATTATTGGTCGTTTCTTGTAATAATTCGAAACTAGTTGAAAAATCCGTGCGATGCACAAGGTTTCCATTAGGATCATATGTATAAATATATTCTATAGTTGATAAAAAAAAGTTTAATTATGTTTAAATCATTGATAAATAAAAGTTCGTGGTTGATGTAGTTGATCATCAATGAACTATTAGTGCTTTTAGCATAGAAATTTTGTCATTTAGTAGTTATCATTCCATTTGGAAAACATCAAGTAACATAGTAAGACTATGTAGTTAGTTTTTTATTCATTATTGTTATAGCCATCACTGGTTTTTAATTAAATAACATAGTGTAGCTCACCAAATAATCCGCCCTTAATAACTGAGACAGACATTTATGAGTTTTACAAATTATTTTAACCTATAACAATTACGTAAAACTAAATGGTGTTACGTAAAGCAGAAGGTATCATAATTATCTATATTTAGTGTGTTTAGAGAAAATGTTAGATCTCTTATAGCATAAGTTTACTTTGACTATCTACAATTAAGAGTGTTTTGGTCTATATAATTATTGTAAAATCAAATCCATACTGAATTCCAATAAAATTAGTAGTTTCTAAACAACAGTACAAAAATATATGTGATTCTATCACATATATTGCATGAGGCTCCCATTAGGCTCATCTTTTACAATATGCATGTTGAATGTGATGCGAATATCGACCCCATAGAAGAGGCTGTGCTCAATTTAGAAGACCAAGTGAACCCAAGCCCAAGTAATGCATTATTTACACATAAAATATGGATGGGCTCAATTAAGGAAAGGGAAATATGTGCAATCAAGACCCGAGACCCATGGGAACCGACTTGAAACCGTGTGGGGGCATTGGGTCGGCGGTACCAAGAGGAGTAAAGGGAAAATCAACTTAGTTTTTAGTATTTTCAACTAGTTTGAATAAGGTTTGAAAAAGTTAGTCTAGTTTGTGAGTTCTATGCATCAATCATCCTAGAACTCACAAAAATGCATTTAATGTAGTCTTGGAGGACAAGACATTTCGGCCTATATAAGGACCAAGACTCCCTCATTTGTAATCATCAAGTTCTAATCAAAAACCCTTTCTAGAGAGAGAAACTCATTGTTTCAATCTTTTTAAAATCGACGAGTTCGAGTATTGCCTTGAACCAAGGACGCGTTCCGAAGTTTGAGTTGAATTACTTGACGCGTTTTCGAGTAATTCCCCCATTGTTATCGCTATAGGTCTAACGATAGCAAATATCCCATTGGTTCGATCTCTTCCCAAGATATTGAAACAAATATCCCTTTATTTTTGCACAAAAGAAAATACATAAACAAACAACCTTAACCCAAATATCCTTCATTATTCAACTCAAGTGAAACGATTTGGTCGGGTTGCACCTAGTGCATTCGGATCTCTCGCCTCATTTGAATTCACAATTAAGTCTTCCGCTCCGCTTTACGCATCAAGTGGTATCAGAGCTTCGGCTCTCGATTTCCCAAAATCTACACGGTCCTAGGCGTGTCAAAGCCAAGTTATTTGTTGAATTTCCGATTGCGATTGGAGTTCAAAGGTTAAACTTGAGCAGGTCGTTCAAGGGTTAATCGGTTTTGATCACTCATCTCTAGAGAGTGTTATAGACAAAAAAAAAAAAGTTACTGTTCACGTCGCGGTACTGTTCATCAAAAAAAAAAAAAAATCGGGAGTTGTCACTCATACCAATTTCGCAAAAATGAATTTCGAAGATCCTAACTTTCTTCAATACCTTCGAGATGCATTACGAAACATTCCAGAGTTTAACCCACGTTGGCAACCACGTCGAGGTAAACGGGACTTGATGAATTCAAGTTTAGTGAATTACCTGAATTCGTGGGAGGTACGGATCCCGAGGACTACCTCGAATGTGAACGGAAATTCGAACGAATGTTTGATTCCAAAGGTCTGGATGACGCGAAATGCTGCAAGTACACTATTCTAAGACTTAGTAGAGGGGCTTCACAATGGTACGAGAGTTTGAAAGCAAGGCGCGCTCGCGCTGGAAAGGAGAAATTATCATCTTGGGATTCTCTTAAACGCAAATTGCGCAAGAGATATGTTCCAGCAACTTATAGGTGTATGACTTATCGTAAGATCGTCGATCTCAACCAAGGGAGGCTTAGTGTCTCTGAACACATCGACGAATTTGAGAATCTCACTTTGAGGAGAGAGTTGGAAGAGAGTGAAGAATTAAAGGTTGAAGCGTAAGGGAAAGCTAAATTGCCGACAATTTATGGTGAGAGTATTCGGAACTGGGGGAACGAGGGAGGATCGAAATGGAGTCCGACGAGTAGTGTTGGCGAACCCAAATCGGCTGCCACCCCTAGTTCCACGGCAAGAATGCCCGCTTCTAAGGAAACAAGTCTCTCCAAAGTACGATGTTTAAAGTGTCAGGGGTTTGGGCACTATCAAAGCATGTGACCAAATAAACGATTGATTACCTTGAGAGACGGTGTTGTTTGTCGGGATGAGTTGTTTGATGAGGAGGAACGATTGGGTGATGTGTTCAATTTCGAAGGAAGAGAAGAGGAGGAAGACGTCGAGAATGTCGAGTCCTACGCCGCTCCTAGTTACGATTGTGCTTTGGTTCTACAAACCCAACAAGTTCAATCTACACCCATTGAATCGGAGCAAAGAGATCAAATATTTCACACCAAATGTCAAGTAAAAGATAAGTGGTGTAGCCTAATCATCGATGGAGGCAGTTGTACTAATGCGGCCTCAAAAGCTATTCGCTCTATGAGTACCAAACTTGGGAAAGCTTCTAACATGTCCATGTTTGCTAGCGAACAAGGGTTGATGAAACTATTGCCGAGGGTGATTGTTGTTGGGTTCTCTTAATTGATGATGACATACCCATTTAACCTGTATTTTCTTAGTTTATTATTTCAGGCTTAATCGTCTAATCATTCAAGGATCGTCAAGTATTTGCTACCCAAGACATAGAGTCGTT
Organism: Silene latifolia; assembly: GCF_048544455.1. Taxonomy (NCBI): domain Eukaryota; kingdom Viridiplantae; phylum Streptophyta; class Magnoliopsida; order Caryophyllales; family Caryophyllaceae; genus Silene; species Silene latifolia. Next base: position 39,122,538 of record NC_133534.1, on the reverse strand, counting down.
TGGTCATGTATCGGTCATGTTATGTAAAAGTTGTAAGAGTAGAATACTTATAACAGTGACAGTTTGACATACCGTTACCTATAATGGGTAATGGTATTCTTGACTATCTAGTTTGACCCGTCACACTTAAAACAAACTTTTCATTTCAAATATTTTACAAATAGGCTCTCTCAAATCAGTTTAGGCATTCTAAAATATTTGAAAAGGTGGTGTGTTAAAAAGAGTTTGTAAAGACTAGTTCAAAAGATTTCCCTTTTCATGAAACAACTTTTTCTTATCTTTCCATGAACCTTGTTTGGCTCTTTCCTTGTTTATCAATGGATTGTCCTCTTGCTAATGGCATCTCTTCCTTGTTTCTGAAAACCCACGGATATATTGAGGCTAAACACAAACTCTCTTTTCTTCCTTTTGCTCCTTAGAAGTAAGCCATTAGTTTGGGAAGGTCAACCTTTTTTGTTTCTTGACCAAAGGACTTGACCACAAACCCTAACTTGCATCCTCTCGTCCTTCTTCTATAAAAAGAGTACCACTCCTCACTTTGAAAGTAAGACTTTTCTTGAGAATTTTCTTAAGTTTGCAAAATTGGTTTCAAGTTTAAAATCGTTTTTAACATTTTACAAAAGCTTTCAAAGTCTTCAAGTGTTACAGTCACAACAACTGTTACTTTAAATATTAAACTCTTTCACTTATGAACCGTTTGATCTTTTAAGTTGTCCATATCAATTCTTGTTAAGAATCAGTCCATGGAAACTTGATCTTTGTAAACGTTCTAAGTAAAAGTGTAAAGTTCTAGGACGGAGTAGTCCTTGAACTTGTGTCGCAACCTGAGTAGGTTGTTGGTGTCGCAACCGGAGTAGGTTGTTGGTCTTTTTATTGTACGGGTTTTTAGTAGTCGGAGTAGATCACTAAAATATTGAATAAAAAGTAGATTGGACGTAGGCTTTTGAGTTTTAGCCGAACCAATTCAAAAATCTTGTGTTCTATCTTCGTTTACTTTTATTCCGCTGCATTTGTTTTTTATTAAGTTTCTTTATTTGCTTTATTCCTGAGTAACAGTTCTATATACTATCACATTCGTTCTGTAGCTTGTACATCATATGCTAAGAGACGAATATCAACAGTCAGAACCATTGTTACCTTCAGGCTTTAGCAAGTACTTACATTTCAATACTCGTTTAATTCCTCAATATTAATCGATGTATTTACAACTCTTCTACATTATCAAACAACTTACTTTAATCCAATAAAGTTTAAGTTGAAATTTTAAAATAGTACCTAATTCACCCCCTCCCCCTCTTAGTGTAGATACCTCACTTCTGCACCTCCCGCAAACCACCCGGTGATGATTGAGCCGCATGTTTGGTACACGGAACAATTTGTGACAGTTCGTAAGTTTATCGTCAAGTGATCGCCCAAACATTTATGTCTACCTCTTAATTGTCATCTACGTGCCGATACGGTCGTTTTGACAGTAATTAGAGTACATTTGGAGTCCGGGTCTAAAACCGTCTTCATTTTCTGAAACCGAGTCAAAATGTTCTGGAATGTTCCGGATATTTCTATTCCATATTTTACAATATAATCTTTTAATCTTTGGTAAACAATTTCCCGTAATATTCACACAAAATATTAAGGAAAACCAAATTATTCCGTTATTCCATAAACTAAACACGGAAATCTTTCTTCCGCAGGAGGAAACGACTTGGGAAAGGACGCAGCAAGTGCTGCGCCTCTTCCAAGAGACGCAGTGCTTGTTGCGCCTCTTCCCAAGTCCTTTTCTGCGTATTTTTCGTATCTTTTTCATATCTTTTCGAGATTCACTTCCAAAGTTTCTCCGAAAATCCTACTTCCTCCGTGTGATTAGTATAAATAGAGACCTTCGGTCTCTCATATTTCTCACGCGAGTGTCCGCCCTTCTCTTCTCCCTTTGCATTCTAGACCACATTCTTACTTTTTGGCGTCTACGTGCTTGAACTTTCGACCACGTAAGCTCGGATCCTTCTGAGTACCAGCCTCGTTTTGCATGACCGACCAATTTGACCAACTCCGCAATAATCAACCTTAATTAATCTTAATCATTTTCCTCTTACGAGGGCACTTTCGTTACATTCAAGTCGAGCATCACTAATCGTAAACTTAGTTCATCTCGTTTCGTCAAACATGTAAGTCCGAGGGTGTAAATCTCTCTTTTATTTATTGTTCTTTATTTTTGTAATCATATTGTAAGATTTATGTCGAAAATATAATTAAAACCGATTTCTAAAACCCTTTGTTTAAACCCTTTTTACGGATTAACAGGAGACAGACGTCGAGAAGGGACGCAGCAACTGCTGCGCCTCTTGGAAAGGACGCAGCACTTGCTGCGCCTTTTCCTGAGGTTGCCGCCGTTCCTGCTTCTCTTCTTCTTCCTTCGTCTTCTGTTGGTTTCGTCTTTCTTGTTTTCTCTCGTCTTTGTTTGTTCTTATTTCGTTCACATGATAATTTAACATATCGTTCATCATCATTAACATATAATCCGTCATAAATTCCCGACTTAAATCTCAAATAAGCAATATTTGCGGGTTTTCGTCGTTAAAGTCAAACCGGGTTGTAGAAATTCGATTCATTCATGTTGGGTTTCTGGAATTCGACCTTTGATATATTTCCATCTGTTTATTATCATATTCATCATTAGTTTATCATTAATCCATCATATTTAACCTAATTAGTTCCTTAATTTGTTAATTATTAACTCTCATTAATCTTGTATTAATTCGTTCTAGTTAGTTTCATCCATGTTTATCGCTTTTTATGACCGTCAATCATATGTAAATAACCTATTAATCACTTCCATCCGAGTAAATATCATTAATCAATCATTAAATTCACCAACGAACATTAACGACTTGCAATTCCGGCTTCACAGCCAGAACTGAGCCAAGGAACAGACGCAGCGACTGCTGCGCCTCTTCCAAAGGACGCAGCTCTGCTGCGCCTGTTCCTGGTTGATTTCTGTCTCTGAACTCCCGTTTTGCCTTGACTTAGTTTATTAGTTACTTATTTAATTAACTATTATTCGTATTATCACCCTTAATTCCTGTTCGTTAATTCCTTTATTCTTTCTTTTCCCAATTTATCCGTTTTAAAGGTATTTTCGACATAAATCGTTTAACCCGATGTAATTATTGCAATTTTTCATTATTGTATCTATTATTGTATTCCTTTTATTATTTCACTTGTATTTTTTCACATGTAATTGAACTTAAATCCCAACTTTGACCCAAATGCATGTTAAATTACGTGTTTACCGACTTAGTCTAATTCTTCACATGTTAGGATTAAAACGTTGGATGTTGCATTGCATGCATATAACCGACAATATATCGAGTATAGACAATTTTCCTAATCATTAGTGAGGCCGCTATCGAGGCGGGCGGGATTAGGTGTTCGATCAAAACAGCTTCCTAATACGTACCCTCACCCCTTACTCCAGATCTCTGTGAACATCCGTGTTCATTGGTATCCACGAGAGTCATTCTAGACATAGAATGCTAAGGGTAACGAGTTCTTGGTGTTCATGTCACTACTTTGTGTCTTGACATGGCACGAGGTATTCGAACGGTTTCCAATTTTCCACAATAAATTGGTGGCGACTCCACAAATGCAAACGCTTGTTCTTTCCCAAGCGCCCCCGTGGCCCATTGTCCACAGTTTGGCGACTCCGCTGGGGATAATACACTTACGTGTAGCCAAAAGGGTGAAACTTGAACAAGGTTAGGGAATAGTTTGTACAAGACAATTGTCGGTTTTCATAACTCGGTCTTCCTAGATCGTTTCATTCGGCCTTCCTAGGCCCAACCCAACCCATCCCATTCGACCAATCGTCCCGTCTAAACGGTCCTAATTCTTATTTGGGCTTAAGGATGGATACCGATTGACGTCATCCATACCATGGTACTTACTCTTGTTTGTATCAAGGACTTTCACTACTTGAGGAAATGGACTAGGAATCGGCCTTACTCTTGTTTGGTACTGTAGATACCTCATTTCTGCACCTCTCGCAAACAACCCGGTGATGATTGGGCCGCATGTTTGGTACGCGGAACGATTTGTGATAGTTCGTAAGTTTATCGTCAAGTGATTGCTCAAACACTAATGTCTACCTCTTAGTTGTCATCTACGCGCCGATACGGTCGTTTTGACAGTAATCAGAGTACATTTGGAGTCCGGGCCTAAAACCGTCTTCATTTTCTGATAATCGTTAAATCCCGAGTCAGAATGTTCCGGATATTTCTATTCCATATTTTGTAAATATTTCACAATCTTTTAATCTTTGATAAACAATTTCCCGTAATATTCATACAAAATATTAAGGAAAACCAAATTATACCGTTATTTCATAAATTAAACACGGAAATCTTTCTTCCGCATGAGGAAACCACCTGGGAACAGACGCAACAGGTGATGCGCCTCTTCCAAGAGACGCAGTGACTGCTGCGCCTCTTCCCAGGTCCTTTTCTGCGTATTTTTCGTATCTTTTTCATATCTTTTTGAGATTCACTTCCAAAGTCTCTCCGAAAACCCTATTCCTTCACGTGATTAGTATAAATAGGAGCTCCTCATATTTCTCACGCTAGTGTCCGCCCTTCTCTTCTCCCTTTGCATTCTAGACCACGTTCTTACTTTTTGGCGTCTACGTGCTTGAACATTCGACCACGTAAGCTCGGATCCTTCTGAGTACCAGCCTCGTTTGCATGACTGACCAATTTGACCAACTCCACAACTAATCAACTTAATTAATCTTAATCGTTTTCCTCTTACGAGGGCACTTTCGTTACATTCGAGTCGAGCATCACTAATCGTAAACTTAGTTCATCTCGTTTCGGCAAACATGTAAGTCTGAGGGTGTAAATCCCTCTTTATTTATTGTTCTTTACTTTTTGTATCACTAATGTAAGATTTATGTCGAAAATACTTGTTAAAACCGATTTATAAAACCATGCTTTAAAACCCTTTTTACGGATTACCAGAAGATGACCGTCGAAAAAGGACGCAGCAACTGCTGCGCCTCTCCGAAGGGACGCAGCACCTGCTGCGCCTCTTCGTGAGGCTGCCGCAGTTCCTGCTTCCTTTCTTCTTCCTTCGTCCTCTGTAATTCGTCTTCTTTATTTGTTTTTCGTTTGTTTTCTTTAATTCTTTGGTATAATAGCATAATAATCTCACATGTATATCATTCATTAGTATATAATTCGTCATTAAATCCGACTTAAATCCCTTATAATTTCATATTTGTGGGTTTTCGTCATTAAAGTCAAACCGGGTTGTAGAAATTCGATTTGTTCATGTTGAGTTTCTGGAATTCGACCTTTGATATATTTCCATCTGTTTATTATCATATTCATCATAAATCCATAATTAATTCATCATATTTAACCTAATTAGTTCATCAATTTGCTCATTAATCTCATTAATCTTGTATTAATTCGTTCTAGTTAGTTTCATCCATGCTTATTGCTTTTATGCCCATCAATCATATGTAAATAACCTGATAATCACTTCTATCCGAGTAAATAATACTAATCAATCATTTAAATTCACTAATTAATATTAACGATTTGCAGTTCCGGCTTCACAGCCAGAACTCACCCTTGGAACAGACGCAGCGTCTGCTGCGCCTCTTCCAAAAGGCGCAGTCCTGCTGCGCCTGTTCCAGGTTGATTTCTGTCTCTGAACTTCCGTTCTGCCTTGACCTAGTTTATTTGCTTACGTATAATTGACTATTAATCGTATTATCGCCTAATAATCTGTTCGTTAATTCATTCCTTTATTCCTTTTTCTTAAATTGTCCGTTTTAAAGGTATTTTCGACATAAATCGCTAAACCCGATGTAATTATTATAATTTTCTATCATTGTAATTTTTATTTATTGTATTTATCGTTATTCCTTATATCATTTGTATGTCTTCACATGTAATTAACCTTAATTCCTACTTCGACCTAATTGTATGTTAAATTACGTGATCACCGACTTAGTTAATCTTCACATGCTAGGATTAAAACTTGGATGTTGCATTGCATGTATATAATCGACGATATATCAAGTATAGACGATTTTCCCTAATCATTAGTAGAGGCCGCTATCGAGGCGGGCGGGATTAGGTGTTCGATCAAAAGAGCTTCCTAATACGTACCCTCACCCCTTACTCCTGATCTCTGTGAACATCTGTGTTCATTGGCATCCACGAGAGTCATTCTAGACATAGAATGCTAAGGGTAACGAGTTCTTGGTGTTCATGTCACTACTTTGTGTCTTGACATGGCACGAGGTATTCGAACGGTTCCAATTTCCCATAAAAATTGGTGGCGACTCCACAAATGCAAACGCTTGTTTCCCAAGCGCCCCCGTGGCCCCATGTCCACAGTTTGGCGACTCCGCTGGGGATAATACACTTACGTGTAGCCAAAAGGGTGAAACTTGAACAAGGTTAGGGAATAGTTTGTACAAGACAATTGTCAGTTTTCATAACTCGGTCTTCCTAGACCGTTTTATTCGGCCTTCTTAGGCCCAACCCATTCGACCAATCGTCCCGTCTAAACGGTCCAAATTCTTATTTGGGCCTAAGGATGGATAGCGATTGACGTCATCCATACCATGATGCTTACTCTTGTTTGTATCAAGGACTTTCACTACTTGAGGAAATGGACTAGGAATCGGCCTTACTCTTATTTGGTACGAGCCTCTCCACAGACTTCGGGTTTGATTTTTCGGTATGGCAACCCACCCTTTAAACCAAAACCCTTTTAAATGCACTCAGCATCCCGTTATAATGCTTGTATAAATGTTTGTACCTTACGTGATCACCATCTCTAAACGAAACCCTGACGATTTTTGAAAAATCAAAATCCTTTTTTTTTGAAAATTTCGAAAAGGCCCACAAATAGCGCAAAACCAAGACAAAACTCTGTCCGTTTGTCGAGTCAAATTTCGGGCCCAAGCCCATTTCAAAACCTCACTTCGAGTCCACTCCTACAACTACACTATAGTTGACTAGGATACACATTGTCAAAACTTTGTCTTTTCTTCAAAGCTCACTCGACACAAGTGGCACACACCAACTTCACGAGTCAAAACATTTCCTTTCTTAGTAAGTGTGTTAGAATGGTCGATCGTGTTTTAATTCGTCATCGATCTCTTATCCAGTTTTCAAGATGCCTGAAACAAGTGACGTGAACTTCAACCAACTTCAAGATGGTAATGATCGAATCCTAGCCGCGCTAGCTCAAATCCAAGTTACCCAAGACCAAGTGTATAATCGCCTCGACACCATCGAAGGTCGGATCTACGCCGTAGAGGGGAGGTTGCCTCCTCAAGAAAGTGAAGTAGTGGATGGCTTTGTGAATGACTTCAGGGACGAAAACCCTCCCATGGGAATGACTGCAGCTGAGAAAAGACTCCAATACTTAGAGGAGCAATTGATGTATCTTAAAGGGGATGATATTTATAGAGAGAATAACCGCAAGTATGTGGCCGTAAATTCCAAATTGCCAACCAACTTCAACATGATGGATATCCCTAAATTTAAGGGGCACGAAAACCCTTTGAACCACATCCGTGCCTTTAAGGATTACATGTCTATCAAAGGCATTAAACCCCAGATGTTCTTAAGGATCTTTCCTTCATCTCTTGACACCATCCCAAAACAATGGTTCTACTCTTTATAACACAAGAAGATCGCCACTTGGGAAGATGTCGCGATCGAGTTTGCTAAGCAATATGCGGATAATGCTGAGATCCAAGTTAACATGCGCACTTTAGAGGTTCTTACCCAAAATGACAAAGAAGGATTCACTGACTTCCTAAGTAGGTGGAGGAAGACTAGTACCCAACTAGTTGAACGCCCGGATGAGGCTACCCTTGTGGAGAAGTTCGTGGACAATCTAAGACCCATCTATGCCAATCATTTGAGATACCAAAACATAAAAACTTTCAAGGACTTAACCGTACTAGGAACAAGGATTGAAGATGACATCCGTAAAGGGCTCTTGTCCAAAACGGTAGGTCGAGGATATCAAGGCTCAACAAGTCGTTCTTACGGCTCCACTAGCAAGACCGATGAAGTTAACCTTCTCGAGCCATACAAGAAGAGTACCCCACCAAGGAAATTCACAAATCTTGGGGACACTTACTCCAATGCTCTAAAGAGGTTAATAAAGCAAGGCAAACTCCAACCCATAGGACCTACTCCCGAACCCGAAAAGAAATCCAAATTCCGGGACGAGAACTCGTACTGTGAATACTATAGGGGTAAGGGCATGACACAGAAAAATGCTACAAATTGAAAAATGTGCTTCAAGACATGATTGAGGATGGTCGACTACCAATACCGCCGGGAGGCAAACCCAACAACACTCAGAACCCTCTTGGGATTCTAGTGATCGCAAGTGAAGAATCTACCTTAGATTGTTCACACCTCATTTCTTCAATTGAAGATGAGATCCACGTAATCGAGAGCGAAAGGTTCTACTCTACCATTTCCCCTACCATCGTCGACTTCATCACATGGGCAAGGAGTGTGGATAGGCAAGTTTGGGAATTGGAAAACGTGGTGACAACTTTACATAACCCCAACGCGACACCTAAAGAACATGTGCCACTAATCTTCTCTCAAAATGCCACTATGCAAGAAATAGTCGCCGTGGTCGATAAACTAGTCGACCAAATTACACAATTAGAAGACGAGATCATGAGAATGAGGGAACTAGCTACAATCAATGGAGTATGGGCCGATGACGATGAAGACGAGTATCTCATTGAGCACTCCCTAGTCAAGGAAATAGTCCAAAATGGTGAAGACCGAGATGTGGACCACCTAACTCGTTCGGGGCGTCCATATCAAAGCACTACTCAAAACGGTCCAACCAACGTTGTCACACCAAATGATAACGAAGATGACTCTACTGATCATTTGCTCAAGCAATTACAGAAGACAAAGGCTTATCTTTCAGTTTGGCAACTAGTAGCAAGCTCATTCCCACATCGCCAAGCTTTACTGCAAGCTTTGGCCAAACTAAATGTAACACATAACTTCACACCCGAAGATGTAGTCAACTTGGTCTTCCAAGAATCACCGAAGCTAAGTAATCCTATTACTTTCTCAGACGAAGATTTGCCACCTTTTGGCGCTAGTCATAACTTAGATCTTTACATCACTGTCGTTTGCTTAAAGAAGAATGTGCCAATGACCTTGGTAGATGATGGCTCTGCGGTCAACGTCATACCCTTGAAAACGGCATACAAGTTAGGCATGAAAGAGTCGGATTGGACCCCTACCAATCAAGGTGTTCGCGCATATGATGGTACACGACGAAAGGTAGTAGGACTCGTTAACCTAACCATAGCCACATGGCCAATTGAGCGAAAGGTTAACTTCCAAATAGTGGACATTGAAGCTTCCTTCAACATACTTCTGGGAAGACCTTGGATTCACGCTTCCAAAGCGGTAACATCCACCCTTCATCAAAAGATCAAGATCCCACTAAATGGCAAAGTGGTGACGACCACTTCGTCACCCATCAAGGCAATAATCGAAAAGAAGTCAAACAATCAAGTCCTTGCGGATCCAGTATATGAACTTGGGGGCTTCCAAAGCATAAGTGTCATAGAAAGTGAATTGGCACCCCTATACTACAATCCCTACTCCAACTTGGTGGTCAACCACATACTCAAATCCCAGGGATACTTCCCTGGAATGCCTTTAAACCCTGTCCGAAGAAACACCTTCGCACCTTACAAGGAAGGCAACTAAAAAAGAATACCCCCTGGACTAGGGTACAAACCCACTAAAGAGGAAGTTCTCGAAATGCTCGCTCAAGTTCAAAACCGTAAGTACGTAGTAGTCCAAATGCGACCCTATCTCACTACCCTAAATGGATACTTCGTTAGGGAAGGAAGCCACTTGGCACTACCTCGGAAGGAAGCTAGCCGGAATCGAGATCTTTCACGATTGCTACTTCATTCCTCCAAAAACGGTTCCTACCGTCAAAACCCGTCAAACACCTTGCTTAGACGAACAAGCTGTTAGTCTACTATTTGGAGAAGATCGATTTGTTAGAGCCGCGCAAGATGAGATTATTACCATGATACTTCAAGACGATCACTTCAACCCTACCGCATTAATCACAGAAACTAACACGAACCAGCAGAAAGGATGGAGAAAATCAATCAAGTGGACCAACAATCAAGGAAGACTCTTCAAGCTCACCACTAGAGAAGGAGAGATGTTCAAAGGAGAACCAGAAGACGATGAATTCGAGTCAGAGTCCAAGTCGGAGTCAGAGTCGGAGTCTAGAGAAGTCGCTAAGGAGTCTCCTCCTGCCGTCACCCCCATTCCCTTTGTTTCTCCTAGCATAGCCTTAAATAGTAACAGTAGTTCGGGAAATGTCCCAACAACTGTCCCTTCACCGCCACTGACCACAGATCAGATGGCTTCTTTGTTTCAACTTTTCTCAAACTTTAATATGAATAAATCAGGTTCTGCTTACTCTTTGTGTTATCTTGAGTGCAATTCTGTTTACGATGATACTGAGGATGACCCAGACCCAGACTCTATTGAAATACCTCCCTACGTAGCCAAAGAAATACTACAGGAAGGGGAAGGGGGACTAGTAATAGAGAACACCGAACCCATCAATGTAGGAACCGAACTAGAACCCCAAGAACTTAGGATAGGGACTACCTTGAGCTCTACCGAAAGAGCCAATTTCATAGATCTCCTACACGAGTTCAAAGACGTCTTCGCTTGGTCCTACAAAGACATGCCAGGGATCGACAGGGATATCGCCGAACATAGAATCCCGATTAAGCTAGGGTTCAAGCCTGTGAAACAGAAGCTTCGTCGAATGAGAACAGAATGGGCTCTCAAGATTAAGGAAGAAGTCGGTAAGCAATTTAAAGCCGGGTTCATCAAAGTTTCCGAGTATTCTGACTGGGTAGCCAACATAGTACCTGTACCCAAAAAAGATGGGAGAATCCGTGTTTGTGTTGATTTTAGGGACTTAAACAAAGCAAGTCCTAAAGATGACCTCCCTCTACCACACATCGACATATTGGTGGACAATACCGCAGATCACGCGTTACTATCCTTCATGGATGGATATGCGAGTTATAACCAAATCAAGATGGCCATAGAAGACATGCATGATGTGACCATAATTAGCGCACATTTAGTCCCCGAATTAGCCTCGTTCCCATGCTTTTTAGTGCATATTTGGGTCATTTACTATCTTTAGTTCTTTGTTTTGCATATTCTTTGAGATTTTGATCCCTTGGTAGGAAAGGATTAAGAATCTTGCATTTTCATGGCAAAACGAGGCTAAATTGATCGAATCCAATGACCAAGCATCAAGGAGAGACAAGATTAGAAGGCCTTTGTACATATGATAGTAGATGAGCAATGTTGAGAAAGGATCCTTGAGTCCCCAAGGAAATCCCCAAGGAATTTATGAAGAAAAGGGAAGAAAAGAAGAAGGAATTGTGCTGAGCTACAATCCGAGCGGATTGTCTCCAATCCGCCCGTCTCCTCACAGCACGATCCGAGCGGTTTCCTCCAAAGACGCTCGGATTGCACCGCCAGAATCCGCCCGGATTCCTTCGAATCCGCTCGTCCTCCACCCCCAGAATCCGCCCGTCCCGACCCCAATACGCACGGATTCCTTCACAGCCGATTTCCTCTTCTCCAAGCAACAAAGAAAGAAGCCCTTCCTTCGAAAAATACCGGCTCCTCCTTGCTCAATCTAAAAAGTGTAATTACTAGTTTAGCCCTTAGTTAACCCTAATGCATCCTCCCTAATTTTCACTATAGATACCCCATTAGTCTAATTAGAGGAGCATGTTCTTCTTATCTATAATTAGTGTAGTTAATATCAATCAAATCTCTCTTTAATATTGTAATCAAGTATTAATCAAGTTTTAATCCAAGTTTTAGTTCTTTAATCTCTCTCTTGTTCATCCTTTATTTTGGGTAATTGAAGATTATTTGGGTTATTATTGGGAGATTGACAACCTCTCAATCAAACATCAAGTACTTCTATTATTCTTGCTTTGTTATTGGAATCATTAGTAGGTATAATCTCTTAATCCCTTTTTAATTATTGCTAATTACTTTTATTTGTTCATCATGTTTCACTTTGTTAGTATGATTGACAACCTTGCTAGCATGTTCAATATGATGATGAGTGAGTAGTCTCTTAGCTAGGGTTAATGGGTGATTAGGGGAAACCAACATGGGGAATGATTCATGCTTAAATTAATATGCTTTCATGTTTTATTTGCTTGCTTGTTTTGATCTCAACTCATGCACATGTTATGTTTGATGAAATGCTAAGCCTATGAATCCTTGCATTTACCACCATCACCTATCTTTTCAATGAGACTTGTAAGACATAACTCAACTCGAGTCTCATTAGACCATGCATGTTGTTGAGTAGGGAAGACTAAGTCGACTTGTAGGTGTTGTACAATCTAATCGATTTGGCTTCGGGACCCAAACTTTCCTAGGATTGTAAGATATAACCCAACTCAATCCATCATAACAATAATTGCTTGCTTATAATTTGAGAACATGTTTGTATGATCATATCCCATGATTCCCCTATGATCCCATGACACCCTAGTGCTTTTTAATCAATTGTTTACACCCTTTTTAATTCATCTTGCTTGTTTATTTCCATTGTTATTTTAGTTAGTGACCTTCTACATCAACCCAAATTGTGACACCCCTAAGACACCACTAGTTTCAATAGAAATCTCATCTCAACTCCCGTCCCTTGGGATCCGACCTTTACTTGCCTCTTTACTAATTGTAGAGTTGTTTTGTGAAGTTATAAATTGTGTTTTGATTCGACCGTGACCCAACGACCACATTTTTAATTGTGAACACGAAACGGACCCGATCAAAAATGGCGCCGTTGCCGGGGATGGTGTTAGCTTGATTTAGATTTCTTTTCATTGTTATTAGTTGTGTTTTTCTTCACCTTGGGGAAATAAAATTCCTCAAGGTTTGTCCTAATCATTTTCAAGTTGTTTGATATTTTGCGAGATGGATCTTATAGATTGTTTTGTAGAGGACCACTTGAGTATACCTTTCTTCAAAGATCCCATGCAAGCGTTGGAAGCCTTGGAAGCAAGTGAGGCTAAAAATATGTATTGGGAATTGGAGGTGGATCTTTTTGAGGCCGCTCTAGCTAACAAAGAACTTACTCGTGCACAATCCGAATTAGTGCATAACATTCTAGTGGAAGCATGTCAACCCATAGAGGATGAGCAATCCATCCTAGAAGATATTTTACGAGCTCAAGAGCAAGAGGAACCCATCATGGAGTTCGAGTGTGATGAGGTTGATGAGAATGAAGAACAAGTCGAATATGCTATGAGAATGGAATGTCTAATGGAGATGGAGCAAATTCTCAATGAAACTCCAAAGGAGGAAAGTGAGGTACAAACTCCTACTTTGAAACCCCTTCCCCCAAATTTGAAATATGCTTACCTCGATGAATCAAAGACCAAACCCGTGATTGTTAATGATAGACTTGATGATGACCAATTGGGAAAATTGCTTGATGTGTTGAAACAACATGAGAAGGCTATATGTTATAGTCTAGATGACCTTAAAGGGATAAGTCCCAGCTTTTGCATGCATAGAATTCATCTAGAGGAAGACCATAGACCTACCATTCAACCCCAAAGAATATTGAACCCCCACATGCAAAAAGTTGTCAAAGGAGAAGTCATGAAATTACTTGATGCGGGAATCATATATCCCATATCGGATTCTTTGTGGGTTAGCCCCGTCCAAGTGGTACCCAAGAAAAGAGGTACCACGGTAGTGACAAATGAAAAAAAATGAACTAATACCCACAAGAATGATCACCGGTTGGCGTATGTGCATTGACTATCGAAAATTAAACTCCGCAACAAGAAAGGATCACTTCCCCTTACCATTCATTGACCAAATGCTTGAGAGGTTAGCCTCCAACAAATTCTTTTGTTACCTTGACGGGTATTCGGGATTCTTCCAAATCCCTATACACCCGGATGACCAACATAAAACCACCTTCACATGCCCTTATGGTACTTTTGCATATAGGAGGATGCCTTTTGGTTTATGTAATGCCCCCGTCACTTTCCAAAGATGCATGATGAGTGTCTTCTCCGATTACTTAGAGACCACAATGGAGGTTTTTATGGATGATTTTAGTGTTTATGGAAAGGACTTTGACTCATGTTTGCATAATCTTTCTCTTGTGTTGCAAAAATGTGAAGATGTTAGTCTTGTTTTAAATTGGGAAAAGTGTCACTTCATGGTCAATGAAGGAATTGTTTTGGGTCATTTGATTTCGGAAAAGGGCATCGAAGTCGATAAAGCTAAAGTTGAGGTGATAGAGAAACTCCCACCTCCCGTGAATGTTAGAGGGGTGAGAAGTTTTCTCGGTCACGCGGGTTTTTATCGTCGTTTCATAAAGGATTTTTCAAAAATAGTGATACCCCTCACTCAACTTTTGCTTAAAGATGCCCAATTCCTCTTCACTGATGAGTGTGTTGAGGCTTTTAATATAATCAAGGAAGGGCTAATCTCGGCACCAATCATCCAACCCCCGAATTGGGAGTTACCTTTCGAGATTATGTGTGACGCTAGCAACTACGCCGTTGGAGCGGTTCTTGGCCAACGGGTAGGGAGAGCTCTTCACGCCATCTATTACATAAGCAAAACCCTCGACCCCACCCAAGTGAATTATGACACAACCGAAAAGGAGCTTCTTGCCATTGTATATGCTTTGGATAAATTCCGATCCTATTTACTTGGATCCAAGGTGATTGTATTTTCGGATCATCGTGCTCTCCGACATCTATTGATAAAGAAGGAGGCAAAACCAAGATTGTTGAGGTGGATTTTGCTTCTTCAAGAATTTGACTTGGAAATAAGAGACAAGAAAGGAGCCGAGAATGTAGTGGCGGATCACTTGTCAAGGATCCGGTTTCATGATGAAAATGGAGAAACCCCGATCAATGATTCATTTCCCGATGATATTTTGATGGCCATTCAAACACAACTTGAAAGGCACATCACCCCATGGTTTGCCGATTATGCTAACTATATTGTTGGAAAAGTGCTCCCTCCAAATTTGAACCACAACCAAAGGAAGAGATTCCTATTCGAAGTGAAGAGGTACTTTTGGGACGACCCAAACCTCTACAAGGAGTGTAGTGATGGGCTCTACCGAAGATGCATCCCTCAATGGGAAATCCAAGGAATCTTGGAAGGATGTCATTCATCACCCTACGGTGGGCACCATGGAGCAAGGAGAACCGTTGCAAAGATTCTCCAATCGGGCTTCTATTGGCCTACAATGTTTCAAGATACAAGAGAATTCATCATTCATTGCGACGCTGGTCAAAGAACGGGGAATATTTCTTGGAGGAACGAAATGCCACAAAGGGGCATTCTAGAGGTAGAGATCTTCGATGTTTGGGGAATCGACTACCAAGGGCCCTTTGTGACATCCAATGGGAATAAGTACATCCTTGTGGCCGTAGATTATGTCTCAAAGTGGGTGGAGGCAATTGCCACCCCAAATGATGATGCAAAAACGGTCACCAAGCTCTTCAAGAAGATAATTTTCCCAAGATTTGGAGTTCCTAGAGCGATCATTAGTGATGGAGGAACACATTTCCATGAGAAGAAGCTTGCATCCCTTTTGACCAAGTATGGTGTCCAACATAGAACCGGCTTGGGATATCATCCTCAAACAAGCGGTCAAGTTGAGATTTCAAATAGAGAGATCAAGCAAATCCTTGAGAAAGTTGTGAACAAGACTCGGAAAGATTGGAGCACAAAGCTTGATGATGCTCTTTGGGCCTATAGGACGGCCTACAAGACCCCTATAGGAGCCTCCCCTTACAAGCTTGTCTATGGAAAAGCATGTCATTTGCCAATTGAATTGGAGTACAAAGCTTATTGGGCAATACGAGCACTTAATCTTGATCTCAAATTGAGCGGTCAAAGGAGGATGATTCAAATCCAAGAGTTGGAGGAGTTCCGACTTCAATCCTATGAGAATGCAAAGATTTACAAAGAAAGAACGAAGTTGCTTCATGATAAGAGAATTAGACAAAAGGCCTTGCACAAGGGAGACAAAGTCCTCCTATTCAATTCCCGCTACCGACTTTTTCCGGGAAAATTGAACTCTAGGTGGATGGGTCCCTATGTGATAACCGAAGTTGGAAAATATGGAGATTTTGAACTCAAGGCGGAAGATGGAAGCAAGTTCAAGGTAAATGGTCAAAGGTTGAAGCCATACTATGAAGGAGCGTTTGTTGGAGAGGTCGAGGCCACCTACCTCGGACCTCCTCACCCTTGAAAGGACCGCCTAAGGGAGAGTTTGGTGGAGTCCTCCCTAAACCACCACTTGTAAATATACTAACCCCCTAACTTGTATTTATTGTTTTATTGCATTTGTTTTAATAAATAGCATGAACTCTTTTCATGAGCGTAAGTGAGGGAGGGTTACTAATGAATTTTAAATGAAGGAAGGAACGAATTTCCAAGTGTGGGGACGCATCTAAAGGGAGGAAAGAAAGTCAAAGGATAAACTCGCAGCTGAAAACGTGCGTATCCCCTGGAATTCGGCCGTTTTGCTAGAATCCGGGCGTTATGTAGAGAATCCGTCCGTCCAGCCACGCTAAGAATGTGAAGATTTTTGGACTGAGGGTGAATCCGAGCGTCCCAGAGGGAAAAACGCCCGTCTTGATGAATCCGGCCGGATTTGAAGGAAGACGCCCGTCTTTCTACCTGTGCATTTCAAAGAAAAATTTCTGTAAAGGAATCCGTCCGTCTTCAGGAGAAGACGCCCGTCCCATGATGAAAGAGTCCGAGCGTCTCATGCTCGGGACGCCCGTCTTTGAAGCATCAAAATCTGGAAATTTTTGCTGTGACAGAATCCGGGCGTATTGCCATGAATCCGCCCGTCCCGATGAGCAAAAATCCGAGCGTCTTCTGCTGAACCCGCTCGTCCTACCACGGTGTTTTGACCCGACTTTTCCCTAATTAAATTATACCCCCCCACACATATAGTGACACATCACTACTCCTTCCACTTGCACTATAAAACCCACCTCCTTATGACTCCCATACATATCCAAATCACTCTCTTAACCCACAAAATCAAAAAGCCCCAATTTTCTAGGGTTTCCAAAGGCAACACTCAATCAACAAGGAACATCCTTACCCTTTCACAAATCAAAAGAATCCAACTTAAGAATCAAGAATGGCACCAAGGAGATCCTCCTTTAGGAATGCAAGAAGACCAAGGATGAGGGGAAGTTCTTCTACTTCCCATCTCAACACACTAAGAAGAGAACATGAGGAGATTGTAGATCTCACAAGGCTTGATGACTTCTCAAATGTGGAATTTATCAATGATGTGCAAAGATTAGTCTTCCACCGGCTTCTAAGTAAGAATATTCTTCCCACTAAGTTTTTATGTCATGCTACCTTGAGAAAACTTGGGATTTATCACCAAGTGGAAGCTCTCTTTGAGGTTTTTGGTCTTTCAACCCTTTTTCGCATGTATGAACCAACCTATCGGTCTCTTGTGCTTGAATTTTTGAGCTTTTTGAAGATTACAACTTTGAACAAGGTGATATGCATAGAGTTTAGGTTGGAGAATGTTTCTAGGATGATGACCCTTGTAGAATTCGCGAATGTGTTTGGACTTGATGTTTCGCCTACCCGAACATCGAAACCCAAGAAGTATAGTGTTGAACCTTTGTGGAGGGCCATGACGGGCCGGGATTTCATCCATACCAAGGAATGTCTTACTTTTCATATCCAAAATCCGATCTTGAGGTTTACATACCGATTTCTTTCGGGCACTCTACTTGCCCGCCGAGATCCGGCCATAGTAAATCAATTGGACCTTGTGTTTATGGAATCCTACCTCAACATTCAAGGGAGAAATGTGTATCACTTCAATGCACCTCTAGTATTGCTAGAGAAATGGGCAAGGTTTAGAAATGGGAATGATGATGGAATAAAGCACATAGTGAATGGAGGGCTCATCACTAGGCTTGCAAAGCACTTCAACCCGAGATTCAATGAAAACAATGAGTATACTCCTCTCTTGGGAAGCACTAGGATTAACGAAGATCTTCTTCTTGTCCAACACCATTGGATAACCCTTGAGGGGGTCGTTAAGCGGATAAAGTGGTTAACAAAAGGAAGCGATCCGATTTATCTTCCAATGGCCGATCTACCACGTATCTCCCCAAGAAGAGGAAACTTGTCTCCAATGCCATCCTATCTCATCCCAAGTCAAACAAGGCAAGCACCACCACCAAATCCACCACCACAACAACAAGAACAACAAACTCAAGACGAGAAGATAAAAGTACCTCCCTATCCCTTTCCCTACCAACCGTATAACCATCCAAACCCCTTCATCCTCCCCCGCGACGACTTTGTCACGGGAATCTTGCAAGACCTACACTACCGTCAATACGAAACCTCCGTGGACACGTACTATGCAATTTATCCTCAATATCACGAGATGGTTCGAAGAGGACGGATTAGTGAGGAAGGAGCTTTCCCCTCATGGGCTCAAATGGAGTTGCTCTTCCCCAACTCGGAGAGAGCTAATGAAGGAGCAAACGGGAGACAAGAGGAGGGGAGTGGAAATTCTTGTGGAGGTGACACGGTGGAGCTTGAGAGTGAGGAAGACGAATTCATGGACCCAAGTCTGAGTGATGCTTCAAAGGAGATTTGGGATAGCGATGTAGAGGGAGATGATGCCGATGTCTAGAAGACTACTTCATCACTAGGTGGAGCGGGCGAGAGGCACCCACCTAAGTTTAAGTGAAGTTTTCTCATCTCTCCTCTTTATTTTTCAAAGTTTCATGAAAAGATGTTTATGTCTTGTTACCTTGTATTCTTACTAATTTTAATGATTGTTGGAATAGTCCTAAGCACCATAGAGGACTCACACCTCGGTACCATTGAGGTGTTCTCATTTTATTGTTCCCATTTTCAAAATCCAAAATGACAAATTAGTTTCATGCATTGCATAGTGTATGCATGAACTACACCCACCCTTGGACATTAGCAATAGTGTCTCACTCGGTTTGGGGAAGTTAATGCATACACAACGGGAGGTAATCTAAATTATCCTCTCCGTCATAACAAAAACCATGCATCATGTAGTGTAGCTTAGTGTAGATTGTATTTAGTATAGAAATCATGCATCATCTTTGCATAATTTCCATCACTTTGGCCATTGAGGACAATGCCCATATTAGTGTGGGGATGGGAATTCTAACATTTAACTCTTATTCAAAAATCCAAAAAAATTGAAAAATTTCGAAAATCATAAAAATTTGAAAAATTGAAAACCCAAAAACATGTTTATTTCCTTTTGTATAAATTGTCTTGTATATAATGTGTTTGTTCTATCTTTGTTCACATTGATCGACTACGCCACATCCGAGACATGAGGATATTGAAGACCGCATGGTATGATCTTTCCAATCTCCTTTTTCCTCTTTATGTTAATGACTATGTGGCTTTATTTTGATTGATGCGGTAAAACAATGTGAACTTAGGACTTGCATTTAGTTTATATGTCATATTAGTTGATAGAATCATTTGCATTAGGATGTTTATATTAGTTGCATCATGGCATGTAGTTGCATATTAGAATTTTTTTGAAAAATGCCTAACTTGGAACATTGACAAGAGCAACTAAGCCATTACAAATACTTGTTCAACTTAAGACTTTGTCTACTAGAATGGTTGTAAAACACCCTAGATAGTGTCATACTAGTATCTTTTGACCCATGACCCAAAGCCTAGTCAAGGGTTTGCATGTGAGTCACCTATCCAACCTCGTGATGCGATGTGGACTTGGTTAACTTGTCTAGGTGACCTTGTTTGACCTTGTGGTAAGGCAACCCAAAAATATTTTCTATCAATAAGTTTGAAGTGCTCATTTCAAAGAGTTTTGTCATGTGGAAGTAATTTAATGCCAAGGAAACCTCAAATGTTATGAATTGTTGAATGTTGAGAAATTTTAAGTTGTTTTGATGGAGGCGTACCACTTCGATGTGCTTTGGTGCGGGATCCATTGAATTGGGCCCCCATACGGTTGTGAATTCGGCCGCCCAGAGACAGAGTGACTATCACCCCGAAAAGCTATTGTCTAGAGGTTAACCGGTTGCCTAATAAGCGATTGGCGAAAGCAAAGGACACTAGCCCGGAAGGGACAAACCCCATCTTAAATTTTTGAAATGTGAAAGTCAAATGAGGTCAATTTTTGAATACTAGTCATATCCACCCGTTGTGTATAAAGATTTGAGCATTTCATTCCCAAAAAGCCTTTTTGTCAAGCTACTTGGTCGAGCTTGGGACGATCCATGACCTTTACTTTTGTAGAGAATTCGAGACTTATCATGTCATATGCTACTAGCATCATAGGGATCATCATTCCACCACCATCCGATCGCTCTTGACGAAAGCATTTGGAAATTGAGGACGAAAGTAGTCTAGTTTAACACCATTTGGAGGTGATTTAGTGCCATCCTCTTAGCCTTAGTAATTTGTTGAACTAGTATTTGTGAAGGATTACATGCTCTTAAATTTGTTCCTCTCTAGTGCCTTCGCCGCTTGATGAGGAAGTGGCTATTCCTTTTGTAGATGCATCCATTATGTGATTTTGTGTGCTTAATGTTTGGATGTGTTGCCATTTTGGCAAGACCCACCTTGCCTTGCAAGAAGGCATCCTACCTCATGGTTGTCTTGTTGTGAGTTGAAGGGGCGGAGTGAGACCCGATAATTGTCTCATATCGGCTATATTATTAGGATAGGTTAGTATTGGTCCTAGTCTTTGTCACCTCTTTACTCGGGACGAGCAAAGGTTCGATTTGGGGATATTTGATGTGACCATAGTTAGCGCACATTTAGTCCCCGAATTAGCCTCGTTCCCATGCTTTTTAGTGCATATTTGGGTCATTTACTATCTTTAGTTCTTTGTTTTGCATATTCTTTGAGATTTTGATCCCTTGGTAGGAAAGGAGTAAGAATCTTGCATTTTCATGGCAAAACGAGGCTAAATTGATCGAATCCAATGACCAAGCATCAAGGAGAGACAAGATTAGAAGGCCTTTGTACATATGATAGTAGATGAGCAATGTTGAGAAAGGATCCTTGACTCCCCAAGGAAATCCCCAAGGAATTTATGAAGAAAAGGGAAGAAAAGAAGAAGGAATTGTGCTGAGCTACAATCCGAGCGGATTGTCTCCAATCCGCCCGTCTCCTCACAGCACGATCCGAGCGGTTTCCTCCAAAGACGCTCGGATTGCACCGCCAGAATCTGCCCGGATTCCTTCGAATCCGCTCGTCCTCCACCCCCAGAATCCGCCCGTCCCGACCCCAATACGCACGGATTCCTTCACAGCCGATTTCCTCTTCTCCAAGCAACAAAGAAAGAAGCCCTTCCTTCGAAAAATACCGGCTCCTCCTTGCTCAATCTAAAAAGTGTAATTACTAGTTTAGCCCTTAGTTAACCCTAATGCATCCTCCCTAATTTTCACTATAAATACCCCATTAGTCTAATTAGAGGAGCATGTTCTTCTTATCAATAATTAGTGTAGTTAATATCAATCAAATCTCTCTTTAATATTGTAATCAAGTATTAATCAAGTTTTAATCCAAGTTTTAGTTCTTTAATCTCTCTCTTGTTCATCCTTTATTTTGGGTAATTGAAGATTATTTGGGTTATTATTGGGAGATTGACAACCTCTCAATCAAACATCAAGTACTTCTATTATTCTTGCTTTGTTATTGGAATCATTAGTAGGTATAATCTCTTAATCCCTTTTTAATTATTGCTAATTACTTTTATTTGTTCATCATGTTTCACTTTGTTAGTATGATTGACAACCTTGCTAGCATGTTCAATATGATGATGAGTGAGTAGTCTCTTAGCTAGGGTTAATGGGTGATTAGGGGAAACCAACATGGGGAATGATTCATGCTTAAATTAATATGCTTTCATGTTTTATTTGCTTGCTTGTTTTGATCTCAACTCATGCACATGTTATGTTTGATGAAATGCTAAGCCTATGAATCCTTGCATTTACCACCATCACCTATCTTTTCAATGAGACTTGTAAGACATAACCCAACTCGAGTCTCATTAGACCATGCATGTTGTTGAGTAGGGAAGACTAAGTCGACTTGTAGGTGTTGTACAATCTAATCGATTCGGCTTCGGGACCCAAACTTTCCTAGGATTGTAAGATATAACCCAACTCAATCCATTATAACAATAATTGCTTGCTTATAATTTGAGAACATGTTTGTATGATCATATCCCATGATTCCCCTATGATCCCATGACACCCTAGTGCTTTTTAATCAATTGTTTACACCCTTTTTAATTCATCTTGCTTGTTTATTTCCATTGCTATTTTAGTTAGTGACCTTCTACATCAACCCAAATTGTGACACCCCTAAGACACCACTAGTTTCAATAGAAATCTCATCTCAACTCCCGTCCCTTGGGATCCGACCTTTACTTGCCTCTTTACTAATTGTAGAGTTGTTTTGTGAAGTTATAAATTGTGTTTTGATTCGACCGTGACCCAACGACCACATCTTTAATTGTGAACACGAAACGGACCCGATCAATGCATAAGACCGCCTTTGTCACTCAATGGGGAACCTATTGCTATACGGTCATGCCGTTTGGGTTAATCAACGCCGGAGCTACATATTAACGCACCGCAACTACACTCTTACATGACATGATGCACAAAGAAGTTGAGGTATACGTAGATTACATGATTGTCAAGTCCAAGGATAGATAAGGGCATGTTGCGAACCTTCGCAAGTTCTTCTCAAGGCTACGAAAATACAACATGAGGCTCAATCCTCAGAAGTGCGCATTCGGAGTAACATCTGGCAAACTCCTGGGATACGTCGTTAGCCAACGAGGTATAGAAATAGACCCTTCCAAGATCAAGGCTCTGATCTAAATGCCACAACCTCAAACAGAAAAAGAAGTCAGAGGATTCCTGGGGAAAGTGCAATATATAAGTCGATTCATATCGAAACTCACCATGATTTGTGAACCTATCTTCAAGAAGCTCAAGAAAACGGATCACACCATGTGGGATGATGACTGTCAGAAGGCATTTGACCGAATCAAGGAGATATTAGCTAAACCACCAGTGCTCATGCCACCTCAACGAGATCAACCTCTTGGTTTATATCTCACAATAACCGAAACAGCCATGGGTGCCATGCTAGCTCAAACCGTAGGAAAGGAGGAAAGGGCTATCTACTACCTTAGTAAGAAGTTCTTGGAGTACGAGTGCAAATATTCACAACTCGAAAAGATATGCCTCGCTCTTGTGTGGGCGACGAAGAAGCTACGACATTACATGCTTAGCTACTCCGTCAAAATATACTCCAAAATGGATCCAGTCAAATACCTCTTCGAAAAACCCGTCCTTAACGGACGACTAGCAAGATGGACTTTGATGCTCTCAGAGTTTGACCTCAAATACGTGCCTCTGAAGGTTATAAAAGGGCGCGCCGTTGCTGAATTCTTTGCAGAAAATCCCATCAATGATGCACAAACAATAGACACTTGGTCATTTCCGGACGAGGATATACTCCAAACCGATGTAGACTCCTGGGACCTTTACTTTGATGGAGCATCAAACTTAAGAGGATTTGGAATAGGAGTGTTGCTCATTTCTCCTGAAGACGAGCATACACCAATCTCTGTCAAACTCGACTTCGAGGTGACAAACAATGCTGCAGAATACGAAGCTTGTCTCATTGGACTACAAGCGGCAGTGAGCTTAGGCATTAAAAACCTCCGAGTACATGGGGATTCATCCCTGATCATCAATCAAGTTACGGGATCTTGTAAAATCCGAAGCGAAAGCCTAGCACCTTATCAAGCCAGAATAGACCAAGTGGCCCAATTCTTTGATCACGTGACCTATCTACACCTACCTCGGGAAGAAAATCAATTTGCAGACGCTCTTGCAAAACTTGCATCTTTGATTAATATGCCAGATGACATGGTGGAAATGCCTTTGTGTATCGAACGACGGTCAGAGCCAGCTTATGTCCACCAAATCACCAATGAAGAGGAAATCACACAGGAACCCTGGTTCCAAGCAATCCTAAATTTCAAGCTCAACGGTACCTATCCACCGGATATGGACAAAAGGGGACAACGTGCTATACGCGTACTAGCTTCCCAATACGTTCTCATGCAAGGAGCGTTATACAAAAGAACACCTCTTGGTGTAATCCTACGTTGCCTTGATCATTCACAGGCACGGAAAGTGATGGAAGAAGTCCATGATGGAGAATGCGGTCCTCACATGAGTGGGCCCATGATGGCAAAGAAGATCACACGTTTGGGGTATTATTGGACCACATTGCCACAACTGCCAAATCTTCGGGAATGTACAACATGTCCCTCCCTCATTGCTTTATACAATGACATATCCTTGGCCATTTTCTGCCTGGGGAATTGATATAATCGGGAAGATAACCCCAGCCGGAACAGGAGGTCACTGTTTTATCCTAGTGGCAATCGACTATTTCACCAAATGGGTAGAAGCGGCTTCCTACACTAGTCTCACGGCTAAAAACGTGGCAAAGTTCATACAGAACAACATCATCTGTCGATACGGTTGCCCACATGAGATCATTAGTGATAATGGATCACATTTCCAAGCTGAGACTGAGCAATTGCTAGCCAAGTACAAAATTAGACATCACCACTCTTCGCCATATAGACCACAGACTAATGGCGCGGTAGAGGCATCAAACAAGAACGTTGTCACAATTCTCAAGAAAATGATTGACAACTATCGAGATTGGCCAAGCAAGATACCCTTTGCTTTCTGGGGATATCGCACATCTGTTAGGATGCCCACTGGGGCCACTCCTTTCTATTTGACCTACGGCATGGAAGTTGTACAGCCAGTCAAGTTAGAAATACCATCCTTGAGTATCTTACTCGAAAGTCAAATCCCGGAAGCCGATTGGAAGAGGGATAGATATGAAGAACTCATCCTCCTGGATGAACGTAGGCTACGCGCCTTGCATAACGTCCAAACATATCAAGCACGTATCAAACGAGCTTTCAACAAAAGGGTTAAGCCAAGAAACATCAAGGAAGGAGACTTAGTACTCAAGTCGGTTAAAGCTCTTTTACCTGTTGATCCGCGGGGAAAATTCAAACCTAATTGGGCCGGGCCATTTCTAGTCAAGTCCATACTTCCAGGAGGTGCGGTTAGAATCACAGACCTTAATGGGAATGAATTTGCCAACCCGACAAACCTCGACCAACTAAAGCGGTATTATGCCTAGAATAGGAACAAAAACGCGCCTCGCGTAACCTCACGTGTCGCTCTTGTGGCACTAAATAAACGGCCCCTGGCCAAGCTGAAATAAGCTAATGTCACTCTGCTCTTGCATTTTGACAAATTTGTCATCCTCATATCATCAAATAAACTAAACTGCACCTTCAGAGTAAGTAAAAAGCTCATGCTTATTTTCTAAAGTTCATTACAAGCTCTTGCTTAGAACAATTATTCTTTTACATTTACTCGAACTACGCGCAAGGGTTTGATTTCATTTTCTAAATGAATACGTAGGCAATCCTTCACGGGATACAACCCATTATTTCAAAATGTAAATAGAAGGACATTTGCATTGCATTTGGAATTCGACAAGAATAATAAATAGAAAATCACAACGGTTTCATAACCAATTAACCTTTTTTATTTCATTCATTTTCTAATAATAATACGTTATATAATAAAAATAAAAATAGGCTAGGATTCTAAAAACCCCACCTTTTTATTACAATAATAATAATAATAAATAATAATAAAGACTTGGGCTATTCCTCCATTTTCCCTTTTCCCTTTTCCCTTGTCATTTTTGTCATATTTCTTGTCACGACCTCGAGCTGGACGCTCTTACGCTACTTTAGACCTAATCACCAACGGTCTTTCTCGAGGCCTAGCCTTCCCATTCTTGTCAATCACTTTGTCCACGACAGGAGAGGTCTTCGGTTTCTTCGAAGGATGAACAACTCGAAACCCGGCTTCTTTCTCTCCCTCAGTCAGATGCTTCTCTTTCTCTTTTTCCACCTCGCGCACCTTGTAGTCAACAGGCTCGCGCTTCCTCAATCTCTCGCGCTCTTCCGGAGTAATAGCTTTCCTCCATCGCAGATAGGAGTCCGACACCCATAAGGCACTAACAGAAGAGTTCAAGAACCATACATTTCCTTGAGGCCATTTAATGGCCCACTCCCTTCGACTCTCAGTAGTAAGTGCCACGGCAATCTGCGGAACAGTGTCAAGCTCCGGGATTGTCTGCTTTAGTCCAACCTGTCTCATCAGCCTTTCAGGGAAGATGCATACCATGAATTCCAAGCCAGGAATGCGCACAGATCGAGTAGGATCCAAGGAAGACACTCCAGTGACAGATTTGAGGTGCCACCATGGTACAATTCACCTAATCAAGGGGCCATCATCACTCTTCAATTTATTCTCCCAATAATTGCAAACTCGAGTGAAGTCCACCATATAAAGCCTGGTCCTCATCGCAATCGAACGAGCATGATAAGAAGGAACATGAACTGGGGGCTCGATCAATCGAAGACGCTCCATAAGCCAAACCTACCAAAAGCAGGTATTAAAACAAGAAAAAAAAACACGAAAAAAAAAACGAAAAAAAAAAGAGAAAATATATGTGTTCTTTTACCTGCAGAATAATGGGACTTCCCAAGTACGGTAGGTCGCGATTGGCTTTCCTATTATCCAAGCCCAATAGGATCTCTCCTAAGCATAAACAAGCTGGGCTCCTGCGCAGCTCCATTTGCTCAACTAGGCCAAGGAGACGAGGATCACCTCTCAAGTCTTCATCAACATGCCCTTGAAGGACATATACATACAACAAACAAAATCCGAATGCCCTTCGCCTAGCAACATAAGAAACGGTGGGGTCGGCCCTGTTAATGAATCGGTCAATGAAGTCCAACATTCGCACTCCTTTCGAGGTCACTAAACGGTCCACCTCGATCCTAGTCAATCCAAGCAAGTCTCTAAATTTGCTCTTATACCCTTGCGAAGTAGAAAGAATGGCATGCAAGTGTTCCGGGTCCCACCTACCGATCGCAGCAATTTATTCAGGAAATGGGCAAATGTCGCCTCCGGGGAACGCAAAAACATGATAATTCGTGTCCCAGTAATCAAGACAAGCATCTAGGAATGGTTTGACAACCTTGATAAGCTTCAAACTCAACAAAAATCCAAGATTACAGGCGCCCATGTCGTTTTTCTCCATGTTGGAAAACTCGTTGGTCCACTCGTTTAGGCGAATCTCCAAAGTATTCATGATGAGTGATTATATTGAGAATTTTATGTAATAAGACGAAGAAGGGACGGAGGAATTGTGTGAATAAAACCTCCATCGACGTCTCTATTTATACTAAACTCTGTTTCCTAAAATCTGCCAGAGCAGACACGCCTGGGAACAGGCGCAGCACCTGCTGCGCCTCTTCAAAGGGACGCAGCTCATGCTGCGCCTCTTCCTCAGCAAGGTTTCTGTGATTTTTCGCGTTGGATCTTTCCTAAATTCCTTGAAGAATAATTTCCTATTCCTACGGGTTATTATTTTGGTAAATACGTGAAAATTGCCATACTCCGTGTTTCCTAAATCCGCGGGCACGCATTTCGAGGCAATATCAGCATTTTCGTCATTTTAACACACTTGTATATTTTCATTTTAGGGAATAATTTTCATTTTAATGTAATTTATTTCAAAACTTATATATATTTCTTTTATTTATTTTTTTAATCATTTCATTTCTAACTTATAGGTTTCTATTTTTTTTTCATTTTTTTAGGGGTAGCCCTCCCTACCGTCCGGTCATTTCTGGCAAATTTTTTGCATTTTGGCACTTTCTTTTGCATTTTTTGCACTTTTGAGTCATTCGTTTTGCGCTAATTTAGGCCATATGTATATACAAATGTATGTTCTACGTGATTTCTATGTAAATTTCGGCAGCATGATGGCGTAAACCGTTATCTACCAAACCTGTTCAAAGCTAACCTGCAGATACAAGCAACGCAACCCAGCAGCAAAGGCACTCAGGCCATCATATATACAACCAAAAAGGGGAAATGTACAACAAATTGGGGGCTCGAGCCCCAAGCAAAGTCCAAAATGTCCAAAATGTAGGTCCTAGTATGTACAAATGTGCAAGAAACAAACAACAACAAAACAAAACTACTGTCGGTCGCCCTCTAGCTCCGCAACTCTTGTCGCGAGAGCAGCAACCTCAGCGTCGCGAACCTCGAGCTCCCTCAACAAGCGAGCTGTCTCCTCCCAAGACTGGGCCAACTCTCGCTCCAGCTCACGATCCCCCTGCAAACAACAAAATTGGCTCATGTCAATCATTTCAAGCAATTACAAGAAAAGTTGGAAAATCAAAATTCAAAAATGAAATAGACACAAGGTTCATACCTGACGACCTCGACCGCCGACAAGTGCCTCAACGGCAGTAGCTCGCAGCCGGTTGGCCACCCTCCATAACGCCACAAACCGAGACGGCGCAACCTGCATTTTCAAAAGAAGTTCTAAATAATTGAATTAAGTTCAAATCAAATGTGTTCTTACACAAAAATCATGTAAATTAGAGGCTCACCCTCCGAATCAGATGCTGCCAATCGTCCAAACCAGCATCCGTCACAGCCATGTCAAAGTCACGTAGCTCGGAGATCGTCGTCCTCCCGGTTGCGTCAGTGTACTCAAGGGTCTCGGGGTACTCTGGGGGCTCGATGCCCGCCGCCTCGACCTCCTGCAAAGTCAAATGTTTCTCATTAATCGATGATCTTTCATCGTATTCTCAAAATCAAGAATAAAGGAGAGTAAGATGCTCACCACAACCGGCCAGTACGCCAACCTCCCGTAGAGGAACACCGAGTAGTCTTCACCAGGAAGAAGGAGGGCGTCACCACCAACGCCAGCCAAGTCAGCCTCCCTCTCAGCCTCAGAAGGCTCCCTGAACATCGTCCTAGGAGGATCGATGGGAACCGTCAATACATCCCGAGAGCACTGACGAGCCAAGCGCTCACCCAAGTACCACACAGGACCCATCGACGTCCTCAACAACAGCCGGCTCGAGCTCCTAGGTCGAAGGACCTCAGCCACAAAAGGAGGCGCTCCAGCGTACTCCGCCCAAGGCCTGGGCGCCCACTGGGACAAGACAAACAAGGAATCATTCTTATGATCGGTTAAAAAGCAATGAAGAAGCAAAACAAATATAAGTGAGATGCTCACGCTATCCAGCTGAAGGGCGTTCACGTCCCGCCGATAAACACCGTGAGAGGAACGCTTACTCCTCATCCGACACATCACCCAATCCCTCACGACGGGATAGGCCTTCTCCAGCGGCTCCGTCCTCTTGGGCGAGAGACTCATAAAGTAGGAGTACACCTACGCCTGTGAAGCAAGATAGTCAATAACGATCCTTCGTAATTCGATAAGGAAAAGAATTGATTTTAGTCTAAATGAAGGTTCATACCTCCAGCAGTAGTCCAGGGCCGACAGCACCAGGAGAAGTCCCCTTCTCCATCAACTCCGGACGAACCATGGCCCTCATGAAGCGGATGAGAACCGCAAAATCAGCAGTGACCCAGTTCCAATGCTCTAGGGAGCTCAGGTCAGAAAGGAAGGGAAGGAGCTTCGTCGACAGCCTCTCTCCCTTGTCTCCGAGGTAGATCGAAGACAGAAACCACCAAAGCCACAAACGGGCCCTCTGCTCAGCTCTACAGGGAGGAGGAGCCGTCTCTCTCCCATCAATCGTCACCAGCGTCGGGGTCTTCCCCGCAAAGTAGTCCCGGACATAGGAACTGGGCACCAAACCAGGCACTGTAACAGCCTTCGGCGATAAGTTCCAGCCGATCAACCTCCTAGCCACGGCCGAGTCCACCCTCATGGCAGTCTCCGGCCGCTCCACTACCTCAGTCCCACACGGCAGACCAGAAATTATGCCGTAGTCCTCCAACATGACTCCCACCTCACCAAAAGGCATGTGAAAAGTGGAAGTCGTATCCCAAAATCAGTCCAAGAAAGCGCGGACCAGGCTAAGGTTAACCCGCAGCTTCCTCTTCGCGATGTCCGTCCAAGCCTGCACCAAGGCACCAAACGCTCCACGCTCGATCATGGCACGCTCCTCCGCCGACAGCCTCTCATAGCACTCCATCGCCGTCGTATAACCCGAGAACGACCTGATGTTCCCGGCCTCCTATCGTGATTTGAAACAAAAAGCTATCTTTAGTTTGAATGAAAGTTGGATAAGATATGAGGAAATGAATTAAAGAAAAGAAGATGGTCACTGAATTCAAGATTACCAAGCTCTTCACCGTCCTGTAGGACATGTGACCCTCCGCAGCCCAAAGCAAGTGCCTGTTGTCCCAGGTCTCAGCCCACGCGGGTGCTCTCCTCAGCTGACGACCTCCTCGCCCAACGTTGGCCCGCCTCGGGGCCTCCTCCTCCTCAGCAGCCTCCTCCTCCTCAGCAGCCTCCTCCTCGTGGACCTCGTCCCCAGCAGCCATCACCGCGGCGGTGAAGGCCTCCTCCAAAGCCTCCTCGATAGCACGAGAAGGGTCAACAGCAGTGTCTATCTCCATGGGAGCTCTCCCAGAAGTAGAAGCCTTATCACCTGCAACGTTAAATTAATTTTTGGCCGTGTCACGTGACGACAAGCCTTAGTTAAGGGATTTTCGAGCCTTCGGAAGCCCTGAAATCGCTCTTTTCTCGCCATCTTTGGCCGCATTCCCACAAAACCTATCACTCATGTGGTAATTAGGGTCAAGGCAAGTTTAAGTTGAAGCCTAGTCATGGGTTCGAGTCAAAATTTCGGCAGCATTTCGTTATAACGACGATTATGCCTTAGAAAGTGTCCTGAAAAAGCCGTCACAAACCAAAATTCCAAAATGGTAGGAAGTTTACCCATCATCCAAGGATCCCAAATATCAAGTTTCATCGCAAATGGGCAATCCTAAGGCCATTTTCGAAGCAATTTACGGTTTAGCTGTGAAACCGTCTCAATTTCACTCGAATGCTCAAAACTCAACGAAAATTCGAAACAAATACATGGTTATGATCCTTATACTACCAATTAGCCATTTGCAAGGTCAATTTTACAAGGCAAGATCATTTGGGGGAAAAGGCCCAAATTTTCGACATTTTAGGGTTGAAAACCCTAAATTTTGTCGATCAAATTCATCCATTATAGAAGATTAATGCAAGAATGATATACATACCTCGATTAGTCATGGCGAATGCAAGCTTTTGGATCAAATTTTGGCAGAAATGGTTAAGATTTGAGAGAGAAATTGTTAATTTGTATTTCGAAACAAATGAATTGAGTCCCTCTGTTTATCGCGTTTTTACGCAGAAAAGACACCTCCAGGAATAGACGCAGCAGGCGCTACGCCTCTTCCAAGAGACGCAGCTCTTGCTGCGCCTCTTCCTGAGGTTCCCTTCATACGAGTTTTCAAAAATTCGTTATGAGTTCGTTATTTGTGGGCCCATCTTTGGTGCGCCTCTTCCTCGATGCCGTTTTATCTTTTTGGCCCATTTGACGATTATCTTTCGTTCAGATCCGCATTTCTAAGCTGACTGCAGACTATTCTACGTTATTTATCGCTCCCAAGACTTTGCTTGTCACAACGAGCAGGTATTCTCTTCACAGGTGTTTCGACACGCCTTCCTTATATTCCCCCAGCGAAAATAAGCGGATCGACAATCCCTCTCGAGACATGGAGATAAGTTCTCGATTATGTTCCCAGCGAGAGTAAGCGGATCGATAATCCCTCTCGAGACATGGAGATAAGTTCCTAATAAGGTTTCCCAACACGAGAGTTCACGACATACAATCGTTCCTCTCAAGTTCCTCCGAAGTTTGTTTGAAGACAATCCAAGTAGATTTCTCCCAGCAGTTCCCGCCTGTGTCCTGCTACTCGCAGCATTTCTTGTTGCCCCGCGGAGTGCGATAAAGGTGTCGTTCTCCCGAAGTTCCCAAACCCGTAGAGTTCCTACACTCGAGCCTTAGTTATCCTTCAAATTGAACTTATATTTGGCCTCCTTCCCATCGATGCTTTCCTTTAGGGCCCCACACCCTAGCACCAATCCTTACTTATCTTTTAGGTCTTACCCTTAGCTCCTACGCTTAACCTTAGCTCCTATGCACCTTCGAAAGCATCTCGAGAAGAAGTCTCAGGTATGATCTCTTCTTATGGCTGGCGAGCCTCCTTACGTAGTCTAATGGACTTTAAACGACCCTCCCCGGAAGTCGACAGACTCTAAAATGTTCCCGACGACAGGTCCTTGGTTCAGACCCCTTGAACCGCCTCGCGTCGCCATAGTCGTCAGGTTGTAATCTTCGATTGACCTGATGGCTATACTTTGACTTTCGCCTTGTCCAAGCCTCAGTCAAAGTGGGGGCTCTGTAGATACCTCATTTCTGCACCTCGCGCAAACCACCCGGTGATGATTGGGCCGCATGTTTGGTATGCGGAACGATTTGTGAAAGTTCGTAAGTCTATCGTCAAGTGATTGCTCAAACACTAATGTCTACCTCTTAGTTGTCCTCTACGCGCCGATACGGTCGTTTTGACAGTAATCAGAGTACATTTAGAGTCCGGGCCTAAAACCGTCTTCATTTTCTGATAATCGTTAAATCCCGAGTCAGAATGTTCTGGAATGTTCCGTATATTTCTATTCCATATTTTGTAAATATTTCACAATATTTTAATCTTTGGTAAACAATTTCCCGTAATATTCATACAAAATATTAAGGAAAACCAAATTATAGCGTTATTCCATAAATTAAACACAGAAATCTTTCTTCCGCAGGAGGAAACCACTTGGGAACAGACGCGGCCCAGTCTGCGCCTCTTCCAAGAGATGCGATGATCTGCGCCTCTTCCAAGAGACGCAGTGACTGCTGCGCCTCTTCTCAGGTCCTTTTCTGCGTATTTTTCGTATCTTTTTCATATCTTTTCGAGATTCACTTCCAAAGTCTCTCCGAAAACCCTATTCCTTCACGTGATTAGTATAAATAGGAGCTTTCGCTCCTCATATTTCTCACGCGAGTGTCCGCCCTTCTCTTCTCCCTTTGCATCCTAGACCACGTTCTTACTTTTTGGCGTCTACGTGCTTGAATATTCGACCACGTAAGCTCGGATCCTTCTGAGTACCAGCCTCGTTTGCATGACCGACCAATTTGACCAACTCCACAACTAATCAACTTAATTAATCTTAATCGTTTTCCTCTTACGAGGGCACTTTCGTTACATTCGAGTCGGCATCACTAATCGTAAACTTAGTTCATCTCGTTTCGTCAAACATGTAAGTCTGAGGGTGTAAATCCCTCTTTATTTAATGTTCTTTATTTATGTCGAAAATACTTGTTAAAACCGATTTATAAAACCATGCTTTAAAACCCTTTTTACGAATTACCAGAAGATGACCGTCGAGAAAGGACGCAGCAACTGCTGCGCCTCTCCGAAGGGACGCAGCACCTGCTGCGCCTCTTCGTGAGGCTGCCGCAGTTCCTACTTCCTTTCTTCTTCCTTCGTCCTCTGTAATTCGTCTTCTTTATTTGTTTTTCGTTTGTTTTATTTAATTCTTTGGTATAATAGCATAATAATCTCACATGTATATCATTCATTAGTATATAATTCGTCATTAAATCCGACTTAAATCCCTTATAATCTCATATTTGCGGGTTTTCGTAATTAAAGTCAAACCGGGTTGTCGAAATTCGATTCGTTCATGTTGAGTTTCTGGAATTTGACCTTTGATATATTTCCATCTGTTTATTATCATATTCATCATTAGTCCATCATTAATTCATCATATTTAACCTAATTAGTTCATCAATTTGCTCATTAATCTCATTAATCTTGTATTAATTCGTTCTAGTTAGTTTCATCCATGTTTATTGCTTTTATGACCATCAATCATATGTAAATAACCTGATAATCACTTCTATCCGAGTAAATAATACTAATCAATCATTTAAATTCACTAATTAATATTAACGATTTGCAGTTCCGGCTTCACAGCCAGAACTCACCCTTGGAACAGACGCATCGTCTGTTGCGCCTCTTCCAAAGGGCGCAGTCCTGCTGCGCCTCTTCCAGGTTGATTTCTGTCTCTGAACTTCTGTTCTGCCTTGACCTAGTTTATTAGCTTACGTATAATTGACTATTAATCGTATTATCGCCTAATAATCTATTCGTTAATTCATTCCTTTATTCCTTTTTCTTAAATTATCCGTTTTAAAGGTATTTTCGACATAAATCGCTAAACCCGATGTAATTATTGTAATTTTCTATCATTGTAATTTTTATTTATTGTATTTATCGTTATTCCTTGTATCATTTGTATGTCTTCACATGTAATTAACCTTAATTCCTACTTCGACCTAATTGTATGTTAAATTACGTGCTCGCCGACTTAGTTAATCTTCACATGCTAGGATTAAAACTTGGATGTTGCATTGCATGCATATAATCGACGATATATCAAGTATAGACGATTTTCCCTAATCATTAGTAGAGGCCGCTATCGAGGCGGGCGGGATTAGGTGTTCGATCAAAAGAGCTTCCTAATACGTACCCTCACCCCTTACTCCAGATCTCTGTGAACATCCGTGTTCATTGGCATCCACGAGAGTCATTCTAGACATAGAATGCTAAGGGTAACGAGTTCTTGGTGTTCATGTCACTACTTTGTGTCTTGACATGGCACGAGGTATTCGAACGGTTCCAATTTCCCATAAAAATTGGTGGCGACTCCACAAATGCAAACGCTTGTTTCCCAAGCGCCCCCGTGGCCCCATGTCCACAGGTACGAGCCTCTCCACAGACTTCGGGTTTGATTGTTCGGTATGGCAACCCACCCTTTAAACCAAAACCCATTTAAAATGCACTCAGCATCCCGTTATAATGCTTGTATATTGTTTGTACCATACGTGATCACCCTTTTTCTAAACAAAACCATGACGATTTTTGTAAATTCAAAATCCTTCTTTAAAATGTAAAATTTCGAACTTGGGCCTAATATTAGCGCAAAACAAGCCGAAACTCTGTCCAATTATCGAGTCAAAATTCGGGCCTCAAAAACCATTTCAAAACCTCACTTCGAGTCCACTCTTACAACTACACTAAAGTTGACTAGGACCAACCTTTTTCAAACTTTGTCATTTCTTCAAAACTCACTTGACACAAGTGGCATACTCCCACTTCACGAGTCAAAACATTTCTTTTCGAGTAAGTGTGCTAGAGTGGTCGATCGTGTTTTGATTCGTCGTCGATCTCTTATTCAGTTTCCAAGATGCCTGAAACAAGCGACGTGAACTTCAACCAACTTCAGAATGGTAATGATCAAATCCTAACCGCGCTATCTCGTATCCAAGTTACTCAAGACCAAGTGTATGATCGCCTTGACACCATTGAGGGCCGAATATATGCCGTAGAAATGAGGATGCCTCCTCGAGAAAGTGAGATCGTCGATGACTTCGTGAACGACTTCGGGGACGAAAAACCTCTCATGGGTATGACTGCAGCTGAGAAACGACTCCAATACTTAGAGGAGCAATTGATGTATCTCAAAGGGGATGACATTTATAGGGAGAATAATCGCAAATATGAGGCTGTGAGTTACAAGTTGCCAACTAACTTCAACATGACGGATATCCCTAAATTCAAGGGGCATGAAAACCCTTTGAACTATATCCGTGCCTTCAAGGATTACATGTCTATCAAAGGCATTAAACTCGAGATGTTCTTAAGGATCTTTCCTTCATCTCTTGACACCATCTCAAAACAATGGTTGTATTCGCTAGAACATAAGAAAATCGCTACTTGGGACGATGCCGCAATAGAGTTTGCTAAACAATATGCGGATAATGCTGAAATCTAAGTCAACATGCGCACTTTAGAGGTTCTTATCCAAAATGACAAAGAAGGTTTCACCGATTTCTTAAGTCGGTGGAGGAAGACTAGTACTCAACTCGTTGAACGCCCGGATGAAGCCACCCTCGTGGAGAAATTCGTGGACAATCTAAAGCCCATCTACGCAAACCATTTGAGGTATCAAAACATCAAGACTTTCAAAGATTTGACCGTACTAGGGACAAGGATCGAAGATGACATTCGTAAAGGGCTCTTGTCCAAAACGATAGGTCGTGGATATCAAGGCTCAACAAGTCGTTCTTACGGCTCTACTAGCAAGACTGATGAAGTTAACCTCCTTGAGCCATCTAAGAAGAGTACCCCTCCAAGAAAATTCACAAATCTAGGGGACACGTATTCCAACGCTCTGAAAAGATTGATGAAACTTGGAAAACTTCAATCCATAGGCCCTACACCCGAACCAGAAACGAAATCCAAGTTCTGGGATGAGAATTCGTACTGCGAATACCATAGAGGTAAGGGACATGATACAGAAAAATGCTACAAGTTGAAAAATGTACTTCAAGATATGATTGAAGACGGTCGCCTACCAATACCACCTGGAGGTAAGCCTAACAACACTAAGAATCCTCTTGGAGTTCTAGTGATTACAAGTGATGAATCTACCTTAGATTGCTCACATCTTATCTCCCCAAAAGCAGAGATGATCAATGGGATATGGACGGATAGTGAGGAAGACGTCTACCTCCAGGATCTCCCCTTAATCAAGAGCGCCGAAAGCATCATAGATGAGATCATTACCACACTGGACACAGAAACCAACACCAATCAGCAGAAAGGATGGAGAAAATCGATCAAGTGGACAAATAATCAAGGAAGACTCTTCAAGCTCACTACTAGAGAAGGAGAGATGTTCAAAGGAGAACCAGAAGACGATGAATTCGAGTCAGAGTCAGAGTCAGAGTCGGAGTCTAGAGAAGTTCCTAGAGAGTCTCCTCCTGTCGTCATTCCCACTCCCCTCGTTTCTCTTAGCTTAGTGTCAAATAGTAACAGTAGTTCGGGCAATGTCCCAACCGCTGTCCCTTTACCGCCACTGACCACAGATCAGATGGCTTCTTTGTTTCAACTTTTCTCAAATCTTAATATGAATAAATCTGGTTCTGCTTACTCTTCGTGTTATCTTGAATGCAATTCTATTTACGATGATAATGAGAATGACCCAGACCCTTACTCAATAGAAATACCTCCCTACATAGCCAAAGAAATACTACAAGAAGGGGAAGGGGAACCAATGATAGAAGATACTGAACCCATCAATGTAGGAACTGAACTAGAACCCCAAGAACTTAGGATAAGGACAACCCTGAGCCCCACCGAAAGGGCCAATT
Source organism: Silene latifolia (assembly GCF_048544455.1). Taxonomy (NCBI): domain Eukaryota; kingdom Viridiplantae; phylum Streptophyta; class Magnoliopsida; order Caryophyllales; family Caryophyllaceae; genus Silene; species Silene latifolia. Next base: position 39,085,089 of record NC_133534.1, on the reverse strand, counting down.
TCATAGACCTCCTACACGAGTTCAAAGACGTTTTTGCTTGGTCCTAAAAAGATATGCCAGGGATCGACATGGACATTGCAGAGTATAGAATCCCAATCAAACCAGGTTTCAAACCCGTGAAACAGAAGCTTCGTCGAATGAGGACAGAATGGGCTCTCAAGATCAAATAAGAAGTCGATAAACAATTCAAAGCTGGGTTCATCAAAGTTTCCGAGTACTCAGACTGGGTAGCTAACATAGTACCCGTACCCAAAAAGGATGGGAGAATCCGTGTTTGTGTTGATTTTAGAGACTTAAACAAAGCAAGCCCTAAGGATGACTTTCCTCTACCACATATCGACATATTAGTGGATAATACGGCGGATCATGTGTTACTATCCTTCATGGACGGATACGCGGGATATAACCAGATCAAGATGGCCTTAGAGGACATGCATAAGACCGCCTTCGTCACTCAATGGGGAACCTACTGCTACACGGTTATGCCGTTTGGGTTAATCAACGCCGGAGCTACATACCAACGCAACGCAACTGCGCTCTTACATTACATGATGCATAAAGAAGTTGAGGTATACGTAGATGACATGATTGTCAAGTCCAAGGAAAGAGAGGGACATATCGTGAACCTTCGCAAATTCTTCTCGAGGCTACGGAAGTACAACACGTGGCTCAATCCTCAGAAATGCGCATTCGGAGTAACATCTGGCAAACTCCTGGGATATGTGGTTAGCCAACGAGGTATAGAAATAGACCCTTCAAAGATCAAAGCTTTAATCGAAATGCCGCAACCTCAAACAGAGAAAGAAGTTAGGGGATTCCTGGGCAAGGTACAATACATAAGTCGATTCATATCGAAACTCACCATGATCTGCGAACCCATATTCAAGAAGTTAAAGAAAACAGATCACACCATGTGGGATGATGACTGTCAGAAGGCTTTCGACCGAATCAAGGAAATACTAGCCAAACCGCCAGTGCTCATGCCACTCCAACAAAATCAACCTCTTGGTTTATATCTCACAGTAACTGAAACGGCCATGGGCGCCATGCTAGCTCAAACCATAGGAAAAGAAGAAAGAGCCATCTACTACTTTAGTAAGAAGTTCTTGGAGTACGAGTGCAAATACACACCGCTCGAAAAGACATGCCTCGCTCTTGTGTGGGCAACGAAGAAGCTACGCCACTACATGCTTAGCTACTCCGTCAAGATATTCTCCAAAATGGATCCAGTCAAATACCTCTTCGAGAAACCCGTTCTCAATGGACGTCTAGCGAGATGGACTTTGATGCTCTCTGAGTTCGATCTCAAGTATGTACCTTTGAAAGTCATAAAAGGGCGCGCCGTTACCGAATTCTTCGCAGAAAATCCCGTCAATGATACACAAACGATAGACACCTGGTCATTTCCGGATGAGGATATACTCCAAACAGATGTAGACTCCAGTGACCTCTATTTTGATGGAGCATCGAACTTAAGAGGATTTGGAATAGAAGTGTTGCTCATTTCTCCTGAAGGCGAGCATACACCAATCTCTGTCAAACTCGACTTCGAGGTGACAAATAACGCGAATCTGGCTTTGTCTCATTGGATTGCAAGCGGCAGTAAGTTTAGGCATCAAGAATCTTCGAGTACATGGGGATTCCTCTTTGATCATCAATCAAATCACGGGATCTTGGAAAATCCGAAGCGAAAGCCTGACACCTTATCAAACCAGAATAGACCAAGTAGCCCAATTCTTCGATCAAGTAACCTACTTACATCTACCTCGAGAAGAAAATCAATTTGCGGATGCTCTTGCGAAACTCGCATCTTTGATTAACATGACAGATAGTATGGTAGAAATGCCTTTATGCATCGAACGACGGTCAGAGCCAGCTTATGTGCACCAAATCACCGATGAAGAGGAAATTACAGAGGAGCCTTGGTTCCAAGCAATCCTAAACTTCAAACTCAATGGCACCTATCCACCACAAATGGACAAAAGGGGACAACGCGCCATCCGTTTGCTAGCCTCCCAATACGTCCTCGTGCAAGGAGAGTTATACAAAAGAACACCTCTTTGTGTCATCCTATGTTGTCTTGATCATTCACAGGCACGGAAAGTGATGGAAGAAGTACATGATGGAGAATGTGGCCCTCACATGAGTGGACCCATGATGGCAAAGAAAATCACACGATTAGGATATTATTGGACCACGATGGAATCTGATTGCATCAAATATGTGAGACATTGCCATAATTGACAGATCTTCGGGAATGTGCTAACATGTTCCTCCCTCATTGCTTTACACCATGACATCTCCCTGGCCATTTTCTGCTTGGGGAATTGACATCATCGGCAAGATCACTCCAGCCGGAACAGGAGGTCACTGTTTCATCTTAGTAGCAATCGATTATTTCACCAAGTGGGTAGAAGCGGCTTCCTACACCAGTCTCACGGCCAAGAACGTGGCAAAGTTCATACAAACCAATATCATTTGTCGATATGGTTGCTCACATGAGATCATCAGCGACAATGGATCACATTTCCTAGCTGAGACTGAACAATTGTTAGCCAAGTACAAAATCAAGCATCACCACTCCTCGCCATATAGACCACAAACCAATGGCGCGGTAGAGGCAGCAAACAAAAACGTTGTCACAATTCTCAAGAAAATGATTGACAACTATAGAGATTGGCCAAGCAAGATACCCTTCGTTTTATGGGGATACCGTACATCCGTTAGGACGCCCACTGGGGCTACTCCTTTCTATTTGACCTACGGCATGGAAGCTGTACAACCAGTCAAGCTAGAAATACCATCCTTGCGTATTTTACTCGAAAGTCAAATCCCCGAAGCCGAGTGGAAGAGGGATAGATATGAAGAACTCATCCTCCTGGATAAACGAAGGTTACGTGCATTACATAATGTGCAGACATATCAGGCGCGTATCAAACGAGCCTTCAACAAAAGGGTTAAGCCAAGGAACATCAAGGAAGGAGACTTGGTCCTCAAATCCATTAGGGCTCTTTTACCTGTCGATCCACGAGGAAAATTCAAACCCAATTGGGCCGGGCCATTCCTAGTCAAGTCAATACTTCCAGGGGTGCGGTTAGGATCACAGACCTAGACGAGAACGAATTTGCCAACCCAACAAACCTTGACCAATTGAAATGTTATTATGCCTAGAATAGGAGCAAAAAACGCTCCTCGCGTAACCTCACGTGTCGCTCCTATGGCACGAAATAAGCGGCCCCTGGCCAAGCTGAATCGAGCTAATGTCATCTTGCTCTTGCATTTTGACAATTTGTCATTCTCATATCATCAAATAAACTAAATTGCATTTTCGGAGTAAGTAAAGCACGTGCTTATTTTCTAAAGTTCATTACAAGCTCTTGCTTAGAACAATTATTCTTTTACATTTACTCGAACTACGCGCAAGGGTTTGATTTCATTTTTTAAATGAATACGTAGGCAATCCTTCACGGTATACAACTCACTTAATTATTTTAAATGTAAATAGAAGGAAATTTGCAAATGCACTTGAAATTCGACAAGAATAATGAAAAGAAAACCACAACGGTTTCATAACCAATTAACCTCTTTTATTTCATTCCTAGTAATAGTACGTTACATAATAAAATCATAATAAAAATAAATAGGCTAGGATTCTAAAAACCCCACCTCCTTATTACAATAATAATAATAATAATAAAAAAAAAAAATAAAAAAAAAAAAAAATAATAATAATAATAATAATAATAATAATAATAATAATAATAATAATAATAATAATAATAATAATAATAATAATAATAATAAATAATAAAAGACGTAGGCTACTCTTCCATTTTCCCTTTGCCTTTGTCATTTTTATCATACTTCTTGTCACGACCTCGAGCCGGACGCTCCTGCGCCACTTCCGACCTAATCACCAATGGTCTCTCTCGTGGTCTTGCTTTGCCATTCTTGTCAACCACCATCTCGACGGCAGGAGAAGTCTTCGGTTTCTTCGAAGGATGAACAACTCGAAACCCGGCTTCTTCCTCTCCCTCAGTCAGATGCTTCTCCTTCTCCCTTTCCACCTCGCGAACCTTGTAGTCAACAGGTTCACGCTTCCTCAGTCTCTCGCGCTCCTTCGGAGTGGTAGCTTTCCTCCACCGCATATAGGAATCTGACACCCATAGAGCACTGACAGAAGAATTCAAGAACCAAATGTTCCTCTGAGCCCATTTGATGGCCCATTCTCTTCGACTCTCAGTAGTAAGCGCCACGGCAGTCTGCGGAACAGTGTCGAGCTTCGGGATCCTCTGCTTCAATCCAACCTGCCTCATCAACCTCTCCGGAAAAATGCATATCATGAACTCCAAGCCGGGAATGCGAACTGATCGGGTAGGATCTAGGGAAGATACTTCAGTGACAGATTTGAGGTGCCACCACGGTACGATCCATCTAATTAAGGGGCCATCTTCACTTTTCAACTTGTTTTCCCAGTAGTTGCACACTCAAGTGAAGTCCACCATGTAAAGCCTGGTCCTCATTGCAATTGAGCGAGCATGATAAGCAGGAACATAAACTGGGGGCTCGCTCAATCGAAGACGCTCCATAAGCCAGACCTACCAAAAGTGGGTATTAGAAAAAAAAAACGAAAAAAAAAAAGAAACGAAAAAAAAAGGAACGAAAAAAAGAGACGAAAAAAAAAAGAGAAGAGAAAAGTGTTCTTTTACCTGCAAAATAACGGGACTTCCCAAATAAGGTAGGTCGCGATTGGCTTTCCTGTTATCCAAGCCCAATAGGATCTCTCCTAAACACGCATAAGCCGGGCTCTGCGCGACTCCATTTGCTCAATCAAGCTCAAAAGACGAGGGTCGCCCCTCATGTCCTCATCAACATGCCCTTGAAGGACATATACATGCAATAGGCAAAACCCAAATGCCCTTCGCCTTGCAACATAAGAGACAGTAGGATCAGCCCTATTGATGAAGCGATCGATGAAATCCAACATTCGCACTCCTTTAGAAGTCACAAGATGGTCAACATCAACTCTGGCCAATCCAAGCAAGTCTCTAAACTTATACCCTTGAGAAGTGGAGGGAATAGCAGGAAAATGTTCCGAATCCCAACCACGAATCGCAGCAATCTCCTCGGGAAACGGGCAAATGTCGCCTCCAGGAAAGGCAAATACGTGATAATTCGGGTCCCAATAGTCAAGACAAGCATCCAGGAACGGTTTGACTACCTTAATCAATTTCAAGCTCAAAAGTGCTCCAAAATTATAAGCACCCATGTCATACTTCCCCACACTAGAGAACTCGTTTGTCCATTCTTTTAGACGAATCTCAAGAGTGTTCATAATGTAGGCTTATTTTGGGAGTTTTGTGTGATAAGACGAAGAAATACGGAAGAATTGTGCGAATAAAGCCTCCCTCGACGTCTCTATTTATACTAAAAGTTGTTTCCTAAAATCCGTCAGAACAGGGGCACTGGGGAACAGGCGCAGCAGGTGCTGCGCCTCTTCGAAGGGACGCAGCTCTTGCTGCGCCTCTTCCTCAGCTCTTTTTCTGTCATTTTCCGCGTTGGATATTTCCTAAATTCCTCAACGAATAATTTCCAATTCATACGGGTTATTATTTTGGTAAATGCGTCAAGTTACCATATTTCGTGTTTCCTAATTTCGCAGGCACGCACCTCGAGACGATATCGACATCTTCGTCATTTTAGCACACTTGTACATTTCTTTTTAATTTTCTTTTTTGGGGAACCATTTCACTCTCCATTTCAAGCTTATATGTTTTTATTTTTTATTTTTTTTTAGGGGGTAACCCTCCCTACCGTCCGGTCATTTCCGACCAAATTTTTGCATTTTCATTTCCGACCAAATTTTTGCATTTTCATTTCCGACCAAATTTTTGCATTTTCATTTCTGGTCATACTCTTTTTGCATTTCCGAGTCTTTGTTTCGCTCTAATTTCGGCCATGTGTACAAATATATGTTCTATGAGATTCCTGTGTAAATTTCGGCAGCATGACGGCGTAAACCGTCATCTACCAAACCTGTTCAAAGCTAACCTGCAGGTACAAACAAAGCAACCCAACAGCAAAAAAAGGGATATGTACACCAAACTGGGGGGGCTTGAGCCCCCAAAACAAGATCCAAGTGTCCAAAAAACGGGTCCTAAAATGTATAAATGTACAAAAATACAACCAAAAAACAAGAAGCAACACGGAAGCTACTGCTGGTCGCCGTCTAGCTCAGCAACCTCGGCGTCGCGAACCTCGAGCTCCCTCAGCAGGCGAGCCGTCTCCTCTCGGGACTGGGCAAGCTCTCGCTCCCTCTGCAAACAACAAAAACTGGCTCACGTCAATCATCTCAAGCATAAAGGAAGATTAGAAAACTCAAAATGAAGTAAACGAAAGGTTCATACCTGACGTCCTCGACCATCAGCAAGTGCCTCGACGGTAGTAGCCCGTAGCCGGTTGGCTACCCTCCAAAAAGCCACGAACCGGGATGGCGCGACCTGTATTTCAAAAGAAAATGTTTAGCAATCAAGCAAACTTGAGCAAATGTGTTCTTACACGAAATCATATAAATAAGAAGACTCACCCTCCAGATCAGATGCTGCCAATCGTCCAAGCCAGCATATCTCACCGCCACTTCAAAGTCACGTAGCTCGGAGATCGTCGTCATCCCCGTCGTGTCGGTGTACTCAAGGGTCTCGGGGTACTCTGGGGGCTCGATGCCCGCCGCCTCGACCTCCTGCAAGATAAGATGATTTCCGTTAACCGATGATCTTTCATCATATTCTCAAACAGTCAAAAATGAAAGAGGGTAAAGCACTTACCACAATCGGCCAGTACGCCAACCTCCCGTAGAGGAACCCCGAGTAGTCTTCACCAGGAAGAAGAAGGGCGTCGCCGCCGACGCCAGCCAAGTCAGCCTCCCTCTCAGCCTCAAAAGGCTCCCTAAACATCGTCCGAGAAGGATCGATGGGAACCGTTAAGATGTCCCGAGAGCACTGTCGAGTCAGGCGCTCACCCAAGTACCACACAGGACCCATCGACGTCCTCAGAAGCAGTCGGCTCGAGCTCCTAGGTCGAAGGACCTCAGCCACGAAAGGAGGAGCGCCAGCGTACTCCTCCCAAGGCCTAGGCACCCACTAGAAAATCAAACGAAGGGTCATTCTTATGATCAGTTCTAAAAGTAGGAGAAAGAAATACAGACAAATGTAAGGTGGAATACTCACGCCGTCCAGCTGAAGAGCGTTCACCTCCCGCCGACAGACATCATGGAAGGAACACCGACTCCTCGTGCGGCACATCACCCAATCCCTCACAACGGGATAAGCCTTCTCCACCGGCTCCGTCCTCTTGGGCGCGAGCCCCGGAAAGTAGGAGTACACCCACACCTGTATATCGAGATAATCAAAAACGATCTTTCGTGATTTGACAAGAAAAGGAAAAGATCTTTCATGAGAAGAAGTGAAGGTTCATACCTCCAGCAGTAGTCCAGGGCCGACAGCAGCAGGAGAAGTCCCCTTCTCCATCAACTCCGGACGAACCATGGCCCTCATGAAACGGATGAGGACCGCAAAACCAGCAATGACCCAGTCCCAACGGCCTAGGGAGCTCAGGTCAGAAAGAAAGGGAAGAAGTTTCGTCGAAAGCCTCTCTCCCTTGTCTCCGAGGTAAATCGAAGCCAGAAACCACCAGAGCCACAAGCGGACTCTATGCTCTACAGTGCAAGGAGGAGGAGCCGTCTCCCTCCCCTCGATCACCACCAACGCCGGGGTCTTCCCCGCGAAGTAGTCTCGAACGTAAGAACTAGGAACCAAGCCAGGTACTGCAGCCGCCTTCAGCGCTAAGTTCCAGCCGATCAGCCTTCTAGCCTCCGTCGAGTCAACCCTCATGGTTGTCTTCGGCCACTCCACCACCTCAGTCTCACACGGCAGACCAAATATCATGCCTTAATTCTCCAACATAACCCCCACCACACCAAAGGGCATGTGAAAAGTGGAGGTCGTGTCCCAAAACCGGTCCAAGAAAGCTCGGATGATATTGAGGTTAGCCCGAAGCTTCCTCCTCGCAATATCCCTCCAAGCCTGCACCAACGCGACAAACGCTCCCCGCTCGATCATGGCTCGCTCCTCAGCCGACAGCCTCTCATAGCACCCCATCGCCGTCGTGTAGCCCGAGAACGACCTGATGTTCCCGACCTCCTATGTTGATTTGAAGCAAAAGCTATCTTTAGCTCAAATGAAGGAGAAAAGGAATGACAAACAGAAATGAAGGAAGATGAATGAAGAGTTATGAATCCTATTTACCAAGCTCTTCACCGTCCTGTAGGACAGGTGACCCTCCGCAGCCTAAAGAAGGTTCCTACTGTCCCAAGTCTCAGCCCACGCAGGTGCTCCCCTCAGCTGGCGACCAACTCGTCCAACGTTGGCCCGTCTCAGGGCCTCCTACTCCTCAGCAACCTCCTCCTCCTGGACCTCGTCCTCAGCAGCCATCACCGCAGCGGTGAAAGCCTCCTCCAACGCCTCCTCAAGCACCTGAGAAGGGTCAACAGCAGTGTCCACGTCTATGGGAGCTCTCCCTGACGTAGAAGCCTCATCACCTGCAAAATTAAGGTAAATTTAGGCCGCATCAAGTGACGACAAGCCTCGATTAGGGGATTTTCGAGTTTTCGGAGCTCCGAAATCGCTCTTTTCTCGCCATCTTTGGCAAAATTTCCCACAAACCCGTCCGCTCATGTGGTAATTTGGGTCAAGTCAAGCCTAAGTTTAAGCCTAGTCATGGGTTCGAGTCGGAATTTCGACAGCATTTCGTTATAACAGCGATTATGCCCTAGAAAGTGTCCTGAAGAAGCCGTCACAAACCAAAATTCCGAGATGTTAGGAAGTTTACCCATAATACAAGGATTCCAAATACCAAGTTTCGTCGCAAATGGGCAGTCCTAAGGCTATTTTCCGAAGCAATTTACGGTTTAGCAGTGAAACCGTCTCAATTTCACTCAAATGCTCAAAACTCAACGAAAATTCGAAAAAAATACATGGTTATGATCTTTATATTACCAATTAGCCATTTACAAAGTCAATTTCGCAAGGCAAAATCATTTGGAGGAGAAGCCCCAAATTTCCGACAAATTAGGGTCGAAAACCCTAATTTTGTCAATCCCATTTGATCAAATACGGAAGATAAATGCAAGATTGATACACATACCTCGATTAGTCATGGCAAATGCAAGCTTTTGGATCAAATTTTGACGGAAATGGTTGGAATTTGAGAGAGTAATTGAGATTTTATGTTTCGAACAAATGAAATGAAACCCCTGTTTCATCGGGTTTTTACGCAGAATTGCCACACCCAGGAATAGACGCAGCAGGTGCTGCACCTCTTCTAAGGGACGCAGCTCTTGCTGCGCCTCTTCCTTAGCTTTCCTTCATATGAATTTTCAAAAATTCGTTATGAGTTCGTTATTTTGTGGGCCCATCTTTGGTGCGCCTCTTCCTTGATGCTACATCGCATATTTGGACCGTTTGACGTATATTCTTCACCCGTATCCACATCTTCCAAGCCAACAGCAAATTATCGCCTTTCTTATCCTAGACCTAGTTTGTCACAACGAGCGTTTCTTCTTTGACAGGTGTTTCGACATACCTTTATTCTGTTCCCCCAGCGAGAGTACACGGATAGACTTTCCCTCTCGAGACATGGAGATCAGTTCCCGATTATGTTCCCCCAGCGAGAGTACACGGATAGACTTTCCCTCTCGAGACATGGAGATCAGTTCCCGATTATGTTCCCCTAGCGAGAGTTCACGGCCGACAGTCATTCCCTCTCGAGACATGGAGATCAACATCGACCCCAAATCTTTCCGAAGTTTGTTTGAAGCTGAACACAAGCAGATTTCTCCCATCAGTGACTGTGTCCTGCTGTCTTATCCCAATATCGCGTTTTGTTTCCCCTAGAGTTTCAAGGAATTTCAGGTATGGTCTCTTCTTATGGTTGGCGAGCCTCCTTACATAGTCTAATGGACTTTAAACGACCCTCCCCGATAGTCGACAGACTCTAAAATGTACCCGACGACAGGTCCTTGGCTCAGACCCCTTGAGCCGCCTCGCGTCGCCATAGTCGTCAGGTTGTAATCTTCGATTGACCTGATGGCTATACTTTGACTTTCGCCTTGTCCAAGCCTCAGTCAAAGTGGGGGCTCTGTAGATACCTCATTTCTGCACCTCCCGCAAACCACCCGGTGATGATCGGGCCGCATGTTTGGTACGCGGAACGCTTTGAGACAGTTCGTAAGTTTATCGTCAAGTGATCGCTCAAACATTTATGTCTACCTCTTAATTGTCATCTATACATGTCGATACAGTCGTTTTGACAATAATTAGAGTACATTTGGAGTCCGGGCCTAAAACCGCCTTCATTTTCTGAAACCGAGTCAGAATGTTCTGGAATGTTTCGGATATTTCTATTCCATATTTTACAATATTTTAATCTTTGGTAAACAATTTCCTGTAATATTCACACAAAATATTAAGGAAAACCAAATTATTCCGTTATTCCATAAACTAAACACGGAAATCTTTCTTCCGCAGGAGGAAACCACTTGGGAAAGGACGCAGCAAGTGCTGCGCCTCTTCCAAGAGACGCAGTGCTTGCTGCGCCTCTTCCCAAGTCCTTTTCTGCGTATTTTTCGTATCTTTTTCATATCTTTTCGAGATTCACTTCCAAAGTTTCTCCGAAAACCCTACTTCCTCCGTGTGATTAGTATAAATAGAGACCTTCAGTCTCTCATATTTCTCACGCGAGTGTCCTCCCTTCTCTTCTCCCTTTGCATTCTAGACCACGTTCTTACTTTTTGGCGTCTACGTGCTTGAACTTTCGACCACGTTAGCTCGGATCCTTCTGAGTACCAGCCTCGTTTTGCATGACCGACCAATTTGACCAACTCCACAATAATCAACCTTAATTAATCTTAATCGTTTTCCTCTTACGAGGGCACTTTCGTTACATTCGAGTCGAGCATCACTAATCGTAAACTTAGTTCATCTCGTTTCGTCAAACATGTAAGTCTGAGGGTGTAAATCTCTCTTTTATTTATTGTTCTTTATTTTTGTAATCATATTGTAAGATTTATGTCGAAAATATAATTAAAACCGATTTCTAAAACCCTTTGTTTAAACCCTTTTTACGGATTAACAGGAGACAGACGTCGAGAAGGGACGCAGCAACTGCTGCGCCTCTTGGAAAGGACGCAGCACTTGCTGCGCCTTTTCTTGAGGTTGCCGTCGTTCCTGCTTCTCTTCTTCTTCCTTCGTCTTCTGTTGGTTTCGTCTTTCTTGTTTTCTCTCGTCTTTGTTTGTTCTTATTTCGTTCACATGATAATTTAACATATCGTTCATCATCATTAACATATAATCCGTCATAAATTCCCGACTTAAATCTCAAATAACCAATATTTGCGGGTTTTCATCGTTAAAGTCAAACCGGGTTGTAGAAATTCGATTCATTCATGTTGGGTTTCTGGAATTCGACCTTTGATATATTTCCATCTGTTTATTATCATATTCATCATTAGTTTATCATTAATCCATCATATTTAACCTAATTAGTTCCTTAATTTGTTAATTATTAACTCTCATTAATCTTGTATTAATTCGTTCTAGTTAGTTTCATCCATGTTTATCGCTTTTTATGACCGTCAATCATATGTAAATAACCTATTAATCACTTCCATCCGAGTAAATATCATTAATCAATCATTAAATTCACCAACGAACATTAACTACTTGCAATTCCGGCTTCACAGCCAGAACTGAGCCAAGGAACAGACGCAGCGACTGCTGCGCCTCTTCCAAAGGACGCAGCTCTGCTGCGCCTATTCCTGGTTGATTTCTGTCTCTGAACTCCCGTTTTGCCTTGACTTAGTTTATTAGTTACGCATTTAATTAACTATTAGTCGTATTATCACCCTTAATTCCTGTTCGTTAATTCCTTTATTCTTTCTTTTCCCAAATTATCCATTTTAAAGGTATTTTCGACATAAATCGTTTAACCCGATGTAATTATTGTAATTTTTCATTATTGTATCTATAATTGTATTCCTTTTATTATTTCGCTTGTATGTTTTCACATGTAATTGAACTTAAATCCCAACTTTGACCCAAATGCATGTTAAATTACGTGTTTACCGACTTAGTCTAATTCTTCACATGTTAGGATTAAAACGTTGGATGTTGCATTGCATGCATATAATCGACAATATATCGAGTATAGACAATTTCCCTAATCATTAGTAGAGGCCGCTATCGAGGCGGGCGGGATTAGGTGTTCGATCAAAAGAGCTTCCTAATACGTACCCTCACACCTTACTCCAGATCTCTGTGAACATCCGTGTTCATTGGCATCCACGAGAGTCATTCTAGACATAGAATGCTAAGGGTAACGAGTTCTTGGTGTTCATGTCACTACTTTGTGTCTTGACATGGCATGAGGTATTCGAACGGTTTCCAATTTTCCACAATAAATTGTTGGCGACTCCACAAATGCAAACGTTTGTTCTTTCCCAAGCGCCCCCGTGCGCCTATTGTCCACACTTAGGTTCTTGAATCCATAAACTCTTCAATTGTGTTTACTTAATGGTGGTCAACGAGGCGCCAAGTGTTGGCGTAAAAAACGCCCAATTGGCAGCGCTCTTAAAGGAATTCGAAGATGTTTTCCCCGATGATCTACCACTGGATTTACCCCCTATTCTTGGGATCCAACACCAAATTGATCTCATTCCCGGAGCTTCATTGCTGAACAAAGCGGCTTATCGATGCAATCCAATAGAAACGAAAGAGTTGCAACGACCAATTGAGGAGCTAATGAATAGAGGCTATGTTCGTGAAAGCCTGAGTCCATGTGCCGTCCCTACTCTACTTGTTCCAAAGAAGGCTGGGACGTGGCGAATGTGCATTGATAGTCGAGTCGTGAACAACATAACTATCAAGTATCGTTTTCCTATCCCAAAGGCTTGACGACATGCTTGATGAGTTACATGGGCCCGAGATCTTTTCTAAGATCAACTTAAGGAGTGGTTATCACCAAATACGAATGAGAGAAGGGGACGAGTGGAAAACCGCGTTCAAGACTAGACATGGGTTATACGAGTGGACCGTCATGCCATTCGGATTAACCAATGCTCCGAGTACTTTTATGCGACTCATGAACGAGGTACTCAAACCTTTCTTGAGCAGATTTGTTGTCGTCTATTTGGATGACATTTTGGGGTACAGTCGAACTGAGAAAGAGCATTTCAAACACCTTTGAGAGGTGTTCGGCACACTTCGAGGGCAGAAACTCTATGAAAAGAGGGAGAAGTATTCATTGTTGGTCGAGAGTGTAATCTTTCTCTACTATATGGTATCTAAAGACGGGGTTTCGGTCGATCAAACCAAAATTGAGGCAATCAAGTCGTGGCCTACCCCTAAGTCCATCACGGAAGTCCGGTCGTTTCATGGACTTGCTTCGTTTTATCGGAGGTTTATTCGGGACTTTAGTACCATCACTAGTCCCATCACCGAGTGTTTAAAGAAAGGAGCATTCGTATGGACCGCGGCCGCTCAAAGGGCCTTCGAGACGATAATTCAAAAGCTTTGCGAGGCACCGTTGTTGGCTCTTCCAGATTTTACCCAACCATTTGAGGTGGAGTGTGACGCAAGAGGTGTTGGAATTGGTGCCGTGTTGGTACAAGGAAAGAGACCCATCGCATACTTTTCCGAGAAGCTGAGTAGTGCTAGACTCAACCACTCTACATACGACAAAGAGTTCTATGCGATCGTGAGAGCTCTTAATCATTGGAGTCATTATCTCCGTCCGAATCACTTCATATTACATTCGGATCATGAATCATTGAAGTACATTAACAGGCAGTAGGAGTTGAATCCGAGACATGCCAAATGGGTGGAGTTTCTACAATCCTTAAACTTCTCTTCCAAGTATAAGGATGGCAAAAGCAATGTGGTGGCCGATGCTCTTTTCCGGCGCTATTCTCTATTGCATGTGCTCGACGTTCGCCTACTTGGATTCGAGATCTTGAAGAACTATTATGACGATGATCCCGATTTTGGGGAATTGTTCGAGAAATGCAAATCGGGAACACAAGGCGAGTTTGCCATTCAAGATGACTTTCTTTTCAAAGGAAATAGGCCTTGTGTGCCTAAGCATCAAGTTCGGGAATTGTTAATCCGAGAAGCTCATGGAGGAGGACTTGGTGGACATTTCGGCATCAACAAGACTTTGGAGGTCCTCAAGAAACATTTATATTGGCCTCGAATGCAAGGTGATGTGCAGAATATGGTCCGGAAACGTGTCACTTGTCATGTTGTGAAAAGTACATTCAAGCCGGGAAAATACATCCCGTTACCTATCCCTTGCCGGCCATGGGAGGATATATCTATGGATTTTATTGTTGCTTTGCCTCGTACTCAAAGAGTTTGTCACAAGACGGGCGACGCTAACAACGTGGCTGATTTGTAGTTTCGAGAGATACTTCGTCCTCATGGAGTTCCAAAAACGATAGTCTCCGATCGAGATTCCAAGTTCTTAAGCTACTTTTGGAACACCCTATGGAGGAAAGTGGACACCAAGCTATTGTTTAGTATGTTTCACCATCCACAAAACGATGGGCAAACAGAGGTGACGAATCGAACTCTTGGTACATTGTTGCGTGGTCTCGTGAGCAAGACTCAAAAGGATTGGGATTTAAAGCTCGCTCACACCGAGTTCGCTTACAATCGGTTTTCGACATACGCAACAAAGCACTCCCCATTTGAGATCGTGTATGGTGTGAATCCCTACCTACCGCTCGACCTTAGTCCTTTACCCGAAGGCGAATTGGTGCATAAGGATGCGAAGGCCAAGTTGGAATCGATGATCAAACTCCATGAACAAGTCCGGGCAAGGATCGAGACAATCAATGAAATATACAAGCGCAAGGCTAATAAGAATCGCCAACCAAGGACTTTCAAAGAAGGAGACATAGTATGGTTGCATTTAAGGAAGGACAGGTTTCCGAACAAGCGCAAAAACAAACTCATGCCTCGTGCGGAAGGTCCTTACAAGGTAATTTCAAAGGCAGGCAATAACGCTTACAAGATCGAGCTACCCGGAGACTATGGTGTGCACGCTACCTTCAACATCGGTGACCTATCTCCTTATGTCGATGACGATGGGATCAAGGAATTGAGAGCAATTCCTTTTCAAGGGAGAGGATATGATGCGAATTTCGACCCCATAGAAGAGGTTGTGCTCAATTTAGAAGACCAAGTGAACCCAAGCCCAAGTAATGCATTATTTACACATAAAATATGGATGGGCTCAATTAAGGAAAGGGAAATATGTGCAATCAAGACTCGAGACCCATGGGAACCGACTTGAAACCATGTGGGGGCATTGGGTCAGCGGTACCAAGAGGAGTCAAGGGAAAATGAACTTAGTTTTTAGTATTTTCAACTAGTTTGAATAAGGTTTGAAAAAGTTAGTCTAGTTTGTGAGTTCTATGCATCAATCATCCTAGAACTCACAAAAATGCATTTAATGTAGTCTTGGAGGCCAAGGCATTTCGGCCTATATAAGGACCAAGACTCCCTCATTTGTAATCATCAAGTTGTAATCAAAAACCCTTTCTAGAGAGAGAAACTCATTGTTTCAATCTTTTTAAAATCGACGAGTTCGAGTCTTGCCTTGGACCAAGGACGCGTTCCGAAGTTTGAGTTGAATTACTTGACGCGCTTTCGAGTAATTCCCCCATTGTTATCGTTATAGGTCTAACGATAGCAAATATTCCATTGGTTCGATCTCTTCCCAAGATATCGAAACAAATATCCCTTTATTTTTGCACAAAAGAAAATACAAAAAACAAACAACCTTAACCCAAATATCCTTCATTATTCAACTCAAGTGAAACGATTTGGTCGGGTTGCACCTAGTGCATTCGGATCTCTCGCCTCATTTGAATTCACAATAAGTCTTCCGCTCCGCTTTACGCATCAGAATGTTAATAAGAATTTGTTGAACAATAGATTGCAAATGTTGGTTTACATTGTCATGGTTTGGTTGTAGAAGTCAATTAAGTTGATAAAAAAAGCCTAACTATGTTAAAAATCGGAACACACAAAATTAATGGGTTGATTTAGTTGATTATTGATGGATCATCACTCCATTTACATAAAAGATACTCTTTTTTGTTTACGTTAATTATATTATTTAGCAATCCGTCTCATTGTAGACGGATAGTGGCCCTCTCACAAAATACAAGTGGGGGTATCCATTTCCTACCCATTTGCACTATTCATTCTCATTTTGTGAGAGGGACGGTATCCGTTTACAGCTTTAGACGGATAGTGTTCGTCTGAAATGAGAATTTGTGATTATGTAGTTACCTATTTTTATTGTTGTACGCATCACAGATTTTAGTCAATTTAAAACGGCATTCCCAAAAATGTGGTTTAATTATTTAAAATGAACATGTGATAACTGAGACTGACTTTTATAAGATTCACAAATTAGATTAACTTACAACATCTACCAATATATTCCATTTTGTAAGCATACGACAGTCTAAATGTTGAATGGTGGTACGCAAAATAACGGGTATCTCAATTATATATGTAAACTGTTTGGAGGATTTTTGTTAGATCTCTAAAAAATAAATTTGTTTTTTACTATCTACCATTAAGACTGGTTGTTCCCTATGAACTTCATGCGAAATATATAATACGACATCTAATTTTGTACATGTGGGATATATTCTTGAGTGAATTAACGATCAAAATTTTCAAAGTCTGACCTCTAAAAAGCAAATGAAGAGTTTTGTGTGGATTGTAGGATATTAGGATACTACCCTTAAACTCGATTAGTTTTAGATTAATTTTATTAAAATTATAACTCATTTTTGTTTATTTGAAATTTTATATATCAACAAAATTAAGTATCATTATCTTACATTATTATTCTACTCTTTATTTATAATAACAAAATGAACAAATTTTCAGAAAAGAATTTCAATTTTAAGAAAATGGCTTCAAATTACTAATTATTTATTCAAAAAGATGGGGAGTTAGACGGATATGTGGCTCACAAAATTAAAGTGAGATGGTTGAAATGGAAAAGTGCTACAGGGTTTTTATGCGATAAAGATATACCCAAGGATTAAAGAAAAAATTTTATCGCACGACGATTAGGCATGCCTTACTTTACGGCTTCGAGTGCTGAGCCGTGAAACATTGTCACATTCAAAAGATGAGTGTGGCGGAGATGCCATTGTAATTAACAGCTCGAATATTTTGCAAGTATTTTAAATATTCAAAAAAGTTTTAAAATAAAATTATCTTTATTACTACACAGGTTTCACTAAGTAGTTTAAGTCGAACAACTTAGATTTTTGGTAGGATCTCTTTTGTTTTTTTTTTCTCATAAGGAGTAATTGTATGTATAAAATATGCAATTTTAACACTTTTATACGTTTATTATATGACCTTTTTTGCGTTTTAAATATATTTTTAAAATAAATATTGTTTATAAGTTATTTTCCTATTATTATTTTAGTAAAGAATAATCGATAAATTATTAGATCTACTTCTATTAGTATTATTTTTCTCATAAATTATCGATCTACTTCTAGGAGGATTATTTTCTCATAAATTATTGATCTACTTCTAGTAGGATTATTTTCTTATAAATTATTAGATCTACTTCGATTAGGATAATTTTCTCATAAATTATTAAGAGGAAAAAGTTAGATCTACACTTATTAGTATAAGAATAATAATAATAAATTTATATACATTTATTTTATATATAGGAATTCTAAAAAAGTTGGACTCTCTAATATCGCTCGAAAAGTTCATACTTTATATATATATATATATATGTGTATATATATATATATGTATATATATATATATGTATATATGTATATATATATGTATATATACATATATATATACATATACATATATATATACAAAAATGGCCTAAAGTTATACAAATAAGGACTAAAGTTATACAAAAATTGACTAAAGTTACACAAAAATGTACTAAAGTTATACAAATAAGGACTAAATTATATACAAATAAGGACTAGAGTTATACAAAAATGGACTAAAATTATACAAAAATTTTGTATAACTTTAGTCCTTATTTGTATAACTTTAGGCCATTTTTGTATAACTTTAGGCCATTTTTGTATAACTTTAGTCCATTTTTGTATAACTTTAGTCAATTTTTGTATAACTTTAGTCCTTATTTGTATAACTTTAATCCTTATTTGTATAACTTTAGTCAATTTTTGTATAACTTTAGTCCTTATTTGTATAACTTTAGTCAATTTTTGTATAACTTTAGACCATTTTTGTATAACTTTAGTCCATAACAGTATAACTTTTGTCCATAATTGTGTATACTTTAGTCATTTTATATCATTTTTATATAAAAATGTGAAATATAAGATTAAAAATCAACAAATTATAAGAATTTTTATATAGTTAGGATTAAAACAACAAATTTTATGAAAAATATTTTATTAGATCTTAGATGAAAAAAAGTATATCATCAAAAAAAACGATATTTAAAAAAAACGTATAACAAGAAGAGATTTGAAAAGAATAAATAACAACAAAAATTAACAAATAAAACAAACTGACCCCAAACAACAAATTTAACACAAAATCTGAAAAAAAAAAAAAAAAAAAAAAAAAAAAAAAAAAACCGAGACGCAAAATCTGGAAAAAAAAACGAGTTTATAGAATTTACCGACGGCGGTGGTGGAGGTTGGTGGTGGGTGGCGGACTGGCGGTGGAGGTGGGTGGTGAGTGGTGTCGGGTGGGATAATGGTGGGTGGTGGTGAATGAGGAAGAGAGGAATGAATGGTTTATTTGAGTTTTTTTATTTATTTGGATTT
Source organism: Silene latifolia (assembly GCF_048544455.1). Classification (NCBI taxonomy): domain Eukaryota; kingdom Viridiplantae; phylum Streptophyta; class Magnoliopsida; order Caryophyllales; family Caryophyllaceae; genus Silene; species Silene latifolia. Next base: position 39,066,158 of record NC_133534.1, on the reverse strand, counting down.
TTTGGGTTTTTTTATTTATTTGGATTTTTTGGGTTTATTGAGGTTTTGAGAGAAGAGAAGAGTGAAATGTGTGAGATGAGAGATAAATAGGTTGGTGGAAAACAAATATATAGTAAATTAATGGTTAATTAGGGTGGATTAGTAAGGTTTGTAAATTAGCCTTTATAATGACTTTGGGTGGGTTCATCTCATCCCTCCATCTCCCTCTATCCAATGGCTCATAATAGGACTTATGGACTCAATACATATACATGGACTTACATGATCTCTTCTTTCTCTCTCTCTCTCTCTCTCTCTCTATATATATATATATATATATATATATATATATATATATATATATATATATAGGATCAAATGAGTTAGGGTACTTTTGATGAGTTACCCCTCTAAATCTGGACCATTCATCTAACATAAGATATGTGGCTGAGATTTAATTTTACATCTCATATATAAACCCAATTTTGATGGTTTGACTTCTTTTTTCCTCCCATTTTCTCGACAGTTTCTTTCTTTCTCTCTCTCTCTCTCTCTCTCTCTCTCATATTTTCCCTCTGAAAATATCAGTGCGTTCGTTGATTTTGTTCATCTTCGCTGTCCTTCTACTTCAATTTGTCCTCAATTTGTGTCGTTCTTCTACTTCATTATCGTCGTTTATCTCATAATCGTGGTTCTCAGTTTGTTCGTCCTTCTCAACAGGTAATCAATGAGCTGAAATTATTTTTTTCGTTGATTTTGTTCAATTTTGCATGTTCTTCTTCTTGTTTTCTACTTGATTTTTTTTGTTTTCTGTGTTTATTCTTCATTTTGTTTAGTATATAGTTTAGTTTGTTGTGTTTTGTTGTTAATTTACATTTTTCATTGTCTTTGCATAATTTAGGGTTTCGTAATTGATTTTTCATTTTTGTATCTGTTGTTGAGGTTTTTCTTTTTGTTGTGAATTCGTATAATTCTAATGAACATAATGTGTGTGTGTTTGGAATTATTTGTGTTATTGTAATATATTGATGTTGTTATTGTAATGTATTGTGGTAGTTATTGTAATGTAGAAACTCAGTTATTGTAATGACTATTATTTTAGTTATTGATCTTTTGGTTAGTGTTTTTAAGTCAGCTTTTAGTCAAGTCCAGTTATTTTAATATTAAAAGTTTGTTATTGTAATATAGTGATGTTGTTATTGTAATATAGTGATGTTTATTATTGTAATGTATTGTGATAGTTATTGTAATATAGTAATTTAGTTATTCTATACGTAGTATTATATAGTTATCATTTTAGTCAAGTCCAGTTATTGTATTCTTGTATCTTTGATTATTGTATTATTAAAACTCAGTTATTGTATTAGTTGTCATATTTTTTGTGTTTATTCTGATAATTTTGTATTCTGTTGCTCAGTGATAAAAACAAATGGGTCCTAAACGTAGCAGGGAGCCTGAAGATGGTAATAAAGATGATTTGAAACGCTCAAAAGAAAATTTTCCAAAAAAGAAGCTCAGTAAGGTTCCTGGAACTCCAAGATTGAACATGTGAGTATATGTGTCCTGCCCCTTTGTTATGAGTTTCTCTTTATTTGATGTGTTACTCTTTTTATTTTTTGCTTGATTTTCCATTTTCAGTGCTGCAAACATTAAAGTGAGTTGTCGTCCTAATGGTTTGGTTAATCTAGTAAAACAACTTGGTCCAAATCAGCGAAAGGCTGTCATTGAGATCGGATTTGGTGGTTTGCTTGATTTTAAAGTGAACAGTATACCATTGGGTATTATACCATTGTTTGTAAAACACTTTAATGCTACTGCTCATATTTTTAAAGCAAGAGATGTCAAATTTTTTCAGTCAAAAGATGATGTGTATGATGTTTTTGGATTGCCAAATGGTGGTGATAAGGTTGAGATTGTTTACACTGGACATAGTGTATTGTCTTCACAAGAAACGTTGAAAGCTGAGTTCCGGAAGAAGTTTAAAGTAGAAGGGACAAATTATGTTACTATCCCTGCTGTTTATAATGCAATTACTGATTTGGGGGATGATGGGGGAGATGAATTTCGGAGGCTGTTTGTGCTTTATGCTATGTCCATTGTCCTTGCTCCCCCTTCAAATTATGGAATTGACTTTTCAATTCTTAAAGCGGTGCAAGATGTTTCACGTATCCACCATTTGGATTGGTGTGGGTATGTGTTTGATAAATTAGTTGAAGGTGTTGACCGGTGTAGAACTGGGTCCTCTACTTTGCGTGGTTGCATACTTGTTGTTATGGTGGCATACTTCCATCGTATGCGTTTTAAGGAAGATACAATGTCTTCTGAGACTCCTCTTATCAAGCACTGGGATGAGAAATTTTTTGTTAGTAGGGGTATTTCAGAGCTCAATTCTGGTTCACTAGGGAATGGGGAATATGTCAATGGTGTGTATCCTGTCTGCAAACTCTTAAGAGAAGCAAAAGCTGGTAAACCTGAACCTGGGAAAAAGTATCTGGAACTGCCTGACTGTTTTGATACTGATGATGTTATTCGAGCAAAGGCCGCTTATGTAAGTTCCAATCATTCTTTCAATCATTTTTGTGTAGTTACTGTAAAGGTGTAGTGTAGTTATTTTAAAGCTTTGTAGCAGTTATTTTTTCAATTATTGTAAATTATTGTAAAGACTTAGTATAATTATTGTAAAGACTTAGTATAATTATTCTTTTTTTCTTTTTTTTTTTTTCTTTTTCTTAGGTTTCCCAAGCACATCTTTTGATGATGAAGAGGGATGTTGAGATATTTCTCCATTTGTACACGCAACGGAAGGAAGCGATGGGAAAGGAGTGTGGTTCTTCAACGATTGAAGATTCTTCGACACCACTTGATTTCTTCGACTCCTGCTTTCATTAGTGACGATGATTCTTTGTTCACTAAATATTTCAATTTTATTTGTGAAAAAGCTGAGGAAATGAAACAGGGGGGAAGTAAACTGTCGTTGTATGAAAGTTTTTGCAAGGAGCATGAAAAGGGGAAGCATGAAAAGGGGGAGCATGAAAAGGGAAAAGATGAAAGGAATGGGGGTTTAGCGTTTGATCCAGAAAAATATAAGGTGGTTTATTCTCGGGAGAAAAGTAAAAATAAGGTCCCTGATGTAGCGGTTGAGAAACCGAATGAGGAGGTTCCAACTAATGACGGCATTGATAATATTGATGTTGAGAATGAAGTTGTGGACTTGAGTAGTGTGGATGACGTTGTTAACAAAGTTGTCAACGAGGCTGTTGTTGGGGATAGAATTCAAGATAATTCTATTATAAGTGCTTACCTGCTGCATTCAGACGTTATGCCTGAGCATACGTTTTTTGGGAATTGTGGTATAGGGTGTGATTTAAATTGTGAATCACCCAATTCTGATGCAGTTGTAGTTTCTGTTTTTTTGTGCAAGTACAAGGAGCTTTTTGCTCCTATTTTAATGCGGAAGAAGGCTGTACTTGATTACTGTTTTTTGCACGATCATGACCAACGAATTGGGTAAGCATTATATGTTTTTTGTTCCCTCTTTTTTTTTTCTTTTTTTGCTAATATATCTACTTTTTAAAAGTTTTTATTGTTGTTTTGGGTTTTTGTCTTTACTATATAATTTGTTTCCATGTGGCAGGGAGGATTTGGTTGTGTTTTCATTTCATCACATGTTAACTCGAGATGACATTATTTCACTGTCTGTTAAGACTATGATCACATCGAACGTGATTGATTGCTGGTCATTCTTACTTAATGACATGCTGGTCAAGGCTGGGAAAGGGTTATCCCGCACAAGAAGTTTTTTTTGTACAAGTCAATCGGTATGTGAAATTTTTTATATATATTTCTGTATCAGTAAATTTACAATGGTTATGACAGTTATTCTATTGTAGTTACTTGATTATTGTAAAGTATATTAGTTGTTATTTTATTCAGCTAAAACAGTTTTCCTATTCTTCAATTTTCGTATTCTTCAATTTTGTTTATTGTTTCTGTGATTATTCTAATACTGTATTTCAGTTATTGTATTATACAAGTTCAATTATTCTCTCTTTTTTACAAGTTACAATAACTGAGTTTTCATAATACAATAACTATGTTATCGTAATACAATAATCGATTATTGTATTACAATAACAATGTTATTGTATTACAATAACATAGTTATTGTATTATGAAAACTCAGTTATTGTATTATGAAAGCTGTTATTGTTGTGATAGTTATTGTAAAGCAGAATAGTGGTTATTGTATTCAGTTAACCAAGTTTTTTCAATTGTGATACTTCATTTTCGCTTATAGTGTGGTAATATTTTTCATAGGCTTCTTTGTTTAAGCTTATCAAAGCTGCTGAAGATGAGAAAGATTTATACAGAAAGGAAATTTATAATGTTTGGGACACTGTCATTGAGAACAGCGAAGGTTCTCTTGACATTGGTGCCGATTTGGTAATTTTTCCAATCCTTTCTCTTCTTTCTTTCTTCTGTTGATTATTTTATTGTTGAGAACAGCAAAGGTTTATGTACGCCTGTTTTATCATGCCAGGTTTTTATCCATGTTCATTTTGGAGATCATTTTTTCTGTGTTGTTGTTAATTTTGTGGGGAAGACTATGGACTATCTTGACAATCGTGTATATGATGATTTTGAAGATAGTATCTGGGTGTTGACTACCAACTCTATTGTATGTACCTTATTATAAGTTTTTGTTTTCATCTACTTCTTTTAGTTATGTTTTTTGTTCTTGAGTGATGAATTTTGATTTAAAAATGTAACCAGGTTGAAATATTTGGTAGTTATCTTGTCGAGAAAGGTTTTGAAAGAGGCAGTGAGGTCCGCAATTTCAAATTTGTAAATGTGGCTTTTGGGTGGAAATCGGAAGGGTCCCAGAATTTGGATTGTGGTGTTTTTGTCATGATTCATATGATGTTTTATCTTTGGGAAGTTGTTCAAATCGAGTTGCATGACGCATTGAAAAGGATCATATATAGAGTGAGATAGCCGCCATCTTGGTTTTAGCCGATATCAACAAAATTAGGAAACAATTGTTGGATTTGGTTGATGATTTTACAAAGACAAAGGCACCTTTGCTTTTTGTTTTGCTTGAGAAGTGTAAGCTAGGCCGAGTTGGAAGCGGCAAGGGTGAAGCGGATGCTTTGGAAGTCATTTAGGGTTATCGCAGAGGAACCGGATGATGGTGTAGGTACTCCGGGGCCTGGGAAAAAGAGTATGTCTGATACACCTATGAGCGCCGGGATGATTAGATCAGGCCGAGGTAGTAGACCGAACTCTGATGGTCTTGGTCGCTCAATAAAAAGCGTGGCAAGGCAGATACAAATCTTGTTGTTGTTTCAAAAGTTATGAGGGCTAACAGCAGATATACACGCGCTATGCCAAGTGAGAAGAAACAAGTTGTTGATTATTGTTTCTTGGATGATTACAATCTTGCAAATGAGTATGTTCATTTTTCTCTAAACTCAATGAGAAACAAGTTTGTGTGATTATTCTAATAATGTATTGCAGTTATTGTATTCTACAAGTTCAATTATTCTATCTTTTTTACAAATTACAATAACTGAGTTTTCATAATACAATAACTATGTTAATGTAGTACAATAATCGATTATTGTATTACATTAACATAGTTATTGTATTATGAAAAACTCGATTATTGTAGCTGTAGTTATTTTTTAAATATTGTTTTTAAAATATTACTAAGCTTTTTTTTTACTCCTTTGCAGTGAACTTTTGTTTTCTGCGGGCAATGCTATCTTGGATAGGTCTGATATTCTTTCTACGAAGCCCGAAAATTACACTGAGTTGTGCATAATAGCTGCCTGGTCAGTTGTCTTGAATTTCATGGAGGTTAAGGAGAAAGAAGCGCCAGTGATGATGTTCCTTGGGACACAACATATGGTATGATATGTTTTTCATTGTGCAGTTACTGTAGAATGTTTAATCATTTATCTTTAATTTTCTTCACAGTTTTATGGTATTTATAGGGAATCTTTGAAGACATGCTAGAGCAAGGAGGGGATATTGATGATGTAACTGACAGCCAGAAAGACAAGGTTGTGCAGTTTTGGTCCAATTATTTACGTGAAAATGTTGTAAACTCTGAGATCGATGTGGACCTTGTCTTCATCCTGTTGTCTTTAGAGAAGTACTACTTTTGTGTTTGTGTGAACTTTATGAAAAAGACGGTTGATGTGCTGGACCATACGTCGCATAAAGATTGGGAAAAATCCGATTTTTACAGACTTGCAAAGATTGCAGTACGTTTTTCTAACTCCTGATCATATACAAATGTTATTTTCAGTCGGAATTATTGTATTGTTGTAACAAAGTTATTGTATTGTTTTAAACTTGTTATTGTATAGTCGTGCTTTCTAATTCTTTTTTTTGTTTGTACATGCTGTAGGTTGATTGTTTTTCTGACTTTTTGGATACAAGGAAAACAGCAAAAGAAGGAGTTCTCATTAACACATTTACATTCGTGGATGTTGATTTTGAATGGAAAGCGAATGTCAAGGCTGATAAGGAATCGGGATTTTTCACCATGTTTCACATGCTCACATATGAAGGGAAGCACGAGCAAGGATTGTATGCGGTTAAGAAGAAAGTTGAGAGGATTCCTATATGGCTTGAGATGGTGGCTATTTTGTTGATGTCAGATGTCAACGAGTCAAGAGCGTCTCTTTTGGAAGAAGTGGAAATTTTGAGGCGGAGTATATTGGAAGTAGAGAAAGAACTTTTAAAAGACAAAGATCGGGGAGGAAAAGGGTTAAAACAACGGCCGTTCTCGGTCCTTCTCGTAAAACACATAAAAGAACAATTGATTGATTATAGATGGATTTAGCAAACAATTCTAGATGGATTTGTTGGATAATCTAATGTTTTAGATAGTCATTATTGATTGATTAGAACAAATTTGATGTAGTCATGTTATTGATTGATCAACAAGTTAGTGTTTTTGTAATGCCTTGAAGTCATTATTGTAATATCTCTAGACAGTTATTCAAATGATCAAATGCAATTATTTTAAAGCTTTCATGTAATCGATTATTGTAAAGCGTTTGCCCAATTATTTTAAAGCATACCTCTGATTATTTTAAAGCTCTCATGTATCCGATTATTGTAAAGCTCCTCCCCAATTATTTTAAAGCATATCTTTGATTATTGTAACAAATTGGCAAGTGCAAAGCATTATCAATTACTGAAAAGCATTATCAAATTAATATATTTATGGAAAAAAATCAGAACGATTGCAAATAAACTCAGCATCAATTATTATAAAGCATAATTGTGATTATTGTATAGTTTTCACATGATTATTCAGTTATTCAAATGATCAAATGCAATTATTTTAAAGCTTTCATGTAGCTGATTATTGTAAAGCGTTTGCCCAATTATTGTAAAGCATACCTCTGGTTATTTTAAAGCTCTCATGTATCTGATTATTGTAAAGCTCTTCCCAAATTATTTTAAAGCATATCCTTGATTATTGTAACAAATTGGCAAGTGTAATGCATTATCAATTCTTCAAAGCATTATCAAATTAATATATTTATGGAAAAAAATCAGAACAATTGCAAATAAACTCAACATCAATTATTGTAAAGCATAATTGTGATTATGCTATAGTTTTCACATGATTATTGTAATAGCGCAAGGTATTATTAAATGAACAAAATCGAAACAATTGCAAAAAAATTCAACATCAATTAATGTAAAGCATAACTTTGATTATTGTAAAAGTCTAACACACTTATTGTAAAGTATACCCCTGATTATTTGTAAAAAAGTCTAACACAATTATTTTGCAATCTTGCGGTTATTGTAAAGCATAATATGGATTATTTTAAAACGTAATCTTGATTATTTTAAAGCGTAATGCATTTTTCATTCTTCTTCATCTTCATCCTCCATTTCATTTTCCTCTTCATCTTCTTCCTCCAAAGCATGCTCAACAAACGGATTTGGACAGTTTCTCTTGTCATGGTGTCCCATTTGTTTGCAGTTATTACATAGCCTCTTCGGTTTGCTCGCCTTCTCAATTGCCTTATCCTTGTTTGATTTCATTCTCATGCCGCTTCCTTTGTTTTTTGCAATCTTTGGTGGAAGAACAATAATATTTGATTTTGCTGAACAACCTAAGAGCATTTCCAGTTCTTGATCCTTTGTCAAGCTCTCTTTGGTTGGATTTATTTTCTCTCGGAATTGTAAAAGCATCAAACTTAGCTCCTTGATTTGATTTTCAGGCATCGAGTTAAGAACACTTATTGTTGCATAAAACTCTGACCATACCCTTGATAATTCCAACTTTCTCAAATCAGTGGGATCGTAGTCTTGCAATAACTTTCCATCCAGTCCATACAAAGGCTTTCTATATGATTTCTTCGTCCATCTAGTTTCGATGTACTGCTCCGGTATGCTTTGCAGTCCTTTTCCTGATATAATCCATATAATGTGTTTACAAAGGATTCCTTTCCTCTCAAACATCTTGCACGTACATGTTGTTTCCTTTGATTCGTTATTGTGAGCAACCTGCATTACAGTGTAGTTATTTTAAAAGGCAAACATAGTTATTATATAGTTCAACATGAATTATTTTATGCAGACTAGCAATTAACACCAAGGTAGAAGTCCTTCAGTTTTTTTATGTTTAATATAATGTTACAAAGTAGTTTTCACATGATTATTAAGTTATTCAAATGATCAAATGCAATTATTTTAAAGCTTTCATGTAGCTGATTATTGTAAAGCGTTTTCCCAATTATTGTAAAGCATACCTCTGATTATTTTAAAGCTCTCATGTATCTGATTATTGTAAAGCTCTTCCCAAATTATTTTAAAGCATATCCTTGATTATTGTAACAAATTGGCAAGTGTAAAGCATTATCAATTCTCAGTAAAGCATTATCAAATTAATATATTTATGGAAAAAAATCAGAACAATTGCAAATAAACTCAACATCAATTATTGTAAAGCATAATTGTGATTATTGTATAGTTTTCACATGATTTTTTTAATGGTAAAACACGGTTATTGTATTCTTTTATCACAGTTATTGTATGTTAAAGTAAAAAGACAATTATGTTTATAAAATTGAATAACCTGAAATATTCTATGCTTCCTGTAGGCATCTTCAACATTTATAATGTGCATGTTTCCTTGCTCAGAAAACCCCCTAACGGCACACGAACAGGGAGCCATTTGCACTTGCTCTTGGAACTCATAGAAAACAGTATGTGTGTAGATTTTAGAGGCATGTTTTTCAATCATTGTCTTAGAAGAAGCCTGTGGCAATGTGCTGTCACTTGCAGCATCAAGAAATCTATGATTATAGCGTTGTTGTTCCATTGCACTCTGAAAACGCAACCAAAATTCTACAAGTGTGCCATCTATGCTCTCAAATCTTTTGAAATAACTGTTTTGACTCTCTGATCTTTGTGTAGTCTTCAAAAGGCAGCCTAAAGGCAAATCCCTAAAGTAAGCAGGTATCCATTTGTGCCTTTTGCCATACATGTATGTCAACCAAGTATTATCATTCAACTCAAAGTCATTAATCACTTGAGTCCATTTTTCTTCAAACTCAATGGGTTCCAAGTCAGTATCTCAAACAACTCCGCATATCCGCTCAACAAAGTCAGTCTCCTTACAAATCTGTGACTCAACTTTATCGGTAAGTTTTTTCATTATATGGCACATGCAGTAACGATGTCTTGATTGCTTAAATACAGAACGCACCCCGAGTTTAATTGTCGGATCTTGATCAGTAAGAATGCACTGAGGTTCCTTGTTGCCCATACAATCAAGGAACTTCTTAAACACCCAAATGAATGACCCATCGTTCTCATGATCGACAAGTGCAAAGAAGAAAAGTCACCGATTTTTTATGGTTGTCAACACCAGTGAATGGGGTGAAGGCCATGTGGTACTTGTTAGTACCGTAAGTAGGATCAAAGGTGATGGTGTCCCCAAACAAGGAATAATTCATTCTTGCTTGTGCATCTGCCCAAAAGATTTTAGCCAAACAATTATCCTCATCAACTTGGTAAGCATAGTAAAAGCCATCTTGTGATTCAGAAAGCGCCTTTAAATAATCGAGAATCATGTCAGCATCCTTCTCACCTATATAACATTTAATATTTCTTTTGAAGTTCTTGAATTCTGTGAGAGATGCACCAATGTTTGCATACCCATTTGATTGTTCCGCCAGAATTCTAAAAGTCTTGGTAGCCCCGATGTTGAGTTTACAATTGTTAACAATTGTCTGTTTCATGTAAAGGTTAAGTGTTCTTACGTTTTTCCTGAATTCCCGTTCTTTGAGTGAGCGAGTCCGTGATTATGACCTTCATAAAACGTATCAATAGCATACCCTATTAGCTCCTTAAGGTCATTGAATACAGCACAAAACCGTATTTTTGCCTTGCAACCAAATCTTGTTATTTTTGTTTTCTTTGGCTCTACAGACCTTTTCCTCTTCTTTTTCTCTTCTGTGTTTTCAAATTCAACAACAGGTTTGAGTTTTTTGCGATCCTCTTTGAATCCATGTCTGTTGCAGACCATTTATTTTTTGTCTATCAAACCATCACGGAATCTTGTTTGTGTGTACTTTCTTGGTATGAAACCACAAGCCACAGCATATAAATTGTAAAACTCTATTGCCTCCTCCAGCTTTACAAACATTAACCCCAGAGCAGGTTTGAAACCATTTTCTACCATCCTATTCCACTCCTCACTGCCACCTGAAGTATATCTCAATCCCAGATTATGGATAGTATTTTCTCCTGTTTCAGACACAACAGTAGGTGTAGAAAAAGTTGTTGCATTGGTAGTATTAATTTCAATGCCTGGAAACATTAAAACAGGAGAACTGTTATGGTATTATTAATTTCAATATCTTAGATTCTATACAAAACAAAACAATACAACCTCTGCAACAGCAGTTTTTTTAACGTTATAATGCGGTTATTGTATTATACAAATGCAATTATTCTATCAGAGAGGGGAGTGTTTTAGTGAAATTGGTACCCTAGTCCACCACAATACACACACAGTTATTTTAATGTAGTATTAAAGTTATTTCATTATTAAAGAGTAGTTATTGTAAGGATTTTTTGTCAGATCCTATAAACTAGTATTTATTATGAAAAAAACAATCTCTGCTACAGCAGTTATTTTAACGTTATAATGCAGTTATTGTATTATACAAATGCAATTATTCTATCAGAGAGGGGAGGGTTTTAGTGAAATTGGTAGCCTAGTCCACCACAATGTACACACAGTTATTTTAATGTAGTATTAAAGTTATTTCATTATTAAAGAGTAGTTATTGTAAGGATTTTTTTGTCAGATCCTATAAAGTAGTATTTATTATGAAAAAAACAATCTCTCTTTACAAAGAATTATTTTAACGTTATAATGCAGTTATTGTATTATACAAATGCAATTATTCTATCAGAGAGGGGAGGATTTTAGTGAAATTGGTAGCCTAGTCCACCACAACGCTTCACAGTTATTTTAATGTAGTATTAAAGTTATTTCATTATTAAAGAGTAGTTATTGTAAGGATTTTTTTGTCAGATCCTATAAAATAGTATTTATTATGAAAAAAATAATCTCTGCTACAGCAGTTATTTTAACGTTATAATGCAGTTATTGTATTATACAAATGCAATTATTCTATAAGAGAGGGGAGGATTTTAGTGAAATTGGTAGCCTAGTCCACCATGAAATTGGTAGCCTAGTCCACCACAATGCACACACAGTTATTTTAATGTAGTATTAAAGTTATTTCATTATTAAAGAGTAGTTATTGTAAGGATTTTTTTGTCAGATCCTATAAAGTATCAAAGCTATTTTAATATTGTAAGGCAGTTATTGTATTATTGTAATCCAGTTATTCAAATACTAGATATTTAATGATATCATGAATGAAAACCTACATGCAATTACTGTTATATTATGTAGTTGTTATTGTTATTATAATGAAAAAATGAGTAACAATATGAAAACAATCTTCATGCAATCAGTAATTTTTACAAAAAACTTATCAACCTAATAACAACGGTTATTATATCAGCATTATGTCACAAATTTACACCTGAATTCATCGTTGTTTGATTAACAGCAATATTATCAAGCAGAGTAAACGTTTGATCGTCTGAATTCAGCATCGTTGAAGCTGAAATTTATGGAAAAAACACGTAAATCAAGTCAGAATTTGTTATTTGATTCAATTACTGAAGTTATTCGATTATTAAATCAGAAATCGAAAGAAATATCAATACCTTCAGTCGAATTTGAAGAATTAGGGTTTTCGGAGAATTGTTGATCAAATTTCAAAAAATTGATGAACAAATTGATAGTTTTAATTGAAAAAATCAAAATAATGAATGAATTGTTGATCAAATTTTGAAGAACTGATGAATTTGTTGATCAAATTTGTTGATCAAAATTTGAAGAACTGATGAAAAAATTTCGCGTGGTTTTGAGATGAAACAGAGTGTTTGATCAGTAGAGAGAGAAAGGGGGAGAAAAAGAGAGAAAAAGCTGGGAAGATTATGACGGCTCAAATTTTGATAATTGGGTTTTGTCAACTCATTTGCTTATATATGCGGGGAAAACTCACGAAAAGTGTCAAACTCACCGGATCTTGTCTATATATATACTATATACTATATACATATATATATATATATATATATATATATATATATATATATATATATATATATATATATATATATATATATATATATATATATATATATATATATATATATATATATATATATATATATAAGATCAAATGAGTCCTCCTCTTACATGTGAGTCTATAAGTCCCATTATGGGTCATTGGATTTTGGAAATGGAGGGCTAAGATGAGAACAAAAAAATTAAGGTTAATGCTCTAATTTTGCTATCTTCCTCTAATTTTCTCATTAACTACATTAATCCTCCTCATCTTTCATTCATCAACTCATTATCACATCTCCTTATTCTCTCTCTATATCTCACTTCTCCATATTCTCTCCAAAAAAACCAAGAAAAAAAAAACCCAAAAAACCAAACAAATAAAAAACCCAAAAAATTCAAATAAATCATTTACTCATCTTTTCCTCATTCACCATCCACCTACCACCACCCACCGAAAACCACCACAGTCGCCAACCGCCACCGCCGCCGCCACCACCACCGCCGCCGCCACCGCCGCCCCGACGTCATTTTTTTATTACTTTTTTTTTTAAACTTGATGTTTGGGTGTTCTTTTTATTTTTTTTGTTGTTTTTTTCTCCTTATATCGTCTTGCTATATAATATTGTTTCAAATTTGTGAGTTTTTTTTATTTTAATCTTAGATCTACTAAAATAAATCAATATTCATTGACCCGTTTTTTTTTTCATTTCCGTTTTGTTTTTTTTTTTCAATTTTGATGTTTTGGTCTTTTTTTTTTCCGATTATTGACATTCTTACAAATTATAGTTTGATTTTAGTACTAAATCTATTAGTTATGAAATCTCATTTTTTACTTTTTTCTTGTTGATATCACTTTGTTAATATCCGTCTTGTTATATATATTTGCCAAATTTCGTATTTAAAATTTTCTTTTGGTATTGTGTGATTTAGGATCTATTAAAATTACTTTATCGGTTAAATTTACACTTTTTTCCGTTAAAATCACACTTTTTCGGTTAAAATTACACTTTTTCGATTAAAATTACACTTTTTACCGTTAAAATTACACTTTTTTCCATTAAAATTACACTTTTTTTTTTTGTTAAAATCACAGCTTTTTTCCTGTTAAAAGTACACTTTTTTCCGTTAAAATTACACTTTTTTCTGTTAAAATTACACTTTTTTTCCGGTTAAAATTACACTTTTCCGTTAAAATTACACTTTTTTCTGTTAAAATTACAATTTTTTCCTTTAAAATTACGCTTTTTTCTGTTAAAATTACACTTTTTTCCTTTAAAATTACACTTGTCTTTATTAAAGTTACATTTATATCTATTATTAAAGTTACACTTATCTCTACTAAGGTTACCTTCTCAATGACTAAAGTTGCGCTTTTGGACTAAAGTTAGAACAATTTGGACTGAAGTTACACAAATTTGGACTAAAATTACACAATTTGGACTAAAGATACACAAATTTGGACTATAGTTATACAATTTGGATTAAAATTACACTTTTATGGACTAAAATTACACTTCCGTGGACTAAAATTACACTTTTATAGACTAAAGTTATACATTTGTGGATTAAAGTTACACATTTGTAGACTAAAATTACACTTTTTTGGACTAAAATTACACTTTTGTGGACTAAAATTACACTCATAAAATGATAAAAGATACACACACTATCAATTTACTAAGTTACACTTTAGTGGACAATGATTGAAATTGCACAATCTCAATGACTCAAAATAAATGAATTGTGTAACTTTAGTTCAAATTGTGTAATTTTACTCTAAATTTAGTCGTAAATAGTGTATTATTAGTTCAAAATTATTCGTAAATAGTGTATTTTCAGTCCAAAATTGTATTTTTAGTCCAAATTTAGTCGTAAATAATGTATTTTTAGTCCAAATTTTGTATTTTCAGTCCAAAATTGTATAATTTTAGTCCAAATTTAGTTGTAAATATTGTATTCAATTTAGTCGTAAATAACTCCATTAGTTAGTCCAAATAGTCCAAATTGTCTAAATTAGTTAGTCCAAATTGTCCAAATAGTCCAAATTAGTCTGTCTAACTTTAGTCCAAGAGTGTAACTTTAGTTATTAATAGAGATAAGTGTAGTTTTAACAGGAAAAAGTGTAATTTTAAAGGAAAAAAATATAATTCTAACAAGAAAAAGTGTAATTTTAACAGGAAAAAGTGTAATTTTAACGAAAAAAAAGTGTAATTTTAACAGAAAAAAGTGTAATTTTAATCGATCCTAAATCACACAATACCAAGACAAAATTTTAAATACGAAAATTGACAAATATATATAAGAAGACGGATATTAATAAGGCAATATAATAAAACTAAAAAAAGACAATATAATAATAAAACGACATTTTAAATACCAAATCTGAAAAAATATAGTCCGTATATCCTAGAAAAAAAATATACAACACCCACAACATTAATATGTAATTACAAAAATAAAAAACCAAAATAAACACCAACAATACTAGATCTAAAATAATAAAAAAACCGAAATAAAATAAAAAAAAAACAAAAAAATAAATAAATCTGGAAAAAACTCAAAAACCAAAAAATCTGGAAAAATAAATCTGGAAAAACGAAAATCAAAATGAAAAAATCAAATAAAAGTCATGAAACAAAAACGGAAATCAAACATTAAAAATGAAAAACCAACACCGAGATCTAAACTCAAAAAAACAAAACAAACAAAAACATGAAATAAACAGATGTGAACTAAAAAACAAAACAAAAACCAAAAAAAAAAAACAAAAACGGAATGACAAGAGGAAGTAAGGCGGGGTGTTGGTGGTTGCATCGTCGTGGTGGATGTTGTTGCGGCCGCGAGTGAGGGAGAAGGTGATCAGTGGTAGTCGTGGTGAGGGAGAATGAGATAGGCGAGTAGGGTGCGGTGGCTGTGGTCGTGAATGGTGCGCTGGTGGAGGCGGCGGGAGGCGGTGTCGGGGGAGATGTCGAGATGATGGCTGGGTGGTGTCGGGGTAGCTGGTGGTAGCAGTGGTAGGTGTCGGGTTTGGGGTGAGGGTGAGATGAGGGGAATTCTTGTTTGGTTTTTTTTTTATGGTTTTGTTATTGAGAGAGAATGAGAGGAAATGAAAGTTGTGAGAGTGAATGATTAGTGATGGATGAGGGAGTGGGTAAAGAGAGGGGATTAGAATCAGGAGGGGATTAGGAATGATTAGGGAGAGGGATTAGCTAGATTCATTTCTAACCCTCCATTGAGATGCAATCTCCTCCTTCCATCCCTTTCATCCAAAGGCCCATAATAGGACTAAGGGACTCAATAGATGTAAGGGACTTAGGAGAACTTTGCTCTCTCTCTCTCTCTCTCTCTCTCTCTCTCTCTCTCTCTCTCTCTCTCTCTCTCTCTCTCTCTCTCTCTCTCTCTCTCTCTCTCTCTCTCTCTCTCTCTATATATATATATATATATATATATATATATATATATATATACATAGGGTCGAGATCCGGTGAGAACCACTAGTATAATGAGAACCATGAGAACCACTATTGATTCTAATAATAAATAATACGGACGACTTTACTTTTGAAAAAATCAAACGAATTCCAATTTTTCAATCCCAGTCATTTTCCATTTCTCTTTTCTTTCTCTCTCTTCGACTAACAACATCAACCCTAACTTTTTCTTTCTCTCGATTGATTGATCGATCGTCACATACTGAACGATCAATCTCTTCAACGATGTACCTCTTCGACTCTGCTTCAATCAATGGAGCCTACTAATTCGAGGTAAAATTTCGAAATTGATGATTAATTTTTTTTTGTGAAATTAACGTTTATGTTTTGATCGATCGTCACATACTGAAAGATCAATCTCTTTGTAAAATTTCGCTATTTATGGTCCGTCTGATTTGGTTGTATTCATAATCAATTATTGGTTCCAGTTTCGTTACATTGATTACTTTTTCTAGAACATCTATTGCCCTGTCCTAGGATACTATGTTGTCTGAATGTCTGATATGTTTACGCAGCTATGTAGTAGTTACGTCACCGTGTCCGATAGGTTCACTTATGGTTTTGTACTTGCTTTATTTGCGGAATTATAATTTCACATTTTATATGTATTAAAAACACTTCCTGTTATTTTTATTACGGTAGAATGTGGATTGAAGCTTTAGAGGTAAAGTGTGGAGATCTCTGCAGTTTCTATATTAGTTGAGTGTTGAGATGGCCTTTTAGTCATTTCTTAAAATTGCTGCTGTTGTGTTTTAGGCTCTGTTCATTTTTTTCCCCTATCCGTTGGGTAGTGAATCTAGGGCTTCTAGGCGTAATTGTGGCTAAAGGTTCAGGTCTATTTGGTGACTAGTTAATGCTTGTTGAAATCTTAGCTAATGGCATTGTGATAGCTTTTCTGATTTTGCTAGGGGAGCAAGGGCCCTAAAGGTTATTTAATAATTTGTTGTTGACTCATAGGTGTTGATGTGAAGAGAAATGTGATCGTTACCATCTCTGCGGACAAAGGTTTGTGCGGTGGAATCAATTCAACTTCACAAAAAACAAGCGGAAGCGATCCACAAGCTGAATCTTTGGTACTAGTTTTGCTATATATTCTATTTTTATGATCTTAGTTCCCTTGTTGCTTAGGTTTGCTCTACTACTTAAACCACAATATACTGACAAACTCTACTGCGGCAGGTCCGGACAAAGAAAATAAATATGTTATTCTGGGAGAGAACGCTAAAGTGCGACTTATCCGTGATTCAAAGCGAACATTGAGCTTTGTATCACCGAGTTGCGGAAAAACCACCTTATAAGCTACTTGTTTCCCGTGTCTCCCGACTTACTCCCCGTGCCTCCGCCGCTTCGACCGGTTTCACACCACGCTCTCGGGCTCCCGATGGTCGAATCATAGATTTTCAGCCTCGTATTGAAGCTTTATTCGCCCATAAATTATCCTCCCATGACTTTATTACCTTTGTTAACCGCATTCTCGAGTTTAAGTTCTGGTATGTCTGTCTCTCTTGCCTCCTCACCTATTTGATTTTAGGGTTTTTCTATGGGGTACCCCTTAACTATTGGCTTTTCTAATATGTACCCTTGCGTTTTTCAATTTATTGCTACTAATATTGTACTTGCATCGACCATGACCTGTATACGGATTGGGCACATTTAGAACCAAAGTTAAGTAGGTAATATAGGAATTGAGGAGGGCAAGAGAAACTTAAAGAGTACGAACATGTATCTTTGTCATGTTCTATTTTCATCTCCTTAATTATTAAACAACCATATTGACAAAATTGTTTATCTACTTTTTAACATCACGACGGAGAGAAACGTACTCTTTCGGAGATTGATAGCATTACTCTTAACGCCATACACTAGCACATGGAAGATTGGTAACACTACTCAAACACATGAGAAACTTGTAAATAGCTACCTACAGATTCACAACTTCATAGTTCACACAAGTGAGGTTGAACAACTTCGGATCCTGTACTAGTAATCTTTATCTATCTAAGGAGCCCAAAAGAACCTTAAGAGTAACTGTCTAAATAACAAGCAACCTTGATGCAAACTAAATAAATGTGATGAGTTTTAGGAGCAACGCCTTTGGTTCTAAATGTGCGCACTGGGCAGGCTTTAGAAGAGAAACTGTAATCACACAAGGACTGAAAATGGCAAAAGCAAGCAAAGATAAATTTTAGTCTATTTTTATGATCTTAGTTCCCTTGTTGCTTAGGTTTGCTCTACTACTTAAACCACAATATACTTGACAAACTCTCTTTGCAAGCGGTCCGGACAAAGAAAATAAATATGTTATTCTCGGGAGAGAACGCTAAAGTGCGGCTTATCCGTGATTCAAAGCGAACATTGAGCTTTGTATCATCGAGTTGCGAAAAATCCATTGAATTATACTCGGGTTTAATTTCAAGCTTTTTCCAATACATCAAACTAGTCAATAATCTGTGCAAACTTTTGCGATTGTTCTCAATTTATCGTGCTATTCTATAGTGATTTGTAGGTGATGGGTTGTTCTTTTAGATGACTACATGTAGGTGAAATACTGAAATTCCAATTTTGCTAAAATTTGCCACAATTGTTCAAATACTTGGTTTCCAGACTCTTAAGATACCTCAGATTTCATTTACTATTTATGCGTTAGAGACAGGAATTATATACTGGGGGTTTGTTGGCTCATTCCCTTCCCTTGCTTTCAAACAAAGAAACGGTTTCCTTAAGGACTAGTATATCAATTTTACTTATTTCGAGAGCCAATTAGCTCAAACGGGAGAGCATTGTGCATTGCACAAGATGTGGGTTCAATTCCCACATTGGCTAGCAAATACCGGTGTTTCTTTTACATTCTTTTACATTGTAATTGCCAAGGACTGGTAGTTTCTATGCATAAGCCTAAAATGCCTTGAAAAGGCCGATAAATATATTAAATCTCCTTCACAGACATTTTCCTTGTTTTATGCACATAGAACCTTATTCCATGCACATAGAACCTTATTTCATGCACTTATAATCAAAATTAATGTCCTTGCCCAACAATAATTAGTAATATAATATAACCAACTGGTGCAACTGAAGAACTTTTTAATGCACATAGAACCTTATTTCATGCATATAGAACCTTATTTCATACACTTATAATCTTATTTCATACCCATCAAAATTAATGTCCCTAACCAATTGTAATTAGTATCATTATAAGAACTTTTTCATGCACATATAACCTTATTTCATGCACATAGAACCTTATTTCATGCACATATAATGAAAATTAATGTCCTTAACCAACAATAATTAGTAACATAATATAACCAACTAGTGCAACTGAAGAACTTTTTAATGCACATAAAACCTTATTTCATGCACATAGAACCTTATTTCATGCACATAGAATCTTATTTCATGCCCATATAAAATTAATGTCCTTAACCAACAGTAATTAGTATCATAATAAGAACTTTTTCATGCACATATAACCTTATTTCATGTACGTAGAACTCTTATTTCATGCACATAGGACCTTATTTCATGCACATAGGACCTTATTTCATGCATGTACATGGGACGGCTATCCTAAAATCATGGGATTTGTTATTTAATAGGCTATATGGGATTCGAACCCATACCTTTGTGCAAAATATGCACATCGCTCTACCATTGAGCTAATAACCTTTATAATACGTTATAAATAAGTTAAGTAGTCAAGCAACCATATCACTATATCAGTCTAAATTTAGTCTAAATTTCAAAAATTGGATGAAAGCAAAAGAAAATTCGGCTGAAACATACAGAACTAAGCAAAAATCGATATCAGGTTTACCTGAAGAATAGAATAATGCTAGATATAACAAAAATGCAAAGTTAATTAAGGACACATGAATAATTACTTGGCTCGAAAACGGTCTATCGGTATCTGTTCCTTAAGATGCTTGTTCAAGTCATCTAATGATCCCTACTCACACATGCAAAATACTAATGAAAGTGCTGCTGTAAAACATTAGTTTGGAATCAGGAGCTACTAATGTTCAGAGTTGATATCAGTAGACGACCAGAATCAAATGACAATGGAATAATTCGGCAAGGAGGTACTAAATTTTCGTTACTATACCCAGGAAGTTGGAAAATTTGAGCAAGAACTCAGAGGAGTCAACTTCCACAGGCAGTACGATTTACTACATGTATTGCACCAGAAGCTAAAAAACTTGCAATCGATTTTATCATTCAGAAGCAAATATTTTCCGCCTACTTCAAACAACTTATATAAACACTATACAAAGAAAGAAAAAAAAAGCAAGCACTTACTTCCAAACTGACTTCGCGGAAGTCTGAATTTCTTAAAGTTCTAAAGTCGACGGTCCTTCTATGTCCCCGCCATAAAGGGATTTAGCAAAGATGCCCGAAAACAGTTTCAAAGATACCCTCCGAACTTCCACTAACCCCATAAATATGTCCATCATCTCGTAGCATTAGTCAACCCGAGGTTTGCGGAAAGCGATTGTCACCAACATTCAAATAAATTCAAATACCAGGCACTATAGTTAATTTTCTTACGTTTTTATCTAAAGGAGATTCGTCCAAGGTACTAAAATCAACTGAATGAGACTGCAAAACAACCAATAAGTGATTTGGTGATTGATTTACTAGGCTGAAAAACACAGTTACATGCAATGAGCACTCGTTAGTTACCTGTATTAGTTCTAAAAACCCCCAGATGTCAACACAGAATCCACCTCGAACTCAGAAATCGCCATTGACGACATCTCCATCTTGATATTCCATTTCAAATACGAAATCGTCTCTAGCGGCCTCAAGCTTCTTGTCATAACAAGGCATCACAGTGACATGATACACTTCATCCGGCCTGTTAAATCATTAATGACAGAGAAAATGACTAAGGAAACCAATTCACCAAGTCTCGTATAATATACGTCTAAGAAGTAAGAACCACAAGTGTTTGAGACTGTAGTCTGAAAACTTCAATCAGACAGTGTGGTGCTATCAATATTACCTGAGAGACATTTTCTTGCAAAGGTAGTGCTTGATTACAGCCCCAATAGTTTGCTGAGGACTTTTTACAGATGAAATATATGGCAAGATGTAGGATACAAGAGTCAATCCCAGTCATAAAGAGAACAAAGAAGGGTCTCAGCCGACGAAATGCATTCCTGAACTCATGATAGATGTACAGAGCCATGTGCATTTACCTTGCCATGAACGGATGAACCCATAGTCCCATACTAGTTAGTTCTCAAATATTTACCTCTCTCACATATGCCATACCCACATCTAAAATCTTCAATCAAGATTCCGTATCTGTGTTTATAATAACATTTCACCTAAACTAGGAATCTAATCATCAGATTAATCTTTATCATCAAATTAATCTTTATCATCTTCTCTTGCAAAGTCACTAATTTCATGATTTCAACTAATTTATGTAATTTCTCAGCTTCCCCAATTCTAATTTCTCAGTATTCCTAATATAATTCACGAAATCCCTAATTTCACAAACATAAATCATCATTTAACACATTGATCAAGCGCTAAATTCATCTAATTTAATCGATAAATAAAAGAATTACTAAGAGAAAAAAGACATAAACCCTAATTTCGTAGAAATTAATCATCAATGTCGAAAGTTTACCTCGTCGAATTACCAGGATCCGATTATGATCGTCGAAGAATTTGATCGGAATATTTGTGACGATCGAACGTAGAGAAAGAAGGAGCTAGAATGATGTCGAATGATGTGATAGTCGAAGAGAGAGAAAGTCAATTTGGTAAAATGAAGGAGTTATGAGAGGTTGGGGGTGCGTACTGCGTAGGTAACAAAATTAGAAAGTTTGTTTATGTTCATCACACCGTCAATTATAAGTTTGATCTAAAGGCTGTTAAGTGGTTCTCATGGTTCTCATTATACTAGTGGTTCTCACAGGATCTCAAATCTATATACATATATATATATACATATATATATATATACATATATATATATACATATATATATATATACATATATATATATACATATATATATATATATTGATTGATAATTGATTGATTGATTCAATTTAAACTAAAATAAACTATCATTCAGTTGATACACGAAGCCGAAAAGTGCAAATTCAGGTGAAGAAAATAATGAGAAATAAACTCCCTTTCTTAATTCATGAAAATTTTTAGAACTTACTTGATCATCTATGTGGAACTCATTTCATGGGAAGTTAAGGGGTTGTTGGTAAGGAACTTCCTACATTTTTTTTTGGTAGATGGGAGAAATTGCAGCCGCTACTTTTGGGCGCACTAGGTAAACCCTCAGGTATATGTAATAGCCTGCAAACCATGTGTACCAGGTAAATCACAAGGGTGACATGCTCGAAGTCTATAAGGCATGGATTCAGTCCAAGAATACTCTACAAGATTTTAACGATTATACTTCACCCTTGCGGGCACTTCCTACATTTTTGTATGTAGTCAATTCCATGGAATTTTCACCAACCAAACAACTATCACTTTGAGAATCGGGGAAGTGGCAAATAAACCCCAAACGTTTGTCACTACATACAAATTAGTCTCATTAGTTGTACCCGATGTGCAATTAAGCCCAAATGGAGATATCTGGGTAAATTTCTCGCCGGAAAAAATAAACATGGCACCGAAAAAATGACTAGAATAGATGAATACATTAAATAATAAAAAGAAAAAAACATGATTTTATTCTTCAAAACAAAAATTTAGGTTTTTCATCCATTCTTATTTCTTATCTCATGCTTGTTTATCTTCTTCATTACTATATTCATCCCAGAACCGTTTTTTAATTTCAATTGTTGTTGAGCTTCGGTTCCGCGAACTCAACTCTTCAATTCTTGTTCACGTAATACAATGAATGGACGTCCAAATTCGTCGAACATCGTCGCCATTGTTGCGAACCTTCGTTTAATTTTCGAGCTGAGATCGCATAAAAATGGCAGTATATAGTTGGAGTGTGTATAAATTAAATTTTCCCCAAATTTCATTTTTTTCAGTTTTGGTGGTACTTAGGTCAACTTTCAATTACAAAATGGTGAACTATATGTGGGAATTAACATCCCTATCTACTAAAAGAATAAGTGATCTCTTAATTTTTCTCTACAAAAAGCATCTTCTTAAATAAGCTAAGGAAGCTAACTACAATTAAGTATATTCATTAAATAAAGAAATTAATAATTATATTTTATTTCATTAAATTATTATCTTTTCATTAAAATTAAGATTTTCATCAAATTATATTATTTTCACTAAAATCTGAACTATAATATCTTAATTAAAAAAAATATTATTTATAAAACTATAAATTATTAAATCTTTTATTTATGCTATTATTTGAGAATGACTTGACCCATAATACGTATAAAAAAAACTGTAAATCACTATTATTACTTTCGTGACAAAAAAATTATTAAGAGAATTTAAAAATTGAAATCATTAGCTTTGTGGTATAATTTTTTTTTATTTTTTTTTTTACTTTTTTTAATAATACATCTTTGCACATTACTCAATTTTCTGATTAATTGTCAGTT
This sequence comes from Silene latifolia, assembly GCF_048544455.1. Classification (NCBI taxonomy): domain Eukaryota; kingdom Viridiplantae; phylum Streptophyta; class Magnoliopsida; order Caryophyllales; family Caryophyllaceae; genus Silene; species Silene latifolia. The sequence goes on along the minus strand of NC_133534.1, from coordinate 39,042,429 downwards.
ACAACCTTTTTTCTTTTTCTCAAAGCAAAATATTATGACGAAAAAATGAACAATTAATGAGATACTAATATCATATGGGTAATTTATTTAAAAAAAACTCTAAATATCGTGCATTTATTGCACGGGGTCTAAACTAGTTGTAGACTATATCAAACAAACATGAGATAAAATATTAGTAAATTATATCATGCTCCCAATCTCAGGAGTAGGAAGCATGATACTCTTATGGAGTAATTGAGAAAAATAAAATAAAAAATAAAGAGAATAAAAAATTATAAAAATAACCACCCACTATGTTACAATTCATTTACACTACCAATCGTTGGTTGGCGCAGTGGTAGCATGAGGCTGCGCTTGGTAGGGAGGTCTGCGGATCGATCCCCCACAACTGCGATTGGGAGGGGTTTAAATACCGTAATCCTTGGACACGCCCCAAAATCCGGATTAGTCGGCCCAATGTGGTTCGGATTACCGGATGGTTTAAACCAAAAAAAAAAAAAAAACAATTCATTTACACTGCTTAATACTTATGTTACGTATTATACAAAAACTCTATCACGGATCTATTACTATTCAATTACGTAAATTTCATGTTTTTTGGCCAAATTATTTTGCATTGTTCGCTTTGCTAAAGTTTATGGAGCAAAACGTCCATGATTATTATTCCGTTGATTTGAACGAGTCCGCAATTGAAGATATTGACATTCACAAAATATAAATAAGTGATATATTCACATGTTATATATTTTGAATATGAGGTTTATGTTTTGCGTATATGTAATCTATATGCGGTGAATATGTAATTATATTTTATGAATATGTAGTTATACTTTGTGAATATATGTTATATTATGTTAGATTAATATTTATGATAACCTCTATGAATATATTTGTCATTGCTATAAATATGTATTTGTGAATATGTTTATCATACTGGGTGAATATGTCAACTATGTAATGTGAATATCCCATTGTTATGAACATGCCAATTATATGATGTGAATATGCGAGTAAAATTAAAATAAACACCAAAATATATCAAATGTGATCTCAAATTATAGAGGAATCAAAATCACGAATAATGGTATAATTTTTATATTTTTCTAATTTTTCTAATCTACTCCCTCCTATTCTTTATCTTCTTCCACATTGCTTTTTGGGGTGTTTTTAAGAGGAGTGAAATATTTGGAGGAAAATGGAGGAAAATGAAAGTAAAGAAGAAAAGGTGGGGTCACAAGTTATAAGAACCACAAATTATAGACAAATAAGAAAAGTGGAAGATTTTAGTGAATTTGTTGTTTTAGGAAATGTGGAAGATGTTAGAGAATAGGAGGGAGTAAGTTTTAAGGGTTTTAAAAAACTAAATTAAAGTAGGAGTATGAATACCATACACCTGGGTGTATGGTATAAGGATTGTAAAATATTGGAGAAAATAGATAGGCGTGAGGAAGGAGGTCTAAATATGAGGGAGGGAGAGATAAGGGGAAGTAACGAGGAGCATTGGGTAGTGATAATTCCATGTGTTTTTTTAGTTATTATTATCTATAAATATTATTAAAAGGATAAACCTTAAAAGTCGCGTAGACAATACCACATCGCATTACTAAATACCACCTTACATTACCAAAATTCCACGTCACCAATCCTCTATGTAATATGACGTGTTTAGGGCAATTCATGTTCGTATAATGATCCATTTAAAACGATACACAAATTAAAAAAAAATATTTACATAAAAAATAAATATGCATAACAAACATTAAATTTTGGCCTTTTTATTTTCTAGATAAATTAAAAAACAATTAAAAATAAAATTTAAATTTCTACGTTTATTTTTAAAATATTTTAAGTAACAAATAAATATCACATAATTCTAATTTTACGCCGTTTATAAAATAATAAAGAATTTGTAAATATTAAGGGCAAATAATAACATACTTAACATTAAACATTGACATTTTAATTTTTAAAACTACAATTGGTTAAACGAAAAATAAAAATTTACATCACTCTAATTTTAAATTATTTATATGTGCAACTCCTTAAATATTATTGCAATAAACTTGCTCAATTTCATTAAATTGAATACGTATGCAAATCTATAAATATGATTTATAAATAAAAGGGAAGACAAAATATCTACCAATTTTTAGTTCGTAAGATAACTCCCTGAACAATTCTCATGTAATGTGGATTTTGTAAACAAAATAAAGAAAAAAAATAAAGTAACCTTTTTATATTTCATTTCTCATTATTCTATATTTATGTCTATATTAAATTTGCTAACAATGAAAATGAATGCTCAAAAGTCATAAAACATTTATACATATTTATGTATATATTAAATTTGGTAATAATAAAAAAAACCCAAAAGTCATAAAACACATCCTCATTTGGCTATAAATGTTTGATGGAAGGTAACATTTGTGAGCCGAAATTCAAGCGAATATTTTTTTACGCCCATCGCCAAAAGAATTATATATATGTGTCAATAATCTTTCTTATCATTTTATCAACATCAAGGCAAGTGCACTAAGGTTTTAAATTAATAATTTATTTATTTATTTTTAAGTTCCATTGATTATGAAGTAATCTTCACATTTTTAACCTTCACATATATGTTGTTTTGTTCTCATTTAGGGACTATCAAGATTTGTGGAGTTGTGCTATTCATAGGTAAATATACTTACATCTTTATGATTCAATACCCTATTTCTTACATTATTTAAAGGAAAACTTAAATTAATAACGATAAGGTTATATTACATAAATCAAATTCCACCAATTTGTTTTTTATTAATCCCTCAGTGGATTTTTTTTAGGGATAGTTTATTGGAGAAAGAAGACTATTTGAAGAAGAGAAATACTAGAATTGCTTAAACAAATATTCCCTCCATTCCACTCAATACTATGTTATAAACGAACTGCAAAATTGACTACATGAATGTGAATGACTAATTATTTTTAGGTTCATAAATAAAATTTAGTATTTCAGAAACTTTCAAATGTATGTTTGATGTGTTCATTTTATATATGCTTTTACCCCTCATTTTAGCTCCGTTTTGATTGCATATCATACTTTAATTAGTATATTTGAGAGCTAATCTTGTGTTCTAGGTGTATTGTTTGTATTTGTTATATTTTGTAGGAATCTAAGCATTTAGAGGCTTTTTCATATCACATTAGCAAGCACCAAAGGATCACTAAGCTAAGTGGAAGCAAGTGATAATTATACAAGGGCATTTTGGGAAGAAATTAATCCCGAGCCATCAAGAAAACAAGTTGGGTTATGGATTTGCTAAATAAAGCTCCAAATATTAATCAAGATCATTGGATGCCAAAATTGAATCCCACAAAGGCATTTAATCAAGGCATTAACCGGAGAATTAAGGGACATTTAACATGAACATTGGATCCCTCGAGCATTTAATCAAGAATTGAAGCTAATATATCCGTAAACCCACGCCCCCGATCGGGGCTGGGGTTGCCTCCTTTGGATTTTACGTTATACCCCTATTTTATTATAAATAGAGGCCTTAATCCGTCATTGGGGGACATCTCTTACACATACTTTTCTTGCATAATTCTGTTCTTCCTTAGCTTTAGCACACAAAATTTTCTAAAGTTTTCATTTTAGTTTTAACATTGTTAAGCTTTTAGTTGATACTAAACATTTGGTTCTAATTTATTCAAGCATTTGGTTCTCCTTCATTCTTCTTTGCAATTCAAGTTCTAATTCCTTATTTCGGTAATTCTAATTCTTGTTTATTTAATTTCCATTTCCATTTACGTTTTCATAGTTTCGTCACTAGCATTTCAATTATATCACATAATTTAATCTTATATTTTATGTTTTATCATTTAGTTTATATCATTTCTACAATCATGCTTAGCATTTCATACAACATAGTTTATAGTTTATAATTTAATATGAGTAGCTAAATTCCCTTAGTCTAGGGGCTAGGGAAGCCATGGAAAATCAAATATGTAAAATGATAAATTAGCTAGGTTGATATAATATTGTCTAATTGTTTCTATCACATGTTTGCGCCACAACGTTTAATCTTTGGCTATTGACCGTAATCATAGATTAAGTTTGTTAATTCGTTCTATAAGTCGAGAGGCACGGAATCGGATTAGACTAAGCATGTGTAGTAGGACGACCTAGTCATAAACGAGAGTTTCTCTATGACCCGATCTATGATTGACACTAATATCGTGAGGTGGGTGTCTTTAAGCCTAAACAATTGACAATGTTACTATTACCGCGTTTAGCATGAACATATATTTACATTTGCATGTGTGACCCGACTCCCCTAGACTCCTTTTATCATATAGGTAACATCTTTATTTTTGCTAATCATCAAACCAGCCAACAAACCAAACCAAACGTAATCGACCTTGATAGAAATCTTTCCATTGCATTTCATAACGCAATTCCCGTCTCCTTTTGTTTGACCCCTATTACTACATTAATTTGTGTCTAGGGTAATTATCTTTGTATAGGTGTGCGATAGCCTATCAATGTTTTATTTGGGTATGTGTTTCTTTTTTATTCATCATTTTTCCTTTGAAAAATAGCTCTCATAGAATGAAACTGGAGTTGCGAGGATTTCAATCTTATTAACAAGTTGGACAAAAAAAATCTATTGACAGAGATAATGGCTAAATGTAAATTATTATTTAATATTTATGCGTACATGTCATATTATCTAATGCATATGTCTTATAACACATAAGAGATTGCAATGAGATTTGTAGTAGGCTATTATTTAACTCATTTTATCATTTATGCAAAAATATAAAATTTAGAATTTTTGACAAATTGGTATAGATGATATAGTAAGACTAGTATTTATTAAAGTTCATAAATATGCTACTATATGATTTATGACAATTAAAATATTGAGAAGATAAAAAACCTTATAATTCTATATGTTTTAAGCTACTTACATTGTGAGACTTATTATTCTCAAAAAAAGAAGGGAAAAAATAGAGAAATATTTTAACATTATGTATTAATTTGCCCTTTCGACTTTACTTACTAACTTTATTTGCCGAAAAACAAAACGACGTTCAAACTTTTACATAGAAAATTTAGTACAAAATATATACAATCTAATCAAAAAGCAACCTTAAGCATTTAATTTTTTTTACATGGTGTCATGAATTACTGGACTCATTGAAAGGTAACTTCTATAAAATATAATTAAAATGCTACCCTAAAATGACAAATAAACGTCACCTAGACAAAGCCATGTAGGATCCAAAAAGGCACCTAGATTAAAATTTAATGTGACGTGATATATTTAAATATGATGTTGCATATTTTTAACGTGACATGACGAATTAATGTGACATGAATTATCAATTTACTAGTACATGACATTAATTTAAATCATTTATCTAAAAATTAATTTAATTCACTTATATCTATAATATTAAAGGATATTATCATTATTCTTAAATTAATTTTATATATTAAATATATTGTCTTCCAAAATTTATATAACCCTTACAAATTTACATCAAATTTCATAATTTATAATTAATATTGACATTTTAATTGAAATTTTTGTAATAAAACGTGTTAATAAATTTCATAATTTATAATTAAAATTGAATTTTTAGTTGAAATTTTTGTAATAAAACATGTTAAGGAATTAATTAAACCTCTTTATATTACTAAACACTCACCATTATTAATATTTTCCTATTTACTCCGTAATTTATTGTTTTTAAATTTTTTAAATAAAACCTGTTAATAAATTAATCAAACCTCTTCATATTACTGAACACCCACCATTATTAACGTTTTCCTTTTTTTTAAATTAGACATGGTAATAAATTGATTAAAACTTTTCATAATACTTAACACCCACCAAATTAATTAAAAGTTTTTCCTATTTAATTAGTTTTGTAATATAATATGTTAATAATTTTATTAAAACTCCTTATATTACTCAACACCCATAATTTTCATTAACATTTTGTCTTATTTAATTCATCTCTTGAGGTCCTCGGCAATTAATTATCTAATTTAATAATACCACCAAATAAATTAAAATATAGGAATTTATGGTTGTGTAGTGACTATAAAACCTATAATACCTATAATAATTTCTATTCAATTTATTTATTTAAAATATGCCCATTTGTCATGAGTTTCTAAGTTGTGAATCGTGTTTTATGGTTTAATTTATTTATTTGATTATATTGAGTATTATTGCCGAGTATTATTGTCGAGTATTATTGTTGAGTATTGTTGTTGTTGTTGTTGTTGTGTCCAATAAAGTATATTTTAATTTATTATGTTGTTGGTTTTATGAATCGTTTGCTTTATATTTGAATTCATGTTTTCCAGTTGGTTTAATTTAAGTGACTTACATGTGACAATGTTTTGATTCGTTTGTCAAGTTTTACCAGGTTGATGTTTTATCTTTTGGTCAATGTATTTTTTATATAACTTTAAAGCACCATGAAACCTATGTGAAGGCAGATAAGGCAAACAATCACGTGAGTAATCTGAAGAGGGAAGAAATACAAAAGGCACGAAACTGAGGTAAAATTAAAGGTAAAAAAACGTAAGGTAGAAACTGATAAGTAATGGATGATTGTTGATCTCAAAATAGAAGTCTTATAATATTTCTTATAATTTGTTATTAAACGTATATTGTGGTGTAATTTTTATTTTTGTATTCACGAGTATAATCATCTCTAACATATATTTTTCTTTTTCATTTTATATGTATTATCAAGGCATGTAATAAAAGGAAGCGAAAGTGAACCTTCGGGTAAATATTAATAGTATGATTTCTAAACTCTACTTCGTATGTTTTTAAGTTTATGTGTTTTTTTTTGTCAAAACAGGAATAATAGATAAAACTTACACTCATAATTTCCTAAAAAAAAAAACCTACTCTCATAATTAATGGTAAATAAATAAGTACAAATAATTGAATGAAAAATCTTTAAAATTTCACAATTTACTTTTTTGAACCATCATGACTAATAATCATTTTAATTATGTCATTTCCTCTTCCAATTTAAATTTTTTCCAACTCCCACTTTTTGATTGTTTTTCTATAAAATTTACTTTACTTTTTTAAGTGGTTTATGCTTTTTTAACCATTATAAGATGATCGTTGATCTCAAAATGGAGATCTTATAATATTTCTTTAAATTTGTTATTAAGCGTATATTGTTGTGTAATTATGCTTTACCGATCAACCTATTTGAATTTCTATTTTTGTATTCATGAGTATACTCATCTCTAACATATATTTTTCTTTTTCATTTCATATGAACTAATATCAAGGCATGTACTAAAAGGAAGCGTACTAAAAGGAATAAAAAGTGAACCTTCAGATAAATATTAAATAGTATGGTTTCTAAATTCTAATCCGTATATTTTTAAGTTAATGTGTTTTTTTTTTTCAAAACCGGAATAGATTATTGTATAGTCTTTAATACTATTTTTATTTTTATATAGGATCGTGGACATAAGTATAACAAGAGATGGATCAAATTCTTGAAATAGTAATAAGGAACTTAAAATATTTTATGAACCATTTGGAATTCGGATTTAGGGAATATAGTTTTTAGATTATTGAGCTATTGAAATGAAAATTTAATTCGTAATACATGGAGTAGATATCGACCATATCGTTGAATCGTATCTAATATTTTTCTATCGATATAATAAATATTTTTCGGATGTAAATAATATTTGAAGCATGCACGTGGTGATAAGACTTCAAAGATATTTCTATGGGAGGGTTGATGGAGAGGTCTGAAAATAATTTGGAGATGAGACAGTTAATGTATTATACAACTAGTTGTATATACAACTTATTCAATGTAGTTGACCGTTGTTACAAAGTTGTCGAGCTTTATTACCAAAATTAACGAGCTATGGTAAAAAGTTATTGATTTTAACAAATAATTATTAAACTCAATAACTTCGTAAAATAGCTCAATAACTTGTAAAATAGCTCAACAACTTTGTGTAAGAGCTCAACAACTTTGAGGTGGTTGTACAATGCTATTATACAACTGGTTGTAGGATAGTATTTGTGGGAGATGACTATACTGAGATATTGAGTTTACAACCTTATAAGTCGTTATTGAAGATTTTTCCATACAGAATTTATTATATACGGATGGTTTCAACTTTTAATATTTAAAAAACTCACTTTATTATATTGCGGAGTAAAACACACGTATATATAATGAGCCGTCTTTGTCATTACTCCATTGGCAAGTTTCTCAAAATTAGTAGGTACCACATTGTCACTTGCAGGATTCGATTTACAAAAATAAAACAAAGTTGTTAAAGAAATAAGGTATTAACTAACTAAGTTCTATGTATTTCAAGACTGTATATTTTTAAATGGATCAACAACTAATTGTTCGAAGAAATATTAACAATACAATAAAAATATCAAAACTAAAACAAATAAACCCGCGAATTTCACGGGTCACAAACCTAGTTTTTTTTTTTAAAAAAAAAAACCACAAGTTTTTAGTATATTAATCAAAATAACAATTAAAATACAATATATAGTTTTGAAAATAAATCAAAATTGTCAAAGAAATAAGGCATTAACCAACTAACTTTTATGTATTCAAGACTATTTTTTTTTTAAATGGATCGACTAATTGTTCAGACAAATATAAACAATACGCTCAAAGACATCATTATTAAGTTAGTTCATTATCAGGTGATCAATCGGGTTGAGTCAATATCGAGTCACGGGTCGGGTCAGTTCAGGTCGGGTTCTGATTGGAAAAAGTAATACTGCTATCGGTTATCGGTTTACGTTGGGTCGGTTTCAATTAACCCAATTATATTCCATGTGATTGGAAAAAGCAATAAGGGGAAGTAACGAGCAGCATTGGGTAGTGATAATTCCATGTGCTTTTTTAGTTATTACTATTTAACTTAATACATCTTAGTCATCTTTCCGGTGTTATGTTAATTTTCCCCGGCGAGAAATTTACCCAAATATCTCCATTTGGGCAGTTAGGCTTAATTGCACATCGGGTATAACTAATGAGGCTAATTTACATTAATAGAAAGTTATGGGCTAACTTGCACGTAGTGGCAAACGTTTGGGGCTTATTTGCCGCTTCCCCGCTTTTATAATTCATGAGAATTCGTATTTGTCACATGATTTTACAAGGGCAACTAAACAACCTCTTAGGAGTTAGACTAGTGACTAAGAACAAGGTATACTCGATAATAATTCCTAGGTTCGAATCCCGTTCCCCCCACCTGTAAAGGTGCAAATCAGGTCACTCGGGTCGGTTACGGATTTAGTAAAAGCGGGTTGAGCCATATCGGATTCGGGTCGGTTACAGTTTATGTCGGGTCATCTTTGGGTCGGTCATCAGCGGTGACAAGTCGGGTCGGGTCATTAGCGGGTCAATACCGAGTCAGGTTATCAACATATATTTTTATCTTAGGTATTTAGTTTTTAATGGGTAATTTTATGTTTAAACAATGTGTAGTTGTATTAATTGTAATTTTTAGTGAAAACAATTGAGATGAATGTCTATTTTGTCAAATTTACATCATTATTAAGTTAGTTCATTATCAGGTGATCCATTGGGTTGAGTCAATATCGAGTAACGGATCGGGTCAGTTCAAGTCGGGTTCTGATTGGAAAAAGTAATACTACTATCGGTTATCGGTTCACGTTGGGTCTGTTTCAATTAACCCAATTATAGGGTTCCGCGCGGATCGGGTCGGGTTCCAAAGAAAAAAAAAAAAAAAAAAGTGGCAAGTGCCGTTGGTAAGCGATGCTTAAAATTTGAACCGCAGTTCCCCGCTTCCTGAGTACACATTTACAGTACACATTCTCTCTGTGTTTCTGTCTCTCTCAATCTCTCATCTACGATTCAGGTATCCCACCCTCGTTTCTTCCCACTAATCTTTTCTATCGCGCTGTATATTCTGCATCCTTTCAATTTCTAATTTTACCCCCTTTTCTTTGCATTTTTTTACTCCAATTCAAACCCTAATTTAAGATTCTCTTTTTATAATCTTGTCTTGTACGCTTTCTGCTCTCAATTTTATGCATCCTTAGTATGTCTACTTCTTGCTATGGATTATTACTGTAGGATGTCATTAAATTCATACTTCGGCTTAATATATTGTATTATACACCCATAATTTTCGTGTTTGATTGGAGTTAGATCTTTGTTGAACAAGATTAGGCGAACTTTTGATCGATTGTATAAATGTTTCAACAACAACAACAAAAAAGAATCGGGACTAATTTTATGAGTCATTTTGTTTTATTCCATCGTACTTGAAATTAGAGAGAAGGCGAAAAAGAATCACCCTTAACCATTTTGTTTTATCAGTCATTTTCAGCTACATCTAAAATGGAACGATTTTGTTTCTGAACAAATGCTAGACCCCTCTTCCTTTCAGCATTATCCAGTGTTCGTAACTGTTTTCCTGGGTGATCACAAAATTGTTGGGTTTTACTTCTAGGGTAAGGTTTGGTTATTTTTCGACCCCCTTGATCCCCGTTCATTGGGGTTTATGCTAGGGATTCCGGTGATGGGGTTAGGTTACCGATCCACTTTGCAAGACATGAATCTGATCTGATCCTTCACCCAATTAACTCGTCAACCAATTTTCACTCGTTTGTTTTGGGTTTCATCCATTTAGTTAGAGTGGAAGGATGGGGTTTTAGTGGACACTTGTGAAATTTGTCATCCTTGCTTGTGTCTGCCTCTTTGTGACTATATTATTTGAGCATTAAGTGTCACGCTTATAGGAGACGGTCTAATATGTGAAACAAGGCCATTGAACTTTAGTTCAAGTAAAAATTACACAAGTATATTGGTCGGTCTTACATGTAAGACTCGCTACTTTCTGACTGGTAGTTCGTCGACTAAATGAACACCCTTTACATTTATACTCAAATATTGGCTAAAATGTTTTTGCATAGGTTGGTGACGATTGTCAACACTGCTGAATTTAGGATCTAATAACAGTTCACGAGAAAGCATAATGGGTGAAGTGTACAAAGAGTTGGATGAAGTAAAAGCAGAGCTGGAGAAGCTGAAGGTGGATTTCCGGATCAAAACAGAACTTTCTGAAAGTCTGAGAAGAGCACACGTTGACCAACAGACTAAATGTCGAAAAGCAATATTGAAGGTTGAAAAGCAGGAGAAGGAACTGAATGTTAAGTCAGATGAGATTGTAGAATTGAGGCAGCTCTATGAGGTAGTCAAGTCTCAACTGCAGGAAACAGAAACATCGCTTAAGCAAGTCACTTCTGTGAATGAGAAACTACGGGTTGACAGTGGGGAGAAGATTCAAAGGTTGGAAGGGGAAAATAGAAAGTTGGTGTCGACTTTGGAGGAAGCAACAGCTAGAAATGATGAAATGGAAAGTAAGCTTCACAATTGTAATGAAGAAATCGAAGGTCTGAAAGGGAGGCTATCTGAAATTCAAAGGAAGTGTCTGGAAGCAGAAGAGAAGGCGCGAGTAGGGAAGGAACTGATGCACAGAGAGGATGTTATAATGAAGTTAGAGGAGCAAAGTATGAGCGTCCAAGATAAGTTAAAATGGAAGAAAGAGCAGTTTCAACATCTCGAAGAAGCTCATAGGAGACTTCAAGATGAGTTTCAGTTAAGCAAGAAAGAATGGGAGGTTGAGAAATCTGCTATGTTGGCAGAGATGACGATGTTACAATCGAAATTGGATTCTTATGTTAGAACCACCGAAAGCCTTGAATCACAGCTAAAAATGTGCAATCAAGCTCTAGTACACGAGGAAAGCAGAAGGAAGTTATTGGAAGTTCAATTGTCTGAATCAAAACAGTGCTTTGAAAATGTCTTAGCTCAGTATGAGGAAGTAAAGGAGAAAATCGAAAGCCTTAGTGCCAAACGCGATGAAGATATTGCAGGTTTGAGGAACTCTCTTGGGTTGAAAGAGGTATTGTTGAAAGAGACGGAATACAGGGTTACCTATCTTGAGCAAGAGAATAAGGAGCTCCTTGGAACTGTAAAAGAGCTACAGGAAGCTCAAATAAACAAACGAAAGGTCGATCCTTCCGTCACTAAGCTTCGAAACAAGTTTAAAGATTTGGAGAAGGTGCACAGTAAGTGTGTCCTAACTTTGGAGGAAAAAGAAGTTGAATGGAACTCTAAAATGGAGAAATTGATAGTAGATTTGAAATGTTGCGAAAATGATATGAAGAGACAAAATGAACAATTGCACCAATTGAAGACACAGTTGGATCATTGTCACTCTACAATAGAGGTTTCAGGTGAAGAGACTTCTATATTGTTCATGGTGTTGAAGTCTGAACTCTCCGATGTTTACTCAAAACTCAATAATTTGGAGGCGCACACTGAAGCATTCAGTGATGAAAGTGCAGATAGCTCTCCTTTAAAAGCTCAAAGTTGTCTCGAGCAGGCACGTGCGGAGATTGCATCGTTAACCCAGAAACTTATGTCTCTAAAGTTATTAGAAAAACGAGGGAACGTGCTGGAGGATGCGCTTGAGGAGCACAAAAAGATGCTCGAAGAGTCGTCACAATCCCAACTTTGTTTGAAGGAACAAGTTAGTCAGATGGAAGTTGAACTTAGAAAATTATCCACTAGTCTTGAAAAGTCAAACAACGCATTGACTGAAAAGATAAGTGAAGCTAGTCAAACAGGAGCAGAACTTCTCTTATGGAAATCTAAAGCAGAAAGCTTTAGGACTTGCCTCGAACAAAGCCAGGAGGTGTGCAAGAAATTGGAGAGTTCCATTCTTGAGCAAGTGGAGATAGAGAAAGGCCTGAGAAAACAGAATGAGATTTCCGAATATGATTTAAAAGTGCAAGGACAAAAAATTGACGATCTCCAGCAAAAGATTGATTTGTTGAATCAAATGGTGGACCAAAAAGAAGCAATGACAAAAGAGGCAAAACTGGAGTTGGCAAAAGCACAAAGGAAAGAGGGAAATCTCTTCCAATTACTCAAGGAAAAGGATACAGTAGTCGAAAGCCTCAAAAATCAGCAGAGCAAATTTGAAGGTGAAAAAGAAGAGTTGTTTAGGATCATAAAGGAAAACAATGTAGAAGTTCAAAACCTCAAGAATTTGTTAGAAGTGATGAAGAAAGAATCTGCAACAAGTGAGTCTAGGAGGGTAGAAGCTGAAATCAAATTCGATCATGAAAAGGAGGAATTTTCTCGAGTCATTGCAGAAAAGGATGAAGGTTTGAGGTGTCTTCAGGGTTTTGCTTCTTCATTGGAACGGGATTTTGATAAGGTGTTTCTCTATGTATCATGCAAAGAGCTGGAAAATCTGGTGGAGATGATTTCGCTTCAAGAAGCCTTAGAGAGGACCAATTTCAATATGAATGTTGAGATGGAGAAGAAGAACAATGTCATTGATCTATTAAAAGTGGAGATCAGTAATCTAAATGACAAAATAAAACTTCAAGATGACTCTTTGCTTCACTCAAACCAAGTAATTCTAGAACTTGAAGCATTAGCAAAGGCTAATAAGCTGGAGATGGAGAAATTAACGCAGGAATTCGTTGAGGATAAAGCTAAATTGAAAGAAAGAGTGGAGGAACTCAAAGCATTAGCAAAGGCTAATAAGCTGGAGATGGAGAAATTAACACAGGAATTCGTTGAGGGTAAAGCTAAATTGAAAGAAAGAGTGGAAGAACTCGAGCATGAAAACAAGGTTGCAAAAGACAACATCAATAGTTTGTCTTCTGAAAGAGAGAGTCTTCTCCTTTACATTGAAGGAGTTTGTGAGCAGTTTGGTGACCATTGCAGCCAAGATGTGGAACTTGATTGCATGTTAGCGAAAATGATGCAGAAGTCTGGCGAAGATTCTACACTAATATCGGATGGAACAATGTCAGACAAAAACAGTGTTTCTGGGCAGAAGTATGTCAGAAAGGAAGTCGAACCATGTCTTGATAGATCACCATTACGAGAGAGAAATCAGTAGCAGGATGTGGCTTTACCAGGATGTCGGGTGGAACATCTCGCTTTTTCATAGATTTAAGTTTACAGTCCGAATTTTTTGTCGGAAACACTGTTGAGATTGTAGTACTGTAACCTGTTTGTTTGTAACATTCATGGACGGAATGTGAACGGTTTCAGAAATAGGAATTTCTGATTGCCCTCCCGCATTTGTTTGCAGGCTTTGCATTGGCTACAAGTAAGTTGTAACTATACTATTTTCATTTGTTAGTTTTAAAATAGCAAATGCGTATGTGAAGTGACCCAATTATCTGCCTATAAAACTGGGACAAAACCTTTTCAGATCTGAAATTGGCCAGTAAATAATCACTAACAGAAAACTACGCAACTGACTGAGCAAATCAGTAGAGATCAAAACCGAGGAGTATGTAAAGTGACCTAATAACAGTTGATCTGGATATAACCTAACCCAACTAGAATTAACCGTTAGTCCGGTTAAGTAGTACTCCAGTGTTTAGTTATTTCGGCTAAACCAGATTGCAGTACGGTGTCTTCTTGATAAATGAAGGTAAAGCCAGTTACGCACAAGAAATGAACAACATAGATTTAATAATTTATATAGCAATATAGCAGCAGTACAATATACTGTATTCATTTCAGAAATTGCAATGGGAACCCTTTGCTATATGCCAGAATATTACAGCAATATCAGGTCAGAGATAACAACTCGTCAATAAATTTGATACATGATGCGGTAATGATCCTCCGTTCAAATTTAATTCAATTCCAAGGATAAATTAGTTCTCTATTTAATAAATAGTTCCACATCTACTTGTTCTTTCCTGAAGGCCCAGCTTTGCTAGATGCGCCTGACTTCTGAGAAAACTCCACTAGACCTTGTCGAAATGCTTGCTGATTAACCCCATTCCTCACAAGAATGCTTGTCACACCCATATTTTTTACCTGCAATTTAAGTCAATAAACATTACAGTATAAACAATGCAACCAAAGAATACAAGGCAGATGAACATAATTTAAGCAATAGGATGAAAAATTTATGAAACACCGATCTTACGCTTGAGAGAATCTAAAAGTGAAGGTCAAGGGTATAATACAGGGTGAGATATGGATCCATACCGCTTTAATGTTCCGATCCTCATCATCAAAGAAAAGCATATCTGTATAGGGTATCCTTGTCCTCCTATGAATTCTTTCAAAGTGTTCTGTCTTGTGTGTCCAACTGGAAAATATTTCCTAAGATAAGAAAACAAACACGCTCGTGTTAGTCGTTAGCAACAAAATGTGTCGCTCAATACATGGTAGTGGCAATCTCTGGAAATGTTGTTTACGGGACATACAGTTCTTATTTATAGATTTTATAGGCAAACCACACACACACACAGACATACACAAATGAAGTTAAGTATGCACAAGCATTTTTAGCAACAACTTACGATTTATAGTGAATTTAAGCACGCAGATAACTTATTGGTTAAGCAACGGATGTTCCAAAACATTTGCGACAGTTTCCCTTGCCTTATGTATATGCCTTATGTTTCACTGCTTACCAAATGACTGGGCAGAAAGTTAGAGATGAAAATGTAACAAAGAGGGTTTCATTAAACTCACCTGAGCAACAAACATCGACTGAATGCCTAACTTATCAAGAAATGTCTTTGCAATGTCAGGAGTTGGTGATCTGGAAGCAATAGCAACATCAATACCCTTGTCCTTCAGTGCATACAATATGCCTTTTGCATGAGGATACAACGATGGCGTGTCTCTTTTGGAGCGACATTCACTAAAACAAAGTCAATTGAGAAGTAAATCAAAAGCAGTAATGTAACTTCTTCTCCATTGTGACTAAGTTAGCGTACAGTCGAAAAAAATCCAACAGAAACCATTCTTCATTTAAAGATACAACTATTACAATTTCAAGCAAAGGATTTTAGGTACTCAAATCCTTTTCTTGGGTCATAAGACAGTAGCTCACATAAATAGTCTTTTTCCGGTTTCCAAAATAATGAGGCCTATAAAAACAACCCAGTGCAGATATATATCAGGAATCAAGCTGCATAAATAAGAGCACAGAATCGACTATAAAGATTAATGCTTTACACAAAATTTGAGGACAAATTAAAAGTTAAAACACTTGGAAAATTGGAATTAACCTAGTGTACAGAAAATAGTTCCTGATTTCGAACAATGCTGAGATATCAGATTCTCCTATTAGAGAGAAACTAGCAAAGTATACGAGTATTAAACAAGTGTTTTCCGTCTCTTGGATGCAAATTCAGTTTTACCATAATCTAGGTTTCCCAGTCATCTAGCATCTTCAGATGACAGAAAATTGACGAAGCAAACTTTAGTTATGCTGAGAATTTGTAATGGAATTTTATTGTAAACATATTGAGGTCTAGATTCAGCATATCGAATCATAACTACGTAACTTTTATTAGTAATAAGGAGTATTTCAAAAGCTTCATCTTTTCCATTCACCCCCCATTTACCAAATTAAAATTTCGAGCCGCCCATCTTTAAACTTCCTATTATCTATGACCGTTATAATTTCTCCCGGGCTTTCGTTTTCCATCACATATTATTGAACTTATTAGTATTTGCAGCCAATGGAGTAGGAAGTTATAGTATGGACTATGGATGGAGGATGTAGTTTTGTTTGGTACAAAAACAAAAATCAACAAAGAAAGTAAATTCTCATATACAGAGAAATCATTAATGAAATTAACCCAGAAATTGCATTAACAATTAACAAACATATACTACTAATCAGAATAATTGGAATATTCAAATTAAAAGAGAGAGGGGAATTGGGAGAGTAATACCAATAGAAAGGCCAAAGAGTATAATCAAGATCAAAGACAACCAATTTAGGAAGGATTTGAAAAACACCCATTATTTGCATTGCCTCCATTTTTACCCTTTCGTCTCCCATCTCTCTACTCTCTTCCACTCCTTTGCTTTGTGCTCCCCCAACACTATTTGGGGTCACCCACTTATTTGGAACTTGGACGGACCCAATACGCCTTTTCAATCCCGTCCCTATAAATATTACCGAGAACTCTGTATTTTAACTATAGTTATAGACGGTCAAATATTCATCTACTTTTAAGTATATGATGATAAACAACAAATTGTATGATGTGACCCAAAAATGTCACCACTTTAAGCATATTTGATCCGTCTTTCCCTTTAGACGGATATATCCATCTATAGTGAGACTAATTGTTACTCAAATAATGAAATCTGGGACATGCTAAATCTCGCACACCATTTTGCTTAATCCAATACATATTTTCGCTTTATTCCGACTTTACCCCTCCCACTTTTTTCAAAAAAAATAGGGGGGGATGCTAATAGAAATCCCCAAAAAAAGAAGTCAGATTTCTCCATCAGCCGCCCACCACCACCTCCTCCACCCCCTCCCGGCACCGACCAACCCTCACCCCTCCAACTGCCGACCACCACCTACGCCGACGGAAGTTGCATTCCCCTTCGCAACCACTGACGGTATTGCCCCCAAACAGCCACCGCAAACTCTTCTAAAACAACCACCGCAAGCGCCTGAAAAGCCTGCTCACTGCGCCCTCGCCGTAATGCCGAGTCGTCGACCCTTCTACGATTACCCTGCCTCGGCCAATTCGACCACCACCACGACCAACCACTATTTCAACAACAAAAAATCCAAAACCCTAAGGCTCCGTTTGGCAAGACATTTCAGGTACCTGATTTGGCCAAAGTAGCTTATTTGACCAAAATTTCAGGTACCTTATTTTTTTGTAAGCGTTTGGCAAGTAGCTTATTTAACCAAATAAGCTACTTGAAATGAAATGCTACCTAGAGTAGCATTTGAGATTTCAGGTACCTGATTTGATTTGCTTCTCCTTTTTTACCCCTTCAATTTATACTATTAAATAATTATCATATCCTTTTACGTCATTTCATCAAAATCAGTTACCTTTTCAATTAATTTGTCAAACACTTTTTTATATAATCAGCTACCTTATCAGTTCCCAGTTTTCAACTACCTTATCAGTTACCTTTTAAGGTTTCAGTTAACTTTTCAATTTTCAGCTACTTTTTCAGGTTTCAGCTAACTTTTCAGTTAGTTTTACCAAACAAAGCCTAATTCTAAAATTCCTTTACAAAAACAATCCATTCAATCGATGGGAGCACAAATAGTGTTGGGGGAGCACAAAGCAAAGGAAAATTCTTTTTTTTTTTTTTTTTTAATTTTTCTCCTCTCAAAACCTGCAAAAAATCCAAAACCCTAATTCTAAAATATTATCTTGTATTATTTTTCTTGTTTTAGATTACCTTATTTCTCATTTTTTGGTCAATAACTACCTATGCCGAAAATATGGCAAAATTTGATCGATTTAGCGACATTAACCTATCTTATATGTCTTTGTTAACATCAAATAATAATGATCAATCACATTCAAACCATAATTTGACTTACGATAAGAAAAATGTATGAATTTCACATTTCAATAATAACTACAAACATCTACTAAAGTTAAGCATTAGTACATTATGCCAGGCCTAAGTAAGATTAAAACATAAAAGAAAAAAAAAGAGAAAACAAAGGTAATCTGAAACAAGAAAAATAAAATAAAGTAGTAATTTTACAAATACCCCTAAATATAAGGTAGTTTTTAACAAAAAATCCTTTTTACTTTGACAAAGTTAGTGATTTTTTTTTTGGCAGCGGTAAAAACGCAAAAAATAAAGTTAGTGAAAATTATTTGACTCTTTTTTGTTTGAAATAGATATATTTGTCTTAAGCACGAATTTGTGAGCAATGTATACAAATTTTTGCATTAACTAGTACCGTGCGAAATGGCTACATAGAACACAACTAGACTTTTTTTTTTCATGAGAATGAGTGTGAACTAAATTACTCTATGTTTGTATTGTTGATGCTAATCCCAAGATCCCATGTTCAAATCCTAAAAGGTGTATTAGATACGGAGTATTAACTATAGTTTGGACTAAGATTCTCTAGTACAGAAGGTTCGAAACAAAACCTTATGGTAGTCTAATAATAAGTCAGTGTGAGACTTAATGAAAACAATGCATACAGAATTTCAGGTTTTCTGTTCACAAATCACAACAGAAACTAGCAAAGAAGATGAAATGTGAATAATTTGCAGTACATAAATGAACTAAACAAAAACTGGACGCTTAACAGTTTCGTCGCAAGTTTGGAATACAAATTATAAAAGCAACTATCTCTTGGGAGCACCTTATGCTAACTAAATCTTGCATTAGTAACTAAGAAAGTCTTGAAAATATTTATTCTTCAGGTGCAGCACTTGCCGCATTGAGGTCAACAGAGAGGTCGAGTTCCTGCAACATAAATGATGCATAAACTTAGATCACAATGATCGTGAAAACAATGCTTACTATCGTTATTATAGTGGAGATAAAAACAATAGCTGAATTTGGTAATTGTATATGTGTCACCTTTCCGGTTATTTTGCTGTACAACGCGATCACATCCTTCACAGTGGACTCAAAATGTGTGGTTGCATCATAGCTCTGTCGAAATTCAACTTAAACCATTAGTCTTACTTTGCATTTGTCTAGTCTTTTTATAATGTGAATGGTAATAAGCAAAAAGTGTTTTGAGGCACAAGATGTGTAATTTGCGATATTCCTATTATTAAATCACCGAGGAATGACGTGTAAATTGAGGCACAAGATCAATTTCGATGTTACTGGTTTCACGAATACAACTCAATGACTTTACACATCTGCTGAGATATATTACCATTACTAGCAATGCTTGAATATCGAAATACAAAAGGCGACTTACAGTGGAAATGAAGCAGCCGTCAGATTCTGGGGTGTTTACAGGTTCATATCTGTCATAAGTATCATAGAAAATCTCGTCAACAGGTCCAAGAAGGTCGACACCAGGCTTGAGCTCAGTCTCAGGCTGGTCAGTCTCCGCTTCAGTGGTAACAAAAGCAATGTATTTTCCTTTACCAGCAACATTATGAGTATAAGAGCAACAAAACAGGTACCTGAATCAAATACAAATAGCTCAAAACTTTCAGTCAATACGATGATAAAGTGAAACTAGGATAAAATTCAATGTCCAGTAAAATATCAGAAAGAATGACATACATGTCTGATTTACGACCAAGCTGCTTCTGTGGCAAAATGACCTGAACTGAGTGCGAATCATGTGTGTGTGGAATAGGGTGGCTCATTATACAAATAGCGCGAGTCACTCTACCAACCTTTTGTACCTGTTGTATCAGTAAAAGTAAATAATATTAACTCTACTATTGTAGCAGTTACTTGAATTTTTGTTACTGAACTCACTTTATCAGGTAAATATCCCGGGTCACAAACAACTTTCTTGCATTTTGCAGTTTCTCCTTCTGAAGAAACACCAATGGCTTTTCCATCATCATCAAAGACTACCTGTACACAGTTTCTCGATATCTAAGTACAAATCCGCAACTTGCAAGTGTACACACAGGTTTCCTACAGCTTTGCTATTTAATGATTTCAGAAAATCGGAAGATTGAAGCCACTTACTGCACAATCTGGCTTGCTGAGCATGTAGGTTCCACCATACACAGCACTTAAACGAGCGAATCCCTAACAAAGGACGTACTTAAACAGTGAGAGGCGGGTCAAAAATGATCAAGGAAATAATTAGATGTAAAGTTTCTTGCCTGAGGCAATTCTCCAAGTCCATACAGTGGATATATGTAAGGTGATCCTCCTTGAAAGCGAGCCAAAGACTCTGCATATAGCTTTAGTACAGAAGGAATGTGATCAGATAGAATGTCTTACAGGAAGACTGTACAATAGTGGTAAACGACAACGTTAACCTAGTGCCTCACATACTACCGTCTTTGACACGATAAGAAGACAGGAGGGGTTTGATGTATGCAGTCTTGCCTCATGTTAAAAACACCGGAGTCTGTTTTTGAACGGCCCAAAATAAAAACAATATATATATATATATATATATATATATATATAATTGTGATCATTGGAGAAAAGGGGGATCAAAATTCACCTTCATTCTCTTAACAAAATCCAAAGCTGGTTGATCCAAGTAACTGTCATCCAGATAAAGGGCCAAGGCATGACCAATGAAATCAATCGTATCATCCTCTAGCCCGTATTTCCTAGACGCAAAGAGAACAAAAGTTCAGAGTTTATCCATGATTCAGTGAGCATAATCATACATCAGGGTAGGAAATAGATTTTGAAACAAGGATGAAAATCTACTTGATAAGATCTCTAGCAGTAATTTTGTTCAAATCCAGGCCTTCGTGAGATTTTGGGTCATTATCTTCGTAATCTTGTACGTAAATGAAGAATTTTCGAGCTCTTCTTTTTTCAAAAAGTCCCATCAATGGAGATTTTAAGGCTTCAACATCCGTAGCAGGCACCTTGTAGATCTGAAACACAATTCGATACCAAGTTGAACAACTTATAGTCACAGAAGAAAGAATTTTGGTTGGAAAAATTATATATCAATTGCTCTAGGAGATTGATGTATGAAAGTTCACCTTGCCCTTGTTGTAAACAAAACTACCGTCAACAGCCTTGAAATTTAGATACTTAGTCACATCTGTATGGATGAGAATACGAACTAATACTTCGTTGGCCATCATGAACTGCGAAGAATAGCTAAATACTGTTAGAAAAAGCTGCAAACAGACAGTTTTTTGGTGATTGCTGGTTCGAGCTGACAACATTACTCCTGTGCCTCAATTTACGCCTATAGGCTATGACAAGGTAAGTGAGTAGCCATGTGTTCAAAACACGGAGGGAACGAGGGTTGGATCCAATTCAAAATAACAATATTCGTCCAATTTCTCAAAACATTTCGCCTCAATTTACGTCTAGAATTACATCGATCAACTATTACTCCACAATCAAAGAAGCGCGCACATAGTTAATAAGTTAAGTGTTGAGAATGGAGGCAATGAGAGAAAAAGATCAGGCAAATATGTCACTGCACCACATTTCAGTATTTCATGTTGTACAGATGTTGGTACCTTGGGTATCATATCAACATTATACTCCTTGCTGAGACCCAAGCTTTCTGGAGGCTGTTCGTCGCCCCTAAAGCGCTTCCAAAGCTATACATACAAGCACAGAAAAACAAGCATAAGTCATTAAGTAACTAATAATAAGTCGTTTCGTCACATAAAGGAAAATGATAAGGGCACCTGATTAAGATTAAGAGAAGTAGAGGCTCCTCCATAATAGTCATTCCTGTCCATGTGCAATACCTGTACAATGGCGTGGTTCATGAACTAAAACGTCAAATATCATTTGGGATCGCTTAAAACGTCAATATCTTTTATTCTTTTTAACAAACAAAAAAATATTGATAATAAACAATAATATCCATTTCATAAAATAGTTACCATTTAAACTACGTAGAAAGCATGACCCCATAACATATTGACATGCGATCAAACCAAATATATTTTCGTGATCAACATATATGAACCATCGTATGAAATCAAGATTTATGAGGGACGCATTACTTTCAGACCGTCAACATGACCAAATGGCATGCCATCAAACCAAATATATTTTCGTGATCAACATATATGAACCATCGTATGAAATCAAGATTTAACGAGAAAAACATTACTTTGAGACCGTCAACGGAAAGAAGGCCACTAATAATGCATTCTTTAAGGCCAGTCCCAAGGACAATTACATCGTACTCTTCATCCATGGCAACAACTTGACAATCTAATAGTTTACACCTCAATTGAATCTTTAAAATGTAATATTAGTTTAAATTGTTGTTTTTGAATTGAATTAAATGAATGGAAGTAATTTGGGTGTTTGACAAGAAACACAAAAATATAGCGAAAGTGTAGGAATAGGAAAATTAGTGAAGGGTGTAACGATTTTGGCGTTTCTTATTTGCAATGTCACAACATTTTCTAAGCTCGTGCCTTGAATTAGGTGATGTATCTCCTCCACCTTTTTTTAATCTCACTTTTTGATGTTTTCACCCCACGTGTAATTTCGAATATTCTTCATTTTTTCCTTGCCTTTCTAAGACCATCCCCAAACAACTAAACAAGGTCAATTGCATGGTCATGACCTTGCTTGGTCATGGTTAATCAAGTAATTAGCTTTGTTAATGTATGACCAAAGGTGGTTAATTTGTGACCAAAAACAAGAAATGGTCAATTTGTGGCCAAGGTTGGTCAATAGTGGTGGTCTTATTGACCTTCTATGTGTCAATTTCTTATTAGTTGAACAATTATAAAACAATAAAAAAACTACTCTACATTACTCTACTCTACTCTACTTTCGTAACTAGAATTTGGGAAAACTTTCGTAACTAGAATTTGCTTTTAATGCATTTTATCATTTTGTAGTATTTAATGTTTTTTTAAAAAATGTATGCGGTATTTTATATGTCGAATCATGTTTTTCAATAATTTTTTTTAATTGTTAATGAAATCGTCTAATCACTTTTCAAAATTATAGCGTTGTTATTTAATACTCCCTCCTATTCACCATTTTCTTCCCTATTTTCTTATTCGGATTATTCGGGTTTTCTTCTCTATTTCCTTTTTTGGGTTGATTTGTGTGGTCCAAATTAAATTACATGTGGGGTAGTGTGTTTTGTGTGGTCCAAAATCGGTTTCTTATTCCTTGTGCAAAAAGGAAAGGGGAAGAATATAGTGAATAAGAGGGAGTATTTTTTCCGTAAAATATACCATAAGATTAATATAGTCGTAAAATATTGGGGTAGTTTTTTTTATTAAGATATTTACAATAATAGAAAAATAACTACGGAGTATATTTATAAAATGTAGGGAAAATAATTGTAAAAGTAAGAGAGAGAAAAGTGAGGTAGAGAATGTGGAAAATGATTGAGAATGTTGTAAAGTGGATAATGATTGGATTGATGACCTAGGTCGCGACCTTTTGTTTGGGAGGGTGAAAATAGGTTAAGGTTAATAAGGTGAGATTAAGAGTAAAATCGGGTCGCGACCTAGTTAACGCGACCACTGTTTGGGAATGGTCTAATGTCTTCTTACCACGGGTTATTAAAAAGTAAAACGGTAAGACTTCATCCGTTTTAGTTATTATTTTACGTGCAAATTCTTATTTGTGACGTGTATATATATCGCAACCTTGCGACGGGTTAAGTAAGAGAGATTTGCTAATTATTTTATCCGTCTTAAGCTAATATAAGTAGTTTATATTTATTTTACGTAGTTGCTCATTCATGGACGGGTTTTACTCTTTCCTGGACTTTTTTTTCATTATGTTTCCATAGTATGCCCTTTGCCTAATTCTCTCTAATTCTCTCCCTCATAAAATTAATCAAATCTACAAAATTAATCCAATCCGTCAATTTACACAATTATTATGGATACTAATTCTCGTATCGATCAACTAATAGTTTTAATTCTTAATTTTATTAATTATATTATATCAAATTAAGCAATTTATTTACACTAATTAAATTAGGGTTGTTTAAACCTGTAACTAGATAATGAAGCGTTTTTACTGGTATATCGAATTATATACTCGAAAAAATTGTATTTACTAGTACTCATGAACACACTGCCAATGGCTTGCAGACTTTGATCCAGCTTTAAGCCATGGAATTCCCATCATGCCATCGCTACGATCCCTCATAAGATCAAAGAAAGCAAGGAATTTCATAACAACTGGAAAATTCGTCACCTCAACTCACTTCATGGATTCATTTATTACCAATTAAAGTATAAAATCGGAATGTCAATATCGTACGATATTATGCAATAGCGTATCATTTATAGGATAAATTTATCATTTATACAAACGAAAGGTAATCTCAAATTGAATGAAATGAGTGATACAGTACATAACTCGAAGAGTTGTAACAAGTAACGCGGGGGTGATTGGGGTTAGAGGCGAGTACGGAATTCAAGAGGACAATTGAATATAGGGAGAGAAAATTGAAATTTTGAGAGTTGAAATAAAAGGGGTAAAATTGTCATTTCCGTCCATAAAAGAGTAAAATCCGTCCATGAATGAGCACCACCCTTATTTTATATCCGAAGAAAGAGATTTTTTTTTGTCGGGATGCATTTTTAATATATAGATCATCTGCAAAAAGCACATGAATTTTCTTTTTACCTAAATACCTAATATTTATAGCACATTTTTTTTGGTCGAAAAACATCAATGTTATTTTTTCGTCAAAAAACATGATTTTTTTGTTGGATTGATTAGATCTTACAAAGATAATTAACTCCATAACAGCCTCAAGTTATAAATTTTTGTAAATTTAATTTGTCGTAGAGGGGATCTAAATTAACCGCAAAGAAGGAGTTATCAACTGAGTATATGGTCTCCTCCTCTATGCTTCCGTCAATATCATTTGTTTCCTTGCAAATAGGTTCTATGGTCTCACCCACACGTTCACCCATGTCCGTCTGCAGCGAAAAAGTGGGTTTAATGCATTTAAGAGCAAGCCATTTAAAGAAACAAATGACATCTTTAGTATTTT
The DNA here is from genome assembly GCF_048544455.1 of Silene latifolia. Taxonomy (NCBI): domain Eukaryota; kingdom Viridiplantae; phylum Streptophyta; class Magnoliopsida; order Caryophyllales; family Caryophyllaceae; genus Silene; species Silene latifolia. The sequence continues at coordinate 39,016,937 of NC_133534.1, read as the reverse complement.
TACCACCAAACTCTCCCTTACATATGGAGTCAATCTATGCTTCAGTTTCTTTGTTCATACCTCTTATGATGGTAAGGCACACACTGAGTTCTGGGAGTATGCATTCACAGTTATGAGAAGGAATCCAATCTTTCCATCTATGCATGTAATCATGAAAGTTCTCATCTTTACCCTGTAGAAACTCGATGCAAAACATTAGAACGGTCTCTCAAGGAACTGAAGTTCTCTGAGACAAAAGACAAACTAAATTACATGCATGGTAGCGTTTTCCCCTTCTTTGCCATGCATTTTGACCCGTTTAGAGACGGTTTTTACACCTATACCTTGCATTTTGTGCTCTTACTCTCATGCTTTGAGTATCCATCAAAGGGGTCATAATCGATCGTAGGAATTGATGGGGCATATTCTACACCCGCTGACCAAGTCAACATATTGAGCAAGGTCAAAGATATCCACAGCAAGTCAACGGCTTAGACAGCCTAACCGACGCAGCCTGTCGGCCTGTCTCTTGGGTCCCGGCTGGGGCAACTAGCCAGCCGGGGCACACATCCGCGAACTCATATCCAAGACCCCTCGGCGGCGAGTCAATAGGGCCCGCCGGCCTGCCATGGGTCCCTCGGCCGAGGGTAGATCAGTCTTTCCACCCGCTAGCCACTTGGCCACTACGTGACAAAAGGTGAAAGTCTATAAATACTCCTCAACTCTCATTGAGGAGGAGATCCACAATTTAACCTAAGAATCACTATTCATCTGGTATTATCTTCCTTATCTCTCTACAATATATACTTCGCCAAGTAACAACAACTTATCTTTCTAAGTTTACTGACTTGAGCGTCGGAGTGAGTTCGCTCGGTCCAAAGCCGAGCCCTCAGTTTGTTCACTGTTTCAGGAGACCGAAAGGAGGATTCAATCAAGGACGACATTCTACAAGCACGGGTGGTAACAAATAACTGCTCTGGAATTACACCCGGAACAATTGGCACTGTCTGTGGGGAAAGATACTAGAAGCTAGTCACATTCATTCCCAAAAAAAAAAAAAGAAAAAAAAAAGAAACAAAAACCACCCAAAAAGCTAAGAAGATGTCAAAACAACAAGAGGTATTCGTGACTGACGAAACCGAATTCTACCAGGACGATACCGTCCACAATTCTGGAGTTGCGCAGCCCTCCACCGGTCGGGTAATTCAACCGGAGTACGGGATGCCAATAATACCAGATACGTGATATAGGGATTTGCCGTCACTTCCCAATCAAAAACTGTTCCGGGTGTAATTCCAGAGCAAGTATTGTTACCACCCGTGGCTTGTAGAATGATGTCTTGAGTTGGATCCCTCGTCTCTATCGTTCCTCTCGGCCTCTTCTGCAACAATGAACGAACTGAGGGCTTGGCTTTATGCCAAGCGTACTCACTCCGACGCTCAAGTCAGTAAACTTAGAGGGGTAAGTTGTTGTTACTTGGCTAAGGATGTATTGTAGAGAGATAAGGAAGATATTACCAGATGAATAGTGATTCTTAGGTTAATTTATGGATCCTTTCCTCAATGAAGGTTAAGGAGTATTTATAGACTTTCACCCTTTGTCACGTAGTGGCCAAGTGGCCAAGTGGCTAGCAGGTGGAAAGACCGTTCTACCCTCGGCCGATGGACCAATGGCAGGCCGGCCGAGGGTCTTGGATATGAGTACGCGGATATGTGACCCGGCTGGCTAGTTGCCAGGCCGAGACCCAGGTGACAGGCCGATGGGTTGCATCGGCTAGGCTGTCTAAGTCGTTTACTTTGCTGTGGATATCCTTGACCTTGCTCAATGTGTTGACTTGGTCAGCGGTGCAGAATATGCCCCATCAATTTGCCCCCAGCGTAGTCTATGCCGTGGTATGGGCTTCGATGTATGTTGAGCGTATATTCTGCGCAAGTAATTTGTGAAAAATGTTCCGCATCGGCTTCTTCTACCTCGGCCTGGTTCTTTTTAGGCCGTACCATATATATCCCCCCTCCGCATGGATGTGTAAAGGACATCCGATGTGGAAGAGAAAGTGACGCTGGCCGAGACCAGGGTTGAGAGTGCCGGTTGTTTTTGATTGCCCCCGGCCGGTGCTATGTAGCTTGGTTGATCATGTGGCCGGCGGAGAGCAGATACCTAGGAATTTGTTGAGGAAGATGAATAGGTGAAGAGATGTGAATGGGCGTGTTGAAGACGCTTGGTCACTGTTGCATTGATTGACGTTCAACTGTTGCAACGATTGACATTCCATGGTTGCATGTCTGACACGTGTCTTTTTCTTTGATTGCCGATTGGCGCTTCATGGGTCATTTCTCTTATTGGTCCTTCTTCATGGGCTTTTCCCTATAAATAGGGCAGTTATTCCGTGAAATTGGCCACCAATTTCATTCTCTCCAAAATTTTCTTCTCTCTAAACTTTCAAGGGCTTCTTTGTCTTCTAATTTTCAGAGTTGTTACTCCGGCGAGTGTTTTTCTTCAAGGTAAACAAACAAATTTCCTCACTTCTTATTTTGTTAAATAATCATTGCTATCATGTCTTCTGCTGACGCTGGGACTGGCACTTCTGCGCCGGGGGGTTCCCCGTCGCGTCTTGATGGGGAGGGGATACTAGATGCCATCCCGATAAGGTTTGGGGGTCCCAGGTCTCCTTCTCCCGTGGTTGATCCACCAATTTTGGAGGAGTGGGAGGATGAGGATGAGGATGATGATGTTGATGATGATGAGAGGACTCTTTCTGATGGTGAGAGGACTCCTTCTGATGGTGAGAGGCCGTCTATCCCGGATCATGGCGAGGCCTGCACGACTGGTCTTGACCGTGTCTGGACTAATAAATTCGCCAGCTGTTCCGGTGGGACTCTTTTCGGAGGCCATTTCTCCTTCGGTGAGGGGTACAAGATCGTTATCCCTGAGGAGGGTCAGGCGGTCTGTTGCCCTCCCCCGGGTCACATCGGCGTGTATATCAGGCACCTGGAGTATGGGCTCCGGTTTCCTTTGAATGAATACGTCATGGCTATCATCAAAGCTATGAACGTCGCTGTGGCCCAACTGCATCCGTTGGCCATGAGGACGATAGTCGGCTTTGTGTGGCTCTGTCTCTTTAGGGGGGAGATCCCGACAGTTAACTTATTCCGCCGCCTTCATCATCTACGACCGTCAATCACCGGTAAAGTGGGGTGGTACAGCGTGCAGACGGAGCCAGGCTTCGTCTCCGTGTCCAAGCTTACTTCTTGTAAGGACTGGCAACGACGATGGGTGTACGTCCAAGTGTCGGAGGACTACCCATTGCCTCGGTCCTTCCAGAGCCCTGTTTACTTGCGGTGTGAGAACCGGGAAGAATATGAGAAATGTATTTCCCGGGGTAAGGTTAAGATGGACGCTTCGATGGTTCCTCTTACTGCGGAGGAGAAACGGGCGTCTGTGTTTGATGAGAAGGGATGGCTGCCCCGACTCGGTTATCCTTCAGAATGAGCTGCTTTGCCGCGTCGGCCTCATACCGGCCCTCAATCAGGGTGAGTGGGGTCGGTGTGAGGCCCATCTTTGCCTGTTGTATTCCTGTTTTAGAGCTTTGTTTTACTTCCTTTATGTAACTCTTGTTTGATTTCTTGCAGACCGGTTTGGCCAGGATCTGTCTGAGAGGACCTTAGAGAGGTTAGGGCTTGATAAGGACGGGAAGATTGTTCAACGGCATCCTACGGCTGACGCGCGTGATCGGAGACTGGCTCCCAACGAACTGATGGACAAGCAAACAAGGCATTGGATCCGGAGGCGGCCCGAGCACGGGTTCTCGGAGGCGTGCGAAGAGAACAAAGAAGGCGGCGTCAAATTGGCGGCGGCGTCGGTGCCAACCCCCTCTTCGACTCCAGTGGTCCAGAAGGATCATTTGGAGGTCATCGATATCACTGAGGGGGTGGTGACCGTTGCTAAGGACCCTTCTCCTCTGAAGAAGAGAAAAGTGCCACCGTCTGCTTCCACCGTTGTCGAGGAGAAGACTGCCCCAACCGGCCCTCCGCTTAAGAGGGTCCAGACTGGTACGGATCTAACTTGCGGTTCAGACTTAGCTGGTTCGTTGGACATTCCCGATGACCGACTCTCTGATGTGTCGATGCATGTTAACGTGGATGCTCTGTGTAAATTTTTTGTAGATCCACCTTCGGCGGTCGCCGTTCTCACCGAACGGCAATTAGGAAAGCGACCGAGAAGGCTATTGAGAAGGCGGGTGATAGAAATGTCACCGTTGACTCCTCAGCTCAGAAGATTCCTCCCACCGAGCTTGTGGCAGAGGGTGTGAAAATATATAAGAGGCTGGCGAAGTGGACCCAACTAGCCGGCTCCCACATCATGGAGCAGGAGAAGGCCATGGCCCAAGCTGGGCCACTGATCGCAAAGCTTAAGCTTGATCTCTCTGCTGCAAAGGGGGAAGCCGGAAGGCTAAGCTGGATCTCCTTGCTTTGCCAAGAAGCGTGTGGAGGAAGCCGAGAAGGCTGCTAGGGGCCGAGAGGGCCGAGTTGAGATGCTTGATGCCGCCACCGCCAAGATGATGGAGGAGCGGGACCGGTATAAGGGCGCTTATGACGCCGTGGTTGCCAAGAGGGAAGAGTGGAAGGATCTGTTCCATAACCAGGCGGAGCGCTCGGGGACACGCAGCCTCCCTTGCTCAAAAGGAGAAGGATATTGAAATGCTTCAAGATGATCTCCTCCCTAAAATGTGCGCCCAATTCCGGGACCAGGCCGAGGAGGCGACCAGGGAGGCAATCAAAAAGCTCATCCCCGACGGCTCCTTCCCGTGGGATAAATTTGACCAGCTTCTGGATGAGATGGGCGATCTTTGCGGAAGCGCGCAGGGCTGCGGAGAAGGCGGAGGCGGCGAAGGCGGCTCGGATAGGGCGAGGCCAAGGCGGCCTATGATGCAAAGGTGAAGGAGGCTGAGAGGCTAAAGGCACTTGAAAACGTCGAGCCCTCTTTTGAGCCGGCCACCAAGACGCCGCTGCTTGCTGCGATGGAGGGCGAGAACAGGCATAGGGAGACGGGCGGTCGTCACCGACTCACCCGGCATCTCGGATAGCTTCAAATGCTCGGGGCCAACTATTGAGCCTTTCCTCCCTGCCATTTTTTGGCGCTTCAAATGATATGTTTGTAATCTTTTGCTTTTCTTTCCCTTGTTTTGTTGTAAAACTCTTGGTAGGTTGTGTTTAGGCTTATCCCTATGGGGACGGCCGTCGTCTGTACTCTCCTTGTAGTTGTTTTCAATAAAGTTCGTCTTATTGGCCTTTGGCTTGGCCGGGGCTTTGATCACAATCTTTCACCTGTCTTCTTGCGTTATTAATTGAGTGCCTTCGTTTTTACCTTCGGTATGACCGAGGCAGTTTGAATGCATATCCCAACTGTGTTTAACGTCTTTAGCGTGTCGACCGATGTGTCCCCGTCGCTCTCGGCTTTGGCCGAGGTAATCGGGGTTGCGGCGCGACAGCGTTCGTAACTGTGTAGGCATATTGATCGCTAGATTTGCGTCTCAATTGCACTGAGTATACGTTTCTTCTAGCGTATCGACCGACGTATCCCGTCGCTCTCGGCTTTGGCCGAGGTAATCGGGTTGCGGCTCGACAATATGTTAAATCGCTGTGTAGGCATATTGATCGCTAGATTTGCGTCTCAATTGCACCGAGTATACGTTTCTTCTAGCGTATCGACCGCGTATCCCGTCGCTCTCGGCTTTGGCCGAGGTAATCGGGTTGCGGCTCGACGCGTTAAATAGCTCGGTGTAGGCATATTGATCGCTAGATTTGCGTCTCAATTGCACCGAGTATACGTTTCTTCTAGCGTATCGACCGACGTATCCCCGTCGCTCTCGGCTTTGGCCAAGGTAATCGGGGTTGCGGCGCGACAGCGTTCGTAACTGTGTGGGCATATTGATCGCTAGATTTGCGTCTCAATTGCACTGAGTATACGTTTCTTCTAGCGTATCGACCGACGTATCCCCGTCGCTCTCGGCTTTGGCCGAGGTAATCGGGGTTGCGGCTCGACAGCGTTCGTAACTGTGTAGGCATATTGATCGCTAGATTTGCGTCTCAATTGCACTGAGTATACGTTTCTTCTAGCGTATCGACCGACGTATCCCCGTCGCTCTCGGCTTTGGCCAAGGTAATCGGGGTTGCGGCGCGACAGCGTTCGTAACTGTGTGGGCATATTGATCGCTAGATTTGCGTCTCAATTGCACTGAGTATACGTTTCTTCTTGCGTCTCAACCACGGAGGGGATAAACACTGACGGAAAACTTAGATGTTTCTTCATTAGATATAAACACGCGCCGGGGTGCCGACATTGGTTTTGGACACCTCCGCCGCTTACACAAAGTACTTTCTTAGGTTGTCAGTGTTCCAGTGGCTCATCAAGGGCACGCCCCCCATGTCTGCCAGCCGGTATGTGCCCGGCCTCATCTCTTCAACCACTTTGTAGGGACCCTCCCAGTTGGCCGTCAGTTTACCATGAATATTTCCTTTGTTGGTGGCAGCCGACTTCCTTAGGACTAGGTCTCCTACTTTTAAGTCCCTTTTGTGGACTCTTCGGTTGTAGGCTCTTTTCATCCGGTTTTGATATACTGCCAAGTTGAGGCGTGTTGTATCTCGGCTTTCTTCGACCAGGTCTAGGGAAGCTCTCAGGCCATCCTCGTTTTCAATCAAGTAAAGGTAGCCGTTACGAATGTTGGCACCGTCGCTTCAATTGGTAGGACTGCTTCGGAACCGTAGACTAAGTGGAAGGGGGTGTACCCCGTTGCTTCTTTCTCCGTGGTCCGAAGGGACCACAGGACACCGGGTAATTCATCGGCCCACCTTCCCTTAAGGTCTTCAACTGTCTTCTTCAAACCGTTGAGGATTGTTTTGTTGGCTGCCTTCGCCTGCCCATTGCTCTGTGGGTGGCAGACGGAGGAGTATGCGAACTTGATGCCAAGCTCTTCTAACCAGTTCATTATCAGGTCACTCCAAAACTCTCGGTCGTGGTCAAATACCATAACTTGGGGTAATCCGAAACGAGTTACAACATTTTCCCAGATTACCTTTCTGACGGCCGCTGTGGTCTTTGCCGGTACTGCTACAGCTTCAACCCATTTGGTGAAGTAATCAACGACGACGATCAAGAACTTCCTTCCTCCGGAGGCCGTTGGGAACGGCCCTAGCATGTCCATCCCCCACTGTGCGAAAGGAAGGGGACTAAGCACCGGTTGTAGGTCCCGGGAGGGAGCGTGTATCACCGGGGAATGCATCTAACAGTTCGTGCACTTCTTGGTCTTTGTTCTGGAATCTTGAAGCATGGTGGGCCAGAAGTAGCCGGCTCGGAGAGCTTTGTGGGCTAGTGTTCTTGCCCCCATGTGGTGTCCACAGATGCCTTCGTGAATCTCTGTCAGTATCAGCTCTGCGTCGGCTGGACCGACACATTTCAAGAGTGGTCTTATTACGGACCTTCTGTACAGTTCCCCTTCGAACACCAAGTACCTGGCGGCGATCCTTTTTATCTTGGCCGAGAGATTGCGGTCCTCCGGCAACTCATTTGTAAGTTTGTATTTCATTATCGGAGTCATCCACGTTGTCTCGGTCTCCATGTTGCCCACCATGCCGACGGTCTCAGTGATGCTCTTTGCATTCCTGATATCTACCAGCACGGTTCGGCTGACATTCTTGATGGTTGAGCTGGCAAGTTTCGAGAGAGCGTCGGCCCGGTTGTTCTCAGATCTGGGAACGCATTGGATTTGGAAAGATTTCAATTTTGCTATGTCGGCTTTTACCCTTTCTAGGTACCTTACCATTCCGTCGTCCCGAGCCTCAAACTCCCCTCTGATTTGGTTAGTAACCAACAGTGAGTCTGTCTTCAACACAATGTGTTCTGCTCCAAAGACCCTAGCTAGCTCGACTCCGGTTATCACCGCCTCGTATTCGGATTCGTTGTTCGAGGCCGAGAAGGTGAATTTCAAGGCATACTCAAACTCGTCCCCGTTTGGGCTGATGATAAGGATGCCGGCTCCCGAGCCGTTCGTCGTGGAGGAGCCGTCGGTGTAAACCTCCCATACACAGGTTTGGCTCTTCTTGATATGTGCATTCGGCCAAGAAATCTGCAAGTGCTTGCCCCTTTATCGAAGGCCTTGGTTTGTACTTGAATGCCGAAGCCGAGAGTTCCACCGCCCATTTGATGAGCCTACCGGATTGTTCGAATTTTTCTAAAGCTTTCTCCAATGGCTGATCGGTTAGGACCGTCACGGGGTGTGCGTCGAAGTAGGGTTTTAACTTCCTCGTGGCAACGACGACGGCGAAAGCTGCTTTTTCAATTAGTGGGTAATTTCTCTCGGCGGGCAACAGCGTATGGTGACAAAGTAGATTGGGTGTTGCTTGTTTGTTCTCTTCCCGATGATCACAAAGATCGACCGTGGCCGAGGTAATCGCTATATATAGGTATAGCGTCTCCCCAAAGACCTACACAGACGAGTTGGGAGAGTCGAAGATGAGCTTTCGATTGCTTGAAAGCCGTGCTCTGTTCCTCCCCCCGGCTGAAGTCTTTATTCCCCTTCAACACTTTGAAGAATGGGGTGCTTTTGTCGGCTGACCGAGAGATGAAACGGGCGAGAGCCGCCATTCTCCCGGTCAGCATCATCATAATCTCTTTTCGATTCCTTGGTTCCGCAGTCTAGGATTGCTCGGACTTTGTCCGGATTGGCATCTATGCCTCGCACCGACAAGTACACCTAGGAATTTACCCGCCCGGACACCGTTGCATTTCATTGGGTTGAGCTTCATCTTGTATTTCCTTAGTGAACAAAATGTCTCGTGTAAATCGGCCAAGTGCTCGCTGTCAGACTTGCTTTTTACAATAGCATCGTCGACGTAAGCCTCAATGTTTCGTCCTTTTTGATTTTGGAACACTTTGTCCGCCAGCCTTGTGTACGTTGCTCCGGCGTTCTTCAAACCAAACGGCATCATTTTGTACATGTATGTGCCGTTAGCAGTGATAACTGCGCATTTAGGCATGTCTTCCTCGGCCATGAATACCTGGTGATACCCCGAGAAGGCGTCCAGCAGGCTTAGCATGGTGTAGCCTGCCGTGGCGTCAATTAAACTATCTATTCGAGGCAAGGGATAACAATCTTTGGGGCATGCTTTATTAAGGTTGGTAAAGTCTACACACATTCTCCATGCCCCCGATGACTTCTTCACCATTACAACATTGGCTAACCACTCAGGATAAGTACAAGGCATGATGAAGCCCGCCGCTAGTAATTTATCTACTTCGGCTTTGATGGCCTCATCCTTCTCGGCCGAGGAGTTCCTCATTCTCTCGCTTGACCGGGCGGCGGTGGAGAGTACGTTCACTTGTGAACAATCACCTCCCGGCTCACGCCGGCATCTCGGCCGAGAGTAGGCGAAAACATCTTTATTCTTCCTCGGCGGAGTCCGGAGGTCGGCTCGAATTTTGGTTCCGAGTTGACACCGAAACGATTCTGGTGCGGCCGGATCAATCTCTACCTCCTCGGTCTCTGCTCCTTCGACCATGCCGATGGTCCGGTCGTTTCCGGATCTGGGGGTGTACTGTATCTGGAAGGATTTTAATTTTGAAGCGCCAGCTCTCACCCTCTCTAGGTACTTTATTGTCCCGTAGTCCCGAGCCTCGTACTCTCCTCTGATCTGGTTGGTCACTAAGAGTGAATCTGTTTTCACCATGACACGCTCTGCCCCGGCGGCTTTAGCTAGCTCAACTCCGGTTATCACCGCCTCGTACTTGGATTCATTGTTTGGGGCCAATGAGGTAAGCTTCAAGGCGTGCTCAAACACGTCTCCGTTTGGGCTGATAATAACGATGCCGGCCTTCGAGCTATTCGTCGTGGAAGGGCCGTTAGTGTAAACCTCCCATACGCCGGGATCCTCCTCGTTCTTCGAGACGAGCTTATGAGCTTCCCCCCGGTCCGAGACATACATTAATGTCAGGGCCCGGATGGACATCACAGCGTCGGCTTCGCTCAAAGTGACCCGGCCTATGAGGACGTTGTAGGCAGACGAGCCGTCAATAACCACGAACTCGGACGTAACATTCTTGGCCGCACTTCCCTCGCCGAACGTTACTGGCAGCTTGATTGATCCCAGGGGTACCAGGCCGGCCCCAGAAAAACTGTACAACGGTTTGGTGTAGGGGCTCAAGTCTTCAACCTTCAGACCGAGGCCGAGGAAACATTCTCTGTACATAATGTTTGTGTAGGCGCCCGTGTCAATCAGGCATCTCTTCACCAAGTGGTTGGCTACGTCCAGGTGGACCACAAGTGGGTCGCTGTGAGGAGCGATGACTCCCTCGTAGTCTTTCTTCCCAATGGTCATATCGGGGATGTTGGAAGCGGGGGTTGTTGTGTTGGGCACAAAGTTGATTTCCTGACATAGCTCATTCAGGTGCCGTTTGTGCCCATGAGCGGACCCACCATTCTCGTTGTCCCTGACGACGACATTGACTACTCCTACCCGCTCAAAAACGGATTTCTTATTTGACCCGTCGGCATCTGTTTTTCGGCCTCCGGCTATGTATTTGCCGAGACTCCCCGTTCGGATGAGATCTTCAATGGCATTTTTCAAATGCCGGCAGTCGTTTGTTAAGTGGCCGGTGTGGCCGTGGTACTCACAGTACTGGCTCGTGTCACCGTCACTCCTCGCCCTAGGGGGCCTTTCCCACTTTTGACCTTCGTTTTTGCTCGGGCGAAGACCTCGGCGCGGATACGACCGTGAGGGGTGTGATTATTGTATCGCTTTCGGTAGTACGGTGCCGAGCTCCCCGGCGCCCGCCGAGCTCGTTTTCTGGCGGGCTTGTCGGACCGTGACCTATTATTGTCGCGGCGTCTTTCACCGCACCGTGAACGATTATTGTCACGGCGTCCTTCATCCGGGTTGTCCTCCCGGCGCTCTTCTTTTCGAGGGTTTGGCCTCGCTAGGGCCTACCCAGGTTTTGTGATAGTCCTCCACTTTAATGGCTTGATCGCCAATTTCTGGCGGCGTCAAGGTCGGGCCGCCGCTTTTGATGAGCTCGTTTTTAGGTCTCCCCTTGGGAGGCCTTTCATCAGCCGCTGAAGGCTGCCATTTCATTGTTTAGCTCACGAATTTGCTGAACCTTGGCGTCGAACCTCTTCACATAACTTCGGAGAGACTCGCCTCCCTCCTGTCTGATAGTCAGGAGGTCCGACGTCTCCACGGCCCTCCTCTTGTTGCAGGAATACTGGGTTAGGAACGCGTCCTTTAGGTCGGGCGTAATAAAGATACCGACCCGTCGGGTAGCCCCTTGTACCAACTCTGTGCCATCCCGTGCAGTGTCGTTGGGAAGATTCGGCACCAAACCTCATCGGGTTGCTCCCATACTGACATGTGAGATTCGTAAGCCTCGACGTGGTCGGTCGGGTCACCTTCCCCTTTGTATGCTATAGGTGGTAACTTCAGCTTAGTTGGCACCGGGGTATCTAGGACGTAGGCGTTGAGGGGCTGTCTGACCACATGTCGAACGGCACGCGGCGATCGGCTCCTCGCATTCCTAGTCCGGCTTCTCTCCTCGTAGCGAGAAGGACTTCTCCTCCGACTCTGGTGAGTCGGGCTTCTTCTCCAACTCTGACGAGTTGGGCTTCTTTCGCTCCTCCGGGGTGTGCCTCGTTTGTGCCGCGGCGACGCTGTCTTCTCACGAGTGCGAGAAGGACTTAGGCCTACCACGACCACTTTGGGCTCCTCCGGTGTCTTGGCAGGGTCAGCTTCTCCTAATGCTCCGTTCAAGTTTCTTGGGGTCACATTTTGGGCCCTGGTCTCCTGGACGGTTTCCGCCGCTCTTGTCGGCTTGACAGTGTGAGCCGGCGTACTCCCAATTAGCTCCAGGAGCATCTTCGGTTTTCTTTGCGTCAACCACATGTCCCATGATGGTGACCTGGTCGGCAGTAGCGGAGTGTCCGGTATTATTGGCATCCCGTACTCGGTTGAATCACTTGACCGTGGAGGGTTGCACAACTCCGTTTGTGGACGGTATCATCTTGGTAGAATTCGGTTTCGTCAGTCACGGATACCTCTTGTTGTTTCGACATCTTCTTGGCTTTTGGGGTGGGTTTTTTGTGTGTATATTTTTTGTTTGGGAATGAATGTGACTAGCTTCTAGTGTCTTTCCCAACAGACGGCGCCAATTGTTCCGGGTGTAATTCCAGAGCAAGTATTGTTACCACCCGTGGCTTGTAGAATGATGTCTTGAGTTGGATCCCTCGTCTCTATCGTTCCTCTCGGCCTCTCCTGCAACAATGAACGAACTGAGGGCTTGGCTTTATGCCAAGCGTACTCACTCCGACGCTCAAGTCAGTAAACTTAGAGGGGTAAGTTGTTGTTACTTGTCTAAGGATGTATTGTAGAGAGATAAGGAAGATATTACCAGATGAATAGTGATTCTTAGGTTAATTTATGGATCCTTTCCTCAATGAAGGTTGAGGAGTATTTATAGACTTTCACCTTTTGTCACGTAGTGGCCAAGTGGCTAGCAGGTGGAAAGACCGTTCTACCCTCGGCCGATGGACCAATGGCAGGCCGGCCGAGGGTCTTGGATATGAGTACGCGGATATGTGACCCGGCTGGCTTGTTGCCAGGCCGAGACCCAGGTGACAGGCCGATGGGTTGCATCGGCTAGGCTGTCTAAGTCGTTGACTTTGCTGTGGATATCCTTGACCTTGCTCAATGTGTTGACTTGGTCAGCGGTGCAGAATATGCCCCATCAAAAACAATTTATAAAACCAAATAAAAGTAGTATTTATTCGGGTGTCGAACACGAAGATGGCGGGGGTTAGATACTTGGTTTGTTTAAGTCTTTAGTTTAGTCAAACAAAATAAGATGTTGATTTATCTAAATTAAGATGCAAACAAGTTAAATTAAACTAAATGGGATTGTATTCAATTGATGGAAGGCTAAGGTCTTTGGGTTCACAAAGGGCAATTAGGGGGAGAAACAAGGTCTAACAAGAAAAGGGTAATAATAGTGGTCAAGGGTTTAAGACTAATTTCTTAGTCACCTTAAGCTCCTCAATAAGTTGTCACTTGATCGAGATGAACTAGCTACAAATAAAGCATTAAGACTACCCAATAGCATGAGCACCAAGACGGATCGAATGCATCAAAGAGATATTCTAACTTTCATTAAAACTCGTCGATAAGCACTTCTAAAACTATCTAATAGCACAATGCACCAAGGTAAGCCAAACATGTTAATAAAATGTCCAATTTTCATTGAGGCATTTCCACAAACACTTCAAATGCATTAAGAGTATAAACCAAATAATCACCCAATTCAAAAGGTTAACAACCCAAATTCATCCCCTTAATTACCCAAATTCCCCCTATGACCTTAGATAAGACTACTCACACATGTTCATGGGTGAGAAATTAACAACAAATTCCAACAAAACACAAGTAAACATTGCAAACATGATAAAGACTAATACTTTTGATGAATAACAGTTAAACAACATAAGAAATGTAAACAAATGAAAATAATGTAAACAAAAGATGAGAATTGTACCAACAAAGAGGAAAGTAACAATCTTGGACAATAATGGAAGAATGAATTTCTTCTAATCTTCAAATACAACCCAAAATACTAATTGTATACTAATGAGAGATGAAGAACTTGCATAAACAAAGGAAGAATTTAACTAATAATTAAAGAAAGATTGCAAATTTTATTGAATGAAAAATGAGAATGGAAATATTAGGGTTCTTGAGTTACAATATAGAGAGACTAGAGAGAATAAAACTAAGGTAAACTAATTTCTATCTAATTGGTAAGGTAGTGTAATGTGGTGTGGTCTATTTATACTACTAATCTAATAATAATAATAATATTAATAATAATAATATTAATAATAATAATAAACCTATAATATAATCCTAATACTCAAAACCAAATTACACGGCTTCAGCAAAACAATTGAAAAAAGGGGAAAGGGGAGAACGATTAAAAGCAAAACGCAAAGAAGGGGCGTCTGCAACACCGTGCCGGTGGTCGATCGGTGCCGGCAGCGCGTACTTGAAGAAAAGGCGGAAATTCACAAGGTGTGTGTGGTTGCCGGTGGGGCGGCTGCCGGGGTGTTGGGAAATGTGTCATCAACAATAGTGCGATCACATGATTTAATATCATAATTAAATCTCAAATTAAGAATACGTGAGGGATGATTCTTTATACAGTCGACTGACCGTCATTAATCGGTAATGATTGGCTGACTAGAGTTTGACATTACTGTCGTGTGACGGTGGTGGTCAGTTGATCCCTTTAGGTCACACCTATAGGATGAGGCCCAAATAGATATTTAATTAATTGTATGCGATACGAATTAATTAATTCCTTAATTATGGGAGTGCAATTTTGCGTCTTATTTTAATGTGATTAAATAAAGATTAAATTTAGTAATTAAGTGTTATATTACTAAATTAGTTGAGATATTAATATAAGTTTTGAGGTAGAGGTAATTAGTTATTTAAAGCTACAAGAAGTTGTAATTTTAACTAACTAGCAATTATGGGACCCATTATATGATGATATAATGGTAGTATACTACTCAAAAAGTGGAGTGTATATTATATTATTAATTGTAATATTTAAGTGTTAAATGATTACATTAATAATTAAATATGTAAGATAGTTAAACATATGACTTATAAGCATTTGTGGGACAAATGACAAAAGGCAAAAATGGTCCATAAAAAGACCAATATTTAGGCCAAAGACAAGAGCAAAAGATGCTCTAGTTTGTCTTGTTCATTTGTTATAACAATGTGTGATAGTGACTTGTCCATGACATATCTTACAAAGCTTATATCCTACACACTACCTACAAAAACAAAGAGTAAAAACAAAAGGCAAAAGATTCTTTCTTTGCCCCATGCCAACCGGTTTTGGCACCTTATAATGAGCATTTGGTTGCTCATTTTTTACCACTCTTGTTTTTGCTTGAAAATGCATATATCTCTCTAGCTTTCTCACATGCAAAATTCAATAAAAGCTCTCAATAAATACTAATACACAAAATCTATTACTAGAAGTAGTAATATAAGAATATTAGTATTATTAAGGTAATATTTCTACTATATATCTAGTTAATATTAGTAGAGATTTTTGGGATTCATCTTGGGTGCAATTTATTGGAGTGGCTTCTAAACTTGGAGTCTTAGGAGGATCATCCATCATTATAAGCTCAAGAACAAGTGAAGGAAGGTGACCTTACTTGTGCCCAAATTTTCGAACCAACCAACAATGTAAGGAACATTGTTTTTCCTTATAAATCTTTCATTTTGTTATGCATGCACTAGATCTAAAGAACAAATAATTAACAAGTTAATTAGTTCACTATTAGAGGAGTCTAATAATAGGTATATGAACCTAACAAGTGGTATCAGAGCATAAGGATGTTGCATGCATAATCGGTTATTGTTTTTCCGAGTTAAAAGGTTAACATATAAAACTTAAAAATTTGTGATTTATAAGTATAAGCCACGAAATCACCATGCATGTTATATATTCTGGTCCTAAAATGTTTTTAGGTCATTTTTATGATTCATGGAAATTTATTGCTCATTTTAAGGATTTTTGGTCATTTTATTACATTTTTATGACTAAAATGGGAATTAAAATGCTAAAAATAGTTAAATTTCGTTTCTGACCTTGGAAAATTTATATGGCCTCACATGCATATTTTACAAGTTGTGTGTAAAAGGACGAGTTAATTTGATTAATTTTGCATGATTTATGATTTTTATGAGATAAAGATGGATTAAAAGAGGTTAAATGGTTAAAATTTCGAATTAAGCCATGATCTTTTAATATGATGTCACATGCAAGATTTACAGAGAGTATGTAAATTTTTAGATTTAAATATCTTCTTTAGCATGATTTATGGATTTTTGAGTAAAAATGGCATAAATAGTGACTATTTTAGCAAAAATTAGCTAAAACGTATTGCATGGCTTGAGAAAATTATTTTAAGTTGAATTAATATCCCACTAATCAGATCTAAAGTTGTAAAAATTATTGGAGTAATTTTCGGATACTTTATGTATTTTATGAGATAAAACCGATAAAATGCAACTATATTTTCTCAAAATTAATTCGAAAATTTTAACCATGTTTTTTTTTGTCATTATGAGGGTCATGGAATTATTCCAGAATGTTCAAAAATTTAAAATTCAAATTTTGAAACGTTTATGATTTAATTTGGATTTATTACATATAAATGATGATTTTAAGGTCAAAAATGAGCATAAAATTAAATCAAGTTGAATTATTGTCAAAAATTTAGTGATGACTGATTTTTGAGTCCTAAAATGTGTTAGGATAATTAACTTGAGCTTAGATGTGATTTAAGTGTTAATTAGTGATTTTAAAAGGTTATTATCACGCATTTCCATGAAACCGGGTTATATGTACGACATAAATTAAATAGGGCGATTTGGCACACGATTTTGCATGATAGGTACATATTATAATGCTGCATATTTCAATTGTTGAATGTCTTTTATTTATATAATTTTGAATTATGTAATTTTATCTTAGTATGGCCTTAGTTTTAATTAATATTACCCGTAATGAAAGGGAATATTGATTCGGTTGTAATTTAATGTGATCTCGTATCACTTTTATTTTTATTTCATTAGTTTTTCCATTTTACAAATGTATAATAGGAATAGCTTTGTATTTTTATTATTATTTGTAATTATGGAGCATCTTCAAGACGGTGCCATTCGGAAAGGTGATCCGACGAAGACGGTGTCTTGGGAGGCTTGTCACTTGAAGATTTAAGGGACCAAAGGAGTTGGTTTCCGAATATGTAATAGATTATTTGATTTTCTATTTTAGGAAGGCCATACTAGGAATTTTATTTATTGCTTTGCATTTCTTTTAATATGTTACATGCATTGCCAAATCGCCATAACAACACATGCATATCATATCGAGTCATCGACCGTGTCAATTATGATTATCGTAGTTCACCGCTTTAGTTCACTTAAAACGTGATAGATAATAAATTGACAAGACTTCTCACATATTAAAAATTGAGATAAAGCCTTACCAAATAGTAGAAACTCATGAAGTACCAATTTCACAAGGGAGTTAATCCGGCTTCACCGTAATACAAACCTTGTTACGTTGGCGAAATGGGGTAGTAAAATGTTATTACATCGAAATTTGGATTGAGCTCAACGGAAGTATTTTTGACCGTAGTCGCATGTGTTCCGGGCTAAAGATGAGAATTAGAGTAATTTTTATCGACCGAGAGTTCTAAAAGTAGAATCGATTAAAAGGTTAATCTACCGAGTTATATTAATAAGGGATGAATCGGCTCACCGTGCCCAAGTTAATATGAATTTGGATCTCGGAATCATTTATGTAGTTGGGTGGAGGTCACTATATAAATGCAATACTTGTAGTTAAATTAACGAGTATTATTAAAACGATAGATGATAATTAAATTCCTTCATTTCCTATTTTGTAGTCAATATTTGTTTTAATCAACTGCAATGGCAACTTCAAACGCGTCCGCATCTACTAGTTCCACCCCGCTTTCCAATGTGTCATGGCTCCGATCCTTCATGGATCGATGTAAGTTAGAAAAGAATGGGTCCAATTTCGCCGATTGGGATGCACAACTTCGCTTGGCCGCGCAAGGTGACGACAAGCTTCGTTACCTTACCGAGGCATCTCCCACCGAACCACCTAATACTAGGTCCGCCGCTAGGCAAGCCTATGAGGATTACCAAAAGGAGTCGGCCGCAATGAAAAATGTATTGATCTTTGCTATGGAGGCCGAACTCCAACGAAGTGCTATAAAGATTAGCACCGCTCATGAGATCTACATGAAGCTTGTGAACATGTTTTCACGAGCTCCTAGGGTCATTCAATATGAGGCGGCTTCCGCATTCTTTGATCTTAACATCAAAGAGGGCCAAAAGGTGAGCCCACATGTGCTCAAGTTAATGGAGCATGTTGAGACCTTGAAAATGCATAAGGTGGAAATTCCCGATGAACTCGTGATTGATCGAATTCTTCATTCCCTAAGCAAAATCAAAGCATATGTTCAATTCCGGGTGAATTTTAATATGCAAGATAAGAAAGTTTCTCTTGATAAGTTGCACAAAATGCTTGTGCAAGCCGAAAGGGACATGGGGCTAAGTGTTAGCACCACCAAAGATGTGCTCAATGTTAATCAAAAGAGCAAGGGAACTTTCAAGAAAAGCGGGAAAAAGGGAAAGAAGCGAACTCCCAACAGGAACATAGCTAAGACTTATGAAGCAAGCTCCTCCAAGCCCAAAGTACAGTGCCCCCTCCCCAGGGACAAGTGCCACTATTGTTGTGGAGTTGGACATTGGAAGAGAAACTGTTCCAAGTATCTTGGCGACATCAAAGCTGGAAAGGTTACTCCAGTAGGTATATAAATATCCCTAACTTTTATGTTTCAATCTCAATTAGTATGTGATACAAGTTGTGATAATTACCCTTTTTATTGTAAATAGGGCCTCCTCCTAGCAAGGACAAAGGCAAGGAGAAGCAAGTCTAGAGGATCACAAGGGAAGCTAGAGTAGCCGACCATGGTGATGAATCAATGGAAGCTTGGCTTTTAATTTGCTTTGTCTTTAATTTTATGATGAATTTCATGTTTTTAGAACTATTTTGATTTCCTCGTGTGACTTGGAAATTGGTTTGTATCCTTTAAACACGGGTTGTATTTTGGATATTGGTGATTTGGTTTTCAACCCAAATCACTTGTTTTATTATGTTGTTTGTTCTAAAATCATCATCATTAATTACTTGCGTACAGAAACATTAGATAAACAACTTAAATTGATCAAGTAAACGATTATGATGATGGGATCATTATATGTCCATAAGCTATGAATCTGATTCTCCTTATGTCTTTGTTACTTAAAGTAACAACTTATCTATATAAGATCAATTCTAAAGTTGTAATGAGTTTTTGAATTCATCAAGTAGGGAATTCACGATACCAAATGGACATATTATTCTAATTGGATGGTCAACCGTGAGATACCTAGAATAGAGAGTCTATTAAACCAGATTACATGGATCAGACTGTCATATTATCAAGCTGCCATGTTAGGATGGCCTTTTGAAAGTTAATATATAGTCTTTGAAAACTCCTAATACTCCGTTAAATATATGTTTGTGACTCACAAAGCTATCTCTCAAGAAATTAGGTGTATTTCTGAGAGATAGAGTGGGAGTAGATTGAATCGTCACAAACATCTCTTTTAGTTGAAATGTTACTTTGTGAAAGTAATAGTATTATAGAGTGGGAGTTGGTATTGAACTATTATCTATGAAGATAGTATAAGAGCATAGTTCAGTGGGAGTTTATCGCACATTATTTATTGTTTAAAAATATTACTTTGAGAAAGTGATAGTATTATGACCTTGTTACATTTGAGCCGAAGCATTACAATCCGAAAATTGTTACTCGAAAGTAGATTTACTTAAAGGAAAGTGTCTCCTTAAATTGAATAGAGCTTTTGAGCACTTAAATGCATAAGATTTACATGAAGATGTTGATCAAGGTAAATTGTGTTAGGAATTGCCGCATTTCATTTTGATGAAGAATGGCAAATATAATTCGCTTTTCTAAAATGGGAATTTAGAGAAGGAAATGTTTAAAAACACAAAACCTTAGATGAAGATCTAAGAATCCTAACATATTATGCATAGCTTTCTTAAGTAAACCTAGGATGGTCTTAAGCAAGCATTTAAGGATTATACTTTTCGTTCATGTGATTATAGTGAATTGTTTCATTCACATGATTGAAGAATCATGATATACATGAAGTTAAGTGGGAGTTAGAATTGTTTTTCCCATGTCTTATACATTAAATACATATTACTTATTGAGTATTATGTACCAATGCTCTCTTCTGGCAAGAGTAATTGGGAGACATGGAAAGGGATGCAAAGTATTCTAGATTGTGAATCTATGTGAGAGTAAATTGGCATAGAGCTGAGAGTCTTATGAAGATAAGTTCTTTCGTATCTGTTTAACATCAACAAAGTTGAATGGCTTATTCATGATGATGAAAGTAGAATTACTATGATGGAATCATAGTCGTTCACTGAACCCATTAAGTTGTTGATTACATGAAATCGATTACTAATGTTTCCGCCATTAGAACGATTATGTATGCCTACAGACGCACGTACTGTGATGTACCATATGCTAGGTGCATGATGAGTCAATAATAAGTTAATTCATAAGATGGGCTTGTGAAAGCCTTAAAGTACAATTGATGACTTGTACACATGTTTGGATGATAAACTAAGTTAAAGTGTTGAAGGGTTGCACCAACTTTAGTTTCCAAGCTTAAAAGGATTTGATGAAATCCTAAGCAAATGTTATTGACAAAGGAGTAAGAAACTATAAAATGAGTTTTAGTTTCGCGTATTGCAAATTCTACAAAAGGAATCTAAGTAAGTTGTGATAAAATGGTCAACGTAGGGATTAAGGGTGAATCCCTCTACAAATGACTTTATCACAAGTTATGCGATAACAGTGGGAGATTCTTTCAAGTTAAAGAACTCAGGTCTAGTATGAAGTCTAGACATATACTTAGAGAAATTCATGTCATTAAGAGATGACATTGAATGGAAGGAAATAGCAATTAAAAAGGTTGGAATATATGGATATCAGGTATATCCACTTGCCAAGCTTGTATTGCATTTTAACTAGTGTTATAATACACTAAAGATTATAGAATATGAAGTAGTAATAGTGTATTGACTGTTCATATGTGATAATCACATTTATCGTTTGAGTTTTATTAAACTCACCCGCTACCTTGTCATATCCGAATGGGTTGTAGAGACAAATTGAACCTCATTAAAGTGAACTGGATTGACATGGTATTCGCCCCTAGTTACTTATATGAGGTGACGTCTCCAAGTGACTAGAGTGTGATGCGATTGATGGCAAGTTCAAGTGCCATAGAGTCATATGGGATGACTAGTCGATCACATGGCGATCGTATGGGACAATCTGTCGGGCGATGACCGCTTATAGAGTTCTGGTAATTCATAAAGCCTGGTCGTGGCAAGAGCTACTATAGTATTCTTATGAGTCAATTCTTTTGACTAGAGACTATTCTCCCAAGTTGGCACAACTTCTGATTAGCTTTGATTTATACTCTACGATTTCTTAAACGAGGTCAAACTGGGTATATTTTGGGTTATGATGGACTGTGGCTGAACGAAGGGAATAGGGCGATAGGAATTGTCCACCCCTTGTCGGGTTGTTTGAAATCTCAAGGCCACTCGAGGAGTAGTTAACTCGAAATGCGTGGCCACGCTCGGAAGGTATCTATGATAGATAATTCCGGTCGAGACGTTAATCTCCGGATCGAGAAAACCACTCAAGATATGATCAAATGTAAGTACGACCTGCAAGACACCTTGCATTGAGTGGGAGATTGTAATAGGACAAGAGAATTGGTGACGCACACTTGTCGAGGACAAGTGGGAGATTGTTGGGAAATGTGTCCTCAACAATAGTGCGATCACATGATTTAATATCATAATTAAATCTCAAATTAAGAATACGTGAGGGATGATTCTTTATACGATCGATCGGTCATTAATCGGTAATGATTGGCTGACTAGAGTTTGACATTACTGTCGTGTGACGGTGGTGGTCAGTTGATCCCTTTAGGTCACACCTATAGGATGAGGCCCAAATAGATATTTAATTAATTGTATGCGATACGAATTAATTAATTCCTTAATTATGGGAGTGCAATTTTGCGTCTTATTTTAATGTGATTAAATAAAGATTAAATTTAGTAATTAAGTGTTATATTACTAAATTAGTTGAGATATTAATATAAGTTTTGAGGTAGAGGTAATTAGTTATTTAAAGTTACAAGAAGTTGTAATTTTAACTAACTAGCAATTATGGGACCCATTATATGATGATATAATGGTAGTATACTACTCAAAAAGTGGAGTGTATATTATATTATTAATTGTAATATTTAAGTGTTAAATGATTACATTAATAATTAAATATGTAAGATAGTTAAACATATGACTTATAAGCATTTGTGGGACAAATGACAAAAGGCAAAAATGGTCCATAAAAAGACCAATATTTCGGCCAAAGACAAGAGCAAAAGATGCTCTAGTTTGTCTTGTTCATTTGTTATAACAATGTGTGATAGTGACTTGTCCATGACATATCTTACAAAGCTTATATCCTACACACTACCTACAAAAACAAAGAGTAAAAACAAAAGGCAAAAGATTCTTTCTTTGCCCCATGCCAACCGGTTTTGGCACCTTATAATGAGCATTTGGTTGCTCATTTTTTACCACTCTTGTTTTTGCTTGAAAATGCATATATCTCTCTAGCTTTCTCACATGCAAAATTCAATAAAAGCTCTCAATAAATACTAATACACAAAATCTATTACTAGAAGTAGTAATATAAGAATATTAGTATTATTAAGGTAATATTTCTACTATATATCTAGTTAATATTAGTAGAGATTTTTGGGATTCATCTTGGGTGCAATTTATTGGAGTGGCTTCTAAACTTGGAGTCTTAGGAGGATCATCCATCATTATAAGCTCAAGAACAAGTGAAGGAAGGTGACCTTACATGTGCCCAAATTTTCGAACCAACCAACAATGTAAGGAACATTGTTTTTCCTTATAAATCTTTCATTTTGTTATGCATGCACTAGATCTAAAGAACAAATAATTAACAAGTTAATTAGTTCACTATTAGAGGAGTCTAATAATAGGTATATGAACCTAACACGGGGCACCGGCATAGGAACACAAATTGATGCGAGAATTTTGTCTGCGGTGTTGTATGCCGGTTGCCCGGCTGGCGGTGGCTATGACCAGTAGCGAGTCTTCATAAAAAGGAGGTAAATAGCGTGTGCGGCTACCGGCATGGCATGTCGGCTGCCGGCAAGCCGGCATGGAGAACAATGGTTTCCAAATAACTCGTTTCGATTCCGAGTTCGAATCTGATTATGCTTTGGTGATGGTGGAGTTGCCTTTGTTGTCGTGGTGGTATGGTGAATGATGCGAGAATGGTGGATAATGGGGCTGTTGTCGGTGGAGCAGCAGAGGGATGGAGGTGAAAATGAAGGTGGAGTATGTGGTTAATGGTGGTTGTATTGTTGTTGCAGCTTGATGCGTGAAGGAGGAAGTTGCAGGTGGTGTTGTTGCTCGTTTGTACTGGGGCAGCAGGTGGTGATCGAATTTAATGGTTGTATGAAGGTGATCAGAGGAAAAGACGAGATGCAGGGGAGGTGTGATTACGGTTGTTAATGGAAATGATGATGGAATGAGGAGGAGTGAAAATGCAGCGGATGATGTTGAAGTTGTTAAATGGTGATGGAGGATGGTGTTGTCGACATTGATGGTGGTGAAGATGAATGAAGATGGTGAAGCTGGTGAAGCTGGTGATGGTGATCGTTGATGAAGGTCGAGTATGAGAAAGGAAGAATGCTGGTGAATGGAAAGGTCAAAGTCAAGTTGACCTTGACTTCTTCCTTCAATTTTCATTCTTTGACTCCGTCTTTGACTCGTCTCAAATCTGCCTTGATTTGATCTAACTCGAATTTCCTCTTTGTTATTTTGCCTTACCTACAAATTATTATAATAAAGTAATATTAATAATAATAATAAATAAATATCCGACTAATTAATAAATATGACTACGGCGACTAATTATTATAAATTAGTAAATAAATGAGCTATTTAATCATTTAAGCGCACAAAATCGAGTTAAAATAAAATATAAATGCGGGGTGAAAAGCGACTAAATACTACTCATCAATACGCCGCTGCCCGCCAACCAGGTCACCATCATGGGACATGTGGTTGATGCAGCAAAACTGAAGCTACTCCTGGACCTAATTGGTAGTACGTCGGCTCACACTGTCACACTGACAAGAGCGGCGGAACCCGTCCAGGAGACCAGGGCCCAGAATGTGACTCCAAGAGACTTGAATGGAGCACTGGAAGAAGCTGGCCCAATCAAGACGCCGGGGGAGCCCAGAATGCTAGTGGTAGACCTGAGTCCTTCCCGCACTCGCGGGAGGACGGCGTCGCCGCAGCACCGACGAGGCATTCCCCAGAGGAGTGAAAGAAGTCCGACTCGCCAGAGTCGGAGAAGGAGTCCGACTCACCAGAGTCGGAGAAGAAGCCCGACTCACCAGAGTCGGAGAAGAAGCCCTTCCCGCCACGGGGAGAGGAGCCGGACTAGGGATGTGAGGAGCCGATCGCCGCGTGTCGTTCGACACGTGGTCAGACAGCCCCTCAGCGCCTACGTCCTAGATACCCCGGTGCCGACTAAGCTGAAGTTGCCACCCATAGCATACAAAGGAGAAGGCGACCCGACCGACCACACCGAGGCTTTCGAGTCTTACATGTCGGTTTGGGAGCAACCTGATGAGGTTTGGTGCCGAGTCTTCCCAACAACCCTGCATGGGATGGCACAAAGTTTGTACAAGGGGCTACCCGATGGGTCGATATACTGTTATGCCGACCTAAGGGACGCATTTTTAGCCCAGTATTCTTGCAATAAGAGGAGGGCCGTTGAGACATCGGACCTCTTGACTATCAGACAGGAGGGAGGCGAGTCTCTCCGGAGTTATGTGAAGAGGTTCGACGCCAAGGTTCAGCAGATTCGCGAGCTGAACAGCGAGCTGGCGGCCTTCGCACTGATGAAAGGCCTCCCGAGAGGAGACTTGAAAAATGAGCTCATCAAGTGCGGCGGCCTGAACCTGGAGTCCGCCAGGAAGATGGCCGATCAAGCCATAAAAGTGGAGGACTATCACAAAACCTGGGTAGGCCCCAGCGAGGCCGGGCACTCAGAGAGAAAAAGCCGCCGGGAGGACAACCCGGATGAAATACGCCGTGACAATAATAGGTCGCGGTCTGACAGGTCCGCCAGGAAACAGAGCTCGGCGGGCGCCGGGGGAAGTTCGGGAACGTACTACCGTGTTGGCATGCGGTGATCACACCCCCCTGGTTGTATCTGCCGCCGAAGTCTTCGCCCTGAGCAAGAACGAGGGCCAAAAGTGGGAAAGGCCCCCCAAGCCGAAGGGAGACGGTGACACGAGCCAGTACTGTGAGTACCACGGCCACACCGTTCACCTTACTGACAACTGCCGGCATTTGAAGAATGCCATTGAAGAGCTGATCCGGAAGGGGAGCCTCGGCAAGTATGTTGCCAAAGGCCAAAAGACTGAGGCCGGCGGTTCAAATAAGAAATCCGTCTTTGAACGGATAGGAGTGATCCATGTTGTCATCGGGGGCAACGAGAACGGTGGGTCCGCTCATGGGCACAAACGGCACCTGAACGAGCTGTATCAGGCCATCAACTTTGTGCCCAAAACAGCGGTCCCCGCTTCCAACATCCCCGACATGACTATTGGGAAGAAGGACTATGAGGGAGTCATCGCCCCTCACAGCGACCCACTTGTAGTCCACTTGGACATATCCAACCACCTGGTTAAGAGGTGCCTGATTGACACAGGCGCCTACATGAACATCATGTTCAGGGAGTGCTTTCTCAACCTCGGTCGAAGGTTGAAGACTTGAGCCCCGCACCAACCGTACGCTTTCTCCGGGGCCGGCCTGGTACCCCTGGGGTCGATCAGACTGCCAGTGATGTTCGGCGAGGGGGATGCGGCTAAGAATGTCCTAGCTGAGTTCGTGGTCATTGACGGCTCGTCCGCCTACAACGTCCTCATAGGCCGAGTCACTCTGAGCGAGGCCGACGCAGTGATGTCCATCCGGGCCCTGACACTAATGTATGTCTCGGACCGGGGGGAAGCGCATAAGCTCGTCTCCAAGGACGAGAAGGACGAGGTGGTCAACACCCAGATATCCGCCAGAGGGTGCAACATGCAATCCCTCAAAGTGGCAAAGAAGTCAGAGAAGGGGAAGAGCCCATCCTTGCAGCAGGAGGGCGACCCGATGAATACCAACGTCGGCATGGTTGAAGGAACCCCGGCCGACCAAGAAGAACCGCATCCCGGCGTATGGGAAATAACTACTGACGGGCCCCCTACGGCGAACAGCTCAAGAGCCGGCATCCTTATCACCAGCCCAGACGGGAACGTGTTTGAGCACGCCTTGAAATTTACCTTCTCGACCTCAAACAACGAATCCGAATACGAGGCGGTGATAAATGGAGTCGAGTTAGCTAGGGCTGCCGGGGCGGAGCACGTCGTGGTGAAAACATGCTCACTATTGGTGGCCAACCAAATCAGAGGAGAGTATGAGGCTCGAGACGACAGGATGGTAAGATACCTGGAAAGGGTAAAAGCCGACACCGCCAAATTG
Source organism: Silene latifolia (assembly GCF_048544455.1). Taxonomy (NCBI): domain Eukaryota; kingdom Viridiplantae; phylum Streptophyta; class Magnoliopsida; order Caryophyllales; family Caryophyllaceae; genus Silene; species Silene latifolia. The sequence continues at coordinate 38,990,552 of NC_133534.1, read as the reverse complement.
AAGTCCTTCCAGATACAGTGCATTTCCAGGTCCGACGCTCTCTCAAGACACACCGGCTGACAGGCATGGAGGGTGCGCCTTTGATGAGCCATTAGGACACTGACAATCTCGGGAAAAATTTTGTATAGCGGCGGAGGTGCCCAAGACAACTGTGGGCACCCCGACGCATGTTTATATCTAATGAAGAATCATCCAAGTTTTCCATCAAAGTGTCCATTTCCCCCTATAGTCACTATCAAGAAGCAGGCGTCACGGCAGTCACCTCAAGAAGTAGACGCTACGACAGTCACCCCAAGAGGTAGACGCTGCAGCAGTTGTAATACTCCGTATTTATGAGTCTTGGGGTACTCTATCGAGTAGGCCTTACTCTGTCGAGTAAGGGAGTTTTGCGAAATAAAATAGTTTCTGACCTGTTGGGTACTCGATCGAGTAATTAGGGTACTCGATCGAGTAAGGGGGCACTCGATCGAGTACCTTAGCTACTCGATCGAGTAGCCGGTTTACGGGGGCTGTTTTGTCGGGTTTTGTTAATAATGCGATTAAAGTATAAAACACTTCCGTCATTGTTTCCAAATCACTTTTCCAAAACCTAAATTTCTGTTTAAGAGAGAAAGCAAACAAGTTCATCTTCTTAATCGCATTCTTAGCAATTCCCGGAGTTCAGACGGTCAGTTCTTGTCGTTGTTTATACCGTTGAGTTCCTTGCGACGAGGGTAAGATCTATGTACCCTTTTTATTGTCTTTCCTTTGATTTGGTTAAACCCTAATTTTGGGATTGGGGGTTTTTTATGATTTGTTATGGTTAGATTGTGATTATGTGATTATGTGATAGGAGAAGGATTTGTAAAGGAGAGGTTTTGAGACAGCTGCTAGATCGTCTGATGATTGTGTTGCTTTCCAGGTAGGATTTCCTACTCAGTATTAGTCCCATAATGGGATATTGGTGATGTGTTGTAATTGGATGTTTGATATAATAATTGTATTGTGATTGTGGTTGTGATTGTTGTTGATTGGTTCTCGAGATGCGTTCTCGGCTGAGTGGGGTCACTTGCGGGAGTGGCTTCACGCCCTAGTTTCGCCCTTCGTGGAACCCGCCACGGAAGGGGATGTGCACATTAATGGGACAGGGTTATCGCTCGGTATGATGAGCGGGGCTTAGGTGGGAACGGCTGCGGTCCCCCACTGGCAGGGCTGGTCCAGTGGACAGTCAGAGATTGAGATGATTGGAGTTGGGTTGGTTGTGTATGTGTGACAGTTAAGATGTCTACTTATCTTATTGTGACATGTATGTTAATTGTGTGATTAGTACTGACCCCGTTTAAATGTTTTAAAAACTGTGGTGATCCATTCGGGGGTGGTGAGCAGTTGCTTGGCAGGTATATCTTGGATACGCGTGGGATCTAGCTGGGGATGGAGTAATCACATATCAGAGTCTTTAGTCTTCCGCTGTGTTTGTTAGGACCGTTCCTTTCAGTTGGTTTATAGTGTGAGAACAGTTGTATTTTGCTTACAGTTGGTTTTGTAATGTAATCACTTAAACTTATTCAATAAAGTATGTTTCTTCATTGTCTTATGATTATCATGCCTCGGGTAACCGAGATGGTGGCATCCTTATACCTGAGTGGTCCTGGTAAGGCACTTGGAGTATGGGGGTGTTACAAATGGTATCAGAGCGACTATCCTAAAACCTGTAACCAATGAATCTAATGAACCTAGGGAGTCTAATTAAAATGAACCCGGGGTAGAAGTTGTAGGAGCTAATGCAAAGACTTGGGAGACGTCCTAAAGTCGCGAACTCGCCCTACAATTTTGAACCGGTCACATGGGATATGAGTCGGGATCGTTATGTGCATACTTTGTGTGTTGTGTATCTATGTAGTAAGGTGTTGTATGAATCAATGGATGTATACATGTGGAGGATGTGGGATGTGTAGTGAAGGATAATGATGATATGATTATAATTGTCATTGATTGAATACATGAATTGCAAGACGGTTGGTTTGTAATGTTGTTTTGAATTGGTTGAAAAGATGAGTTAAGGAATTGCATGAGAATATGAAATTCATGTGGAGGACATTTTTATGTGATGGAAGTGGATTTTCTACTTTTGCTATGTTAGTAACATGTGAATAGGGGATTCCATGTCGTACATTATGTTATTGTGTACGTGAGGTTATAAAATAAGAGCATGTGGGTAAATCGTGATTGACAAGTTCAATAATCTATGTGCATGATGAATGTTGTTGCTTGGCTTTTGAACATAGTAACATATGATTAGCAATACTGGTTTTATGAGTACTGAGTCGTTTTGTCTACCTTGTGGTTGTTTAAGTCGTTTGGGAAGTAAAAATCAATAGTTGTGTTTTTCGATTATAAAGAGGTTGTCTTTAAACTGTTATAACTTGAGATGCATAAATGATTTTGATGTGATTCCAATTGGAGGTGATAGCTTGTCCTTTTACGATTCTAACGATAGGTCACACGCCCAAAACGACCAAGTAATGAGTGAGTTATGACTGTTTTACGAAAGCTGGACAGTGCTGAGAATTGGGGTACTCGATCGAGTAACTAGGATACTCGATCGAGTAAGGGGGCACTCGATCGAGTACCTTAGTTACTCGATCGAGTAGCCCTGGTGATTTGTTTTACGTGCTTCTGATCTTCACCTACTCAATCGAGTAAGTCCCTTACTCGATCGAGTGGCCTGTACTCGATCTAGTGACCCCTGTTTTGGGTCATATGCTTATCTTTTGACATTCGTGCATATTATGTTTAATTCAAAGTTGTTATTTTACTTCTTATTGCATTGTTTTACACGTAAGTTGGTCTTGATACGTAAGTTACCCAATCTATGGGGTGGTGAGTGGCACCTTATGGTGAGTATGAGTTTGGTGGGAGGAGATGAGCTATATGTGGTTGTGCTGAGTAGTGGAAAAAGACAAGAAAGATCGTTATGGCTTAATTGAGACATAGAGCATGTTTTCTGAGATGAGATGAGTGATATGAGTGTGTGTTAAATAATGTAAGAGTAAGTGGATGTGGGCAAGGGATGATGTGAGTCTAAGGAACGTGAAAATAAAAAGATTGAAAGTAAGGAGGTGGATAGTGGCAGCTTGAGATGTGTAAAGAATTATGGAGGGAGATAGTTAGGAGTCGCGTGGGTTAAGGATATATGTAGTGAAAGTTCGTTTTAAAGGGGTTGAGAAGAGTGGTATACAGTGAATTTTATGGAGACATGTCGCGAGGTAGATTTGTACACAGTGAGTAAGTTTGGGAGATTTGGTTTATCAAGAGGTGAAACTACATGTGATTTCTTTGGGCATTTAACGAAGATGAAAGGAATTTTGATTTCTAGAGAGGTACAAAGGAGATGCAATTGTTTGAACAGTGAAAGTTGATTTTATGGATAGATTAGTGGCAAGTGTGAGGGATACCATAATAAGAGAAAATCCATGGTAAGAAAGAGTGAGAAGATATCGATATAAAATAATGAGATGCGAGTCTTGGAGCAATGAGAAAGTAACCGGAACACTAAAGAGTTAGGAAGAAGTAATAAGGAGTTTTATGGTTAATTGATTTGCCGAGAGTAAAAGAAAAGAATGAGGGGAGTAAAACTAGGAAGATGTTGACCGGAGTTATGTGACATAAAATTGAGGAATTGTCGAGATGTATGATACTATCAAGAGTAAGTAAGTTAATGGTTATACAGAAGTTTCAGGACAACATGATTAATCATGAGTTTCGAGGAATTAAAGGAGTATGAAGTTGGTGGAGTATTTGCACGATACGAGATTTTTGGTGGAGAGTTAGATGATGATACAATTAAGGATAGTATTGGGAAGAATGTTGAGGTAATTTTGTTAATGGATTGGATGTTCGTTATTTGGGATGTCAACCAAAGATAGGAAACAAATCGTGATGTTTAGAGATGAGTGTAAGAGGTTTGATGCCCGGACAACGGTAGTGTTATGGTTTGTGACTAGTGGTTAAGGGTAATGGTATATTAGAAAGGTATCAATTTTAAAGAGGTTGATTTTGCAGAGACCAGATTGATAAGTACAGTTATGAAAGAGTATAAGATGTGGTTATATGAGGCGGTTGTTAGTAGTTGAGTATTAATGGTGTGGCTACATTTGGCAGAGGGTGATGGATATGCGAAAGAGAGAATATGTTATGAGGTGTATACGAGTTAAGCTCGGGCGACAGGTAACCTATGTTGAGTGGTAACTTACGTGATCAGGATTGACTAGTTGGTTGTGATTACGGGTCTATGATATGTGTAAATGTTTGTGTGAGGTTCTGACCTCACAAGAAGTGGTATGGTGTGATAATTATAAAGTTGTTTTATGAATGTTCTGTAATATATAGGTTGGACACGGTAATTTAATTGAATAATATCCAAAAAGGTAATAACTTGATTAATTTGACATGGCTAGTTATAATTTTATGTGTATTAATAACACATGTGTATTCCGTGAAATGGTAGAGATGATGTTCATGAGATGCTTATCTGTTTATCCATATAATATGTTGCGTGGTGATTTAATAAAGTGGATTTGAGTAAGTTTTCTTGTCTGAGAAGTTATGCTCAGTCAGTGTTTATGGGAATCGTATGCAGTTGTGATGTCTATCGGTGTGGTTGTGGTGCCTCGGGTGGTGATCCGGGCATGGTACATAATGTTGTGATGCGGGTATTTTCGCACTACGGTGTGGCTGTTGGTGGCGGTGTTGTGATGCCGTCACCGGTTGTGGTGGAGTAGGCGGGATGATTATGATTCGAGTTTCAAAGTGCATACCAGATTATTCATAATTTGTTGTTTTGTTTGATGTTGCTCCTGCGAGTTTCGGTTTACAGATAGACGATTGTCTTGTTTATTGATGTTTTCTTTACCAAGTTAAGTTGGGAATGAGGGTATAGTATGATATGAAATAGAGTCGTATATGTTTTCGTTGTTGTCATGGTATAGTGATGTTCTATTGATGGGACACGGTTGTGAGAGGTTGTTATTCTGATAATTTTGATCTTGTTCTAGATAAGGCTTTAGTAGACATGGTAATGACAAGTGGTCCGTAGGACATGTGTGGTAATGATCTGAAAGCTGCAGGTGGTTCATAATCTTTTGTTGGGACAGTGAGTGTAGGGTGTTGGGGGAATTAGTGTCATATTAGGTTATGTATGAGTCTTGCGGTAATGAAGGAAAGAACTGGAGGATCTAGTGTGAGTGTACGTAACGAGTGTGGATCGTGAGTTATGCGTTTGGGAGATAGGTGCTTTAATTTATATAGAGAGGTATGTCATGTTGCGGTAATGTGGAAAAGTTGAAGTTTTGGGTTAAGATAAAGATTTTGAGGTATAGGTTAGGTGGTGTGGCGAATGAGTTGAGGTATGAGGAATGTTTAAGTAAGAGAACCTTGGATATGTTCACGGCGAGTGTTTAGATTATAAGTGGTTATCTTTGACATGCGGTGGTGATGAGGATAATGACACGATATAGCTAGGATTTAGTATTAGTGAGTTACGAGGACGTAACATTTGTCTTAAGAGGAGTAGGATGCGATAAAAGAGAGTTTCATGGTGGTGCATGTTGTAATATAATTGGAAGTAGAGTGTTAGCGTAGCGTAAAGGAGGGATTTGTTTTGTGGATGATACTTATAAAAGGCCATGGCCGTGCTTGTAGTAGTGTGATGCTTCGAAGTGTGAGAATATTTTATATAATGTTGACAGTTGGAGGATGGTGTTATGAGTCTGAGTAAACTTCGAGGACGAAGTTCCTTTTAAGGGTGGTAGAATGTAACATTCCGTTTGATGTTATGAGTATTTTGGTAGTGTATGGAGTTAGTGTTGAGAGAGATATAATGGAGTGGATACGATATCGTGAGCCATGTTGTGGAGGTAGGAATAGTTAGTGGAGTTGGTGTTACGAGTTCATGTTTGGGTTGGAGTTTTGTTTTGAGTTCTTAGTCACGTTGTTGTGTCTTGATCGAGTTAGTATGTTTGTTTTCATGTATGGGTTGAACTTCGGGGACGAAGTTCTTTTTAAGGAGGGAAGACTGTAATACTCCGTATTTATGAGTCTTGGGGTACTCTATCGAGTAGGCCTTACTCTGTCGAGTAAGGGTGTTTTGCGAAATAAAATAGTTTCGACCTGTTGGGTACTCGATCGAGTAACTAGGGTACTCGATCGAGTAAGGGGGCACTCGATCGAGTACCTTAGCTACTCGATCGAGTAGCCGGTTTACGGGGGCTGTTTTGTCGGGTTTTGTTAATAATGCGATTAAAGTATAAAACACTTCCGTCATTGTTTCCAAATCACTTTTCCAAAACCTAAATTTCTGTTTAAGAGAGAAAGCAAACAAGTTCATCTTCTTAATCGCATTCTTAGCAATTCCCTGAGTTCGACGGTCGATTCTTGTCGTTGTTTATACCGTTGAGTTCCTTGCGACGAGGGTAAGATCTATGTACCCTTTTTATTGTCTTTCCTTTGATTTGGTTAAACCCTAATTTTGGGATTGGGGGTTTTTTATGATTTGTTATGGTTAGATTGTGATTATGTGATTATGTGATAGGAGAAGGATTTGTAAAGGAGAGGTTTTGAGACAAATTTGCTAGATCGTCGATGATTGTGTTGCTTTCCGGGTAGGATTTCCTACTCGCATTAGTCCCATAATGGGATATTGGTGATGTGTTGTAATTGGATGTTTGATATAATAATTGTATTGTGATTGTGGTTGTGATTGTTGTTGATTGGTTCTCGAGATGCGTTCTCGGCTGAGTGGGGTCACTTGCGGGAGTGGCTTCACGCCCTAGTTTCGCCCTTCGTGGAACCCGCCACGGAAGGGGATGTGCACATTAATGGGACAGGGTTATCGCTCGGTATGATGAGCGGGGCTTAGGTGGGAACGGCTGCGGTCCCCCATCGGCGGGCTGGTCCAAAGGTGGACGATCGAGATTGAGATGATTGGAGTTGGTTGGTTGTGTATGTGTGACATTAAGATGTCCGCTATCTTATTGTGACATGTATGTTAATTGTGTGATTAGTACTCGACCCGTTTAAATGTTTTAAAAACGTGGTGATCCATTCGGGGTGGTGAGCGATTGCTTGGCGGTATATCTTGGATACGCGTGGGATCTAGTCAGGGATGGAGTCATCACATATCGAGTCTTTAGTCTTCCGCCGTGTGTTTGTTAGGACAGATTCCTTTCGGTTGGTTTATAGTGTGAGAACAGTTGTATTTTGCTTACAGTTGGTTTTGTAATGTAATCACTTAAACTTATTCAATAAAGTATGTTTCTTCATTGTCTTATGATTATCATGCCTCGGGTAACCGAGATGGTGGCATCCTTATACTTGAGTGGTCCTGGTAAGGCACTTGGAGTATGGGGGTGTTACAGCAGTCACCATCAAGAAATAGGCGCCACGGCAGTCACCCCAAGAAGTAGACGCTACGGCAGTCACCCCAAGAGGTAGACGCCGCAGCAGTCACTCCAAGAGGTAGACGCCACGGCAGTCACCATCAAGAAATAGGCGCCACGGCAGTCACCCCAAGAAGTAGACGCTACGGCAGTCACCCCAAGAGGTAGACGCCGTAGCAGTCACTCCAAGAGGTAGACGCCACGGCAGTCACCATCAAGAAATAGACGCCACGGCAGTCACCCCAAGAAGTAGACGCTACGGCAGTCACCCCAAGAGGTAGACGCCGCAGCAGTTACTCCAAGAGGTAGACGCCACGGCAATCACTGTAAGGAAGCAGGCGTCGCGGCAGTCACTACCAGCGCTGTTTATACTCGCAAAAGCAGTCAACATGCCTTAGAAACGTTAAACACAGTTGAGATACGCACTCTAGACTGCCTCGGCCAGGCCGAGGCGGAAACAAAAGAAGCGCTCAATTAATAACGTAAGAAGACAACTCAGACGAAGACAGGAAAAGACCTCGGCCAAGCCAGAGGCAAAATAAGCAAACTCTTATTAAAAATGATAACAGGTTACAAGTGAGGAGAATACAGACGACGGCCGTCCCCATAAGGATAAGCCAAAACACAACCTACCAAAGTTGTACAAAATACAAGGAAAAGAAAAGCAAAAAGTTACAGACATATCATTTGAAGCGCCAAAAGATGGCAGGGAGGAAGGGCTTAATAATTGGCTCCCGAACAGCTGAAGCTATCCGAGACGCCGGGTGAGCCTGGTGACGACCGCCCGTCTCCCTATGCCTCGTTGTCGCTTGCCATCGCGCGTTAGCGGATCATCATTGATGGGCGACCCAGAAGCCGTCTTGCCAGCCTCAGCTTCAGCAGCCTCAGCCTCAGCTTTCTTAGCAGCCTCAGCCTCAGCAGCCTCAGCTACCTTCATCCTCTCGGCCTCCTCCTTGGCCGTCTTAGCCTTCTCAGCAAGGGCTGCCTTCTCCGCGGCCACCTCTTCCTCCCTCTTCACCCTTACCTCCTCCTTGGCCTTCTCCTCCGCGGCTTTCTCTTTAGCTTCGAGCTTGTCATCAAACAGCTCGTCAAATTTGTCCCACGGAAAGGAGCCATCAAGAGGGAAGAGCTCCCCAATCACTTCCCTGGCAGCTTCCTCAGCCAGGTCCCGGTATTGGGCGCACATGTTAGGGAGGATAACGGTTTGGAGCGTCTCAATGTCCTCCTCCCTTTGGGTGATGATAGCATCCTTGTTCCGGACCACCTTCCCCTAGGCCTGGAACAAGCCCCTAAATTCGTCCCTCTGCGTACGGTAAAGGTCGGCGTGCTTCTGAACGAGGTCACGCCCCTCCAGCAGCTTAGCAACTTCAGCCGCCGCAGCCTCGGTCTTAGCTCTCTCAGCAAGGACCTCCTTTTCAGCGTCCTCCCTGAGTTTTCTCTCAGCACGGACTGCCTCTTCAGCCTCGACCTTGGCTCTCTTAGCCTCCTTGTTCGCCGCGTCGAGTTCAAGCCTTAGCCGCTCGAGCCGGGGCGCTTGACCATGGTCTTCTCTTGCTCCATAATGTGGGAGCCGGCTAGGCCGAGTCCATTTCGCCAGCCTCTTGCATATTCTCGTCCCCTCTGCCACAAGCTCGGTGGGGGAAACCTTCTGGAGTAAGGAGTCAACGGTGACATTTCTATCACCCGCCTTCTCAGGCTGCTTCTCTAATTGCCGCACAGTGAGAACGGCGGCTGCCGACGGTTGATCTACAAAAAATTCAATTAAATCATCCGTGTCAATATACATGGACATATCGGAGAGCCTGTCATCAGAAACGCCTAATGAACCGGCTAAGTCTGAGCCATAGGATAGATCTGTACCATGCTTGGCCTTCTTGCTCGGAGGACGCATCTCCTTGCCGGCGCGATTGCGGCGAGAGCAGGCGAAGCATCGGCGCAGGGGGTGGGCTCTTTCCTTTTACGGACAAGGGGAGACCCCTCCGCGTCGGAGTCCTCCCCATTGGTAATGTCAACGATCACCACCGTCTCCTTCTGGACCGAAGGGATGGGAGGCGGAACTGATGTCGACGCCGTCGCCGCCGAAGACTTTGTTTTCCGCGTTCGGCGCGGCATGTTACTAGCAACCTTCGCCTGGGCCGCCTCCACATTCAAGCCTTTCAGCTGCTGATCCATGAGATCTTTCGGCGACATTCTGCGATCACGGGCCAGAGCCTTAGGGTGCAAGTCAGCAACGGTCTTATCCTTGTGCAGCCCCATTCTCCGGAGGATATCCTCAGACAGGTCTGGTCCAAAGTGGTCTACAAAGGAAACAAAGCAACAGTTAAGTAGAAGAAATAAATCAAAGTCCAAGAAACAGAAACATTAAGAGCAGAGATGGGCCTCACACCGACCCCACTCACCCTGTGCTAGGGCCGGTATGAGGCCGACATGGCAGAGCAGCTCATCCTGAAGAATGATCTGCGTCGGGGGAATCCATCTTTTCGACACCCCACTCTTGTCCGCCTCAAAGAGCCTCATCGCCAGCTTCTCATCCTCATTAAGAGGGACCTTGCTGGCGTCCATCTTAAGCTTTTTCCGGGTGACCCATCTGTCATGCTCCGCCTTAGTCTCGCACCGCAAATTAACTTGGTGCTGGAAGGACCGGGGCAGCGGATAGTCATCCGGCACCTCAACGTACACCCACCGATCCTTCCAGTCCTTGTAGGAAGAAAGCTTATCAACGGAAACGTAACCCGGCTCCATTTGCACGTTGTACCATCCGACGCGACCAGCAAACGACGGCCGAAGGTGGTGAAGCCGACGGAATAAATTAACCGTTGGGACTTCCCCCTTGAAGAGACAGAGCCAGACAAAGCCGACTATGGTCCTAATAGCCAACGGGTGCAGTTGGGCCACGGCGACGTTCATGGCTCTAATGATGGCCATGACATATTCATTCAGCGGAAACCGGAGCCCGTACTCCAGATGCTGGATATATACGCCGGTGCAACCCGGTGGAGGGCAACAAACGGCCTGACCCTCCTCAGGGATAACAATTTTGTATCCCCTGCCAAAATAGAAATGGCCCTCGAAAAATATCTCGCCGGAACAACTGGCGAACTTATGGGTCCAAGTACGGTCAGGACCGACCTTACAAGGGTCGCCGTGGTCCATGACATACTGCCTCCCCTCCGTAGGACGAGCTCTTTCAGCATCATCGCCGTCATCATCAACATCATCATCGTCCTCCCAATCCTCCAAAACTTGTGGGTCGACTTCGGGAGAAGGAGACCTAGGGCCCCCAGACCTTATCGGGATGGCATCTAGTATCTCCTCCTCATAAAGACGCGACGGGGAACCTCCCGGCGCAGGTTTACTAGGTCCGGCACCAGCAGAAGACATGTTTACAACAAAACTTACAAGTTAAAAAGAGAGAAATTTGGTTGTTTACCTTGAAGAAAAGTGCTAGCCGAAGTAACGACTCTGAAGATTAGAAGAGAAAGAGGCCCTTGAAAGTTTAGAGAGAAGAAAATTTTAGAGAAAATGAAATTGGTGCCCAATTTCAGGGACTAACTGCCCTATTTATAGGGGAAGGCCCATGAAGAAGGACCAATCAGGGCACAACCCATGAAACGTCAGCCAATCAGCGAACAGACACGTGTCAGACATGCAACCACGGAATGTCAATCGTTGCAACAGTTGAACGTCAATCAATGCAACAGTGACCAAGCGTCTTCAACACGCCCCTTCAAATCTCTCTGCCCATTCATCTTCCTCAACAAACTCCTAAGTATCTGTTCTCCGCCGGCCACATGATCAACCAAGCTTGTCGGACCGGGTGGGGCAATCAAAGCACACGGCGCTCACAACCTCGGTCTCGGCCAGCACCACTTTCTTTTCCACATCTGATGTCCATTACACATCCATGTGGAGGGGGGATATGGTACGGCCTAAGCAGAGCCACGCCGAGGTAGAAGAAGCCGGGGCAGAAAAATTTCGTCTTACGCAGAATATACGCTCAACATACATCGGAGCCCATACCACGGCATAGACTACGCTTGAGGCAAATTGATGGGGCATATTCTGCACCCGCTGACCAAGTCAACATATTGAGCAAGGTCAAAGATATCCACAGCAAGTCAACGGCTTAGACAAATAACCGACGCGACTGTCGGCTGTCTCTTGGGTCCCGGCTGGGGCAACTAGCCAGCCGGGGCACACATCCGCGAACTCATATCCAAGACCCCTCGGCGGCGAGTCAACAGGGCCCGCCGGCCTGCCATGGGTCCCTCGGCCGAGGGTAGATCAGTCTTTCCACCCGCTAGCCACTTGGCCACTACGTGACAAAAGGTGAAAGTCTATAAATACTCCTCAACTCTCATTGAGGAGGAGATCCACAATTTAACCTAAGAATCACTATTCATCTGGTATTATCTTCCTTATCTCTCTACAATATATACTTCGCCAAGTAACAACAACTTATCTTTCTAAGTTTACTGACTTGAGCGTCGGAGTGAGTTCGCTCGGTCCAAAGCCGAGCCCTCAGTTTGTTCACTGTTTCAGGAGACCGAAAGGAGGATTCAATCAAGGACGACATTCTACAAGCACGGGTGGTAACAAATAACTGCTCTGGAATTACACCCGGAACAGGAATTATCTCAAAGGGGTCGTCGTCGACGAAGAATACAACAACACACACGCTTTTTGTAAATCTGAAACACGAACTTCAAACTGCAATTTCTTTCTCGTTTCTCAACGAAAATTCGTTTTGAAAGATGTTTTAGAAAAAAAGAAAGAATGTAGATTAAAGATTTGTAAGTGGGCAGGACTCGTTTTAAGGGGAAAGACACAAAAACTGAGCACAAACAAAACTGGTCTGCATAGGAAAAAACCGCGAAAATAGAGTGTTTGATTGAGGATGTGTATGAATGTTATAAGATGTACTAGGAGCAGAAATGTTGAATTTTAGAGGTGATTTGAAGGGAGGACGAATGGGTTGAAAGAGGAAAGGCAGACGAGTTCCTATTCTGCTTTGCTGCTGTATCGGGAAGTTTAGAGGGTTTATTAGGGTTTGTTTGGCTCGTGTATGATGTGGTAATGGCAGAGGGATCTATGGAGAGCTTAGAGATGCAAAAGTGATGGATATATGAGGTATATATAGGCTGTGTCGATGGGTGTGAACACAAGGGCAACAACTCGGCTTTTAGGAAAGTCCTAGCTGACCTCGACTTTTGGTAGGCTTGGAGAAGGGGATAAAGGAGATATTTTTGAGAACTTTCTTGGTGCTCAATGTAGAGGGAGACGGGTAGTATGGAGTGGTGGAGATAGGATACAAGTTTGGGTTAGATTGGATGGGTTGATGAAGGTTTCGATGGGCTATAACAAACATGGGTTATGGGCTGTTTTGCCAGTTTGGTGGATGGATTTGTGCAAGGAATTGGTTTGGGTTTTTGGGGGTTTGAGCTTAGGTTGGATGGGTAGAAGGCAAGGTGGGTTAGCTAACTCGAGATTCGTGCCAATTCGTAAAAAAAAAAAAGGGGCTAAAAAAAGAGCTAAAATCGAGCTCCAAAACGCGTGAACAAACGAGTTTTCAACATTCGAAATTGATTTTTCAAATCAAATAACACATTAAAAATGATTCAAATCAAATAAACAATTCAAAAATGATTTTTCAAATCAAAAATTATTTTAGTTTCAGTAAAATAAATTGACAAATAAATTCAAATTAAATCATAAAATTAATTTAAAACACAAACATCATTTAAATTAAAGCAATTCTTCATCGACAACGTCCATCCTACGTCATAAAACGAATTTCCCAAATAATGACAATGCCTGACGAAGTACATGTCGTCCTATCATCATCGGGTGTTTGTCGGAAGTCCATAAATTCCAATATCGACAGATATGAGTATCTACACAAACTAATGATAGATTAAGAACTACTTGAGGAAAGTTTGAGTTTTAATTAAGGAAAAAATAGGGAAATTCGTAGCTAAAGTAGTTTTCTCCAGATCTAGAATTTGTGTGTGCTTTAAGGGTTTACAAATGGATGTATATACCCTAATAAAATAAGAAACACGAGTTAAAATGAAATAGGCCTGGTACAGAGGCTTTCCAATCGAGATGGGAAGCTTCCCGACCGTGACCAATGGTAGGATCACGGCTTCCCGGCGGAGAACCATGCAATCCCGACCGGGACGAATGTAATCTAGCTTTCTTCTCAATAAGGGAGCCAATAGGGAAGGAGGACGACTTGGATCTAGTTGGAGGTCTTCGTTCTTCCTTCTAGGGAAGGGTTGAAGCCTTCACTTTCTTTTCCTTGCCTCAAGCCAGAGTTGATCCATTAATCTTTATAGGGACCTCCTTGGGATATGGGTCCGCCCCTAAGGACTCTTGGGGTCCGTTGAACTTCTCCGCCTTCATTTGCATCTTAGAACGAGTAGCAAATGTGCTCCAAACTTCATTTTCCTATAAAATCGCATAAGAACACGAAATACACTGGATGAAGCGATTAGTCCTCTACCTTCGCTCCAATGAGCACTTGAAGCAAGGAAAAACTTGGGAAAATGGGGTAAAAGCACATGAAATAATAATACATCAACCGAACATAAAATCTTGTAGATTACACACTCTTATTATCACCAACACCCTCACAAAACGTTGTCAAAAAAAAAAAAACACCCTCACAAAATAATAAATATCATTATATATCTCCTCGTGCTTACAAATCATGTTTTGACGTGTTGTTGTGGTGATGTTTATTATTGATGGTTTCGCCTTCAATATGCTTTTACTTATTGGTGAATGATAGCTCTATTCGAGTGCTGACTAAGATGGTTTGTTAAAGTCAGTTAAAAAGTTGATGGAAAAGGGAATTTTTCTGTTATGAATATGTTGGAGATATTTATTTAATTCTTTCTTTCAACTGCGTATATAAAAGGATGATTTACTTACAATGAATGATTTATGCCATTTTACTAATATTGATACCTCTATTTAATTGTGTTGTTTCCTCATAAATCAACACATCCATATAAAGCTTCAAATACTTCATGAAAAACGATTCAAGTTTCTGAAACTCTGTTCAACCTCCTTAAATTATAAATGTATTTCTGGCATTTTAATTTCTACCTACATTGTTTATAAAGTAATTTTATAAAATTATAACCTCTCTATATTACAAACTTTATAGAACAATCTTAAACAAAATTTAGCATTCCCCATTGTTAGATTAATGATGGATGAAGATTGTTAATGGAAGAAATGGAAACATAAAGTGAAAACATAAAGTTAATCTAAAGTCTAAACTCACTAAAAAGAAAATGACAATGTTGCCCACGTGCATCTACCATTCTCAAGTCTCACCAATCTTACTACCCTCACTCCCTCCCCCTCCCTCTCTCCGACTTCTCCATTTCCCCCAATTCTTTCCTCCACCCTAAATTAAACCAACCTGAATACCCGAAATGGACCCGAATTCCAATAGACTAGAGTCGGAGCGGTGGTTATCCTTATCAACTAAGCTCCTAACCACCCGCGACTTCCTCGGGTCTAAAACATTCGCGATCCGCGCTCGTGAATCTGACCCGACAAACAACCTATCCGACCAAATCCTCGCCGTTGCCGAAACCGTCCTTGCCGGCGAGAAACGGGTCAACCCGTCTCAACAACCGGATTGGTACTCCGTTCTTCAGCTCCCCCGGTTAGTTCGCGACCCGGATTTAATCGCGGACCATTATCGCCGACTCGTACTCCTCCTTAGCCCGGATAATAACCGGTTACCGTTCGCGGATTATGCTCTTCAGCTTGTTATGGATGGTTGGTCCGTATTGTCGGATCCGAATAAGAAATGGTTGTTTGATAACGAACTAGCCCTTTATTTGCAACAACAACCGCAGCCTCAACAACCGCCGTATACGGAGGCGGCGAGTAATTCGCAGGTTAATACTTTTCAGTTTTTTCAACCGACGGCGGAATTGTCTATGTGGCAGCAGCAGCAGCAGAATCAGGAATCGCAGTGGCAGGTTCGGGATACGGGACCCACAGTTTCGACATCGGTTGCGCCGAGTCAGACGATACCGAGGCCGATACCAGCTAGAGTAATTGATGGTAATGTTAATATTGTTGGTTGCAGTAATGTTGTTGTTAATGATAATACTCATGTTAGGTATGATGGTGTTGTGCATGACAAGAATAATGCTGTTGATAATAATGCTACTGTTAATGTGGATAATACTGAAGCCGTGGTAGAAGAGGAGGAGGAGGAGGAGGAGGAGGACGGGGAGGTGGGAGGTGTAGAGAGTTTTTGGACTTCATGTCCTTATTGTCTTTACATGTATGAGTATGAGAAACAGTATCTAGGTTGTAGTCTTAGGTGTCAGAATTGTAGGAGGGGATTTCATGGTGTTGAGATTCCCAACCCTCCTCCGATGGGTGATCGAAATAAGAAGTCTTCTTCGTTTTGTTGTTGGGGTTTTTTCCCATTAGGGTTTTCGAGTGCAGTTTGGAAGAAGAGTAATAGTCGAATGGGGAAGTCCAATTGGGTGCCTTTTTCTCCCATGGGTAAGGGTCCTGCGATAAATCCCATGGGTAATGGTCCTGTGGTGAATGAGGCTGGGACTTCTCAGCGGTTTCCGGGTAATGGCGGTGCTTCTGCGGGAGCTAAGGACACGGGGAGGCCACCTGTTTCACGGTCTAGGTTTTATGTGGATGCTGACTATGATGATGGTTTTGATTCTGATCCTAGTGATGACTCGTCTGATAAAGATTGGCGCCGAAAGCCTGGATATGAAAAGAAGAGGAAGATGAACAAGAGACGGACTGTTGGTGCCACTGGGCAACAGAAAGTACAGCCTCAAGATGTAGATGTCCAAAATCAGGCAAACCCTAATTTAGGCACCGGGGGTGGAGTGTCTGTTGGGGAGGGGGTTGTACAAGATGGGTCAGGTACGCAAAATGTTGGTACAGGTTTGACTTCTGGGGCTAAGGAGGATGCTAGGAGGAAGGTAACACCTACTCTTACAAAGAATCAAGCTAGAAAAAGGGTGAAAAACATGGGGAAGTTAGATTTGAATGTGGAGTTCAACAATGAGGGTGATGAGCATGCCCACACAGTCAGTGCTGTAAATGGGGAGGAAGATGCGATAGAAAACATAGGATTTTTTGAAGGTCTTGACGAGTTTTTTAGTACTTTGCCCATATTGAATGTTGGAGAGGGGCAGAAGGCTAAGCCATCTTAGGAGAAAAACGCATTATTTCACATTTTAGTGCTCTCATGGTGTCCTTTGTAGTTTTTGTATGCAGGTAATTTAGTCTTAAACTACGTATGTAGAGGAGCCAGGATTCTCTATAAGCTTTTTTCCTGGCTGTAATTATCTGGGACTTGGATCATCGGGTTTTTTATGACTAGAAATGTCCCTTGTAGATTATCCTGCTGTGTTGAATTATTTCCTGGGATTTTATGGGTATATTTTGTGGCATAACTGCATAAGCAGTATAAAGCTTTAGGCCTTTTGTAAATTGTATATTATGAATCGCCAAGTCGTACTTCTTGTTACATTGGTTAATTTGGTTTTATGTGAAACCTTGTGTGTATGTTCACTTAAAGTGACGGTCAAAATGCAAAACCATTAAGAATGGGGAAGTGATCATTTGATTAGCTGCTTTACTTGGATTTGGAAGGTTAATTGCTAACTGGTTAGGTTTAAGGTAAGTGTTTTTCGACATTTGATGCTGTTATGTATTATAGTTCATTCTAGTCAAATTTAAGCTTATGTTATATTAAACTTACGATGCACTGGGTTACCTAACATACTGACCTTTATTCTCTCGTATTTTGTTTCTGATGGGAATGTTTATTGTTGCATTGAGCAAATTTTGTTAACTGGTTGCAATATGATTGCATATGGCACAATCTTGTAACAGCTAGTCTCTCTTGTGACGGACATATCCGTCACAAGCTTGCTACGGGTCAAGTAATACCCGTGTGGTTAGAAAAGACAAAACAGATTGCTACTCCCTAGGCATTCTGCTTTTGTCTTATCTACCTCACGTGGGTAATACTTGATCCGTCGCAAGCTTGCGACGGATATACCCGTCACAAATGAGAATTTGTGATCTTGTAAGAAGTGTGTATTTTTAGCTGCGAAAAGTCAAAAGATTCCTCCTAGTGGAAAATGGTCCTGTACTGTCAATACTAAATATGCATCTTAGAATTATGGCCCATTCAGTGGTTATTTGGCTTCTTGAATAAGATGAAGTCGTCTGATATTGATTAGTGCTTCCTGAGCTGCCGCAGAAATGTGTAACATTTATTTCTAAGATACGAAAAAAAATGGTTATTTCAGTATCATAATATTCCTGGAATGAAATTATAGAATGCCGGACTATGATCATGTACAAGCATTTGCTTTTTAATTTCATGTTTGGGTCTTACAGTTTCACAGTATGTATTATGTGACGTGACTCTGAGATTCTGGTTTGCTGCCTCCTGCACTTTCACTTTGCGGTCTCTACCATGTCGTAGATTGCAGTTGATTGATGGATACCCAGGAGTTCAATGCTGATTTCATGACAGTTAAAGGAGCGAGAGAAGGCAAGTATGTTTTTCTTTGATCTTTGATTCCATTACGCCCGAGTCTCATAATTGTTCAGTTTGTAATTGCTAGATTGACATTTGGCAATGAATTTTTTTTTATAATTAAATATGACTTAGCTGTTTCAGTATTGCATGTTGGAATTAAAGGGGCAGTATGGAGTTATGGACTATGGAGTCAAGGGTGGTCATCTGAATCTATATGGCGTAATACCTTATTGACCTTATCAAGGGTTTCTCGGAACGATAGTAATTGTTACTGAAGTATTCTGCAATAGACCCCAAATTAAACAATATGGGGAAATAGAGTTGGTTGTGTTATAGAGAAGATGTATTAGCGGATTCGTGTACATAATGGGGTCCGGGACAACGTAAAACGACTTTATTTGTACATTTGACCAATTTTTGGATAATGACTTAGAATTTTTTAGTGGGTCATCGTAAACAATTTTTTATTGGTCTGCCACTTTCTCTATCCCAGTGAGTAATGGCTCACCAGTCACCACCTCCCCTTAGGGTAATGCATTACCCCAAGTGGGAGTGTAATCTTTTTCCCACCACCTTCGTTTCCACCCTTCACCACCTTTACTTTCCTCCTTTTTTTTGGTTTTGTGTTCTCTATCATGCTAATACTTGCTCTATTTTATTTGATTGTATACGTTTTTCAAAATCCCCTCACATGTTTTCCATAACTTTATGCATTCAAATTTCAAAAGTCCCCTCACATGTTTTGCAAAATGTATGCAGTCAAATGAAACAGTATGAAGTAGTAATCACCACCATTCCAAGTGAGCGCTAAGTTGT
The DNA here is from genome assembly GCF_048544455.1 of Silene latifolia. NCBI lineage: Eukaryota > Viridiplantae > Streptophyta > Magnoliopsida > Caryophyllales > Caryophyllaceae > Silene > Silene latifolia. Next base: position 38,971,757 of record NC_133534.1, on the reverse strand, counting down.
AATGTTTGCATGTTGTGTGGTACATGGTAAATTTGTGTGAGAAGCCTCCTCTTCTCTTCTTGTAGATTATGCTCTATGAAGACCTGCTTTTCGAGGTGGTATAAGTGGTCTTTATGGCAAAACAAATGAGATCAATGAAGGCTGAAATCGATATTTTAGAATATGACAGTGATTCCCTGGAGAGTGGAGACCATAATACTTCTCTGTTGTATGATGTTAAGCCTTCAGTGTTTTATCAAGCTGTTCCTAGATGGCTTTCCACTTTTAAGCTACATTATCTACAAGTCTCTGCTTGTTCCAAGGAAACAGCCACTTGTTTTTCTTTTAGGCAAAGTGTGGTGGACTGTGGAAGGCTCTTTTGGAAGGTTTTGCTCGTTTACTTACCTATTTATGTCTTTTCCTTTCCTTCTCTTCACTTCTTTTCCACTTATCTTAATTCATCTTTTGTTCATGTTTTCCTTTTTCTCTCATTAACGGGTATATTTAATAGAAGTATGATTTATGTGAGCTGACCCGAAATAGGCTTTTCTGTTGCTGTAGATAATATGGCTTTTTCTATGCAGGACCATCCCAGTGTGGAGCAAATGCCAAGTGGTGTTAGAACATGCGGGTGAGAGTTAATATGAAGTGTAAGGATAACGTAGGTTCGACTACTTGTTCCTCCATCTTCGACCCCCTAGGAGCGGAGTGGCGACAGTGAGGACAGGCACGTGGTGAAGCGGCGACAACTCTATAAGGAGATCAAAGAGTTTGGAGGGTGGGTTGTCTTGGAGCCAAGGGAGAGGATGTAATTGAGATATCTCATTGGTGGTAATGCATTGACCAAAGCTACATTGCAACCTGGAAAATTCCCTTCAAATGGATAATACTTTGGTGGAGCACAAGGGTACCCTTAGGGCTAGTTCGGATATAAAAATGGAAGAGAAAGGGAGGGAGGGGGAAGGCAAGCAGGGAAAAGGATGGAAGGAAAGAAGAGGGGAGGGGAATGGAAGGAAGAAGTTTTCCCCTCGAATCTGTGTATTGGAGAAATTGTAATTTGCTTTGGAGATCTCACATTGTTGGCCCCAGAAGCCGGTTAATATACCAATCCTCGAATATCAAGTCATTTGTTGTATCATGCATAGACCTTAAGAAAGGAGTCTTTGACTCATTGGATTAGGTAAGCATTGGCTGGGTTTGGGTTTGCTTGCATTCATGATCATGTCAGTCTGGTAAGCTGTCATGTCTAATCATAGATAGTTCATGTTCTCGCGGTTGAGCTATTGAGGTCGTGTAGGTAAATGCAATTCGCAATTTGACACTATATCAATGGTGCATTGGCCAAGATTTGCCCTTTGGTCGATTTCAAGATCAAACTCACTTCAGACAGCTTGCTTCTTGTTTGGAAGTCTTTTACCGGGTTTTGGTCGCATTGTTGGCTAGGTTTATTCAATAATAGTTACTTGGGGCTAGGGCCTAGGGCCTAGGGCAGTAATCATTCAGACAACCCTTGAAAATGGTTTATAGGACGGACTTCATAACAAACGGGCTAGAAAAACCATGGACACACGATCAGGAACAAGACATTGAATGTATTTCCAGTTTAGGTTCGGAATCAGAAGTACTTGTTCAAATGAGATCCGCATAGGATTAGATAACTGCACCAAATTATGAAACAAAAATGCCACTCGGAGTGACATGTAAACATTTTTTTTTAGAATTATTATTTACGTTCTCTTTTACCTTTTTACTCTTACAACCGATTAAAATAACGGTTTTTTTGCTTCATCCACTTATTTTTCGACCCCACACGATATATACTAAATTAATCAATTATGAGAGGGAAAGGGAGAAGGTAGAAGAGAAGGTGGGAGGGAGGGAGGTCCATAGCATTTCTCTCTTTTTTTTTTTTTTTTTCGTCTGAAAATGATTTATTTATTAGATGTGCAACTGGAAATGACGTGCTTTTTATTTGTATAGAAGGCATGCAAGTCATTGATGTGTTTATTATAGTTGGATGTCTCTTCGCGGATCAGATGTATGACCATTTTGGCAATTTGGCATGTAGATTTGGAGCTCAATTTCTCTCCATTTCCTAAAAAGAAATGGAGAGGCAAGTTCCTATTAATGGTCTGGATCGCATTTTGGCAACATCTAACGCTTCTCAATTTACGCATAAAAGTAAAGGAAAAATGGGAGTGAAAGGGGTAATTATTATTAAAATCGATTGTGAGAGGAAATGGAGAGAAAGGAAATGGAGAGGATCCAAATCCGTAGATTTGTGCTATTGGTGGTCCCAAATCCCAATTAGTGAACAACTTCAAAAGTGATTATCGAGCTTATAGAGCATTTGAATCCCAAATCCCAATAAGTTACATGTATGTTGGTGCCTTGGTGGAGAGAAATATATGTCTCGAATTTGTGCAACGGGTTTATAGAAGTAGAGGTGTAAGAGATTGATTTATAACAAGCGAGGTTTTATCCTAGAATCAGTTTTTTTTTTTTTTTTTTTTTTTTACATCATCAAATAGTATAGCTTATAAAAGAGCTTCTTGAGCAAGATTATGAGCTATCCTATTCACCCCCCCCTAGGACAGAAGCTAAGAGAGCAACAATGAAATTGAGCCGCAATAGACTTTAAATCTTGGATAATGCAATTAATAGATGCGATCGCCTTCTCTGCTCCAGCAACCTGCATAACCAAGATAAGACAATCCGTAACAAGTCTAACATGAAGGTACCCTTCGTCCAAGGCCTATTTGAGAGCCATGATTGCTGCATGCCCTTCGGCATGCAGGGCAGAAGAGGCAAACGAACGAGCATGAACAATATTCCTTAAAGTCCCATTACCATCCAGCAAGCACCACCCCATGCCAGAACTTCTATCAGCCCTCCAGGCAGCATCACACTTGACAGTGCAAACATTTCCGCACCCGGGTCCACCAACAATCCAATAGGGGGAGGAGTTCCTAATCCTCTTAGCTAGACCAACTTCAGGAGAGAAGTTCAACAGAGGCGCACTAAGGAAGCTAGCATTCTTACTGCACACAGCCTCATTCATGCACTGAATGTCACCAAGGATAGAACTGAGAGCACTTATAGGCCAAGGGAGACGGTTTTTGAAGACCATATCATTCCTACAACACCAAATTCTCCAGAGGGTAGCAATAAGGGGAAAAAGGAGGGAGTTAGGATTTGGGCGAATTAAAAAATAAGTAACCCAGTTAATAACCACAGAGCCTTCGCAAAGCTACAATCTCTGAAAAAGTGAGAGATAGATTCCACACAAGGAGATGATTCATCACAAAGAGTACACGAGGAGCGCCAATTCAATTTTCGTTTGAGGAATTCAGAGCCCACTGGAAGGGCGTTAGCCATAAATTTCCATAGAAACACCCTTAGTTTGTTAGAGATGGGCAACTTCCGGAGCTTTGATTTGCAGCTAGTCATGATAGTTGCAGACATTCTAGAACGATTAGTATTCGATGTAGGTCCTTTAGATAATGCCATAGCGGCAACATGGTATCCCGACTTGATTGTAAATACACCATGTTTAGAAAATTTCTAGTAGAAGGAGTCATCCGAGGGCTGACACGAGATATAAGTTGCGAGGATTTTCTTTGTAACTTCCTCACCCGGATCGAAACCAAGATAAGAGAGATCCCATCTTCGGTGATTATCATGAAGATCGCCAACCAGTAGCGTGGAATCAGTAGGGGCATTAATACTATCCCCACAAAGATCATGTAGACTAAAGCCCTCAATCCATTTACTCTTCCAAGCATTAAGACGAGAAGAAGACCCAATAGTCCAAGCAATATTGTTATAGATGAGATTGGAGCCCTAGACAAGACTTTTTAGAGCCCATGATGACGCTCAACGGTTCTGGAATAATAAATCTTCTAGAACACCAAGCTTGGGACCAATAACTTTACTAATAAGGCTTCCCGGAACACATAAGATTCTCCAAGCAGACTTGGCAAGAAGGGCTTGGTTAAAGCATCCAATATTGCGAAGTCCAAGATCCCGTTCTCCCACAGGCCTACTAAGGAATTCTTTACTACACCAATGAATAGACTTATTAGTTCTAGTTCCACTCCACCAAAAATGCACCATCAAGGACTGAAGCTTTGATGTTACACTTACCGGTATACGAAATACCGATAGAGAGAAAATAGATAGTGAAGAGAGAACAGAACGAATGAGAGTCAATTTACCAGCCGAAGAGAGAAGGATGTTATTCCAGGAGGATAGCCTTCGCTTAGTCTTGTCAACAAGAGATTTAAATAAATCCCTCTTAGAAGATCCAATACTCGTTGGTAAGCCAAGATAGTTGCCAAGGTCATGCTTGGGAGTGAATTTAAACTCATTCAAACACTTCTGCACCGTCATAAATGAGCAATTTGGACTGAAGAGAATAGAGGACTTATCCTTATTAAGACATTGACCAGAGGCAACACAGTTTTCATCGATAATATTCATAAGAAAGTCCAAATCCCCATAGTCACCTCGAAAAAAGAAGAGTGAATCATCCGCAAACAATAAATGGGAGATTTCCTGCCCGTTCTTGCAAATTTTGATACCCTTAATGAGATTGACATCCTGAGCGTAGAGAATCATTTAAGATAGGACTTCCGTACAAAGCGCAAAAATATAAGGGGATAGAGGATCACCTTTTCTAATCCCACAACAAGGTTCAACTTTTTCCATAGGTGCACCATTCAACAGAATTTCGTAAGAAACAGATTCAATAGTATTCATAATAAGTTGAACCATAGATCCCGACAAATTTAGGTACTAGAGCACCCCTCTTATAAAATTGCAGTTCAATCTATCATAGGCTTTACTCATATCTGCCTTTAAAGCCATCATACCCTTCTTGCCATAACTCCTATGATTAATAAACATGAAGAATTTCTTGGGCAATGACAATATTATCTGCAATGCTTCTATTAGGAACAAAGGCACTTTGAAATGGACTAACAAGATCATCCATAACCCCTTTTAATCTATTAGCAATACACTTTGTGACCACTTTCATAATCACATTGCAGAGGCTAATCGGTCGAAAATCTCTAACTCTCTCTGGGCAATCATTTTTCGGTATAAGAACAATAAAAGTTTTATTAAAATCCTTAAGCACAGAACCCGAATTTAGAATATTGAGAGCCCATTTAATAACATCATTCTTAACAATAGACCAATACCTTTGGTAAAAAGCCGCCGGAATACCGTCATGACCTGGTGATTTTAGAGGTCCCAATTGGAAAACAGCCCCACGCACTTCATTCTTCGAATAAGCACGACCCAATTTAGCTCTCTCCTCCATGCCCACTTTACGCCTCAAATTATCAAATAAGTAACCGTTCCTAGAATCAGTTGGTGATATGAAGAATAAGCCAGTTTATAAAGTAGTTTTTTCACTCTTATTCTACCAATGTGCGCTACTGCCTCAGCACAATAGGAATAGTCCTCAACATGTACTCCTTCCGTCCTAATTATTTTTATATGTACTCATTTTTGGTAGACCTGGCATACGGGTCAGTCGAGTCGGGTCAATTTCGAGTTTGTAAGAGTTTGAGTCAGGCGGAATTAATTTCGGATTCGGGTTAGTTTCGGGTTGACTATGATCAATTTATTTATAAATAATAATGTATCCAACAGTAACATTCGGGTAGGGTAAATTAAGGTTTGGATCAAGCGCAGGTCTTGAGTTTGGTTGTCGCGTTGAGTCAGGTCCAATTTTTGGGTCTCACTTAGTCACTCATTTGTTTGTCTTTTTAATTTTAGAATGTTTTTCATGAGTTATTCGATCATGCAACCGTTGTTTCTACAAATATAGTTTCCTCTTTTAAACAAATGACCGGAATTGAGGGAGTAGTATTTTTTTTGTTTTCTTTGAGTATTAGTATCTCTTATAGATAATTGGTTAATTTTTTGGAGTATTGAAGGTAAATTGAATGGGTAGACTATTTTAATTGCTAGAATCAGAAATAGAATCTATTAACACTTATTTAGGAGATGAGAGACTTAAACCGCTCAAACCCGCTTCCCAAAGAATATTGATGCAATTCGACCAGACCAGACAAAATCACCTTATAATCTTATATGTTAAGACTGTTGGAAACTGATAAAAAGGGTCATCTTGGCAAAGTTCCTCTTGTATCGAGAGCCATCAATACCCAAAATCGAGAACCGACTTTGTATACCGCCTAGTCCCAACTCCCAAGTGAGCCGTTGTGCTCTCACGACGACTCACTTGAGACCGGGCTATATATAGAGTCGATTCGTGACTACGAAGCTATGTCAAGATAATTATATGTCATTATGCAAATTCTCATTTGTGACGGGCTTTTTTCGTCACAAATTGTGAAGGACCCAAATGAGACCATCTTAATGAAAAAATGTGACCATTGTTTAATAAGTAATCCCTCTGTTCCAATGATATATTTACACATCATTTATTTTGTGAGGGGAAAATAAAGAAAGTATAAACATATCATTGGAATGGAGAGAATAACATTTTATGAGTGATTATTTTTTATCCTTGATAAATAAGTAGTTTTTGACAGTACCAGTGTTAAAAAGTGACAAGGTGAAAATCATTTGGCAATCAGTAACAGCAGACTTATCATACAGACAAAGTACAGTTTTTTTTTTGTTACCCAAAATAGAATTGACCACACATTTTAAAGAAAGTCAGAGTTACTGTGACACAGTAAGACTGACATGACATAGGTTTCTCCGTCATTGTGGGAGGCAACCAACAACACAAAGAATGAGATCTAAAATAGAACACCTAATCACAACAATAATCCCTCTACCTCTTTTATCACTCTCTCACCTGTTATGACTTGTGACAACCAAGAACAGCATTAAAATAAGCATGATTCTTCAACCTCGACCTATACCTATATTTATTAAAGTTTACATTTTCAAATCTCCCATTTTCTCGCAACCACAACTTTATTTCAGACCTCTACTATTTGATTCCTTCTTCTTCTTATTTCTTTCTCTTCCTCTTTCTTATTGTCTATGGCTGTAAACCACCATTTCTCCCTACTTTCTTCTTCCCTTGATCTTTCTAAAACCCCCCAAGTAATCCCTCTTTTTTGTATCATTTCTTCTCTTTTCATTTGTATTTTAATAATGGGTTTGTGTGTTTTTGAAGAATGATTAATGGGTTGTGTTTAAATTGTTTTTTTTTTTTTTTTTTGTAACAGATTTTCGGGCAGACGTTGAAATTGGGAGAAATCAAGCTTACCCATTTCAGATTGTCGCCTAATTTCTCCAGGTAAATTTTGGGTATGATTTACTAGCTTGTTTTCAGTTGCAAAGTTCTCATGTTGTGGATTTATGTAATCGAGGAATTCGTTTAATTTGTTCATCTGTTTTATTTACTCTCCCCGTCCCAATCATTTGTTTTACTTTTTATTCTTTGCGAGCTGTATTTTAATTAAGAAGAGTAGAGGTTTGGCTTGCTGTGTGTTCCCTTAAGCCCTTGTACTTTTGATGAATTGAGCTGTTCTCTTAAGTCGTAAGCACTTTGCCCGTTGATGTGGTTGGGTCATTGCCATATTGCACCCTGAATATGATTTAGACAACAATTAGTCTTGCTATAGACGGGTATATCCGTCTATTGCTATAGACGGGTCAAATACAATGAAAGTGGTGACATTTTTTGCCCCCACCACCCCACTTGTTGTTTGTCCTATTAAGAAAGTGGTATTGTATTTGACCCGTCTTTCATTATAGACGGACACTATCCGTCTATAATGAGAATTTGTCTTTAGACAATTGCAAATTCAACAGATCTGAGCACATCTTTATACTTTATATAGTTCTTTAGCTGCAAAATCAAAGTACAAATACTTTAGATTTTAAGGGGAGCGTTTGCTTTTTAATCAGGTTGCCAGTATGAATGTTACTGTTCTCTGATGTAGATTCAGATTATATCATTTTTGTTTCTTGAAATTGGCAGTTTTAAACTTGGATTGCAGATAATAGTCGACCTATGTCCAACTGTTTATCAAGTTGCTTGCGTAACTTTTCTGATTCCTTGGTTTTATCGAGTTTAGTCGGAAGTCGAGCTGGGTAAATCCACAAGGGCATTAAAGCTGTACATAGTTTCATTATTGCTAAAACCTTTGTTAGTTGGATGCCTGGATCAGCTCCCCGCCAGTGAATCTAACTGTTGCATTTGCAAATGTTTATCAGTGCTGCTTGTTTAACTTTACGATTATCGATCATATTTAACTTGTTCAAGGATTTTGCTGTTATCCGCTAATTAAAGAGCACTTCTTGTCCCTGAACTGGCTGTTATGTCTAATTCACAGGATTAGACCTTCTTTGAGCTTAAAAGGTTCAAGAATACCTGAAGCACTGACTATAGACGCGGAGAGTACAATGGAGAAAATGGTAGAAGAAACATCAATCGGTAGTGATCCATTTTGTGGCATGAAACAAAATTTCTTGAGTTTCAAGCGGGAGAAGTACCTGTAAGTGTCGATATGATCTGACTACAATACAATTACTTTACGAAACAAAGTTGTATTTCCTGTAAAGTCGCTTGGTCTTATTGTTCTTTTTGTGTTTTTGTATGTGAAGAGAAAATTTGGAGCACTTCCAAAACCTTGCAAAGATTCAAACTCCAAAGGTTTGTGCTAGACCCTATACTCGAATTCTACCTTTTAAGCTTTAACGGCATTTATTTGCATTCTCCTAACAGTTGCGACCCGGAAAGTTTTGTCTTTGATGTCCTATTAGATATTTTGAAAATAATATTGTATAGATTTTAGTTTACTGTTCCTATTTGGCCATAGGTCGCATCCTATTTAGATTTCTATGTTGCATCCTCATTCTGTTTTTTTAGGTTGTGAGATGAATTCAGGGTATTAACTGACTGTGTTTAAAACAGTTCACTGTGATTGCTTGTGCAGATTCTAGGGTGTGCCCTTCCAACATCCTAGGACTTCAACCTGGAGACGCTTTCACTGTGCGCCAGGTGGCAAATCTAGTGCCTCCTTTCGAGGTAGCTTCATTGCTCGAATTGTTTTTATTTCCATTGAAAAGTTATGACAGGTTGAATTCCTTATCTTCTTCATTTCGATCTTTGGTGATTAATTTTTTTTTCTTTTTTTCATGCAGAGTGGCCCTACAGAGACCAAAGCTGCACTTGAATTTTCTGTTAATGCTCTTGAGGTTAATTTCAACTCATTGTAATCGTAGACTTGAAACCATTTTGGGTCACTAACTGTTTGCGCTTCCTATATTGTAAACGTGTGAAGTAGCAGTTAGTTGATTTAATTCTCGCTGAAATTTTCATGGGTTGTCTATAAATAACCTCTGTGTTCAGAGTTTGCTTGCAACCTGGTGGAAACTGTAACAGTAAGAGGCATGCTGACTGAGCTTTCCTCGTGGCAGGTTGAAAATATTTTGGTCATTGGCCATAGCTGCTGTGGGGGAATCCGAGCTCTCATGACTTTGGAAGAAGAAGATGAAAATTCAAGGTAAAGAGGGAAAAAAAAATCATAAATAGAAATGTAGGGATAATCAGTTGCTATGTACTAATTCTCTGATCTTTGCTGTTTTACTTCTGCCAGAAGCTTCATTAGAAACTGGGTTTTTGTTGGTAAGAATGCAAGGGTCAGTACCAAATCCGTGGCATCCCACCTTGACATCGATCAACAATGTCAACATTGTGAAAAGGTACATAATAATATCATACTTTGGAAGTTTTGATGGGATAAATACTAAAATGGAAAATTTCTGTTTTGGTGCTTGATATCTGAGATACTGAGCTAATTTCACTTTGTGCCCTGCAAATTAAGACTTGCGACTACGCTAACTCCGCTTTTCTGACATGAGCTTTTGAAGTATTTGATTTATGTTGAAATAAAGTAAAATGGATTACTAAGTTGGCTTGTTGCATGCCAAAAGCATTAGTGTATCAAATTTCATGAAATATGACGGTTTTTTGGAACCTGAAGTCACCCAAGTGGTTTTTGTGGACACAAAAGTGAAATTAGTACAAATTCAAGGCATCAAAATGGAAAAGTTTAGTAACATTATAGCGATCCTCAAAATAAAATGAGTTCGATATCTTCATTTATGCACTTGGATAGACTTGCATGCAAATTAATTAGTTGCTTGTATGCTTCTTGACAGGAATCTATCAACCATTCACTAATGAACTTGCTAACATACCCTTGGATCAAAGAGAGGGTCGCAAAGGGCAAGCTTTCTCTTCATGGAGGTTATTATGATTTCACCGACTGTACATTCGAAAAATGGACACTTGATTGTGACGGCACTGTCCCAGATGGCAGTAATTTCGCAATAAAAAATCGAGAATTTTGGAGCTAATTCCACTTCATGTGTAGCTGTTTCACGCTTCATTTCTGTTCAAGCTTCTTGTACGTGTCTTGTAACACTAGTTGTATTGTATTTGTATTTCTGAGGATTCGAGTTTGTGATAGTACGCGTGTCATTTCTGGTCAGCTAGGGTTCTTTGGATCTTTTCTCCGATTGTAAGATTTGTTGTGCTTCTTTACACATTTCAATTAAAGGGTATTATTATTTTTAAAATAGCTATACTGTCCCTGCTTGATTATAAACACTTCATTCGGGATTCTTGTAAGCTATGCCTAAATTTTGCGAGTTTGCAAGTGAATGGCAAGGTGCACCACGGTTTGTTGAAAACTGAACAAAAAAGACAAATGGTCCTTGTCGAACGTCTTTCACCAAGTTGAACACAACCTCAATGTTGTTTACATGACAATATGATATGGCATGGTCAGGTTAAGGCAGGGACAATTCAGTAACTATCGAGAATAAAAAAAACCTGCAAAGATCTATATCCGATAACTAAAACTAAGCTTCAAAAGCAAAAGTAAAAATCCATGGTCTCTAGTAAAGGCTTCAGCACCCTGGAAGTTTTTCCTCCTTCGATAACGCCATGTTATATGTTACCCTCTAATACACTTCGCAAAATAAAGGCAGTTTTCGGATGATGGAAACGGGAAAACTGAAAGAAATTTTTCTGCTGGTCGGTAGATAACAGGGTAACGCCACGTTATTTGTTAAGCAGGAAATAATTTTCATCCTCAAGCTGCAGTTTTCTTCGCCTCTTCTTGTCGTTTGAGCTCAGCAAGTTTGCAAGCCCAATCTCTATCTCTGGCAACAGCTGCCATCTTTCGCTCAATTCTCTTCTCCCTTTTCTTTTGGTTTGCCAATTGCAGTTCAGCTTTTCGCTTCTTTCTTTCAGACTGTCAAAAGAGAACAAGACGGGAATTTGATTTATAATCCTGATAATAAACGAAGTTTGTTGTTCCCTTCAGATACAGGGCACAGAAAACGAGACATACAAACCCTATTATAACTCCACTGGAGACAGTCTCGTGAGAGAGCGCGGAAGTGACTAGTGAGCTTTTTAGGTACGTATATATTATTAACCGAGTCGAAAGAAGAGAATTTCCAACCTTTTTTTTTTATCGATATTGACGAATTACGATATACTATAAAAACCTTCATCATGAAGACATGAAATGTTACCACTCAGTGATACAGGATATGTCTCTTCGGAAGACTAAATTAAAAGTTAAAATATCAAAAACTAATAACGTACCCAATTTAACAAACGGTCTCCAAATAGATGATAATCTCTATCTCATAATCTCTATAGATTCATTGACCATGTATGTAAAAGCACTGTTTTTGTATGGCAAATTGTCTATATGTATTGATACTAAAATTGGAGGATAAGGAAGGGAAAAGAATGTTGGATACACAAAGTGGTTAAAAGTTGGATTGTTGGGCACACAGGACGAAATTTGCAACTTCTCCATACTGCAACTGCTTATAACCGTAGTCCTGTTACTGGATTAAAATCAAAAAAAAATTCTCACCAAGGTAAAGGCAGATCATAAAAGAGTGCTCCTATAATTAGAGAACTAATGTCGCTCCTGATCCTAAATATTATCCAACCTAAGAGTTTCCAGCCACAAGCCGATTCTCCCAGCAAAAGTAGCCAAAGGAGGTTATATAATTAAAGCAAAAAAAGGTGCATGTATGCTTTTCAAAACTCTAGACATGGATAGCATTCACAGAGACTCCCGTGTGTCTTATTTACTGATTAAGTACATCAAAACACTCAAGGAGACTGCACGCAGATGTAAGTATACAACTTAATGGGTGTTTTTAGGGAATACTCCGTATTAAACAGGTGGGTTAAGCCCAACTGATGAAACAGCTGAGCAATGCAATCACTGAATCAAGATTAATACAGGGCAAAAGTTGCGCATCAATAAACTAGCGGAGATTCCAACTTCTAGTGGGGGAAGAGACAACTAACTCAAAATTAAACCACTATATCATAAGTACACTTACGTAGACCGCGCACCAATTTGAGATTTTGCTCAATACAAATATATATACACTACATAATACGCTACACATTTAGGTAACTACCCTGTGCCAACTACTCTATGTCCATCCGGACTTCGATTTTAAAACCTATAAGTTTACCTTGACTTTGTATTATGCTTCGCTCTCCCTTTTGTTTTTCATTTTTCCCATTTCTATTTTTTTTTTTTATTTTTTTATTTTTTTTTTTGCAGTTTGAGGTGTGCGTTCACCCCATGGACGGTTCTAAAGGATGATTCATGTCAGCCGAACCCAAATCATTTTGGGCTTAAGGCTCTGATGTTGTTGTTGGTATTACCGTGTCTCACTCACATCTTTCACCAACATTCACTTCCATCCGCACATTCTTTTGCTCTTTTTTATTTTATGTGCAAGGCAAAGTATCAAGTTTAAATAGTGGACAGGGGAAGTGCTAATTAGTAGCAATATTGTGATTCGCCATCATATCAAGAAGCCTTTCTGTTGATCTTTGTATCTTTTGCTCATGCAGGGGCATGATTGGCATTTGTTTTTGCATTGAGCATCTCTCCAGATTCGAGAGTAATATTGAAATTATGTTATCCTTGTGATGTATCAGCAATAAACTCATTTTAAATGAAATGATAGAGCGTGAGAGACTGAGAGTGGTTCTAGTTTAGTACCGTACTTGCATACATATTCTAAGATGAGTATGGCGACACCATCAACGTAGCCTAGAGTCATTTTCCGTTTCCAATTCCAAATTTTTCGTCAACATAAATGAGACCGGAGTTTCAAAAATCGACAACATACCTTGATAAATTCACGATGCAGCCTTCTACGTTTTTTCTCATTCCTCAGCTTGACGCTACCTTCATTGGGCTGACTTGGAGCGATAGGCTCCCCTTCTACATGCTTGACCCAGGCATATGGTCCTACATTCCATTTCAAACCAACTTTATACCGACATCCTCAACACACTACATCAACCAAACTCAACTACATACAAAAAAATAAAAATACAGCTAAAGAATCAAGCGTTAATCCAACAAAATCACTTAATAAAGCTCCAACGACACTCGCTTTATCCTCAATGAACCTTGTAAGTAGTATCACGAAATCTATTGCGAAAAACCATTAAAAATAACACAAATTCTCGTATAAGACGGTCTCATTATACGATTATCATGATACCGACCCATATAATGAGAACCTTATTACCACATTTCCGTTTTAGTGGGTTAGCTAGTAAATGGGCAAGAACACAGATTCACACACTTTGATCACAACTAGAGCAAATACACAGATTGATCAACAATTTAAACTCAAAACAGAAGAGGCTTACATCAATAACAATAAAAAAAATTAAACAGATGAAATTAAAGCCAACCTTTAGGGCGAAGACTAGAGCGCTTGCGGCGAGATTTAAGGGCAGGTCTACGCTTGGGAAAGCGGGTATCCGTCAACGGGTCGAAAGGTTTGGCAGCGAGAGAAGAGAGGGATTCAAGGTGAATTGAACGTGAAATGATTTGATGAAATCTGGGTATCAAGTAATGCTGTTGTTGTTGTTTGGGAGATTGTATGAGATTTGATAGAATTTGTGAAGAAGGGTTGAAGAGATTTCTGGGACGAAGTGTGGCGATTGATGATGAAAGAGGACGGATCAAATTAATTAGGGTTCTTACCCCCATTTTCCCCCAATTCTATGCTTCAACTCTATTGATCCTTGCTTTTGTTGTTTGGCGCTGTGTTCTGGTCTTCTCAATTGTCTTGTGTGTGGACGGACTTCTTCCGTTGCGATTTGTGAGATTTATTTCTCTTAAACCCTCATAGCCTCTGTATACTTGGATAAACCTGGTGAACGGGGTAATCGGAATGGTGTCAGATCAGTTAATTTCGGCTGGGTTATTTCGGGTCAACAGTTTTCGGGCCGGATCGGGTCATTTTGTGTTCAGGTCATTTCTCGGTCACTGTTATCAAGTTATTTGTGGATAATAATCAGTTTGCAACAATAAAAATTCGGGTCGGGTTATACTGAGTCGGCTCAATTCGGGTTCGGGTCATGTTCGGGTTCGGGTCATGTTCGGGTTATTCGGGTCGGGTCAATTTTATCAGTTCTACTTCGAAATGGGAGTAATTATGAGACTGGTTAAATGGGCTGAACCACTAGTTAAATGGGTCGGAGTAGGGGGAACCTATCCTTGGTGTATCAAGTACTACACTAAAGTCAAAAAAAATATTGAGAAAAAATAATTATGCTACACCATTAATCCCCTATCCCTATTTAATCTAAAACCGATTTGCAAAGTTTTTTTGAAAACCAGAAAACTGCATCTGTTCTCACTTGTTTTTAATCATTTCAAAGTGCTTTTTACTTCTGTTTTTTTTTTTTTGCTAAAGTTCAAATCTTTGTAGTCTAAGGATACCAGAACATCTTTCGGATTCAGATTTGAGTAAGAAACGAAGTCACAATCTGCGTTTGAAAATCGTTGCACGAAGTGCCTTTTACGCGAAAAAGTTAGTTTGTTATTCGAAATTGATTTCGTTAAATTGTCTTCGAAATTTTAATTTGAAAGTTTTCTCCCAAAGTCAAAACCGAGTTGCAAAAGTGGGCCAATTTTTTTCAAACCGAGCATCTGAGTCGACTCTTGAAAAGAGAAAAGTTCAAAACCGAGGTTGATGATTATGAGTCGGAATTTACATTCGAGTCTTAGTCCGAGTCAAGTCTAAGGTTTGTTTTTTCCTACAACATATCAAACTCCTTCTACTATCAATGAAATTGATCATGTTCCCAATCCCGTTTCCATTATCAAATCAATGAAAATACACAACGCACTCGAACGATGCCCTTGGGTAGAAACATGTATTCTGTTGTAAATGGTAGGGTACTTTAAGATCCCGTGTATGTTTCCTTTATCTATTCCATGTCCGACGGTAGAAAACCTCCATCAGAACCAGTGCTTATGACAAGCTCTTAGATGATTCTATGACAAACCCGGACTAGTTCCTTGTTTTCCATATCGATGGCGGAAGGTAAGCCCATTCCCCGACAAAATCGTCTCATCTCGAAGAGAGAAGAGACCAACCCGTTCTAACGAGGAATTGTTAGTTCCGATCCAATTCAATTGACGAAGCACAGTTTTCAAGGTATATCCATTTGTGACCAGGAGAATGATTAGAAGACCATTTTTAAAGAAAGGAGAAAAAAAAAGATGAAAAAGAATGAAAAGATGAGAAAAAGAAAAAAGACGAAAAAAAAGAAGAAAAAGAAAAGAGAAGAAAAAAAGAAGAAAAATGAAAAAACTGTAGAAGTTACAGAAGCAAGTTGTAGCAAATGTCGAAGTGTAACACCCCCATACTTCAAGTGCCTTACCAGGACCACTTAAGGCATGGAAGTGCTACCATCTCGGTTACCCTAGGCAATGATAATCAAATAGACCATGAAGAAACGTACTTTAATAATAATGTTTAAAGCGATACAAACCAAATCCGAAACTGATAAAGTGAAATACAAATGTTCTCAAAACTGTCAAACCGACTAAACAAAATAAAAGAATGTTCGACACAGCGAAAGACTTCTAAGACAACTCGTGATGACTCAACCCAGCTATCCCATGCGCGTCAACTCATAACTGCTCAATAACCGCTCACTATCCCGAATGGATCACCACAATTTTTTTAAAACAATTAAATGGGGTCAGTACTGATTACACAAAACAAATAGCTGCAATAAAACAGCAAGACCAGCCAATCCAATCCACCAACTCCGTCACATCACCACACACCTGAATACACACTAAAGTGCGTAGTCCTGCCAAAATACTCATCGCAACAAGTATTCCACACCGCCAGTGGGGGACCGCAGCCGTTCTCACCTAAGCCCCGCTCATCTCATCCGAGCGATAAACCGATGTTCCTTAATGTGCACATCCCTTCTGTGGCGGGTTCCACAGAAGGCGAATCAAGGGCGTGAAGCCACTCCCGCAAGTGACTCCACTCAGCCGAGGACGCACCTCGCAAACCATAGACAGACATACGATAATCACATTACAATAGCAACAATCACCAAATCAGAATCCAATGCCAATATGATATACAACAACAACAAACAACCACCAACACATTCTGTAATCAATAATGAGTAGGAAAACCCTACCGGGAATAGCAATCACACGAGACCGTCTAGCAGCTAATCAGAACTTCTCCTTTACGAATCCTCTTCATATATCATGTATACATACAATTACTACCAACACATCATAATACTCTCAAATCCTCCAAATCTACCCAATTAGGGTTTAAGCAAACTTAACAAAACATTATGAAAATTATATTAAAAGCTTACCCTCGACACAACGATCACAACGGCGTAAAGAACGAGACGAACTGACGATCCTAGCCTTGGGATTTGCTAATAACGTGAGAGATGCGAACAACGTAACTTTAAATCTCCTCTTGAAAAGTTTTAGAATTATAAAAGTGTTTAGGAAATAATGACGGAAGCTTTTATATTAATCTCGCGTTATTAACAATACCCGGCTAATCAAACCCGTAAAACACACTTACTTGATCGAGTGCCCCTTACTCGATCGAGTCCCCAACTTACGCGATCGAGTACCCTAGAGGCAGACTACTATACGTAAAAAGCTACTTACTCGACAGAGTAAGTCCCACTCGATAGCGTACCCATAGACATAGAAAACCGTAGTATTACACGAAGTTACATAAGTGGGTACTAAAAGATGTCAAAGTTACAGAAATGAGTAGTCGAAGATGTCGAAATTACAGAAATGAGTGTCCAGAATGTCGAAATTGCAGAACTCAGAAACCGATGTCGAAGTTACCGAAGCCAATAATCAGTGTGCAAAGCGGAAGCCGAGTACCATAAGGCTCATGGTTGAATGTCTAAATTACAAAACCCAAGAGTCGGTATGTGAAGCAGAAACCAAGTGCCAAAACACTTGTAATCAAAATTCAGTGGGCAAAGCCAAAATAGTAATTTAGTGCCATTCGTAACCTTTCTACCCCTAAGTCCTTCTCGAGACAGTTGCAAGGGAATAGTCAGAGATTTTGTGGATTCATCTAGCTTGTTTCTTTACACCCAAGCCTTTAGGGTCCAGACATGAAAATTTGAACCCACGTCATTTCCTAACCATTTGCACTCGGGTTTCATCAAACCCGAGACAACATTTCCAACCACATCAATAGCCATAGCCTTTGGCCTTAGCACCACAAAACAAACCTTCAGAATGATGGTTAACCATTCAAACTTGTTATTACCAAGCTCCACATCCCAAAAGATCCAAGCCTTTTACACCTAACCCAAGACACGGGATTTGACGGTACCTTACTGGCTAGAATGGGATACGACATGATATCTTAGGTGAAACCATCGAATGTGTACACACAAACAAGATGCCAAGTTTATGCACCACAGATCAAACTACGTTGGATTGATTTTGCTTCCCGTGAATATGTAGGCAGTCCTTCAGAATAAGGGATTCAATCCACCAATCATCTAAGTTGTCATCTTACGATTTCTTATGGGTCCTGATCAAGTCCAAATGAAGCTACCTATATTTAAGTCAGTCTTAACACTCGTTTCAGGCTAGGATAAGAATCTAGATTCAGGTGAATAGTTGTCAAGTCTCAGAATGAGCTTTATCTGACGGTGTTGGCAAAGATGTTCAAATTGATAGTTGGTTCATGTTTCGACAAAGACTTTGATTAGGGAGATTATGATGCCTTCTTCCCATGTCTAGTTCAAGCCACGTGTCATCCATTTCGAAGGATCCTGCACATTTATGAGTCTATCCATCGATAAGATTTTGTCTCAGATCGAGTCAATCAGGGTCAACGTTCAAATGTCAAATCGTTCATGTTGCATTCGAGTCGTTCACGTCACATTCAAGTCGCAATAAGGATCATACTCGAGTCGCATTAGAAATGCACGGCACAGCATGCACACCCATCGTTACCCAAGTGTCCAATTCAGATTTCATATTAACAGGAATTCAAAAGAAGAGAGTAAATTAACCAAAGAAAAAAAACAAAGGGAGGATAAATAAGGAAAACAATCACACAATAGAGGATGATGAACAAAAAGCAAAATGCATCCTTTCTTTTCAATATCAAAAAGTAGATTTTAGTAAAACACCATAAAAAAAAAAGAAATCTACAAATTTGCTGAAAATGAAATTTTAATTCTAACATACATAAGATTAGTTAAGCAACTAAAAAGTAACATTGATATAGGAAAAGGTAAAAAGGCATGTAACTTCCGGAGTGATTAAATATGAAATTAATTAAGAAAATTTAAGTGAGTTATTTAATTATATATCGACCTTTTCAAAATTGAGAATTGATGAGGGTACTTAGAATGCTTGTGATATATTGTATAGACTTATTATGACATTAGTTTGTTATGAGATTAGTTTGTTGAGTATTTTGTACTTGTTTTTCCTATTGACATGTGGCATATGGTGGATGCTCAAGCTAGCCTTTTAATAGTATTGTATAGATCAAACCCCTTAACTTTAGTTAAAAGTAAAATTAAACCCCATTTTTTTTATCTTTCATGAAATTTAACCAACATTCATTTTATAATCCAATTAATCAAATACAAAATTTAATTTCTGTAACTTTGATACAATAAATAATTGTAATGGTGAGTATTTTTTTTTTATAATTTTACGATTTTTAGACAATTTATTTAAAATGTAAGAATAGTTCATAAAGTTTTTTTTATTTTATTTTTATAGATGAGTGTAAAATTACTCTTTAGATGAATAATTAAATTTAAATAATCAATAAAGTTAAAAATAATAATTTTTATGTATTATTAGTTGTATAATATAAATGTAAAATGATTTTTTGTTGAGATTTAAGTGAAAAATAAAAAAATGGGGCTGAATTTCACCTTTTGTTAAAGTTAAGGGGCTTGATTGCTACAATTGAAACTTAAGGGGCCTAATTTCACAATTGAACAAAGTTAAAGGGGTAAATTACTAAATTACCACTTACGCATTTTTGAATCTAACTAGTATGTAAATATTTTTAAAAACAAATAAGGATTTAAAACTAAAAGATAAAATGTAAATTTCTTAACTAAATTTAAACACGAATTAAGGGCGAGAATTTTCATAGTTAGTACATTATTCTTGTTACACCAAATAGAAATTTCTGGATCCATCCCTTGGTCCGAACACTTGTTACTTAGACGTGTACTTAATTACTCTTTGGATCGGTTAATTTAGATTGTAGTGTAAGGTTTTGAAAAGATTAATTGTATTGATGATTTTACAAGGGTTACAACCATAGTTTATATACTATTACAATGCTTGGAAGAAAAGAAAACTATCGACATATTTATCTAAAAAAATAATCAAAGCTACGGTAATTACGAGAATATGGAAAGCGGAAATATTAACAAAATATATACACAATTTGAAACTAGAAAATATTCCTAACACGCTCCCGCAAGATGGACGATCCGAAGGTGAGACCAATCTTGGAGAGCAAAGAAGCAAAACGAGGGCTTGGAAGTGGCTTAGTGAGAACATCAGCGAGTTGATCGTCGCCAGAAATATGTTGGACCCGAAGTGGACCTTGTTGTACCTGTTCTCGAACAAAATAGAAAACAAGAGCGAGATTCTTCATTATGGAGTGGAAAACGGGGTTTGCAGAGTAATGAGTAGCACTAAGGTTATCACAATAGATGACTGATGGAGTAGAAAATGGAACACAAAGTTCAGTTAGTAAGGACCGAAGCCAAGACAATTCGGCAGAAGTAGTGGCAACGGCACAAAACTCGGCCTCTGTAGACGAGCAGGCTAAAGCACGTTTCTTGGCGCCCCAAGACAAAGCATTACGACCCAAGTAAGTAATAAAACCGGAGGTGGAGACCTAGGTGTCACGGTCCCCAGCCCAATCCGCATCACAATATGCGTGAAGACGAGTGGGAGAGGAGCGATATAATTGTAGACCAACAGTGGAAATGCCATTAAGGTAACGAAGTAGCCTTTTAAGAGCACACCAATGAAGCTCGGTAGGACGTTGCATAAACTGAGCCAATTTGTTGACAACGAAGGTTATATCTGGACGAGTGAAGTAGAGATACTGAAAACTACCGAAGATAGCGCGATAGTCAGTTGGATTAGAAATTTTTGGACTCCCATCGTGGTGAAGGGGAGGGTGCATGGCTAAGGGTGTCTTAGCCGGTTTAGACTATCATTTTGTTAGTGTGAAATAAATCATGGATGTATTTTGATTGTGTCAAAAGAAGACAATTGGGATTGGGGGTGACTTCGACTCCTAGAAAATACGATAATGTGCCTAAATCCTTAAGTGAAAAATGTGCGGCTACTGACTCAATGAAGGAAGACACAAGACTCGGGTTTGAGCCGGTGAGAATGATGTCATCGATGTAAACTAGTAAATAAATGGTGTGCGAAGGTGTCGTGCATATAAACAAAGACAGGTCAGCTCGCGAGGCTGTGAAGTCGGTGGCAAGAAAGTGAAGCTTCAGTATCGTATACCAGGCGCGTGGGGCCTGTTTGAGACCGTATATAGCTTTGGTGAGCTTACATACATACCTGGGGTGTTCGGAGTTTGTGAACTCCGGTGGCTGTGACATGTATACTTCATCAGTTAGTGCACCTTGTAAGAAGGCACTATTAATATCAAGTTGGCGAAGACACCAACCATTAATGAGAGCGAGACAGAGTAAAGTACGAACAGTAGCGGGCTTGACAACAGGGTTGAAAGTATCCGAGTAGTCAACCCCGAGACGTTGAATAAAACCCTTTGCAACTAGTCGAGCTTTGTACTTATCAATGGAATTGTCGGGTTTATATTTGATACGATAAATCCATTTACATCCAATAACATTGTAGGACGGGTTTGGAGGAACAAGAGTCCATGTGTGTTTGTTTTGTAATGCATTATACTCAGCAATCGCATCACGCCACTTTGGATCGACCAAGGCCTGTTTAGTGGTACGAGAAAGGTGGGATGGCGGTAGTACTGTAGCTAATTTCGCATACTTAGGGTTGGGTTTCCGTATGTTGTTGACTAACCTGGTGATAGCACGAGGTGGTGGTGGGGGTGGAGGTGGCGATGGGGACGGTTGAGCAGTGGGTGTGTTTGTGACGGGAAGAATGGATGAGGAAGGAATAGGGGAGGCATTGATAGTGGGTGACGGGTTAGGGGAGTTGGAAGTAGAGTGCAGGGACTGTCGAGGTGATGTGGGTGGTGCCGAGGGTTGTGAAGAAGTTGGTGGTGAGGGTGGAGCAGCGGAATCAGGGGGAAGGGTCTCATGGAGCCAGCAGGAGGGTGTCGTGGCAGTGGTGGACGGTGGATAAGTGACAAGGTTGGGATATGGGAAGCGTGATTCGACAAATTCCACATGTCGAGAAACATATACCTTTAGGGTGGTGGGATAAAGGCAGTAGAAGGCACTCTACGTGGGTGAATAACAAACAAACACACAGGTTTGGAGCAGGGTTCTAGCTTGCTTGTGAGTGGTGTAAGGGCAAAACCACAGATAACAAAGGTAACCGAAACTTCGAAGTTTAGTATAATTAGGTTCTTTGTCGAATAGGGAAAAGTAGGGAGTAGAGTTGTGTAAGGTAGCAGTGGGAATTCGATTAATTAGTGATACCGTCGTCAGGCACCAAAAATAAAACCTAGATACACTAACAGAAGCTAGCAGTAAGTAGGGTCGATCTCTACAGGGAGATGGGAAAATGTCAGTTTTAACTAAGTCCGTTTTGGTAACAGTTTTGGGGGTTTTAGTTGTTTGTTCTATTCTAATGAGATCAAGGAAAAGAAAGAAAGCAAGAGAGTAGAAATTAAACAAGCAGGGAGAAAATAGCTAAGACAATCGGTTCACCATGATTCTCTAGTCATGCAATCAAGGTCTCAGGTCAATGCAAGTGTAATCTATGGAGCAATGAATATCTCCTTCCGGTCTCAATTCGCTCTAAAACACAAATAGTTTAGCTTTCGCCCTCACTAAAGTGCCCTAATATTAGATACAAGTCTCACCCTTTCCAATCTTCCGATCTAGGTCAAGGTTTACTGTGATTATTAACTAATTGCGTCGACTCAATTAGACAAGAACAATTATAAGTAGCAATTAACAACATAGATTAAACTAGCATCAAACCTAATCATTCAATTTACACTTCCCTTAAAATCATGGCTCCCCTATGTCTTAGCAAGGGAGATTAGCTATGCATTATTATCGGGGTAGCAACAATCGCACATAAGCAAGATAGATTAAACATGATAACAAGAGCAATGAAAGATTTATAATAACAATTGTAAATAAAGAGAGAAAGCAATAAAAGACAATAATAGATTAAGATTAAGAATAAAGGGACAATAAAGGTACCGATTACAAGTTTCAAGATCCAAGCCAAAGTTCTAGAGTAAGTGTATGAGAGAGTAGGGAGAGAGAAGAATAGTCGAGGTCTAAGAGATGAAGAAGAAGAAGTATCACGTACTACTTAACCTAGCTTATATCCTAATTACAAAGCCCATCTCGAAAATAGGCAATAACACGCGTAAGAAGTAAAACCTCTCGATCGAGTGATATGAAACCACTCGATCGATAACAAATCTAGAAATTCCTCTCGATCGAACAGAAATGTTATTCGATCGAGTACTTCTTATATCAGCCCTTTCGATTGAGCAACCGAACTGCTCAATCGAGTGATTCCTCGTTGGATAAAGCATTCGATCGACCAAATAGTTAGTCGATCGAGCTATATTGGCACATAAGAATCTTCAGCACCTTCCGAGGTCAGCTCACGCGTCTTCGAATGATGGATTCTAAGTTCCGATTCCTTATTCTCCAAAATGCATGCAAATGAGACAAGTTTAGGCTCAGTTTTGCTCCTTTCTGGCCCGTACCTGCAATTTACACAAGACAAACCAAAGTAGACTATTCGGGGGTATTTGTAACTAGACGCCACGTAAATAATACAGAGGCGTGTAAAAATGAGGTAAAAACCTTTTATAAAATACACGCATCAAATCCCCAAATCAAACCTTTGATTGTCCCCAAGCAAACTATGAATGCAACTAAGAATAACTAGTGGAACGAGACCAACTCATCGGCTACAAATCACCTATCCAAACCAGTTTAATGCAACAACTAACAAAGTGGCACATAATAAGTGCAAACGAATTAAATCAATATCTCAAACTTACTGAACCGTCGACCTTGCAAGACTCATGGATATCAGACTCTCACGGGTCGCTCATCGCTCAAATTAAGCACATGGTGAGTTTAATAGTAAAAGATAGAAAGAAGTAAGACGCTCACCTAACTCAACCTATAAGAACATGCATGCAGTTTAACATGAACAAAATCTCTACAACAGTACATATGCATTCCCACCAACTAATGACCAAGACACATGCCGAGGACTTACATTTGGGTAAGTGAGGTACCGGGTAAGAGGAGGCTAAGATAAATTTGGATATGTGGAGTTAGCAGCCAAGCTAGCAACAACGGGTCCAAATTAAGAACACATCCTAACTTCATACTCAATAAACCAATGCAAATCAGTGTTAAATTGCAGCACAAAGCTCACTAACCACCATAAAATTGTTAACTCCCCATAATATACAAATAGAATATGGGATCATAAGCCACAACATAGAATATTTTCAGCTCATGACGTTTCATAATCTTTTTCCTTTCTTTTTCTCTTTTCTTTTTCAAAATTTTTTCGTTTCTTTTTTCTCTTTTTTCACAACAGTTTTTTTTCCATATTTTTCTTCTTTTCATTCCCTTCAACTCTTCCACCAATTTCTAAAATCAGATGTGTGACCAAACTACAATAAAACTTTCCAAACAGCTACTAATTACTAGCTCGGCTAGGGTAGGTAATATTATAGATTGTAGCTATACATGACAAAATAGGCAATTTGGCTATGTGAGGCTCATGGGTAGAATGAAATAAAGGGAACTGCCTCTCCTAGCATGTGTCACCAACCACAGACCGAATGCATACAAGTATCAAGAAGACTGAATTCATGCTTATGAAAATTGATGTTACATGCCTTATAGAGAGTACTACTCACATCCTATATGAAACTGGTCATGAATGTCACCAGTTTATAAAGCTCTAACCTCAGAATGTAATGTAGCTTGCCAATAAACGAGTCAAGTCTATTTGTTCAGATAAGAGAGAAACAAAAACTCGTAGATTGTGCACATTAACATGCCAACAAAATGTCAAGAATATGCAGGGCAAGGGTAAAGGCTCAAAGTAGCGTCAAAGTTCAATCGTTCCGACTCAAAAATAAACGTGATTGTTTTTTGCAATTTTATGTGATTTTTCGAATTAAAAACAACAATGTATGCGAAAATGAATAAACGTGCAAGTGGAAATGCAAGAAAACATGCAAACTAAACCGTACAATGTCCTCATTGTACCAAAAAGTAGGAAAGAAATGCAAACCAAAGAGAAAAGGATAACAGAAGTTGGAAAACTTACAAGACAGCGTAAGGAGGGACCTCCCCAAACCGACCATGAACATGGGAGGTCATGGGTAGCCACGCAGTAGCTCAACAAGCGAAAAATAATAGCTGGACTACGTAACTACTCGATCGAACAGATCGGAGTGGTTCGATCGAGAAGAGTTGGTGTCAAAAGTGCTCGATCGAGAAGATAGGATACTCGATCGAGAAAAGTGGTTTTGCAGCATTTCGATCGAGAGCAGCAGAAGCTCGATCGAGTAAAGTTCCTTGCCAAAGACGGTCGATCGAGTAGAAAAACCACTCGATCGAACCAGACCACCTGCAAAATGTACAAAAGAAGTACAGGAATAACCAGCAACGCATAGTTTTGCGATCAAAGTTCAACACACAGCATAAAAAGAAATAACAAGTTCAAACACAAGTACAATAAATCTGTCCGGGTTGCCTCCCGGAAAGCGCATGTTTAAGAGGTCCCGCTTGACCTTTCTGGCTTCAATTAACAGGCTCATTAGGATTGTCGAAGTACAAGACTTCAACACGGTTGTCTGCATCATTTGCCTCCTGGTAATGCTTCACATACTGCCCATTTACCTTGAACCTATTTCCCTCAGAATTTTCTAGCTCCATAGACCCGAATTTAGTGACAGCTGTTACTGTATAAGGGCCACTCCACCTGGACTTCAGCTTGCCAGGAAATAACCTTAGTCGGGCATTAAACAACAACACCTTCTTCCCGACATGAAATTCTCAAGGTAGGATCCGTTTGTCGTGCCATCTCTTCGTCTTCTCTTTGTAGATGCGTGAGCTATCATAGGCATTAAGCCTAAACTCCTCCAGTTCATCTAGTTGCAATAAACGATTCTGACCACATAACTTAGGATCAAAGTTAAGTTCACGAATTGCCCACCAAGCTTTACATTCTAACTCAACAGGTATATGACATGACTTCCCATAAACTAACCGATATGGTGATGCACCAATCGGTGTTTTAAAGGTATTCCGATATGCCCATAATGTGTCTTCCAGCTTAAGACTCCGGTCCTTCCGTGACTTAGAAACTACTTTAGCTAAGATCTCTTTAATCTCACGATTAGAGACCTCAACCTGACCACTAGTTTGGGGATGATACCCCAAACCGCGCCGGTGTTGAACACCAACCTTAGACAAAATAGAAGTTAGTTTCTTTTCCTTAAAATTCATTCCCCATCACTAATGACGACCTTAGGGACAGCAAATCGGGGAAATATAATCTTTTTGAACATCTTAATCACGGTCTTGGCATCACAATGGGGTGAAGCAATTGCCTCCATCCACTTAGACACATAATCAACAGCTACCAAGATATACCTGTTACCTTTGCTAGATGGGAAGGGTCCTTGGAAATCGATGCCCCAGACATAAAAAACCTCGACCTCTAGGATACCATTTTGTGGCATCTCATGTCGCTTTGAAATGTTCCCTGATCGTTGGTAGGCATCACAGGCTCAAACAAAAACCTTAGCATCAGCAAACAAAGTAGGCCAGTAAAATCAAGACTGAAGTACCTTAGCCACGGTGCGCGATGGACCATGGTGACCACCATAAGGAGATGAATGACAGCCCACCAAGATTGTTTTGGTCTCCCACTACGGAATACACCGTCTATAGAGACCGTCTGCACATTCCTTAAATAAATAACGGTCATCCCAGAAATACTGCTTAGCGTTGTAGAGACAACGCTTCCTTTGCTGATAAGAAAGGTCAGGTGGCAGCATGCCACTAACAACGTAATTAGTAAATTTGCATACCAAGGATCTTGGTTAATAATAGAAGACAACACAACAAATAAGGAATCATCAGGAAAAGAATTATCAATAGGTAAGGAATCTTCTCCCTCTTGCTGTGACAGTCGCGACAGATGATCAGCTACTACGTTCTCAGCACTTTTCTTATCTTTTATCTGCAAATCAAACTCCTGAAGGAGGAGTATCCATCTCAACAGCCATGGTTTGGCTTCCTTCTTAGAAAGAAGGTGTCTCAGTGCTGCATGGTCAGTAAAAACAGTAACTTCTGACCCTATCAAATAAGAATGAAAATTTTCTAGCGCATATACCACAGCTAGCAGCTCTTTCTCAGTAGTGGTGTACTTCACTTGAGTCTCATCCAGATTTTGGCTCGCATAGTAAATTGCATTCAAAGTTTTTCTTTCCTTTGGCCTAGCACCAATCCTAGTGCATAGTCACTAGCGTCACACATAATCTCAAACGGCAGATCCCAGTCGGGAGGCTGTATAATCTGCACCGAAATCAAGGCCTGCTTTAACCTGTTAAAAGCAGAAAGACACTCATAAGTGAATACAGAGGGGGCATCCTTAAGTAGCAGTTGTGTAAGTGGTTTAGCAATTTTTGAAAAGTCCTTGATAAACCGGCGATAAAAGCCAGCATGGCCAAGAAAACTCCTCACTCCCTTGACATTAACAGGAGGAGGTAATTGCTGAATCACTTGCACTTTTGCTTTATCAACCTCAATACCACTGTCAGAAACTAAGTGCCCTAAGACAACTCCCCCGTTGACCATAAAGTGGCACTTCTCCTAATTAAGCACAAGGTTAACCTCGATGCAGCTCTGCAACACTTTATCAAGGTTAGACAGACAGTTAGTAAAATCACTTCCATAGACACTAAAATCGTCCATAAAGACTTCTATAATAGACTCAATATACTCAGAAAATATCCCCATCATGAACCTTTGAAAGGTGGCAGGGGCATTACATAAACCAAAAGGCATCCTGCGATAAGAAAAAACACCCTGAGGACAAGTAAAAGTAGTCTTTTCCTGATCATCCGGATGAATAGGGATCTGAAAGAACTTTGAGTACCCATCCAGATAATAGAAAAACTTATAAGAAGCTAACCTTTCTACCATTTGATCAATGAAAGGAAGGGGAAAGTGATCTTTCTTTGTGGCGGCGTTCAGCTGTCTGTAGTATATACACATCCGCCAACCGATCACTACTCTTGTAGGTATTAACTCGTTTTTGTCATTCTTGACCACAGTAGTCCCTCCTTTCTTAGGAACTACCTGAACTGGACTCACCCACTTAGAATGACCAACAGAATAAATAATACCTGCGTCAAGCAGCTTCATTACCTCAGCCATCACAACATCCTGCATCTTTTGGTTCAGCCGGCGCTGACCCTGTCTGCAAGGCTTGCTATCCTCCTCAAGCTCAATCCTGTGCATACAAATATCGGGACTAATACCCTTGATGTCATCCAAAGAATAACCCATAGCTTTCCTGTTTTTCTTAAGCACAGCTAACAAAGCAGTCAGCTGATCATCATCAAGTTTAGCACTAACAATGACTGGATATTACTCAGTAACATCTAAGAAAGCATATTTAAGATGAGATGGAAGAGGCTTACGCTCAGGTACCTTTACCTCTATGGAGCAAAGAGTATAAATCATTTGTTCCACTCTCTCTCCTTCAACGTCGGTGAGTTCACGCTCATCTAAAGCAGCTTCAAGCAAATCCAACACAGCGTCATTGTTATCTGGGTTATCTGCACACTCATCCAAAAGAATTAGGGCTTCTAGTGGATCCTTTATAAAAGAACCCATCCAGAAGTCATAGACAGACTCATCAAAAATATCAACAGAATAACAAGTATCCTCAATCATTGGCTGAGCAAGAGTACTAGGCAGGCTAAAAGTGATTGCATCATCCCCCATTGCAAGAGTCAAACGGCCTTGTTTGACATCAGTAATGGCCCCAGCTGTACATAAGAATGGTCTTCCTAGTATAATTGGGGTCCGGGTATCCTCAGCTATGTCTAAAACAATAAAGTCCACTGGTATAAAGAACTTGCCTACTTTCAAAGGCACATCCTCTAAGATACCCAAGGGTCGTCTTACAGATCTATCAGCCATATGTAATGTGATGTTAGTTATTTTCAGGTGACCCATATTTAATTTCTTGCAGACAGACAGGGGTATGACACTGACACTGGCTCCCAAGTTACAAAGAGCCTTATCTATCACTTCATTGCCTATAATACAGGTAATAGAGAAGTTACCCGGGTCTTTCATTTTAGGTGGAGCTTTATTTAAAAGTAAATTACTAGACTTTTCCATAAAAGCAACAGCCTCAAATTCACTAAGCTCTCTCTTACGCGTCACAATATATTTCATAAATTTAGCGTAAGTAGGTACCTGGGTAATAAGTTCGGTAAAAGGGACAGTTACCTGGAGGTTCTTGACCACGTCCACAAACTTACCGTACTGTCGCTCAACCTTAGCGTCCTTCAGACGTCCTGGATAAGGAACCCTGGTAGCAATGACTGGACCCGCGACTTTCTCTTTACCTTTATCAGCACGTGGCATCTTCACAGCAGGGAAAGATGACACGATAGGGAATTATATGTTATATTTGAAGCTCCGCTGGTTCTGGTATTCGATCGAACAACTTTGTCACTCAACCGAATGGTTTTTTCAGGAAAATCACTCGATCGAGGGATATGAACCTCTCGATCGAGTTCTTCAATTTCAGCTTCTGTCGATCGAGTCCCAGAATCACTCGATCGAACAACTATTTCTGCCAAATCACTCGATCGAGAAGAATCAACTCCTCGATCGAATCCTTCAAATTGGACACTTCTCGATCGAGTTGGTATTGTACTCGATCGAGTAATGGGAGAGGCTAAATCACTCGATCGAATAGGAATTTCACTCGATCGAGCTGCAGGATGATATTCAGCAGAGATATCGTCGATTAGCTCTTCCAACTCGTCATCTAGGGTGTCATCAAGTATCATAAACCCATCTCTCGGCATTTTCGGTCCGTCATAAGTAAGACCGCTTTGGAGATTAATCGCATTGATTGGGTAGCATGGAAGTGATTGATTCGTTTGGTTTTGCGCAAGTGTTAGACGCGCAACTTGCTCTCTTAGCTCTGTTATGGCGGTGTTATCCTTATCGGATTTCTTCCAAAACTGGTGCGTTAAGTCCAATACCAAGGATTTCAATTCGGCGAACTCCTCATTTGTAGAGGCCGAATCTGGTTGCGGCATTAGTGTAGGGGTGCTAGAAGTACTCGTTGAGGTCAAGTCTTCGTATAGCTTAGAGAATGGCACTCCTTGCTTGAATTTTTGATAAGCAAGGACGCACTTTACATTTGCCATACAACCAATAGGGTCATTGTAACACCCCCTCATACCAAGGTGCCTTACCAGGACCACCCTACCATGAAAGTATGTTATCATCTCGGTTGCCCGAGGTTAGTATATATCAAAAGCTTCTGAACTGAGCACATTTATTAAAAGTACCGTAAAGTATAAACCTTTACATCAAACCAAATCCAAATCCAACCCAACAAAACAAATCCAATATCTGACAACTACAATATCATAACTAAGACTCAAGACTGTGATGCTATAACTGGTGAAGACGACTCCCCCCTGACCGGCCAAGCTCACCAAAAGCAATAC
The DNA here is from genome assembly GCF_048544455.1 of Silene latifolia. Taxonomy (NCBI): domain Eukaryota; kingdom Viridiplantae; phylum Streptophyta; class Magnoliopsida; order Caryophyllales; family Caryophyllaceae; genus Silene; species Silene latifolia. The sequence continues at coordinate 38,941,436 of NC_133534.1, read as the reverse complement.
CTGTCAAGCCTGCTCACCATCCCCGAGTGGATCACAGCAGATACCACAAATAACAACAACGGGGTCAGTACCATTCAAACAATACAAGACAAACAAACAATGCAACCGGCTGATCATCCTCCGCAGTAACCGACTACACACCGAAGTGTGTAGCCCTGCCATATTACCCATCGCAACGGGTAATCCACTCCGTCAGTGGGTGACCGCAGCCCATCCCCATCAAGTCCAGCTCATCAACGAGTGACTAACAATCCCTGTCCCTTAATGTGCATATCCGCTCCCGTGATGGGTTCAACGGAGGGCGAACTAGGGTGTGAAGCCACTCCCGCAAGTGACTCCACCACAATCACACACACTACAACATCACAGCTATCACAACACCACAACCATCACATCACAACCACACCAACACCGTCAGCACAACACCCATCCTCCGATGATCAATAGATAACAACAATTAAGAAACATATGCAATCTTAATCAATTAACAGTACTGAGTAGGAGAAACCCTACCTTAGCAACAACAGCAATACGGAAACCGGACAATTAGAAAGGCTCCTCTAAAAAGTCTTCTCCTATACAATAACCACATAGCACAATTACACATTTCACAATCCCTCCTTTTCCCCAATTCCATATATACAGTAAACCCTAAAAATAACATAAATGACAAGGGGAATAAGGACTTCCCAACAGTAGAATGGAAGATTGAACGCAAGGACTACGATGATTGCACACACAGTGGAAGATTAGGGAGTGATTAGGGAGTGATTAGAGTAACGTAAAATGATTAGGTTTGCAAATGACGTTTAGAAACTGATTTTCACAATTAAATAACCCTAAACACTCCCGCATCAAACCGCTAAAATATTACTCGCCAGACCGGATACTCGGTCGAGTATAGAGCATACTCGGTCGAGTATCCTCTACTCGGTTGAGTATCCTCTACTCGGTCGAGTATTCATCGTACTCGGCCGAGTATTCCTCGGCAGAACCAAAACAGAGAACACATTTAACACTACTCGGCCGAGTAGGCTCTATTCGGTCGAGTACTTAGCTTAAGAAAATCCGTAGTATTACAGTCTTCCTCCCTTAAAAAGAACTTCGTCCCGAAGTTCACACTCCACCCTAAAGCAGGACACCACAAAACACAAAAAGACTTCCCAAACAAACATTTATCAACACCAAAGAACTACACAAGACACCACAAGACACCACAAGACTCACTAACCCGACTCAAAATAAGACAAAACACACACGCGACCATCTCCTACCCCCCTAAAAAGACAATGTTTATGTCCCCGTAACCAAACATACCTGACCTCTGGTTCCCATGTCGCCTTTTCCACATTGTGATTGGACCAAAGTACCTTGAGTAAGACGGTCTCACCATTCCTTGTCTTACGGACTTTGAGGTCAAGAATCTCTCTAGGAACCCCGGCATAGGACAAGGACTCATCAAGCTCGATATTCTCCACCTCAAGAATATGCGACGGGTCACTCACATACTTCCGAAGCTGGGAAACATGAAAAACATTGTGGACTCTATCCAAAGCTGGTGGCAAAGCTAATCTGTAGGCTACCTTGCCTATACGGTCCAAAATCTTATAAGGACCTATAAACTTTTGACTTAGCTTATGTTTCTTTCCAAACCTCATTACCCCTCGCATAGGTGACACTTTCAGAAGGACCTTATCACCTACTGCGAACTCTATATCTCTGCAGTGTAAATCGGCATAACTCTTGTGACGATCTTGAGCTGCTCTCATCTTTTGCCGAATCATCTGGACTTGCTCAAGCATATCCTATACTAGATGTGGTCCTAAAACCACAGCCTCAAAACTATCATCCCAACAAATTGGACTTCGGCACTTCCGACCATACAAAGCCTCAAAAGGTGCCATCCCGATACTCATATGATAACTGTTGTTGTATGAAAACTCAATCAGATCAAGTTTGTCCTCCCAGCTGCCCCCGAACTCCATGACACATGCCCTCAACATGTCCTCTAAGGTCTTGATGGTTTGTTCTGTCTGACCATCGGTTGCCGGATGAAAGGTTGTACTCATCTTCAAGGTAGTACCCATCAACTCTTGCAGTTCTTGCCAAAACTTGGATATGAACCTCGCATCACAGTCAGCAACGATATCCTTGGGTATACCATGTAACCATACCACATGTCTCCTGTAACCCAATGCCAGCTGCATCTTAGACCAGGTATCTTTCATAGGAACAAAGTGAGCTAACTTGGTTAACCGATCAACAATCACACAGATCATGTTATTACCTTGCTGTGACCTAGGTAATCCCACAATGAAGTCCATATAGATTGACTCCCACTTCCACTCGGGTACTTCCAAAGACTGAATCTTATCTTGTGGTCTCCTTTGCTCACCCTTGACCCTCTGACAGGTCAAACATCTGGCCACGAACTCAGCTACATCCCTCTTCATGTTTGGCCACCAGAAAGTCTTCTTAAGGTCTTTGTAAAGCTTGTCACCACCCGGGTGAACCGAATAAGGAGTGCAATGAGCCTCCGACAAGATCACTCTCCTCAACTCTACATCCTCAGGTACACACCATCTCCCATCAAAACGAACACTCCCATCTGCATGGATAGAAAACCTGGAACTTGTCCCACTCTCCACTCTTGACTTCCATTCCTGAATCTTAGGATCAAGCTCTTGCTCACTCTTGCTGTTCTCATATAAGTCTGGCTCGATCGTCAAATCCCCGATGGTATCCCCCTTCCTTATCATAAAGATCCCCATCCTAGACATCTCATCCCTCAGCTTCAGCAAGGACATGGCCGTACATAGCGAATGAACGCTCTTCCTACTCAAAGCATCTGCAACAACATTAGCCTTACCCTCGTGATAAATGATCTCCATATCATAATCTCCGATCAGCTCCATCCACCGTCTCTGTCGCATGTTAAGCTCCTTCTGAGTGTAGATATATTATAGGCTCTTATGATCAGAAAACACCTTAAAGGTTGCTCCGTAATGGTAGTGCCTCCAAATCTTAAGAGCAAAAACAACTGCACCCAACTCCAGATCATGAGTAAGGTAATTATCCTCATATGGCTTTAGCTGCCTCGAAGCATAAGTTATAACCTTCCCTGCCTGCATCAAAACACAACCCAGACCATTCTTTGAAGCATCGGTATATACCTCAAAGTTCTCACATCCCTCTGGCAAAGCTAGAATAGGAGCTGTGGTCAAACGTTTCTTTAAGGTCTGAAACGCCGTCTCACAACTCTCATCCCAAACAAATCTGGTCTCTTTCCTCATCAAGGCAGTCATAGGCCGTGCTATGGTAGAGAAGTCTTTCACAAACCTCCTGTAATAACCAGCCAGGCCTAAGAAACTCCGAATCTTAGCAATATTCTTCGGTGATTCCCACTTGGTAACGGCCTCAATATTGCTAGAATCCATAGACACCCTCTTCTTAGATATCACATGACCCAAAAAAGCCACCTCTTCCAACCAGAACTCACACTTAGATAGCTTGGCATAAATTTGATTCTCTCTCAGAGTCTGCAAAACTATCCTCAAGTGCTCCTCATGTTCTTCCTTAGTCTTAGAATAAACTAAGATGTCGTCGATGAAAACAACCACAAACCTGTCCAGAACGGTGTAAAGATCCGGTTCATCAAATCCATGAATGCTGCTAGTGCATTGGTCAACCCAAAAAGCATCACAACATACTCATAATGACCATATCGAGATCGGAACGCTGTCTTTGGAATATCCTCATCTGCTATCCTTAGTTGGTGATAGCCTGACCTCAGGTCAATCTTGGAGAATACACCTGCTCCACTTAGCTGATCAAACAGGTCATCAATCCTAGGCAAAGGATATTATTCACTGTGACACGGTTTAGCTCTCTGTAATCGATGCACAACCTCATACTCCCATCTTTCTTCTTCACAAACAGAACTGGGGCTCCCCACGGTGACACACTTGGTCGAATATAACTCTTGCTTAACAACTCATGTATCTGCTTATTCAACTCAACTAACTCTTTTGGTGCCATATGGTAAGGTGCTTTGGATATAGAACCTGTTCCTGGTTTAAGCTCCACACTAAAATCAACATCCCTCTTTGGCGGCAAACTCGGTATCTCTTCAGGAAAGACATCATCAAACTCTCCCACCACAGGTATCTCAGCAGCTGTCTGCGGCTCTACTCGGCGATCTCTGACATGACAGAGAATCAAGGGGCACTTCTTCCTCAAACATGACTTTAAAGTCATTACAGCTATGAACTTACACTTAGGTTTCACCACAAACCCTCTATAGGACACCCTAACACCCTTAGGACCCTTTAAGGACACTCTCTTTTGTCGACAATCTATCTTGGCATCATACTTACCCAGCCAATCCATCCCGACAATCACCTCAAACCCATCCATAGGAAACTCTAACAGGTCTACCGGTAAATCTACCTCTCCAACTACCATAGACACTCCCTTATACAACTTGAGACATGACACAAACTCACCAGAAGTTATGAACACGTCTTCCTTTACAATCTCAAACTTTCCCAAACCCATAGACAAGGCATGACTCCTAGACACAAAAGAATGTGTTGCTCCCGAATCAAACAAAACAAAGGATGGTACATTATGAACAAGAAAGGTACCAGTGACTACACGTGCATCATTCTGTGCTTCCTGCTTGTCCATCATGAAGAGATTCCCAATGCTTTTCTGCCCTCCTCCCTGGACCGAAGCATTGGAAGTGCTCGGCTTGGCTGCCGAATCCTGGGTGGCGCTGTTGTTCTGACGCTGATAAGATCCACCACCACTACGGTTATAACTGCCCTGGTTGCTCTGTCCACCTCTGTTGCCTCATGATCCACCCGGTCGGTTACTAGCAAAGCTCTGAGTCGGCCCCTGAGAGAAATTCCCCTGATGAGTTCCTGAACCAGTGCCGGGCCTGAAACTCGTGCATTCCCGCCTCTTGTGGCCTACACCACCACAGTTGAAGCATGTAAGGTTGGAGCTGTCACTCAAACTCCGACTCCCAGTCTTTCCCCAGCCACGAGATCCCCCAGAGAAACCAGCTCCACCAGAAAAAGCTTTGGCATGGTTGAAATTGCCCTTCTTGTTGCCTGACTGACTGTTGCTTCCACTGTCAGCCTTCCTCTTTTCAGTAGCAGCCCTTTCATTGATCTCTCTTGAGAGATCTACCATTCTTTCAGCTTGGCCTGCTCTCAGGTACACTTCTTTAAGATCAGTGGCAACCCCAGCTGGCAGACAGCTCACGATCTTGGCAGATAAACCCCTCTCAAAACGGAGAGCCAAACGATCAGATCATCGGGACACTTGACCACTTTCATGAGACTTTCCATCTCACGGTGCCATTTCTCAAGCAGCTTTGGTTCCTCAACACCCTCATATGTGAGTGGGTTGAAGCGGGCAATGATGATGCTAAGCTGAGTAGCATCCACCGGCTTCTCGTTCCCCTTTCCCACATTCTTAAGAGCCTCAAGGAGAGCCTCTTGTTGCTCAATCATACGAGAAACCTCGTCAAGGGACATCTCAGAAGCTTGAATTTGTGCGGCAGTTCTTTTGGGCGACATTTTGAGCTGATAAGAAACAAGGAAACGTAAGCACAAAGCCTACGGATCTTCCGCCAAAGAAACACTCGGCCGAGTACCAAACAATACTCGGTTGAGTATCAATGATACTCGGTCTAGTAGTCGACTCTAGTAGCCGACCTCAAATTCACAAAAAGCATACTCGGTCGAGTATAAACAACACTCGGCCGAGTGGACCCTACTCGATCGAGTATGCCAAATTACAATCGGTTGAGTAATCACTCCAGTGGCGATTGCCACTTCCTAACAACTAACACTCGGTCGAGTGCTTGGTTACTCGGCCGAGTACCAGCCCTGCTCGGCCGAGTCATGCCAATGACGGGTTAAAACAGTACAATGTCCCCTATCATGCTTTCTGTCCCAACAACCAAACACATAACGACAGGAATTCTAATGCCACATAATAAACACGTAATCATGCCAATCATTCACATGATAAAACCGATTCACCAAATTTCACATATTCATCCCTTCTACTACTTTTCCATTCTCCATATACTTTTACGAATTCCACATACATATTTCTATATGACACAACTCTCCACACACTTCCCCATGTGACCAGCTCGAGTTAGTGAGGGCCAAATTGCGACTCCGGGACATCTCCCGAGTCTTTGCGGTAGCTCCAAACAACTCTCCTCGGGTTCATTTTATTTAGACTCCCTAAGTTCATTAGGCTCATTTGTTTAGGTGCCGGAATCTTCGGCTCTGATACCACTTTGTAACACCCCCTCATACCAAGGTGCCTTACCAGGACCACCCTACCATGAAAGTGTGTAACCATCTCGGTTGCCCGAGGTTAGTATATATCAAAAGCGTCTGAACTGAGCACATTTATTAAAAGTACCGTAAAGTATAAACGTTTACGTCAAACCAAATCCAAATCCAAACCAATAAAATAAATCCAATATCTGACAACTACAATATCATAACTAAGACTCAAGACTGTGATGCTATAACAGGTGAAGACGACTCCCCCATGACCGCCCAAGCTCACCAAAAGCAATACCTGTCAAGCCTGCTCACCATCCCCGAATGGATCACTGCAGATACCACAAACAACAACAACGGGGTCAGTACCATTCAATCAATACAAGACAAACAAACAATGCAA